>NC_142194.1:10443833-11062666 GCF_026936395.1 Plectropomus leopardus
AGGTCAAAGTCACGGTAAACTCATAAAACATGTTATTGGCTCAAGAACCTTGGGTGCGCTGATTGGACGTGAAATCATGCAACGTTGATATGCGTTTCTATTAACAGTTTGAACGCACATATTTGTGCTGAGTCATGCCCGAGATGGACTATCTCTGCAGCCGGGCCGAAGCGTGGCTGACCCCCTCCAAGTAGGTTGAGGTGATGTCAGTTGGGCTTCGTCATCATTATTCAGCGTCATCATTATTCAGCGTCATCTGTCAGCGATGATTCAGCAACATGTTTACAGGGTTAAAAAGCCAGGTCCTTGAAATCCTTGAAAGTTTGTGAATTTTGAGGGGGGGAAATTAAGACAATTTTTTGAAAAGAGACATAAATGGACTCGTCCTTGAAAGTGCTTAAATATAGGCTATTTTGTGCAAGAATACAATTGACATTCTTTTCATACAGTCTGTCCTCACTGTTTTACACATTCAGGCCTCTCTCTCGTTTTGATTGTCCAGTTGTCCGTAAGCTTCTGTAATACCTGTTAAAACTCGTAAAATTTTTCCGTGTTGTAATTAACCTTGTCTCAAACCAAAAAAACCTTGTCCAGTCTCCCAAACTATGTCAGGTCCATGAATATGAGGGAATTGGGCCTGAAAAGTCCCTTTATAGTCACTGAATTTGATGTTTTGAAAGGTGTTGAAACCCTCCAATTAGTATGTTTTAACTGCGTCTCAAAAAATGCTCAGCAAAAAGAAAATTTTAAGAGCTTTATTCTAGGATGAAACACAACTTGCTCACTATTTGGAGCGAGAAGCCTGACAGTGCAGGATGAGATGGGCATCTGGCGAATGTTTGTGTGGTCCAGAGAGAAAATTAAAAAACTAACAATAGTATAAGGCAGTTGTCGATAACACCAGTGGGGTGGAGGGAAAACGATCTATTGGTTCAAAATCACAAGCGTGCTATCAGTTAAAGACGCACCTTCAAGCAGGTAGCCCTGTTGTATGGACATACAAATCCCTGACATGCCGAGTTAAGTTAGTATGTGTATAGAAAAGATCTAAAAATGTCAAACTATTTTGTTAAAATTAATAAATTTGCTATTTATTGTCGGTTAATTTTCAGTCAACCCTCTGTTACTAACCAATTCAGCACAACAGAAGCGACTCCTTTATGTGTATTTGTCACTAATTTGCTGTACTAAACTCCTGAAAGTGACTGCCGGCCCTTCCCCCACCTCTGCAGGCAGTCCTCGGACAGTGATCTCTGTGTGTTGCTGACATTGAGCAGAGTTTGTGGACTGTGATTGTGCTCGCAGCGGAGCCGTCCTTGGGAGACAGAGCCGGCCGTCACAGATATGGATTCCTACATTTAATGTCTCGGCCTCTCGTGCACAAATGTTTCTCTTTCAATGAGCTGTGGCCCCGCAGGCAGGGAGTTTTATCGATCATCTGACTTTTAATGCCTCTTAAATATTAAGATTCATGTATATGACCTTTGTGTTTGGATTAGGAGTGCAAAATCCCTGCCTAAATACCCTCTCAGGCTCTGCTGGCTGCTCTGCCGGCTTTGTTCAAGCTTTTCTTTTGAATCGTGGAGAAGTGGTGCCCAGTTTCATCTTTTTTTTTATAAAACATGGTGGTTATGCTTGGCTGTGTTTCATAAAGTCTTGGAGGGAGTAGTTTTTTTTCTTAGTTTTGGGGCCACTCTGAAGCTGGCTGAGTGAATGAGTGCAGGCAGAAAAGTAGGGGAAATGAAGAGGGGATAAGAACTGGGAAAGGTTTGGCCTCTGTGTGGGTCTTGTTAGCCTCCGTGAGCGCTCTTTTTCTCGACTTCCCTCCCTCTGTCACTCTCACTCTGTATGTCTCACACATGCACGCACACACAAATGGACGGCCCCTGGAAGAGGTCCCGGTGATTGATGACTCTGTGTGAGACACCTCAGAGGCAGCAGCACTACAGAGAGATGGACAGATGAAAAGGAAGGAGGAGGGACAGAGAGAAGGACTGAAATGAATCAAGTAACAGGGAGAGGTCTTCCAGCAGCCCGTTAACATACTGGAGTCAGAGTGCTGCCTTGCTGGAAAGACATGCTGGAAATGACTTTAGCTGCGTAGCTTCCTCACGTCAAAACAGCTCTTTACTCACCAAAGAACACACTCAAGACACGCAGGGTTTTATGAAAGGTTGTTCTTATTCAATTCTTTGCTGACTAAACCAAAGTTTTGTTTACATTTGGTGTTTCTCACCAAACATGTGTGTATCCTTAAAGGAATACTTCAAAGCACAAACATTGGAATTGGCTCAGAATTTCACAATCGGTGCATCTTCAATTACATTCTTGATTATTTGATTGGTTGGCAAAATAGTTGCAGATAAATTTTCTATTGATCAACTGACTCTCGCAGCTCTAAAACTGTGTATTGCTTTCATCCATGTTTGCTAGCTTGCGGTTTTGTCTTTAGTTACCTTTACAGCCACATTGTTGCTGCATCTACAAAGATCTGACTATTTTCTCCTTTATTGTGGGCATAAGAGTGTCTCTTTTTCTCGACTTTCCACTGGCAGCTTTAATCGAGTCGCCTTTGTGTGTATTGGAAAATCCACAGGGTACCTTTAAAGACTAAACAAATAGTTTTACAGTTTGACTTGACACAGATGAATAGTCTTGATTATATAGCCCAGCTGTCAATGTGGGATTGTACACAGATCCATTTCCTAAAGTGACATGATAAATGTCAGGGTTTCAGTGTCAGATGCTGCACATTAAGAATGAAGAATTATTTTCTAAACATTTTGTTTTAATGTTTAAAAAGAGAGAAATCAAGTGATGGAAAGAATCTAGACTTTAAGGTGCTGTATACTCTGTGCATTTCCTAGTGTCATAGGTCTGCTTCCCTATGTGTAAACATGTCCTGATAATTTCACAAAAAACAAACCCTCCAACACCAGCCCTGAGCTCCAGACCTGTCCAGCCAATTCTGTCTAATTACACTGACATCTGAGAAGAGGGCCAAGTCCGACGCACATCCACACCCTCATTCCTCTCAGATAACGATGGAGGGTTTTTTTTCTTATGCTGAACTCTTTACCTTCTCGTCTTCCTTCCCTTTTGCTTTCTGCTGAATTCTGACTACATAGAAAAGATGAAGACTTCAAGTACTAACTTTTGCCCTGATACTTTCTGGCAGAAAGAGATGTTTTCGTGGTGTCAGCACTCTCTGAGAGGAGAGGCGCCTCTGGCTCCGATCCTGGACGAGCAAGATGTGGAATTTGAGTTTTGCAGTGCAACTTTTAATCCCCGTTGTGTCGCAATCATTTTTACTCTAATTCACTAAGATGCTATTACTCGCTGCGCTCCGTGTGTACTGCCAGTGAGCAAAACACACTCTTTGTTTTCTCTCTAACAAAGATGTGTTTGTGTATTTGCCTGCAAGTCTGTAAGTGATGCTGGATTGATGGCTTGGTCTGGGACAATTTCAGCTCAAATTTCTGCAAAACTGATATCATTTTTTCACCTTTTGCTTCAGAAGTTGTGTTTTGCGAGCTCGGTGGAGAAACAGGGATGTAATGAATCAACACAACATGGTATAGAAGTGTAAGTGAGATAGTGTGCTCCTCTCTGAGTAGATTTTAACCACCCTCTATTGGCCTGAACGTGTCATTACACAGCAATCTGTCAAGCTTCAGGTGCAGCACATCAGCTCAAGAGCTCTGCTTTGTCAGATAATAAATCTCTCCTCTCAAGTTCTATCAGCTTGTTTCACATTTCCTTAGATCAACTTTTGTCACATTTCTGTGATTGCTTTTTTTCTGATGGCTTTGAGGGCAAAAAAGAAGGAAAAAGTAGATTTGCCATCTGAGTCGAGATCCCTCAAATGTCACCGCGATCAATAAGGAATGTGACGAGTGACAAGTTAGATGGAGCTTCAGATGAGTGTTTGTCAGCGAGAGAAAACACACTTCAAACGGGAGAAAAGTGGAGCTTTTAGAGCATGGAAGCTTTGTCACTTTTTTAGAGCAAATGGGGCACTTTGTCACCAACAGTATCTGAGTAAGTGTGTGCGCGAGAACGTGTGTGATTCAGTGATTTTCTGTGTATCTATCGCCTGCAGCTTCCCGAGCTCTTTGTGAGCAAGAGGCTGAGTGACTTTGTAGTCAAGGACTCTTTAATGCCTTCCCGTGTCAGAGCTTTTTTTTTGTGCTTGTACATCAATAATGTGTGTATTTACAGCACGTGTGTGTGTGTCAGTGTTTGTTTAACCAGGTTTTTTTCTGTGTTGGTGCCTTTCTTGCAGGTGTATGTGCCGAGGCGGTATGCCCCGGGGAGTAGTGCTGACAGTGCACTAGGAGTCTGAACCTTGTCAGTATTTTCGGCTGAGGAGGAGAGGTGCCGAGTTGTGCCGTGCCGTCCCGTGCCGTGCTGTGTTTCGACGCCATGTCCCTGACTGACAAACACAAAGTGAAGAGGCAGAGGCTAGATCGGATATGCGAAGGTAAACTCATGAGTATGTGCCCGTCTTAAACTTTTTACCATCACTCATTCCTTTGCGAAAAAAATCACACTTCTTTTTTCTGCACTTTTTCCCAAAACACTGTGCTTCCAAGGGCCTTTATCAGAGCAAGTAGGGCTGCAGAGCTGATCGCATCATAGTCACAGTCATGATTTTTGACTTTGCAGTTAATTAAACTTGATCTGGGTGTGTGATACTGATGCTTTGTGTTAAGAGCTCCAGTGCATCAAATCAAGTACTCTCTTCGGTGGTAAATCGTCTGATAAAATGTAGGGTTATTGTTATGAATTATGAAGCAGTGCAGGGATCCTATGGTCATGGAAAACCTGGCAAAGTCATGGAATTACACAAACTTGTTGTCTAGGCCTGGGAAAGTCATGGAATTAGTACAAATTCTATAAAGTTTTGGAAAAGTCATGGAACTTCGTTGTTAGTAATGAACTATTAATCATTTTCAGTTCTGTCTCTCCCTCTTTGTATGCCGGCTAGTTTGAATTATGTTTGAGAGGCGTTTGAATCTAATATGTTAGAATAATGCTCGGTAAGTGGGGCAAGAAAATGAATGCTGTGACAGTGTAATTTCACATGTTTATATACCTATGCACCACTACTACTTTTAATTTGTACCACATATTTGAGTAATTGACATGGGCAGCCGAGGGCTCTCAGCTGTCATTTAGGGCGACTCTGAAGGCAGAGTGTGGTAGTTTTAAGGTGTGTAACATTTTTATTTTTCATGTTTTAACAAATTTACCAACTAGAACTGAACTTTTAGCTGCCATACCCTCACTGTTGGAGCTCTTCTGGTCTATGTCCGCAGATCACCTACAGGACTATATCTAATGTTTGGAGAAAGGAGTATAAGTACTATAAAGTTCTGTTCAAGTTATACCTGGTGAATGGTCATGGAAATTTTACTATGGGTCCTTTAAAAGATTTGAAATTTTGTCCATGAAAATGTGTGTGAACTCTGGCAGTATTGAAGGATGGTACAGTGTATTAGGGTTTCGCAGTTTCTTGTCTGTTTAAATTCCCAAATGCACTTTGTTTTCAATGATGGGGAAATAATTGAATACATAATCATGGTCTAGTATTGAGCAGAATAATGTTGATTATAATTTGAGCAATAGTAAGCACTGATTTGGTGATTTGTATGCAAAGAGGCATCTAGATATTAAGGTTTAAACTGAGCTATATTTGGCTGAATAGTGAAAATCTTTACACCTCTACATTACATACAACTATTGTTCTAACACCTACAGTGACTGCATTTTAATTTATTTATTTTCCTTATGTAAAAGAGACCATGTACAGCAGTGCTATTCAATTTCACATTCAATTGGGCTTGATTTTAAAACCTGGCAATGTAATGAGGCCAGATATATTTCAAGCAGCCTATTTAAAACATTTTTATGTTTTTTAGATTTTCGAAATGACAAATTTTAAACAAATGCAAATGACTATAGAAAAAAAGCAATGTTTGTCAGTACACTTTTAAAACGTCAAGGGAAGTGTTAGAAAAGAAACCGTTCTTTTTTTTTTTGACTATTCGACTGTAGCCTAGATGTTTTGAAAAAGTGTGGCTGGGACTGCGTCACATGATAAAACATTTTGTGAAAGTTATCACTAATTGTGTCGCTACACCGATCTATACATCCTGCCAAATCTGTACTGCACGTGTGGAACTCAACAGAGACGAGAAGGAGGAGAGATGGCTCACTCCTTTGCTACTTTCAGACACGATATGTAGTTTAATGTTTAAAATAATTTAGATAAATTAAATAGAATAGAATTAAATAGTTTAAAATGACTAATAAACCTACATTGAATGCTGTAAGTTAAGGATTTAAGGGTAGTGGATAATGAGCTGAGCAGTTTGTAACGTACTTTTGAAATTGGTGTTAAAAGTTCTTATAGATCTGAAGCTCCTCACATCATCAGGCAGGGTGTGCCACTCATTTGTGACGTTTACCAAAAAAATTCGACAAAATGTACAGTCTCACATTGAGGATAATCTGAAGGATCTATACTGAGCGAGTATAAACTAAGCCACATAGAGGAGGAGGAGCCAGGCACAAATTTGGAAGTAATCTAAAATCCTCAAAGCTCAGTAAATTTTATTTCACTGGCACCCTACAGTGATAATAACGTGGCTTCTAGTCCAGAGTTTTAATTAATGTTTTATTTTAATGTGAAGCGGGTCTTGAACTACATGTGGAAATATAGTAATTTAAATAATGCTGATCATTATAGAAAAAAAACCAAGATGATTTATCACTTCACAAAGTTTAACCTCAACATTTTTAGTGCGTTTGACTTGCAAATCACTAAAACCAAAAGAAATCCTCACTACCTGCTTTTTTTTTTCACTTTCCGATGCATCTTCAGAGGTATACATCCCAGAGCCAACCATCCTTATTGTTATTAGCACAACCCTAAGACCTTTTGGTGATCAATACCCATTGATTGCTATAATTCTCTCCTGGCACACTGCACATGTCAGATACTACAGTTAACAGTGTATAAATGTTGACCTCAGCAGCAAACAGTCATCTGGTGGATGTAAATGAGATTACCGCTTTACCCTGGCCTCTCTGTGAGCCGCTGTTTGTTTGTGTAGGAGTGTCTGTTATGTGACTTATGGTTACAGAGAATCTCCAAACATCTGAACTCGAGTTAGATTACCGCGGGGGATTGAATGGTTTCTATCCTGTCACGGCTGTTTGGAAGCAGCCAATTTTACAACATGAACCGCGGTGATTACTGGGCTTTAGGTTGTGGATTAGAGAGCGGTGGTGTTGTATTGAAGGACCTGAACATAAGAATAGGAGCCCCCTGCCGTGCACATAGCTACAAAGTCAGCCCAGGCAACAAGGAATATGAGTCTTTGTGTGGGTGTATAAACTGTGTCTGAAGCCTTGTGGATGTGCATTTTTAAACCCACTTGTTTGACTTTGCCCAATGCGCGTGTGTGCATGTGTGTTTGTGCGTGTCTGTCAGACTGTGTCCTGAGGTAAAATCATCTCCTCTCTGCTGTCTGGGTCCCCGAGAGGCTTGTTAAGCTGCTGGGCCCTCCTGGAGCCAGCGCAGGGAGAGGCAGACATGACTGCAGTGCTGGAAAATGAAGCTAGACGCACCATTACCCTCAGTGCCAGCGTATTTGTTTTGCAGCATGATGTAAGCACCTCGGCGTTGTGCACATGAAATGAAGGACATATGCCGTGCATCCTCTAAAAGCCTGTAGTTAGGCGCAAGAAATCCAATCCTAGGTTTTGGTCCCTGCTGTAGAAAAGTGATGTTTGATTTTTTTTATCCGTAACAGTGGCTTGTAGCATTTGAAAATGTATTACATTACTGTACAATGGCAGTGAAAAAAAGGTGATGGGGGCTATGGGCAGGTTTTTAGAAATTGTCCAAAAATCCCAACACCATTATAAATTTTTGACTAGCCACCAAAAACACTTTCCTCAGTTTGTTTTCCCCCTGATATTTTATTTATTCAGTTAACTTTTCAATTATATCTCTTACAAATTTTATCTCCCTAGATGACAGTAAAATGTTCACATGGAAATGGTGAAAAGCACACAGACAATACCTTTTGGACAGCACAAGAAAAACAAACAGTTCGAAAAGGAAACATTAATAAGGATATGTAGAGATGATGTTGTTGAATGGTTTAGAAAGAATGGAGTAAAACAAATTCAATTAAATTATTTAGTGTTGATAATTTTATGTTATTGTTCAAGTAAATGTCCAGATAGCCTATGTTTTCGCCTGTATGATGGAGTTATTTGACATAAAATCAATTAATTTTTCCTTCAGAGTCAGCCTTAAAAAGCCCAACATAAAAAATTTTTGGAATCGTAGTATGTAAACAAAATGTGAAGGAAATACTTCATGTATTAAATAACTTATAGAAAAATGTCATCACTTAGGAAAATAAGTTTGTTTGCTTTCTTGTCAAGGGTCAAATGAGAAGATTTTAATAAAGTCTATAAGGTAATTATGTAGCTACCACCAGCAGCTTGTTAGCTTAGCTTAACTTTGCCTAAAGATCACCCTGCCACCCTTTTAAGCTCATGGCCATTTTTTGGCCAGGGCCAGTTGCCAGGCAACCAGCGGAGACTTCAGGAAGCAAGTGTTCCCAGGCCAAGGAACAAATCATTACATAACCCCCTGTAAAATGCTGAATTGTTGTTTTTACACTTTTGTACAGATTACATAATCAAGATGTTTATTTACTGCTCATTAGTGAGCGTGGGAGGAGCTGGTAGGTGGATTTTGTTACTTTTGGGCAGAGGCAGGCTAGCTGTTTCCCTATGTTCCCAGTCTTTATGCTAAGCTAAGTTAGCCAGCTGTTGGCAATAGCTTTACATTTGGTATACAGCCATGTGAGTGGTGTCAGTCCCCTCATCAAAGTCTTGGCAAGAAATGTTTCCTTGCAAAAGGTGGTGACTAGAAATTGCTAACAGCAGAATTTTGTAAAACATGACGTACAGGGTTCCCACGGTCATGGAAAACCTGGAAAAGTCATGGAATTTCACAGTCTAATTTTTCAGGTCTTGAAAGTCATGGCATTATGGTGTTGTGTTATAAAATGAGTTGTTTATGTAATATATGATCATTTACAGAAGTGTGGTGCTGCCATGGCAGAAGAAAAGAAGCATCAGTATCAGGCAATAACAGAAAAGGTGTGCTGTTAAAACTGTGCTTTTTACATTTTAATAAGATATTTACCCGTAATTATGTCATACAAGTTTTTCACATTTTTACATGAAAAGTTTAATGTTTGGAGATAAATAGTATCTTGTTATAGCAAGAAAAGTTTGTTAAAATTTAAGTTTGTGTGACGTAATAACATGACGTGAAAAAACAGATTACATTAGATCGACTCTATTGGAAATTTGTCTTTGGCTTTGCTCAAACACAGATAAGGTTCATACAAACGCATAAGACAATATACCATTAAAAAACACAAATGTACAATATAAAAGATACAATAAGATGTAAACAGGCAGGTTGGAGCAATAAGTTGTATAATAAAAGACGTGTTGGTTTTCTGGCCTGGCAGTAAGACGCTTTGGTAATTATTAACATTTGGAGTTAAGTTTACTATACAGTTTGGTTCATGTTATATGTTGTGAATGGTCATTAAATTTTGTAATGGCTCCTTGAAAAGAAAATTTTGGAAATTTTGTCAATTAAAATATGTGGGAACCCTGGATGTAACAGGATTGTATCATGTTGATATTTGGACACTGAAAGTCTCCAAACAATAATATTGAATAATCACCCATCCCTAAAGGCGATTCATAGAAGCAGTCATATTTCATATCACAGGTGGATCGTTCATTGGTGGAAATCCTTCCTGATTAGAGTTGCGGTTCGCATCCAGCTGTTGCATCTGTGCACATCAGACAGCTGAGGTAGTTAGTCATTCCTGGGGGAACAACAGTTAGTCTGCTCTGCTGGGCACGAGCTCAAAGCCCACAGGAGACGCACAGAGAGACGGTAACAGGTGTTGCTGTGATGCATGCAGAGCTACTTCGTGGTGAGCGTACCTGCCGAACGCTCCTTCTACACACACACACACAGACAAATACATGCACACAAATATACACACACACTCTAGCTCTCCAGATGGCCATCATACAGGATCAGTGAATCAGTCCTCTGGCGGCCATTGTGAGGGCGTAAAGAAAAAAAAAACAGCTTGTGATTTGTGATTTTCTTCATGAGCCAATGACCAGGCAAAGTTGTCTCACTGATTTCATGTAGCGGCGTGATAAGGCTGCCATGGCGATTGTCTCTGTGCATGCGGGAAACACACACGAAGCGAGGTTTTGCTTTTTGTTTCGCATGCAGGTAAAATCCTCACAGGGCTTATTTGGCTACTGTCGGGAGTAACTCATCTTAATCCAGGTTCACACTTCAATCGGGGCCACAGTTGGCAAACAGATACAGACCAGATGAAGCCGTGATTCGTGCTGTCTTCTCCTCAATCTCTTTCAAGCAAAAATCTGGAGCGTTCTCTTTCAAAAAACGTCTGCTGAGACCACACTCTCTCTGCACTGTCCAACACAGCCTTCGCCTTTGTTTCTATTGTTTTCCCGACACTAAAAAACAACTCTTGTTGTCCAAGACAGTTTTCACTGCCATGGAAGGTGTAAAATGTATTTTTTAACATCATACCATTGCCTGAGTTGTTCATTCTGGCTTTTATACATTGGCATTTATGGCAGGGGGATCAGAAATGCCGTATCTAAGGAAACCCGGTGGCTAGATGACGAGGCTGATTAAGCCATTAAAGTCCTTGATATGTATTTAGCATAATCTGGCCTGTCTGCAAATAAGGAGGCAGGGAGCTGGTTGCGACTGTTTTTATCAAAAGCAGCTAGTTAGCTCAATCAAAGCAGCTGCTGGGAAGCATCAGCTTTAATTCAGCGTTATGAGAAATTGAGAGAGGAGCTTTCTCTCTCACTATTTCTCTCTCTCAGGGGTGAAGAGATTCATTTCTGTCATCTGAAGAGATGAGGAGTGATCTGCCGTGGCCCGTGTTCCTCCCAGCCTCAGGTCCTTTCATGTTCTCGGCTTAATTTGAGCTGAACCAATGTTTATCATTCGGCAGCAACTGGGCCGAGTGGCTGGGAGGGAGGACAGTTCCGCTCATGATCATTTTTTTTTCTTCCCTCTGCAAAGATTGTTGTTTTGCTTGTAGACTGCAATACTGTTTCCCCCTCTGGGTTAGATTAGAGCCGCTCTAATCTAGTCAGATAATGTTTTAATCAACATCTGCATTTTATTCATGTTGCGTTACATGATGACACTTTATGGTTGCATAATTAGGAGTATGATTTATCCACATTAGTAGCAGAACAAAACACCAAAGTGGCTTAGCAGCTGATTGTTCTTTCTAGTGATGATTTCTTTCCTTATAAGCAATATATACATCGAGTTCTGTTGAACTCTACCTCGCATGAACTTACAACAATTAAAGATAAACAATATGTTCTTTATGATATACAGTTTGTCACGGATTGGAATTTGAAAAAAAACCCACTCATATTAAGTCAATTTTGGTAAATTTCCACGATCAGAATAATCGTGAATATCGTGCCCAGCAGCACATAAGATTCAGGGCTCCACACTCGCCCAGAGAAAGAACTCTGAAACTAAGAAAATGAATGTGATGTGTAATGTAACGTCATCCAGAAATAGACGGTAAGTAACGTTACTGTATCACTGTGTAACGTAGGCCAACTATTATCACCATGTAACGTTGCTTTTTTTTACTTCCCAATATCGGCCCCAAAAATCCAGTGTCTGTCAGGCTTTACTCTACAACCGACATCTCTTACACTCAGCAAATCACATCAAAATGAATCTAGTTTGATAAATGGCACTAAGAGAGAATATGCGTTTATTTATTTTTGATTTTGGGCTGAACTGTCCCTTTAATCTCTGATGAATGAATAGTTGGTTGTATTTTATAAGATGAAAAGTGTGAGGGCATACTGACCTTTTATAAACTGTGCATTAACACTACAGGAGATTTCTGTAAATGCCATATTAGATTTTTAGAGTTCAGTATGTTTGTCCCCTCCTCTACATCTCTGCTTACAACTGCAGCGTAGTCGAACATATTGTAAAAACGTTCTTTCGTTTAACTAGCCCCCATATCTTTTTTCATCAGTGACGTGGAGGCAAATTACATTTTCCGTTCTATCCTTTTCTTCTCTCTCTCTCACTCTCCTTCCCTCCCTCTTCTCTCACTCAGCTGCACACTCCTCGTCTCTCCAAAAAGCAAGCGGGCTGTCGTCTCTCCCTTCTGTCTGCCCCATCTGTGATGCAGTATGGGCCACTGGCTTGATAATGATAGGCAGGCGGAGCGCGGGGCTGCGCACGAGGCAAAGAGGGAACAAACCAGCCCGCTAAAATGGAAGACAAAACTCTAATCAGTCGCCTCACCAAGTCTACCAGAGGTCTCGGCTCGCTGATAAAAGGTTTGCAGTAGCGGCTTTCGCTCTGCCCCACGTTCCTCCCACCCGTGTAAATGTGTTGCATGCTGTGTCATACGCTGCAGAGATGCGAGGTGGTAAAGAGGCGGAGGACAGCGTCTTGCTAACACAGCAGATGTGAACCCTCCGAAAGCCATCGGACCAGAATTGGTACCATGTGTTTTTCTCTCCACATGGCCCCTCCTTCCTCCCAGTACTTGTGTTAGAGCGAGAAAAGGCCCAGGGGCTCGTTAAAACTTTAATATACTGTACAATCACAGTAATTGAGTAGAATTTTCAAGTTCTTCCAGTCATGGTTTTAATTTATGAAGTCCCCATGAAAGTTTAATGGATCAGCAGTTGTAGAGTCGCAGCTATCTAAATCATTCTGCAGCTATCTCTGCCCGCGCTGCCTGCCAAGTCCCGCCGTTAGCGTCCTGTGCCCTAGAAAGATGGCCAGATTGCTCCAAAGGCATGACTATTGCTGGACGTCTGTTCAACACATTGTACCTAGAGGTCTTTCACAGAGCCGTCCGATTGGCTGTGAGTGAGCAAAAGCGGGCGTTGGCACCAATACTGATGCCGTTCACCAAATATCCACTGTGTAACTTTAGGGGTTTCTTTTCTTCTATTGTATTATTCATGCTAGCAAGTGCAGGGTCCCTGTTGCTTGATGAGTGTAATATAGCATGCTCACTTAATTATGGAGCAGCTCTCATGAGAGGCATATCAGAGAATGCAGACAAGATGAATAAGGTAGGCCGGCTTCTCTTGCTTATGAATAGTGGGAAATGCAGCAATTTGCATGGCAGGAGATATGATGTGCCATATCCTCGTTTCAGTTTTAGCAACACCGGCCTGACCGTACTTGAGATGTTTATTATTGTTATTAATATTTTGTCAGGAAGCGGGGATCTGAGTGACACACGGCCCTGGAAGGGGCTTATTAAAAGAAGTTATTGTCGGCGATCGCCGCGGAGAAATACAACACAGTGATTAATGGTGTGTTTTACTGCTGACAAAAAAAGCGCGGGGAGACTCAGACCTGGGAGGACAGCACTGAGAAATCACTGTGAGGAAATTGCTAGGTATGCTTTACCTCTAATGAAAGAAACCATCCTTCAGATGTGCATCAAAGGGCCGTGGGGAAAATGAAAGTGTTCTGATTTATTTTTGTTTTGACCTACTTAATGTTCTCTAATTCGGATGTTCCATAATGAAACAATCTGTTTTTTCAATATTAAATCATGATTGCATCACTTAAGCTCTAAAATGAAAACAAGCTTGTTTTGGCGTTTTCCTCTGTGACTTGACAGGTAGTGGGACAACATAAAGAGACACAGGACTATAGCAGTCTCTTGTCACTCCCAAACAGTAATAAATTTAGCCCATCTTAGTCACGCTGTCTCTGTGTCTCAGCTTCAGGAGCATGCAGATGATGTCCCTGGCGACTTGCTGCAGCAACTCTTCCTTTAAGCCCCCATTTCAAAACAGAAATAAAGCACAGAATAGAAACAGGCTGCTGGCCATCTACTTGTCACAGTCCAGTGCAGTCCAATCATATCCCCCTCCCCTCCTGCCTCGTTCTATCCCACACTGTCTGCTGTAGAGGTGAAGGCAAAGCTGGCAGCCTCCTGTCTTATCAGCTTTTTTTCCCCATCAGACACTTATCAAAGCTCCCCTTTTCTTCTCCTCCTGACGCTGTTTTTTGTTTACATTGCTCTTGTCACGGCAAGTAAACACCGGCAGTTATCTCTCAGATGGCAACATCTCAGATAAGCCACATCTGCTCTGTTGTACATCTGGTGCATGTAGTGGCAAAGTGCAAGCCCCGTGAGAGGGAATCAGACTCGACTGGTGAAGGCGCAGTTCATGCATTTTATGAATTAAAATTTTCAGAGCTGAGCACAGCATGACCTTATTGTGACAGTGTATCTTATGACTCTTTTGAAGATATTTTTCTTCTGCAACACACACACACACACACACACACAAAAAAAAACAAAAACTAGTTGCGTTGGATAGCTATGATAAGGAAAATTGGTGGAAGTAAAAATTGTAGGCACAAGGTAGAGATTTTGGTGACTAGAAGACTGAAGCACAAAGGTAGAAAAGACAGACCTGTGTTTTAATATTAATGTCAGCCTTGTTGTTGTTTTGACGGTTGGTCTTTGTGGTATTTGTCCTGACCCTCCTCCACCAGGATTGGAAGTGACTTTGAAAACTTTCAGTGACCAGAAAAAGAAAAAAAAACATGCAGCACTGCTTGCATTTGCACCAGTGTGTAAATACTTGGCGCTCCCATTTAAAAGAAAAAAAGAAGGCGGTTGTGACGGTTGCTTGCCATCTCCTGTGGTTGACTTATCAACACAATTACAGTACTGCTGTTATCACGACAGCCCTATTTGGAACCCCTGAATAATGCTGGCTTGAAACGATAAGCTATGAAAAATTAAATTGAGCAATTCTGATAATTTTACTGATGAAGTCATACTGATTCCAGCCTCAAATGTTAACATTTGCTCTTTTTCTTGGCTTTATATTATTGTAAACTGAGTATTTTGGGTTTTTTTTTGACAATTTGAAGATGTCATCTTGGGCACTGGGATTATTTTTATTACTATTTTTCTGATGTTTGCAAACAATAAATTAATCTCAAATTATTCACTTTGGCCCTATTATACATCTCACTAGGAGGGGAGAAAAAGACAAAAAAAAATCCCTCAAACTTTGTTATTGTTATGTTGTAACATGATCGATTTCAAAGAAACTGCATGGTTGCATCTTTTCCTCTCTCATGCCAGTACTGGTATTTGTATTTGTATTCATGTATGTGAATCTGGAGTTGCCCAGTAGAGGAGGCTGTGTATTTTTCATGGTCAGAGTGGAGCATCTCTTGGCCTCCTTCTAGTAGCTACCGGATTAAATTTGACCCTTGTGTGTCCAGCCTTTGCAACCGCTCGCCTTCCCCCCTCTCTCAGGGGACACACCGCAGCAAGCATGTCAGTCCCAGGCCGTCCCCAGTCCCTTGGGGAAGATCCATTCACGCCCGGGGGGATGCCGGCTGCCAATGAAGGGGTTAGCAGTAACCACTAAGCACCGTAAACACTGTAGCTTTACACTCCATGAACACATCCAGGGGCCTCAGCGGCATGCTGGCTGTGTACACTATCTGGTTCAAGTGATGTCAGAGGGGGCAGTGGATTTAAGCAGGTTTTAGTTTGACGCTAATCCCCTTGTGGCAAACGCTGCGGACGAGAGGACTGTCCCTGCCAATGGCGTGCATCAACCCCATTGGATTAGTGCGTCTCGTCCCCTCCTCCATTCTGTTGGCATTGTCCAGCATGTGTTTTTACCCCAATTTCTTTACCCTCTGTCTTAGTTTGTAAGCATGACGCCCAGCATAAGCATGTTACCCGCTGTAGAATGGAATAGAGCCTCGCCCTAAAGGTGTGTGGTTGTTTTGTTTGTTTTTTAAATCTGTCTGCATGTGTACTCTTTCAATGTGTTTGTCATGCTGTGTCTCTCTCCTCGTGGATTTCTAATGTTTCCAGGGCTGAATTATTTAGATAGGCTGCCAGCAGGGAGCTACATGATAGCTACATGATAGCTACAGACTCAAGAGTGAAGGGTGGGGGGGGGCCTACAGTTGCAGATCAGGTAAAAAGGTGCCTCATGCTTCACCTTTTCTCTGTGCTCCTCCCTTTTGATTGGGGGTGAGTGTAACTAGAGAGTTGAAACACAATACCCGGCTCTATTTTCTGCTTTTATAGCCATCAGCTTTATTGTCTTCACTGATGCCTAACTCAAGTGAGCAGTCGCATTTTGGTGGCTCTCGGGGCCAGCGTGGTCCTGAGTGGACTGAAGGTCAGAACGACAGGGCTGCAAGTCGCTGTCATTACTGTGGCACCATTGCGGCTCGTAGGAATTCTTTGGGTGGGGGAGACGGAGGAGTGTGGTTTCACTATCAACCAGATCTCGGGAAGAAACCAGATCCAGACCCCCAGGAGTCCCTGTACAGGCAGATCCAGGACCGGCATGAGCGGCTGCTACTGAGGAAGAACTCAGCGCCCGATCTGAACAACAGCGTCTTCCTCAGGCAAGTGATGGCAGGCCGGGCCTCTGCACCACCTCAGGATTACTACCCGGCTGATGCTACCTTATCTAGTCAGCTAGCTGAAGAGTCTGGGTTTTATAGGGATAACCAGCACCTGCTCACCAGATCAGCCTCGCATTATGGGCCCAGCGCTGGGGGGGTGAGGCCTACCTGGGATCAAGGACAGGCGCGAGCCACACCTTCCGTGCTGCCATCCGCCTCAACACCTACCCCTGTGCCTCCTCCCCCTCCGCCCCGCCTCCTCCACCACCTCCTCCCCCTCCCGTTCACGAGCTGAGCCGTTTGTACAGGGAAACTCTGGGATCTAAGATGATCCCGGACGTCCACCGTATTGGTGGCAGCTCTCCCTCTCCTGCGCTTTACGGGGTCCAGCCCCCTCTACCTATTTACGCTGCTGAGCCACCGTCTTTCACAGCACGCCAGGCTTATAACAACATCAACAGCTTGTCCCTGGGCCCCTGCCAGCCAGCGGCCACCAGTTCAGTGGTGGACCCAGCCACTCAGGGAATGGACGGAGCTCTCCCTCGGGCTTACGGAGCTGTAGCCTCCCAGAGGCTGCCTTATGACCCAAGCTATGACCCCAGCTCAGCCATGGTGGCTGCCACAGCTGGAATGACCTCTGGCCTTCCTCCTCACCATCCCAGCGCCGCAGACCCAAAGAAAATGGTGGATCCGAACTTCTTGGCTTTCCTGCGGGCTGAAGGTTTGGCCGAAAGCACCATCACTCTTCTTCTGCAACATGGCTTTGATTCCATGGCCACGCTGGGGATGATGGAGGACCATGATGTCCGCTCTGTGGCGCCTAACCTGGCCCAAGCTCGTGTGCTCTCCCGTGTGATGCTTGGTTGCAAGGCAAGTGGGGCAGCAACGCGTGCCCGATCCAACAGCTTCAGCCATCGCAATGACCTTTACATGCAGCCCCAGGGTTTGACCATGGACCCCAACCTGATGCAGCAGCCTCCCACCACCATCCAAACCGTGTCCCCAAGGATGGGAGAGTTTCTTGGGAGAAGACCGAGCAGCGCACCCTCCCAACACCTCTTGGAGACTACCACTTACCCAGTAGCACGGCCCATGGCAACTGGAGCTTTCCCAGTCAGCCCTGGAGGTTATGGCAGCGCCCTGACTCAAGCAAGACCCTTCTCCATGTACAATGCTCACACCGGTCTCACCATGTCTGCTCTTGGACAACAGCCTCCACCAGCTCCTGGCACCCCTGGAGCAGCACCCAAAACCTTCTCTGGCTCTTACTCCCCCATGGAGCTGATGAAGAGAGCCCCCAACCTTCCCCCGCCGTCGCCTGTGGCAGCATCAAGCCCCCTTCACAGCCCCCAACTTCTCCGGAAAGGGATAAATGCCGCCACTGAGAGTACCATTGTTCCTGTAACTTCTTCGTCCACTCTCCAAGCGCAAAACCTTAACAACACCAAGATGGTAGGACGTCGGACTGGTCCACCTGTCATAGTCTCAACCATGGCCACCACGCCTGACACAAGTAATGTCAAACCTCAGCTTTCTCAGTAGCTTCTTTAAACTCAATCTGTCCTTGTTGCTGTTTCACATTTTTTTCTGTGGGATTTAGTAATAATTTCCATGAAATATTAGATTCACAGTTAGATTGAATTCTGCAAATGATTGATTTTTTTGGCAAACACCAAAAATTTGGACTGACAGTCTTTTTGAATGAAGGAGTAGCATGTAAGATGCATCTGACAAGTTAAGCAGCTTTCCTCTGAGAGGTTTTTTTCCCCTAAATTACGCAACTATTTATACATCTATTGCAACAGGGTTGTGTCATTTGCCGGAGGGGATCCTGTCTCATCACCAAGTTGAAACATTTCTTACGAGCAGCACTCCAGTTATTGAGGTCAACATTTTTCCTGTCATTTTCTTTCACTTGGTTTATTGGTCAGGATCATTTTTGAAGCAACAGTGTGTTTTTAGAATGGTTTTGTAGCTCCACGTTGCTATTTCAAGCTTTCTTGTACCTGTTTTGTTTTGTTTTTTCACAAATTTAATGATAACACTTTCAAATCGAGGCTATTGTTTATTAGCTGCTCACTCAATATGCTCTCACGCATCTTTTTTTTACAAGACAGTGAGTAAGTGTCAAACACATAAACGTCCAGCTTGTCTTTAGCTTGTAAAAGTTTATTTCCTGGAGTTGCTGTCATTCTATTTTACACTGTACTCTCACCTAATCGGGGGCTTATCTGCCTCCAATCCAATTACACTAATTGGATGTATAGTTGTGGAGACTATAATAGGTAACTGTTTTTAAAGACTCCCTGTTGTCTGTTTGAAATTCTGGTTGCATTGTAGTGCCTCTAAAAGTTATTTATTTGTTTGTTTGCGATTAAGGATGGGCATTTTAAGTTATTTCTATATTTGAGTTATCATCAAACACTCTCAAAAAATAAAATTAAATGAGAATAGGGTACAAAATGAACACCAAACCAAAAATGCTGCAGCCTAGGGCCAGGTGATATGGAAACAATCAAATATCACTATATTTTTGACCAAATAGAGATATTACATTATCTCTTACATTATACAGAGATAATGTAAGATTGACAACTGACACTTTTAACAAATATTTACATTCTGAGATTTTAGATGAATAATCGTCAATAATGAGGATATGACTGATTTAACCTGCATCTTCAGAATTATAAGGTTATGTCAGAGTTCTTTGTGGTTTCAGGATATTTAGATTCAGAGCTTTTCCATTTTAATAGAAGAAAATGATGATGTGCTTTTTTGTTTTAAAAATTAAACGTCCAACAAGTTCATGTAACTTAAAAAAAACACCACACATTAATAAGTTGTCACAGAATAGGAATATATGAATGTCAATTTTGACAAAAATGTCAGATGAAATTTCTTAATTCTAAGGTGATTTAAGGCAAATAGTTGAAAAAAATTACTGCACTTCACTGTAATGCAACCTGTAAAAAACAACAATTACAATACTATGATATTCAATGATAAATTGTTCAACCAAGGTTAGCCTACCTTTCTGCACTGTGCAGACTGTAGAAATTAGCTATGATGTGCAAGTTCAATGTTGCATAGCTTGCACTGCACATTGATTTTGTTTAAAACTTCCAAACAACTCTCTTATGGCTGATTGCTATTTTTTCTGTAAGGTTAGATCAAATTATGTCTTAATGAAAATATTTAAAGTTCTGTTGCAAGACTGTACCCTTTGGTTTTCTACAATGTTTTATTGTTTTTGACCACCTGTTCCTGTGAATATGTTAAATGTTCACTTTCAGTAGACTCATACAACATATAATTATGTTGATTCTTCTGTGGAACTTGTTTATCTCATGTAAGGTTAACACAAGGAGTGTGTCAGCTTTTTGTGCTCGGTTTACCACGAGAGTAAATTCTGCAGCAAGGCATCTTCTCGGCTTATTTTTATACATAGAGGCATTGATTTCTACCTTTACAAGTGTCTGTGTCTCCCTGCGGATGAGTGCTGATTAGCTTAGGGAATAAGTAAATTGTCCATCGTCACTTTTGTGCCACGTCACCCTGTATCTTACCTGCCTCTGTAAGCGGTCTGTGGGCAGCTGCACTAGAGTGATGACCTTTGTAAAGTGACTTCCAGTCATGCGCTGTCAAGAAAATGAGAAGCAAGGTGCAAGACACAGTGGAGGAGGAAGGAGTTGTGTGGAGATGGGAGGTCCTGTTTGGAGCTCTCCAAGGTCACAGAAACCCCTCCCCCAACCAATACACTTTTAGCACAACAAATGTGCATGTAGCTGACATTTGTTGCTTCAGTAACTTCATCTGATAATGGGCAGCCCTTGCCGCTGATCGGAGAGCATACTTCTTAATTGTGTGTTGCTAGGCAACCTGGGCTTCGGTGGTAATCAGAGATAGATAATCTTCACATTTAAGGAAAGAGGAAAAATGAAGCACTGCATGCAGTGCTGCGCATTTATTTAGTTCACTTGTTACTCTGTTTTTTTTTTTTCATGAGCAGCCATGTGCAGTTTTGGAGCAGGAGAAAATTGAGTGAAAATAATAAGATGTTGCAGGGCACTTAATGAAAACATTTCTCTCGACCCCCCCCTCCCCACCGTTTCTCTCTCGCTGAACAGCACACATCAAGAGATTGCTTCTCATTTCTGTGCAAAGGCTTTAGCACACCAGTGAAGAGTCTCTCTTATTACATGCATGATGTTTTATGTTCAAACATGCATATTGATGAAAAGTTGACACATTATTCCGTTTGCACCTACTGAATAAATTGGTTGTTCTCCCAATACTAACCAGTCCTCTCTTTATCATCTTACATCAAAGTGTAAATTTACACATAGCCGCTGAGGCATCCGTATTTCCATATTGTCGAATTCTTATTTATTCTCAAAAGCTTGAGTTTTCAAAGCAAAGATGTGAGCTGCAGTGAAATCAGTAGCTCCCGTAAAATATTTATGGAAAAGGTGCAGGTGGGAGGGCCCTGCCTGTGTACTCCTCTCCGCTGGGCGCTGTCTTGGTTGGCTAAAGCCATAAGTAGTGTTAATAATGGCATTAAACGGTCGAGTCGAGCTTAGTTGCAACACTTCCCTTCCACCCAAAGTAGGGAGAGCGCCTTGCAGCACTCGCATTGGCCATGGAGTTGTCTATCAGTAACATCCCCCAGAGCAGCACAGGTGGGTAAACCTAACTTCGATGTCACGTGAAGCGGAGTAGCCACCCCAGCTAGATAGAGACGTGATTGGCCTGTAGCCTGAATTGTGTGCGTGCTCAGTAGATTAACTAAGGTGGACGCTTGCATGTACGCACGTGGTTTCCTTGTGGAGATAATCCACAGAACATCTTCAGCCGTGCTTTTCTGGGCTGGAGAATTAGGAGGTGGCGGTGTGTTTTGAGGCGAGGCTTGTAGCTTACAGGAAGGAGAGAGTTTAACTTGGCAACAGCCCCGCGTAGACATATGGGATGTGTCAGCTGACGTGTTCACCTGTATAAGTCTGTTCTCTTGTGAGCCCAGGTTGCATCCGTCCTTCCTGGTAGGTTAGTCAAAACATGGCAGATCCCACCCTGTTTTTTCTGTCTTTTTGACAGGAAGCCATCACTGGTGCGTCTGACAATTATGTAACCTTCCAGTTCATAGCTCCCATGGGAGTCTGAATGGGATTTTAATTTCCCTGCCTGTATTTGGAAGGACATCCACGAGGATGCATGCCTAATGTGCTCTCAGCTGTCCTTGGCTAAACTGCTTTGTTCAGGTGTCTGACATTGATTTCAGCATGCACTCTGCCTGTTTTCCACTCGCTAGTCCGACAGAAACATCCCCTGTGTGTCAGTGTGGCCTTACGCTGTGTTTCTAGACACGCCTGTAATATGTTTTGGACACAAGCGAGTGTCTGTCTTCCTGTGCAGCTTTGATTGTATGGGGCTGCTTTAATTTGTGCTGATGTGCCTCAAATGTCTTGTGATGTGTGGACATGTGTGTGCATTTGTGGACGACACACATGGCTGCTGCCCCTCGCTTTCCTGCCACACATATACACAAAGCACAGATGTCCCTCTCTCAGCAGCAGGAAGTGTTTGTCCTCATCTCAGGCCGGCTGGATTTGACAGCAGGACATTGGGACAAGACCTTAAGTTTCCTCTATGTGTCTCTCTCTTCCTTTGACCAGCACTATTTACTGTGCATATATAGTGCACTCAAAGTATTGGGACAGTGATATGATTGTCAGTGTTTTGGCTCTACTAAAGCACACTGGATTTGAAGTTAAACAGGTTGAAAGCTGTTTGAGGATGTGACATCCATATTGGATGGTCAGTGCAAGACTTTTTATCCTTTTCATGCATGTTCCCCCAGTTTTAGATCAGTGCAGCAAATCTGAAGGCTCATGCAGAAGTTGGTGTCACCCTGGTTCTCTTGACAAAAACCAATGGCGGGTTTCCATTGGATTATTGCAGACAGTAAACTCTGTGGCATACAAACATTTATTGATCACTTCTGATTTTTGTTCAGCAAGAACATTCATTCGGTGTTCATTCTCTCCAAATGAACACCACTTTCATGATTTTTGAAGCCTAAATGCAATTGCCATAGGCAAGAAGCTAAAATTAGGCTAAACTAATTGCACCATGGTCGCATGACTTAATGTCGCCACCACAACAATGCTGTGAGATGCTTTATTTTGATGAGGTTCAGAAGTCTTGTTCGGCCTCTTTCTAGAAACCACGTCTTTAAGACACATAAAAGCTTCAGAGGTCACAAATGGGGCATTCAATTACGTATTTTATGTTGTAAAACAAAAAGCGAAAGTCTCTTAAGCTACAACATATCACATGTTTCACTCAGAGGCTGCGTTAGACAACCATCATATTCATTTTCATTTTTTAACAACAGTAAGACATTATTAATAGGCCTAGTTGACCACCCTTGAGGCTCCAATGTGGCTTTGGCTACTTTTGTGATCATTCAGTACTGATTTTTGCACCGTGCACCTCAGACACATCTGTTATTCAGATGCTGCAGAACATTTTGCCGTCACATGAACTCTTGCTCCCACTGAACTTGGTGTTCCCTCTTGACCTCTTTGCTGCCACTTGCTTCCCCCAACATAAGCTGCTGCTGACTAATAAAAGTTATCGGTTTTATTTAGTCGTCCTTCATCCTTCACCACATCAACTCTCTTTATTTATCAATACTATCACAATTAACAGAATTTTTAACCCTTTGAAACCTAAGCAAATTGGCTGAATTTCCTTAAAAAATATGGGAAGAAGGCAATGAGCAACAAAAGAAGAAATGACTCAAAAATTAGAAAGTAATTAATAAAAAGTACAAAAAATACCTGTAAATTAGTTTAAAAAAAGCCACTTAGAAAACAGACTTAGAAAAGGTGTTATAATAATTCTATAACATCATGTAATTATAATAATTAAAAATATCCCTTTTCCCCCTAGATATTCTTCCCTTGAAATTTTCCCCGAGCTTTTAAAAAATATTTTCTAAATCTACTAACATTTTGCAATTTGTGGAACATTTTTTGTTTATTGTCTTTTTTAAATCCTTGTGAAAGGTGTTTAAAGCACCAAAAGAAAAGTAATGTCGCCCTAGGTTTCAAAGGGTTAAAGAAAGCTGTCATGACTTTTCGCAATGTAGTGATGTCAGTGTAGCGATATCAATAATATGGCGTTAGCTAAAGCCAGCTGAAAAACAAGGTGATGCATGAGATCAAAGAAAAATCTAAATAATAGCTTACTGATATGCACACGCCGGCGGTGTGAATGCCTTAAAGTCACGGTACATTGTGCCCAGTGTTCTAATCTGCCAAAAATGATGGACAGCCTTCAGATATTTCTGCCACTGTTGCCAAAATTTAGTTAATGAAGGAAAACATTTGGTAATGTGACCTCTGGTTTCACGTCGCAGATGAAAGCAAGAGATGAAAATAGCTGCAGTTCAGGTGTGTCAGTGGGTTGTAGGTTTCAGTCATTAACTGCTAATTAAATATTAATTAGAGTTAAATCTGTTATTTTGCCAAATTACCTAAAATTTGATGACTTTACATGAAAAAGGCCACAGTTCCTCAAGTGTTAATCTGATATTGAATGTAAACACCCTAATAAAAAAAGCTTAAAGTGCAACATTTAATCTCATAGTCAATGTTTTATTACAACTCCAATATCCTGGAGTAGACAGAGGCAGCACAACAAAAATGTATCTAGTACTCTCTGATTGCACAGTTTATCGACTCCTTCCTTACTTACTGTTGATGCGGTATGGCTTACCTGTCTAGGAATAGGCTGAGAATTAGAGTGAGGAAATCCTACTGGCCATCTGTGTGTGTTTGTGTGTGTATGAGTGCTGTGGGTATGCCTTTCTGTGTGTGGATGCTACTATACAGTCATCACATGTCAGTGGGAGTCTGTGTCATCCTCACTAATCCCTCTGATATGAATGAGTGGAGACAGACGAGAGGTTTCAGCTCACATGGCATCGGTCAGGGGTTATGACAGGGAATGTAGCCTTATAATAAGCAGTCTAACTCTGCTCTACTATTAATCTCATTCAAGACCACGTGTATGAATTGATGTATCTCTGCAATCAATGCCTATTTAAACATACACACAGCAGTTAAGGGAATACTTCACCTCCCAAATGACTATTTGTATACCAGTGACTCAGCCCATTACGTTGAATCTGTGAAGAAAAGTTTGTTTTTCTTGCATGCCTCCACAATGAACTAATAATCCAAAAACTGACAGAATTCTTGATGAATTAAAGTCATATGGATCTGTGTTTGTCAACAGTGAAACAATGAAAATCTGTTTACGAACTCATGCAGTATAAGCCAGTCATTTATCCAGACTTATGCTCGGTGCCTCCCGGACACACAGCCTTTTCCAACAGAGGGCTGAACTTTAAAGCGAATGCTGTCTTCATAGCTAGACTTCTTTGACAAAAACAGTAATTTTACTTCACTTGACATGGGAGCTGCTGGTTTACAGCTGCCTCAATGTCTTTTTGTGTTTTTGTGTAAGATTGGTGAATCTGAACTAACCCTTCAAAACACCAAAATCACACAACACAAACAAACTAACTGATTGAGGCCGTGGTAGACAAGCAGCTCCAGTGTTCAGCGAGGTAAAATTATTGTTTTTGTCAGTGGAGTCTGGCTTTAAAAAGTGTATAGATAAGTTAAACTTTTATTTCAGTTTCCCATCAGATAGGTCCGTCTGTATGTCTGTAAGCACTGAGCATACGACTGGATAAATAAGACTTGGAATATATAGCACCAGTTTGTGTGAGAGTTTGTAAACTGATGTTTTGATGTAGTTTGCTGTTTTTAACGGTGGACCCTCTTTACTTCAAATAATTAAGAATTTACTCAAGTATTCTTCATTAATTCAACGTAACACTGGATAATTAATTGATATACAAATGGTCATTTAGGGGATAAAGTATTCCTTTAAAAAGAAAGTGCGTTGAATTAGAAATGAAACAATGATTATGAGGTCAAAGTGTTGACTTTTAGCTTTAATTTGAATTTGAATTTCCACCTACTGGATAGACAGTAATTGTAACCTTATGTGGTGATTGTTTCCTTATTTTAGGGTAAAGAAAAATACAAGACAAGTTAACAAAACCTTGATAAACTCATCACATTTAATATTTGAACTCAGTTTTGACATCTGAAATCTTTGACTCACAGATATAAACAGAAACTTGTCTCAGGATTGTCTAAAGCCTTATATTTGGCAAATAAAACTAACAATCAGTCGTAGTCAGATCTGCTGTTTACCCGTTACAAAAAGTTTCTGCATGTTTAGGGTAGTGGTTCTTGTGTAGGTGTGCGATATTTACACCTTCAGCTGTAGGAATTCAGCACTTTATCCTCAATTTACAGTCGAATGGGTTGAAGTTTAAGTTTGAACCTAAAACAATGAAAAACATTTCTTCACTTTCTCACTGCGCTGTATGCTCCAGTGGTGACCGCGCTGTAAAAGGCCGCTGTTCACCTCCAGATTCTTAAACGCTTATCTGCGCGCAGCCCTTCTGTCATGTGTCTCCAGTTTCCCGAGAACCTGGTAAATGTTACATGAACTATCTGCTGCTCCATCTCCACTCGGCCTCTGTATTGTTTGTGTCCCGGGGGAAATATGGCCAGGAAAATCTATTTTTCCACTGCAGTAGTTTTTTTCTCAGAAAAAAAAACAAGTAAAAGAAAAAAGTGTTGTGGAGCCCCATCCCCATCTCACCACGCCGCCCCTCGCCCCTCCCTCGCTGTTTTCTCATGGTTGATCTTTCCAAACCATCGGTTGCGTTCACAGAGGGATTAATGGTTTCTGCGAAGCCAGCCAACCCGTGGAGGGAACGGAGCCTTCGAGCGAATGAGGAACAGCTGGTCTCCCTCTGCTTGTGACAGCCTGAGTGTGTGTTTGTGTGTGCGATAGTAGCAGCTGACCTCTGCACAGAGTCAGAAGTGCCTGTCCCTGGTCCGAAAGTGGGCCTTAAGTCTTAGGTTTTTCTATAGCAACTACTTTGCCGCTGTTAATTAATACTGTCAGTGATTCTTTAAAAGTATTATGACTTGCGACTTGAGTTTTTGCTTTAATCAAAACTCCTCATACACTATAAATGCTGTGTGTGGGTGTGTGTGAGAGCAGTATTTAAAGTTATCTCTGATCCATGTCAGGGACAAATTTAGATCAGTTTGTGATGGTCAGTAAAGTTGAGCAAAGTCACAAAGTGCTTAGCTGGAATTAAATTGTTAAAAAATAAGACCAAAAAAACTTTTCTATGCAGTATGATGATACTCACTGACTGTGATGTGCATTGTTTAAAATCGGTCTCATTATATACAGTAACTAGAGATGTACACGTGTATTATTTCACTTTCACTCATGGTCAGGAAAGGCAATTAGTTGTAATATCGAATCACAATACTTGTTGAATCCTGATATGAAAAATCACAATATTTATCGAATCGGTGGCCAAATATCATGTTTGTATCAAATTGGGAACTAAGCATATCCTCCCAGGCCTATTTTTTGACAAAAAAGTTCACTTTCATTACTTGAAACCAACTGATTGTAATATAGAATGAGAGTTTACTGGCCCCCGCATGCTCCTAACAGCCTAAAGGTCACTACTAAGCGCTAATGGCGAGATGCAGCTTGTGAGTGTGTTTGTGTGTGTGTGTGTGTGTGTGTGTGTGTGTGTGTGTGTGCTCATCATGACATGTTATGATTGGTGAGTAAAAAAATTTCCCGGCTATTTTTGGGAGATCGCACTGTCATGTTTATCCTCCTCGTCTCCCCATCCCGCGGCTGTTTTGTTTACAGGATAGCGACGATGTGTGCTCAGTGCTTGCGCTGTAAGAATGGCAGCACTTTGATATAATCTCCCCAATTATCCGTCGTCAATTCTGCTATATATTATTCGTCTCTCAGCGGCAGCTGGGGAGGAGATTGGTTTTGTGCGTGTCGAACGGCAACAGCTGCATCCACTAAAACAGACAACTACCTCTGCACACCTCCCCGCTCCTTCTTTTTTTGTGTCTCCCTCCCCCCTTCTTTCTCTCTCACTCAGTGGTGGGCAGGTCACCCTGAATTATTCATCAGTGTGAAATGAAAAAGCTCATGGATATTGAATATCCCCTCTGAAGTGGTGGCCAACCTTGTGTGTTTTTTTCTTCTCTTCTTCCTTTTTTTTTTTTTTGCAGCTGAAAAGAGTAAAGAGCGGCGGATCTCATTGCCAGAGTATTTCAAAGGTTAACCGATTGCTTTACCTCGTGCACATATTTACTTTCTTCATGGCTTGTGGCCGGCGAGGAGGGGCGGGAGAGAGACGGGGATATGGAGAGGATGAAGAGAAAAAGACTGAGAAAGAGAGGAGATGAAAAGGATAGGAATAAAACAGTAATCTGTGTTCCTGCGGATATTTTTCTCCTGCAAGAACTCGTTCCTCTGACCACCACAGTGGGCTGCCTTGTTGTGTAAGCGGCTAACCTTTCTTGTCGCGTGTTGTGAGGCCTTTTTCCTTCCTGGAACGAGTGCGCCTGTGGTCGGCTGTGGTCGTCCCGATCGACCGGTTGTCATTAGTTTCCCATGCGGCCCACTGTGTTCCTCCATTGTCCTCCTGCCTGGTCTTTTGTCCTGTGGTTTGATCTGCGGCCCGCGCTGCAAATCAATGCTACCGGTTGCCATTCATTCAGCTCCGCAGCCAGCAAACGCAGCAGGGACCCTCAGAACATCTCCCATGTGAGAGTATAGAAAATGGGCAGCGAGCGTAAAGGGAGAGCTTCAGATGATGTTTTTTTTTTAAACATGTTTAGAACATTTTGGACAATTAAATATTTCTGAGTCCACTTTTTTGCTCTTTATTCATCTAAAGAGCAAGCTGAATGCTATTTCCCTGAAGGAAAGACATTTAAAGAGCCTCCTTTATGCCAGAGAGCAGATGCAAAGATAATTAATAAATAAAATAAATAAAAACTACTCAAGGGGCAAGCTCTTCTTCGCCTGTTTGGTATGTTGTACATGCTAATAGGAGTGTTTTATTCACTCAATATCCGGGAGAACAGTGCAGCATTAACCCTGCGTCGCTCTCATCGGCCATTAGGTTGCGACTACCCTGTACCCTTTCAGTCATTACAGTCCATTTTCTTCCATTCCCAATTTCTACTGCAGCTTAGAAAATTACTCAGGAATCCTTTTAAGAGTATTCCCAAGCTGTACAAGGACCAAATGTGCCTGCAGGAAGCAGTCAAAGCTTTAACTGGCTAACCTTTTCCAAAAGTATTCTTAACAGAGTTGTAATGACTGACAATTGGAGAGGGAACGGGGGAAAGCTATTCTATTTTCCGTAGAATAAAACAAATGATTCCAGGGAAATGGTTTTGAGGCTCTGCAATCGCTTGTTTGAGAACATCTTGTAACTTGCAGGTAATTGCGTGTAAGTGAAATATATACAGGAAGTGGAGCGGCGTAGCTCGGAGGTGTCAGGTGCTCCAGGTGTTGTCTCGTGTGACAAAAACACTGTAGTTGTAGTGGTGCGGACGGGGGTCTGCTCTGCCAGAGGAAGTGTGAAATATCATCTGCCATGGTGGAGCAAAGTGGAGGTGGGTGGGAGTTACTTTGCACAGAGTGCAGAGGGGGGTTACGATGATGAAAATGGCTGTAACTCTTCAGCAAAGTGAGCTTTAAAAAGCTGTAAGCGGACACCTCGTAGTATCTGATGGTCGACTCCTGGTTGACAAGACCCGGCGACCCCGCTGTATTTATCGTAATGGAGCACAGCTGGGCCGCAGCTTCGATGGGTTAATAGCCATGTGACAGCTTTTTGGAGAAGGGGGGGGTATTGTGTGTATGTCTGCGCATGCATTTTATTTACTTGTGCACTCTGATGAATGGCACACAGGGGCCACACTCAGGAGGGTGGGACTCTGCTGCGTCTCCACTCTCTCTGCCAGGCCAGATGGCTCCTGTCACTAAGAGAGGAGGAGGAGCGATGGAAGGGAAAAGGGGGGAAGGAGGGAGCTCTGAGTCGCCCTGAACAGCGCCAGAGTGGCCCGTCCCCAGAGCCACCACATCTGGAGACCACCTGCAGCTGGCTCACTCCGCTTCCTCCGTCCTCGTCCCTTTTCTCTCTCACTCACTTTCTGTTTTTGCAGATGGGGGAGGTGGCAGCGGGGTGTTTGGTCAGGCTGTGATTTATGCCCATGCAGATCCTTAAAAAGCCTTAAAAGGTACAGAATTCATTAATCTAAAAATAAGGCCTTAAATGGTATTCAAATGTCCATATCTTTCAAAAGTCTTTAACATGCAAAGACATTAAAAGTGGGATTTTAGGATCGTTTTTTGTCTGATGTTGCATTGCAAAATCTGAAATAATTGGTAACCCCCCCTTTTATTTTCCTCAAAATAATTTCCAAAGTGCGTCTTGCATTAACAAGACCACATCGGGATAGTAAAACCATCAACACTCATGTTTTGTTTTCTGGTCAGGATGCTCAGAGCAGAGTTTCCAGTATCTGCGGGAAGTACAGAGGGAACAAAAATTGGGTATTTGACAAAAGTTTTGCGGTAAAGAAAAGCAGTAAAGGCATAATAGGAATGGAATTGAGGCAGAGTGAAAAACATATAAAGGGCACCAAAATCTGCAACAAACGGCAGGTATTTCCAGTGTAGGAAGAAGTATTCAGATCATTTACTTAGGTTAAAGAAATAATACCACACTTTGTAAATACTCTGTTATAAGTGAAATTCCTGCGTTGAAAATGTTACTTAAATAATACTAAGTATTAAAAGTGAAATTACCCAATGCAGAAAATTCTTAGAAAAAAAACATACACCCAAAAAACTCAAAATTATGCAAAAAACCCCACCCCCAAAACTCAAAATTTTTAAAAAAGTAATTCAAAAATACTTTAAAGATGAAGAAAAAAACACAATCCAACACTCAAAATTAATTAAAAAAAAATAAATAACAGAAAAAGACTTAAATGTTTATTCAAATACTTGGCAGATAATTTTCTTTGATTCCACTGATTAATTAATTTATTTTTGCAGCTGCACTTGTATAAACTGTTTGATCATTTATTTTATAATGAAATATCATATATTATAAACACTTGTTATACTTTTATGCAAAAATCCTATTTTTGTAAAGTCAGATAGATGTAGTGAAGTAAAAAATACTAAATTTCCTTCGGAATTGTAGTGGAGTAAAAGTATAATTTAGCATAAAAAGAAAATACTCAAGTAAAGTACAAGTACCCCAAAATAAGTGTAGTACTTGAGTAAATTCACCTGGTTACATTCCACCATTGGGTATTTCCCAATTCTGTTTTCTCCTTATCTGTGCCACAAGACAAAAAGGTTACATTTTATGTTACACTAATCATTTAGGTAAAATAGCTTTTTTGTATCTTAAATTTAATTCCAAATAGCATTAATAAGTCTCAAAGCCAACTTGCCTTTAGCTGTATAAACCCTGTTTCAGTAACTTTACTGTGTCGCTGCTATGGGCAAAGCAGAGGGGAGGAGGGAGTGAAGGAGGGATGGGAGGTAGCAGCGGTGGAGGTTGGTGGCGGTTGTGTGGAAGCATAGCAAAATATCATTTTATTTTATGACTGCAGCGGCCTCTGAGAGTTGTGGGTTTTTGTATTTGTTATATATCTTTTTTTATTCCTCCCCAAGTAAAAAGGCAGAGTGAGAATGTTCGTTTTTCTTCCCTTTGCTGTTGCTGCAACTGATCCAGAGGCCACAGGGGGGCTGTTCCTGCCTGGAAAATAAAGCCTGCTTGCCCTCCTTGGCTCCCCCCAAATAAAATGCACTCATTTGCATTCCCATGCTGTAATTTAGACACCCCCCCCCCCCTTTCTCTCTCTCTCTCTTTCTCTCTCTTCCTCTCCTTCTCTATCTTGCTGCCCCTCATCCCTGCATCTTTTCAGCCCTGGTCCTTGCAGTTCTGCAGGGATTGGAACGTGGGTGGGGAAGAGAGGAGGGGAGGCAGAGAAAACAAAAGCAGAGTGGCAGTGTTGACTCAGGATTGTTATCTGAGGGGGTGGTGGCTCTTGGTGTGTGTGTGTGTGTGTGTGTGTGTGTGTGTGTGTCTGCATACATGCCTAGGGGGGTTATTTACCCTGGCTGCTGCAGCCACGGCAGGTGCCTCTCAGTGGATAAACCTGGGCCTCCTAAATAAATATTCACCGTGGGGAAATGAGACTTGCGTCACCAAAAACTACACTTCTCCTACTACTACTGCTTATACGTCACCCTCTCACACGAAATGCTCGGTCCATTGAAGATCAGCCGTTTTGCTCCTAGAGCCAAAACAAGTGTCACCAAACATAAAGGACAAAGAAAATCCCAAAGGATTTTGATGTTTTAAGGAAGCAAAAAGCTGCACCTGTTATCAGTTTGAATCTGTGCCCAGGATGCCTACAGGTCCTTAAAAAGTCTTAAATTCAAGTCATATAAGAGTCTTATATTTGAATTTATGAGGTCTTATTTGCTACAAACATTTCATCTAATTTAATTTATCCATCTTTTAACTTTATTCTTGTCAAAATGAGTCAAGCTCTTTTGCTTAAGATGTTCACATTTACAAATCTAAACCAAAACAAACAAATTTAAACCTGCCTCTGAACCTCATACTGTATTTTTTACTTTATACTTTTACTATACCTGGCAAAATGTAAATAAAGTCACTCTAAGAACCATATTCCTATATAAAACCTATCTCCGCCTAACTTCTATACTTATGCTTAAGTAAGGACTTAAATGTCTTTCTTTATGTCTTAAATATGGTTAAAATATCTAGAAAAGCTCTCAAAAATATTACATTTAAGTGTCTGATACCTGTAGACACGCTGGTGTTACACATTCGTTGTGTATTAATTTTAAGAGGAGCGACTCCCCTGATGTTTTGGCTGGATGCATTCACAGCTTGTGTCCTCAGAGGTTTAAGCTCTTAAAACAAGTGTGAACAAATACGGTGTGACCTTTGGCTAAGATGATATAACATTATGTATTCACTGTGCATGAGGTGTGGAGTGAGTAAAAAGATAAAGTTGCCAAGTACCATTTAAGGATATTTGCAAAACTATACAGTTAATTTGCTCTGGTCAGAATCAGTAGATGAGTTTGTCAACTTGTTACATTTTTCCTCCATTGATTTTTTTTGCACGAAAATTAAGTCAAACACATTAAAATGCATCACTAAAAGTCAAGTGAGAACTCCACTCCGGTCACATCTGTCCAAATATCAACAGTTGTAGTCGTGTGAGATCGAGGTCAGATCATATTTGAACCACAAACAAACTGCTCCAGAATTTCTGTATGACCGCACCGTGACCACTTCCTTGAAAGGGTCTTGGTGCGGTCATGTGGAGTGAAATGGCTGTGTTGAGATCTGCCCGTACAAATCTTACCAAGTAAACTGAACTAACCAACACAGGTTTGAGAACAACTTAAGAGTGCGTTTTATTTAGTTTAAATCAATATACCAGTAAGAATAAGAATATTTGTTTCAGAAGTCCAGCGTAAAGGATTTAGGGAGATATATTTGCAGTAATCGTTTGTGATATAATAAGTATGTTTTCTTTGGTGTATAATCACCTTAAATTTGACAATAAGTTTGAACTCTGCAACCTCACTGCTAGATGCCACTAAAATCTTACACCCTAAGTCTAAATTATAGAGTTGGTCCACAAGAATTGCAGTTTTCTCACTTACATCTAGTTCTACTGGATACAGCAGTGCAAACAGATTTATTTGCACAAGCTTTGAGATCTATGAAAATTTTGCATTTACCACAATACCATGGTGGTGAATGGAAAATCTTTTGTTGGGCTCATCTCTCCACAAAAGCCACATATTATTATAATGATACTTTAGTCACGATACGATACTATTGCTATTTTTAACATTTTTTTTGGTGTGATAACATATATTGCAATATACAACCTTTAACAACTGCAAATTATTTCCCTAAAGTAAAACTTTGTCTACATCTGTTTTATAAGATAAGTTTTACGTCAGTTCCTCTCTCTGAAGTCATTTTCATTGCAGCAAAATTACGTTGACTGAAAATGCAGTTGATTTTATTATTTTAGTAGGCTACTAAATGTTAATCTTTTAATTTCCAGGTTCAATAATTGATATAATATAAAATGTTCACTTTGCGCATGTGTACCGATATAATGGCACAGAGATTATTGCAATACTATGCTTATGGATTCTCCCCCCACCCCTAATCCATACTGCTAACCTCATTTTGGCATTTTTTATTTATATATTACTGTTAATGTAATGCTAGACATTTATATTTCACTCTTAGTTTTTATTGCAACTGCTGCATACGAATTTACCTCAGGATATAGATAAAGTTTATCAAAGAAGACAGCACATACTCAAATTAAGTTAAAACTACAAAAAGTCCCAATAGTGGTTATACACAACATAGAGTCAAGAATGGAAAAACATTTAAATGAAGCAAACTATAAAAAGCTGGCAGGAGATATTCTCAAAGGTATAACTGCTTCAGAGCTGAGCCCCCTGCTGACCCAAGTCCAGCATCTGAAATGGACCTGTGAACCTCTGGTCATAACGTGGTCAGCTGAAACCTCATCTCCAAGCGGCTGCTTGGCTCTTTCTACCATTCGCTTTCTTAAAATCCCTTTAAGTGCTTTAGGGGGATTTAACAGGCCTCGACATCCAGCGTCCTCTCAGCAGCCAAGTTCCAGTGCTTACAGGAAAAGGGCGCTTACAGTATAATTAGGCTGGTCAAAGAAGAGGGCTCCCTCTCAACGGTAAATCCACACGGACTGTAAGGAGGCTCGGGCCATTTGTCGGGTCTTTCAGAGCGTGACCGTTACTCTTGATGTCTCACTGTGCTAAAGGTCAGGGCATTAAGAAGCCATGCAGGAGGGAGACAGGAGTGTAGACTCTGAACTCTGAATTCTTTAACACTTGTTAAAGTTTGAAGAATGTGTTATTAGACGGTGAATAAAAAATGCATCTAAGGGAAAAAAGCACTGTGATATAAAAAAAAATACCCAGATTTCTTCAAAGGAAGCAGGTTGGCTTTAACAGATTTTTACCCAGTCAGTACAAAAATGCACAAGAAAACAAAACAAAAAACATTAATTCACTCAAATTTAAAATAAACTCCAAGAGGTAAACAAACAAGAAATAGTAAAATTGCATAGAAAATTCAACTTCAGTAATCTGATTTTTATGGATTTCTTTTTTAAAAAAAAAGTGTTTTCCCTTTTTTTTTAAAAAATACAAATAAACAAATCCACATATTTATAGGGAGAAAAACAATGCAACAAACAATAACTAGTTTTGAGTTTTTATTAGTTTTATTTCAGATTGAACAACCCTGATTCCAAAAAAGTTGTGCCACTGTATAAGAAGTAAATAAAACCAAATGCAATGATTTGCAAACCCCTTACCACCCAAATTCAATTGAACAAAGTACAAAGACAAAATATTTCACGTTCATCAAAGTGATTAACTTTGGGGTTTTTTACACTTATTTTGAATTTGTTGCCTGCAACACTTCCCATAAAAATTTAGAAAAGGAATATGTTTACCACCATGTTACATCACCTTTCCTTTTAACAACCCTCCAGTTGCATCTGGGAACTGAGGACACAAGTTGTTTCAGTTTTAAAAGTGATTTTTTTTTCTCTCAGCATTCACATGCAGTCTTCAAGATTTTAAGACTGTCTTTGTAGTGAAAGTTTTTTATGCAGGAAGCATTTTGAAGCTGTAAACAAAGGCTTCTCCAAGTATTAAACACATATTAAATATGTGCTATGTACTACCATCTTATTGAGCACAACTTTTATTATGGATTGGAATTTTAAGATTCCTTTATCAGTTTAGTTTATTGAGTTAGAAGAAGAAGGTAGAAGGAGGATTTATTAGTCAATTTTAAACTATGTTTAAAAAAATAGAATTAAAATGTGACCTTGATTCTGCTACATCTTTAGGGTTGAAAGATGAGTTGATTAAAACCACCAGCCTGCATTTTTTGAATTTGCATCCTGTCGGCTCTTAACAAGGTCCATCCATCCAGTGCAATATCTCGATGTTAGGGTTTAACCATGTCTCTGTGAAGACGTGTGCAGAGCAGTCTCTGATTTTCTGTTGCTGAGTAAGCCTCAATTGCATCTCATCCACTTCATTCTCCTGCGACTGCACATTAGCCAGAAGAAGGCTTGGTAGAGGAACAGCTCTCGGTCCATGTCAGGTCAGCCTTGCCCTGATGCTAGCTCTCCTCCCTCTCTTTGATTGCTGCATTTCTCTCCTCTGGTCTGACTGGCCGCTCAGCATATGGCATTGGTGGAGATCCTCTCGTGGTCTGCTGCATTTAGTCCAAAACCCTTCACCCTATGTTCAATACTAATGTCCAGTCCTAATTTCATGTCATAGCTGCATTGAAAATCTGTTTAATTAAACTTTTTTTTGGGATCAGGATTGGAACTCAGGTTGTGCAGTAATAACTGCAGGCACAAATGCTTGTACACTGCAAGGTGTGGTTGTGGCTTTGCTTTATGATGACAGAGGCTGAGGGGTGAACAGATGTAGCCTTCAGTGCTGGTTTAGACCCAAGTCTGGCTGCTCTACATCTGAAAGAGGAAGTGTGTGTTTGTGTGTGGGGGGGACCTGCTGTGCCAATCTGTTCTCATTAGTGATTACTCGCCCCCTCCAAACATGTAACGACATGCATGTCAACTGCTGGAGTCGGGAGCATATAGTTGTATGTTTGCGCCAGGCCTGTGGCTGCATGTCCTCTCCGTCCAGCTACCTTTTCCACTGAGACCCAAATCTTTCTGGGCTCATCAGACTCTTGATTGTCAGCCACGGCACCTGCTGGAGAGATCACCAGCAGATCTTTGGGGAGTCTCTAGAAATTTACAAACTTACAAACATTCACCAGAATGAACAGAAATTCAAACAGTTGTTCGTGGTCACACTTAATAACCTCGAGACCTCAAAAGTAGGAGGATTTCGAAACCAAAGTGGAAGGTCTGGCAGTCGTCCCCCAGAAAAAGCATTTCAGAACGTTTCCTTCATTGTGCTGACTTATAAAGGATAAGCATAGCAAAATAATAAGTACAATGCAGCAGTATTTTTATTTTCAATACTTGAAATGTTGCTTTCACTTTTAATTTACTGTTCTAAGGAAAAAATACAGAATAGTTCACCATTGTGTCATAAACGTATTCATCTCTGGCATAAACTTAATAGTGCATTTGGTTATTTCATGCTTAATGGAATAATCAATACAGCGGTTTTTACAAAATGTATACTCTTTTCCTTTAAAACTTTCCAAAAGAATTATTCAGGGATTCTCCTGTCTCGGATGTATAAAATTTAGTTTTATTTATATATGTGTATATATATATATATATATATATATATATATATATATATATATATATATATATATATATATATATATATATATATATATATATATATATATATATATATATGTCTCTCATTGTTCTGCATTGTTCTCTGTGTCTCACATACTGAGAGGACGAGACAGCTCTCTTCTGTGTAAACATTTAGTGAAGCTTTATTGCTGTTCGTGTGGAAACAGTTGACTTTTCGAGTCGTAGGGCTTGGCTTACACATGCTGTACAGTGCCAAAAACAGGTTGTGATAACTAAAAAGAAAAAAAGGTGTAAACATTTTTCCTGCAGAATTAAGGTGCCCAGTTTCTATGGAAATGCAGCTGGTCTCATCTAAAGTACGTTCGAAAAACAATTACAGCACTAAAATAATAGTGCCATTGTTGTAAGAAATAGAGCTTAATATTTCTATACAAATTAATAAACGTTTCAGTTTCACTTTCAGGCACCTAGCGTTCTGCTACTCCCTCTATGCCCAGAGTGCGCTCTGCGCTCTCAGAGTCTGGGGCTCTGACTAACCAAACGAAAATCAAAATCATCATCATCATTTGTTTTTTGGAGGTTACTCAATAGACAAGATTTGCCTTTAAAAGTAACTTACAGAAATGTGTTTGACTTCTGGTAGAGCTAGTTTTAGTTTTTGCAGCTACAAGTTTCTTCATTTTTACTCATTCTTAAACATGGTGCATAATTTTTATAAGTGTAGATTTAATAAAATGGTTACAGATGTAAACATTTCTATTGAAAAAATTTTTTAATGACAGCCAATCTAGTCCAAGGAATCATAAAAAATCCTGGAGAGACCGAAGCTCAACAACACCTGTGAACGGGTCAGCAGATGTCAGATATAATCTTTAACTGCTTACGTTGGAGCTCAATGATATTTGACCTTATGACCTGTGGAGTTGGCACTAATCAGTGGCCATTCACAGAAGGTGTTCTTCTTTATACGCCTCCCTTATTCTTCTTCTTCTTCTTAAAATATCCCCAACCTGGCAGAATGGCTCTGTCTTTTGAGAAGCTGTGATCTGCCACGTTCCGTATTAACATATTGCTGTCAGTCAGCGGCCCCCTCCTCCTGCACATCCTCTAATGTTATTGAAGAGAGAAAGATCAGAGGGGCAGCCGTATCCCCACACTCCATCAAGAGTGTGTGTGTGTGTGTGTGTGTGTGTGTGTGTGTGTGTGTCTGGACGGCTGGCAGGAAGTGGGGGCTGCTGCCTTTGATGGTCACACTCCCTCAGATGTGTCATTGCTACAGACGGTGGCTCGGGCTGACACGCCGTGTCTCTGCTCGTTGGGCTCTTGCCACTGAAAAACAACAGCCCTTATAGTTACCTCAACACACACATAAAAACACACCTAATTCACACAGTCATTCTGCACACACAAAAAGAAAAAGTGGCTTCACACGGGGCCGTTCCACCTTTCCACTTTACTGTCAGTGATAATCGCTTCTGGCGTGTGACCGTGCCGGGCTCTTTGTCTATTGGTCGCGCCTGTCACGCAGCCGGTGAGGTGTGTGTGTGTATTTATGTGCGTCGCCGTGCTCTGGCCGCGCCGCAGAATTGCAGGGAGGCTCCTGTTACATTGTTATTCTAAACAGGGTGTTTTCAGACGCTCGTCCTCGCAGTCATTCAGCTGAGCAATCTGTCAGATTTGCTCCCCTTCCCTCCCTCTTTCTACCTCCAGGGACCAAACTGTGAACTTAACACACTCGGCTCTGATGACTTCCCTGATGGTGCAAAAAACAGCCAACTCCACAGCTGTAATGTTATTGCTGGAGTGGCTTGAATGTTGCATTGTTCCTCTGGTTTAAAGTGTGTGTGTATGTGTGTGTTACATATTGAGAGCGAGGGTGGGGAGTGTGTCATAATTCCAATCTCTTCCCGGTAACCCGCAAAATGCCGGGGTGGGGTGAGGTTGTGTTTTCTCTGAGTGTGTGTGTGAGTGTGTTTGGGGGGTGTTGAGGTTGAGATGAAAGTGGAAAAGCAGAGGAGGAAACCAAATAATTGTCAGGTTGAGGGAGGTGAGGCTGGGAGCAAAGCAAGTGTGTGTGTGTGTGTGTGTGTGTGTGTGTGTGTGTGTGTGTGTGTGTCAGAGGAGAGAGGGGGGAAAAAGGGGGCAGGCGTTCTTAAAACACTGTGGAGTCCAGATCTGAAATAAAACATAAAAAAAAGGGGAGAAGAAGAAGGAGGAGGAGGAGGGAAAAAAGGGAGGAGGGATTGTGCTCGAGTGTGTTATGTGTGCGGATCCTATGAAGTGAACGCAGCCGGGGAGTAAATTGTGCGAGCCCGGAGAGCTCAGCTCTGCATGTTCGAGCTGGCACTTTTGATTTAGACAGATTTTTTTTTTTTTTTTTTCTTGCCCCAAGATCTTTTTTTCTGCCCCTCCTGGTTTATTATCAGCTAAGACAAAGGCAGGAGAAAAAGAGCTAAAGAGAGAGAGTGAATAGATGTTGCGCAGCTGAAAGCAGAGGAAGCGGCAGAGAGAGTTTTCCAGCCATCGCGCTCCCCCGACCGCAGCCTTTTCTTCCTGGGAGATTAAAAAAAAGGAAAGGACAAAAGCGTCTCCCTCCCACCTTCTCCAACCATCCGATCACCAGCCTGCACGCCGCTCTGTGCGTGTGTGTGTGTGTGTGTGTGCACATAAGGACGCCGCTGGTGTATGGTGCTTTTCTCCCAGCCCTCAAAGGCATGGAGTGAAGATGATGCAGCCGGGGGCTTAGTGAGAGATCGCTCCGCAAAAAAACCCCTTCCCCTCACCAGCAGGGCCAGACCAAGAGGAGCAACTCCGGGGGAGGGGGGAGGGGTTGAAGGAGTGAAGGGGGAGGAGGAGGAGAAGAAGAGATAGAGAGGAGGGGGGTACCCTCCTTGGATTATTACACAGGGTCTTGCACTTCCTTTTTTTTTTTTTGTATTTTTTGCTTTTTTCCACTCGCCTCTTGTGTTTTTCGCTGTGATGCGTAGTTTTTAAGCAGAAGAATGTGGAGACAACATTTTCCAGGCAAGCAGCATGTTTCCTGTTTTCTTTTCTGGATGTCTAATAAAGTCTGGCATGTGGGAGGTGGGAGGGAGGGAGGTAGGTGGATGGGGGGAGAGGTGGGGGAGTGTGGATGAGAGGAGTGTGTGTGTGGGTGTGTTGTGTGGTCGCTAAGGTGGGCGAGTAGTCCAACATGTTGTCTTCTTTTTTTTTCTTCTTTTTTTTGAGGTCCACCCGTCCTGCTGCACTTGGCTCCGTGTTTCTCTCTTCCTCTGCGGTGTTGAGCTCCGAGCGCGTTCTGTAGCTCGGGGCAACGCCGGAGAATAAAAGAGCGGGAAAAAAAGAGAGAGAGAGGAAAGGGGAGGGGAGGTCCGGTGCGGTTGTGCCATGGATGCTGTTGACACCCGCTTTTGTCCCGTGGTGGAGTGTGGGCCCGGCCCGCCCATGCACACAGAGGGTACCATTTAAAACAGGCGTGCGCTCATTTTCTTGGCAGGGGATGGATTGGTGTGGCGGGCAGCCGGGTGGTGACAGGGGTGGGGCACTGGCAGTGCAGGACAAGTGGCCTTTGTGTGCTACTTTTGGGGAAGTGAAGGGAGGGAAGGGCAGGGAGGAGGCTGCCAACAAAGGGTGCTTATACCCGCCCCCCTCCTCACCCGCCTTACCCCCTCTCTTCAACCACTACAACTCATGCAGTGACCTCGCGCTGTCACAGGCAGATGAAGGGTTGGTGTGTGTTTATGGCAGGTTGTGTGTGTGTATGAGGGAGGGAAGTAGTAAATGAGTAATTCAGCCTCAGTAAACCAGAAGTACAGGCTCTGGCAGAGCGCCATACGAAAAGGGAGGAAACTCCAGCAAGGAAAACAAAGTGTTGTTTGACCCAACGGCACATCTGTGCATTATGCCAAGCTTCTCCGTTACTCCGCAGTCAAGCTTCCTGGCAGGCCGCCAAGGTTGTGTGCGGGTTCCTATTCATTTGTTGCCACACATGCAAGTGCATTCCTGTTGTGTCCATGTTTTCATACAGATCTCACTCTGCCTTTTGCAACGTATGCCTCCACATGAGCACTTACTGCACACAAGATTGCACATGAGTAGAGATTTAATAGCATGTGAATGTTGTCTAGAATCTCATCCAGTCCATTTGAGTTTCGCACACATTTTTGTACCACTCCAAAAACTGATAGTCCCAATTCATAGCTATTAAGTGGATAGGCTTAAATTATTGATATATGCATGAGAGTTTAACTGGGGAGCTAAAGCTGACAGGATGCTATCGGCAAGATCGTTCTTTCAGAGACCACTCTGTTGGTCTTGCTGAACTGCAAAATCACACAGTTTACTCACAAATGTAGAGTGATGTCAAAGGTTTTTTTTTCCTTTCTAGAACAAATTATCTTTGGCCAAGCACAGATGCCAAATTGCAGAGAGCACATTAGCCAGACAACAGCCAAGTTTTAGTTTGGCCTTTGGGCAGAGTTACTTGGAGAATTATTGTTAATTAGCTGCAGCTGATAGAATCAACTGCCAGCGACGTTTGCTATTTCAAACTGCAAAAATTGGTATTCATTTACGATTTTATACAGAAAATAACTCAAAGTAAAAAGGGATAATAATTTAATTTTGTCCCTTTCCCAATGCACAAAAAAACCCCACAAATGCCACTAAGATAGGCTTTTTTTTTTTAAAAAAAATGTAATTGGAAAAGCAACAATCAGCATTGACACTGGGGTCAAATTACATTACATTAATATCAGCTCTGGCTCTAGGATCAGCATTAATGGAAACAGAGCACATGTGTGAACGCCCTAATTCTTGTCCCTTTATCAGCTAGATGCAATGATGAGCCACTTCTAAATACGGTCCATCTCCGTCCAAGCAGAGCTCAAACTTCGATCCAAATTAGTAAAAGAAGTAATCACTGTGAAGTTTTCACTGGCTTCCATGCTGTTTTCTGCTGTTCACTAACCTGTTTTCCAGTCTGTCTATTGAACGTGAAACGCCAAAAAAAACAGTCTCTCTCTCTCTCACACACACACACACACGCACACAGGAAGGCATATTCGTCTGCTGCAGAGCTACACAGCTCTTGTCTACTGGTAATGGGAAAGGACATAATTTGCAGGGTCATCTGTGTTTAAAAAACCTGCATTCACACGCTAATTTGGTGGAAATGGGGAATTTGTTAGTGTATCCGGCTGTTTTGCCAACCTGGAACTACCACACAAAGCATAAGCCACATACCCATACTATAACCCTTGTTACCACTCCATGGGCATGTTCCCCCTCCTGCACACAGCCATGACTGGCCTCCTGTGTTAACCAGAGGATGTGGGTCACGTTTCAGCACAGCGCTGCTTACGATGGCACAGTAAATTGCCCTAACTGTTGGCGGTCAGCTGCAGCACAAGCAGCCGCCGCCCCCACCCAGCCTTGTTGTCAAGAAGGAGCCACCTGCAAACAGCAGCTTGAGGTTGCTAGGTAACCGGTGGCAGCAGCTGATGATAGTATGGCAGAGGGCTCGCCTGGTCTCCCATTACCACCAAAGTGACTCCTGTTGCTGTTTCCTACTCTCTCCTCTCGTCTTTTTTCCCCCATTTCTGACTACACCACTGCGTGTCCCTTCTAGTCCCTCTTCCCCTCACGGAGGCAACATAACACCAACAGCAGAGGCCAGCGGTAGGAAGAAACTCCTCGCTTGCTTCCCCACATAATGGAAACTCTGGCCTCATCTCCCGTTGCGCCACTCGGCTGGGTCCTGCTGCCAGACTCTGACTAAGTGTTGCTGGCTCAGGAACGGCAGCCTGCAGCCCGGCCCGGGTTCGAGTTCCACAAGTATTTATCTACAGAAATGATTAAAATACTGATGACTGAGAGAGATCAGGCACAAAAAAATCTCGCAAATGCTGCTAATCTACATCAAGTGGTTTTAAGCCTTTTCACAGGAGACCTAGATTTCCAAAATAATTTTCATTGTGACCCAGTTCCCATTTTTGACGACTGTTGTGTGATCTAATTGAGAAAAATGTTCTGTTTTTAGACCGCCAACTGAGCCTTCCACCTTTTATCACAGGGACTTGAAAAGAATTTGGTGAAATGATATCTAGCAGTAATGGATAACAATTTTTAAAATGTAATTTCAAGGCCCATTTTCATCATCTTGAAACCCACATGATAAATCCTCCTGAGCTTTTAGGAAGTAGAGAGGATTCCTTTCAGAAATCATCATGTGCTTTAATTCAAGTACACAGCGATCACAAAATCTAATTCAAGGTCTGACTTATTGTATGTTTCTATTTTAAATCTACTGAGCAGTTAAGGAGGCAAAAAGATTAGCAGGATGTGGCTTATTTAGGTTGTAAATTTTGGATTATTGATCAGATTAACCCTTTGAAACTGAGCAAACTGGCTTGATTTCTTTCAAAAAAGAAGGTAATGAGCAATTTAAGAAGTGACCCAAAGATTGTCAAAAAAAAAGGAAAAAGTACAAGAAAATTACCTGAAAATTAGCGCTCCACACCCACATACACACACACACACACACACACACACACACACACACACACACACACACATACATACACAAAAACACAATGTGAAAGTAAAAAAAATAAAAAAATAAAAATATACTTTTATGGTGATTTTCCCATAGCTTTTTAAAACATTCTCTTTTTTTTTGCAATTTCTTGTAATTTGAGGGATATTTCTTGCCCAGTTGCTCATTGCTTTTTTTCTGATTTTTTGGAAAGAAAATCAAACCAATTTGCTCAGTGTTAAAAGGTTTAAATACTTGTGAAAGGTGTTTAAATGCAGCACCAAACAAGTACTGTCGATCCAGGTTTCGAAGGGTTAAATAAGCCAGCTTCCCTTTGAGCTCTGGTTACTCATGACATAGCTTTGTCAAAGGGCTGATTTGCCACCACTTTTGACATTTTTATAACCCGTGCAATTAATTGATTTTATAGATTATTCGCTAATGAAGAAAATTAGTTGCAGCCCCAGATCTGACAGAGCACATCAGCAGGGTGTGTGTGTGTGTGTGTGTGTGTGTGTGTGTGTGTGTGTGTGTGTGTGTGTGTGTGTGTGTGTGTGTGTTACATGCATTTATTCCTTTGGCAGGTAAACCCACGACAGCAGCTGCCTCCCTCTGTGAAAATGCACTCTTCCCAAACCATCAGACACACACATACACACACACACATCCGCAGCCTGGCAACAGTTTAGCAACAAGCAGAGGAAGCGAGAACACAGAGGAAAGGAAATGAGGGGGATTAATTAATGGAGGAGTGAAATTAAGAGCACTCTGCCTCCTGCGGTTCTGACGTGACCCCCCTCAACATCTCCCCCCCGCCGTCAGTGTGTGCATTTGTTGACATTTGAAGCACCGTATGGGAGCATACAGTATGTCTCCCTCTTGTCTCTGTCACTTTGAATCTCTGGCTGCTCAGTCAGACGGCCAGCGGCTGCTGTAGACTAGGTCTTTGTAGACCAGGTCTCTGCAGCTCAGGAGCATAGAACATGGCAGACCTGCTGAACACCCTGTTTCATCTCTGCACATGTTCTCTTCAGGAAATGTTAAAGAGGAGTGCTGAGAGAAAGTGTGTCACATTGGTGGTGACTGTTGTCTCCAAGCGCTACATTAGATTCAGTTTGATATTTATTGGTGTCTGTCTCGTCTGTGCTTGTGGGGGGGGGGCTTTGAACTCTTAGCGCAATTGTAAAAATGGCACAAAATTGTTTAATCTTTATGGCAAAAAATGTCATTTGCATCATTACCTTTTCAAGATGATAACCCATGTCGGGAAAGAGTTTCTTTAAGCCTTTTACTCATTTCACCCACAAATGAAAAAAGGTAAAAAAGTAAGGTAAAAAAAAAAAAAGCCAGGGCAGGGCTTCTAGATTATATGTAACTGTTTCAGCTGCTTTTAAATGTATACTTCAACTAGGACTGCAATTTACATCATTTACATCATTGATTAATCGGTCGAATCATCTGTCAATTAATCAATTAGTCGTTTCATCTATGTGTCGTATGAAATGTCAGAAAAAAGTAAAAAATGTTGATCAGTGTTTACTAAAACACCCAGAGTGACATCCTTAAATGTCTTGTTTTGTCCACAGACCAAATATGTAAATAAATATGTTAGTTAATATGTCATAGAAAAGGAAAATATTCCAAAAATCCTTTAATTCCAAAAATTACTTAAACTTATTAATCGATTGTCAAATTAGTTAGTAGATTAATTTTGTAGTTGACAACTTACCAGTTAGTTGATAAACTGCTGCAATTCTGATTTCAGTTTAGTAGGGCTGCAACCAGCAATTTCATGAAACGTTTCATGAAATTTTAAAGCCCAAGATGACCTCAAATGTCTTGTTTTGTCCTCATCCCAAAGATATTATTAGATTATTATTATATTATTTTACTGTCACAGATCAAAAAGAAACTTAAACAGACTTTTTTCTTAAAAAAAGGAATCAAAAAATTTAATTGACTAGCATATTAGTTGGTTAATTAAATACTTGACAACTAATCGAGTAATCGCTGCGGCTCTAGTCGGTATTATACTGATGTTTTTGTGTTGTAGTTTTTTTTTTCTATCAGGTGTATTGATGTTAAAATGGGATATTAGTAGCATATATATGTCATTGCCTTTTCTTGCCTGTGTCCCAGCCTGGACTTGAGGACTACCATAGAAATAAGAGATTTAAATTTACTGCAGTATCCTGATGTATTTTAGTACTGTATGCACATATACATACTGTAATTTAATTTATTCCAAAAAAAATCTTCTGAAATTAAGCCCCAGTTTGAAATTAGATGTGCAGACATTTTTGTCCAGTAAATCGTGGGTGAAATGAGTGAACCAGAATATCTCTCCACAATTCAGTTAAGGGAGGTGAATGTGCAAAATCTAATAAATCCCACAGTTTTATGTAGTTCATAATTAAATTGCTACATTTTAACACATTTAGTGATACTATAGATGATTATATATATGCCGTTAAGTATCACTACAGAGAGTAAAGTCGCACAGAAAGGTGGTGTGATTGCATCAGTTATCAGAACGGTGGTATTTCGCAGCTCACAAACTCAGTGGTTCTGGTTCAGACTGGTCTGATGTACACGCTGTCAGTTTACCACAGAGGGAGTGTTGCCTGTCACCTCCCTGCTTCCCCTGCCCGCATACATCATCTCCTCTCAATCAAAATCAGCAGAGTGAGAATCAATCTGTCACACAGGAGGACACACAAACACACACGCACATGAACACACACTCTGGCTCCTAGAAAGACAGAGCGAGAAGGAGAGAAAATGATAGAAAAGCAGGAGAAGGAATGACAGCTGAGGTGAAAGGATGACAGAGGAAGGAGGGGCAGTGATTACAGCTGAGGAATGATAGCTGAGGTGGGGTAAAAATTTACCTAAAAAGAGAGATAAAGGAGGGCGAAGCGGATACATGGTGAGCGAACACAGATACAGAGCTAGACACGGGCAGACAGGAGGAGCTGTCAGAAGATGCTATCATACAAGGAGAGATCTGGGAAAACACAGCACTGCAGACGATGTGGTGAAATGTAGCGGTGGAAGAGTCGGTGAGAGCGAGATTGAAAGCGTAAGAGACTGAAAGGTCAGAGAGACAGAGAGAAACCCAGTGGATGATTCATGGAGTTCAGCCTGTCTAACTTTTGCCGGAGGGTTTGACGCAGCCTGCCAGCCGCTCCTCTCCACCGCTGCCTCACCCACTGCCTCTCTCACCTGCACACCCACGGCTGTCTATAATCTGTGTGAGGCAGTAACTACTGACTTACACAAAGTGGGGGGAAGGTTACAGGTGTTCTGAGTCTTTTCTGTGAGTCAAGGACGGCCTTGCATGCTGCAAACCTGTAATGCCTTGATCAATATTTTTTATATCACCTTTGAATAAGATAACTGTCTGATGTCAAAGAGGTTGTGCTGAAATCAATCAGTTCTGCGGCCCTGGTTCATAGCCTCTATATCTGATCGTTTTGGTTTTACTGTGTAGTTATGATTGAGTTTGAGAAAACAGACTCTGAAAAACCTGCCATGTATTATCTGCCCAACGCTAAATTGTAGTCAGAGCTAAAAATTAGCTGGTGGAGATCAAATTAGAGGTTAAAGAGAAGTAAATATCGGATTTGCATTCATCAGGTTTGTGCAGGATCTGGGACAATATGTCAACTCATTAGTACAGCTGCCACGATTAATCAGTCAATTAATCGGTTGGTTGTCAACTATTAAATTAATCGCCAACTAGTGAGATAATCAATTGATTGGTTTCCATTGTGTCATCTTAAGCAAATCCATATATCAAAACGGCCCCAGAGGTACATTGCACGGAAAAAAAAAACGCTGCTTGACTCAAAACAGCTTCAGTCAACTGAAGCTGGGTCTCCAGCTGATGATTCAAGTCTCCGACTTTCAAGGGGCAGCCCTACCAAAACCAAAAGAGAGTTTATATAAAATATAGGAAAAATAATCCTCATATTTGAGAATCTTATAATATTTTGTGTTTTTCTTTGATTAATAACTAACAATTAATCTATCTTTAGTATTGTTTAAAATCCTGTCGATCGAATAATCAGCCAATTATTTCAGCACCTGTATGAATGTGCATTATCTCAGGTGAAGTCAGGCCCTTAAATCCACGAGCCCGGGCTTTCACACCCTCATCTCAGTTTGGTGTAATGGACTCAGTCTTCACCGCCCAGCTGCCTCCATTAATATTCAACATCCTGTCAGTTGCAGATGTGGCACAGACAGCCGATCCGCCACGCCTCACCTTTTCCCGCCGTCATGTCACCCGTCTCGAACAGCGAGTGTGATAAGTAGGCTTGGAAGCTGGATGCTGGTGGGGGGATGGGGAGGGGTTGGGGGGGCTGTCTGTCAGGAGAAAAACATCTCCTCTGCCCTTTTGCACAGAGAGTGTGAAGATGGCACTGTGCCTCCGACCTCAACTCTCGGCACAGATGCCAAAAATAAAGTGCATTAAAACTGGCAGCCGAAGCCTGTTAAGTGATCACCATGACAATAGGCAGAAGGCACGAGGAGTCGACACCTCGGCTCCCATCTTCCCTCTGCCCTGAGAGGCTGCTGGACTGCTCACTTCCTGTCAGCTCTCTCTTTCCTGTCGTTTATGTGCGCTCATCCTCCTCTTCTCTGATTCGTCTCCCGGGAGCTCTTTATGCTAACCGGCAGTGTTTAGTCTATTTTTATGCCCGCTTGTTTCTACATTTTAATTTGACTCTTCTCTGTCTCATCTGTTTTTCCCCCCTCCTCCCCACCTGTTTGTTTTCCCGCTGTTGCGTTTCAGCGTGATTGTGCAACGACCACACACAACTTTCTCCATCTTAAATCTCCTAATCTCAACTTTATCTGCTCTAATCAGCCTCCTCTGCTGCAGTAATCCCATGTCCCTAATGAGCCCTCCTCCACCTCTTCTCTCCTTTCGCTTCCATCCACGCTTCTCCTTATCTCGCCCCCGGAGTCTGACGTCATCGTAATCTTTGGGATAACTTTAAGAGATGCACACACCTGCGCCCACAGAGTGAGGTCACACTTAAGCATCCAGATGCTGATCTTAGCAGCAAAACACCAGATAAGAATCGCCCAGAGGCACCCATGGGGGACCATCCTTGTTTAGGTCTCTTCAGCAGTGATCTGTTTTGTCAGCTTTGACATATCTACAGCTAAGAGAGGAGATCATGACCCGCGCAGTGTCAGGGTGCTAGTACTCAGCGGGGAACAGTTGTTTTCTTCCTCAGGTCCATCCATCCGCTGACTTCGCTTCTGAGCCGCCTCAGAAGCAGCATGAATATTGATGCTCCCCTTCTTGTTAACATTGTATGAAGCGGGGCTCGTAATTGTCTGCCTTCTCAGCGCGACACGTCTTCTTCAGTTGGGGACGCGTGAGAAGGTCGGCCCACCGGGGAGCTCGGCTCATCTCGGCTCTCTTCACTCTTAGTGAGAAAAGTGGCGAGAGGGAAAGGAGAACGAGTTGAGCGCAGACAAAACCAGAATTGCGGCACACACTCTGTCAAGTGTGCTGAAGTGCAGATGTGAGTTGGCTATGGGTTTGTTTCAGGCTTGTAGCGTTTTCTCCAACGGTCTCCATTTCAATGATACATGACTCTTTTGAGGCAGGGCATTTCTAAAGGTGTAGCTCGCAGTTTTTCTTTTTTTTTTTTTTCTTTTCCACAGCTGCTGGTTCCACTCACACCGAAGCAAATGAAGGATCCTCTCCCCTAAACTGAGAAATGAGAACAAAGTGCACGCATGTTAGTGTGCCGTTGTCATGCGTTCACACGAGGGAATATATTTCTCTTGGTATGATAGAGTGCATGGGTGCAGGGTTTCAGTGTGTGATGTAAGTGTTTGGGAGCCTTGAGACCGAGAGGATTCCTGTAAGTGAGGCTGTGGTCTAATCCAGTCTTGAGTAGGCGTATTGATTTATTGAGCAACACTTGGTAGTTCGGCGAAGCCCCGCTTCCCGCTGTATCCTAATCAGCACATGTGAACATCACACACTCACAGGAGGTTATTATCATCCTCAGTCTTTTATTTTTCAAGAAAACTGATGAATACGGTCGACTCCAGCAGGGCAGGAGAGTGTCACTTGCTTATTTTAAGTCTAATAATTTGACTTTGCAGAGTGGGTGTTTCTTCCGGTGTGTGCCGGTCCATTGCATTTTTCATTATGTATTTTTATTGCTGACTGCTGCTGTGTTTTTTGCATGATCTTTTAATACTCTTCATGACTATCTGTCACAGCTTAAAGGGACAGTTCACCCCAAAATCAAAAATACTTATTTAAATAAATACTTACTTACTTATTTATTTTTCCTCTTACCTGTAGTGCTATTTATTAATCTAGATTATTTTGGTGTGGAGATATTGGCCTTAGAGATGTCTGTTTCTCTCCATCATAATTAAACAAGGTGGCACTCAGATCTTAGATTCAAAACATTGAAAAATACATTTAAAACTCAACAGCGATGTCTCTTTCCAGGAATCACGACCCGGTAACTCAAAATAATCCACAGACCCTGTTGTGAGCAGTTTCATGAAGTAATTATTTTCTTTCAACTTTGTCACTGTGCAGAAAGAAGTGTATAAATACTAATAAACTAAAGGCTTGTGCTTGTGGCAGTGCAAGATGTAAACATTATTAACGACCTCTTCTGCTGAACTGTAACATTACCTAGCTCAGTGGTGCTAGATGAGCTAGCCATAGATGCACACCACCTTGTTGACACAGCTAGTGGTTGTAGTTTGGCAGTAAAAAAAAAAGCTTCTACATGAAACTGCTCGCAACAAGGTCTGAGGATTATCTTGAGGTAACCGGGCCATGATCTCTGGAAAAAGACATTATTGAATTTTTCAATTTCTCAAAAATGTTTTTGCGCTTTAAGCAACACAAACTGATTGCCATCTAGTTTCATTATATTGGAGTGAAGGCAGACGTCTCTGTGAATGATATGTCCAACACTTGGCAACCAAAACCAAAAGAATTTAGATTTATAGATAGTGCAACAGGTAAAAGAAAAAAATATGTAATATGTACTTTTGATTTTTGAGTGAACTGTCCCTTTAAACATACCATAAATAGAAAAGAGAAAACTAGAAAACTTTAAAGGTGTGCATTGTCTATTTGCTTAAAAAGCTGTTTTCAAGTGACTATTTCTTGTTTCTCTTGTACCTAAAATAACCTTTATTCTCCTCTCTATGTCTCTTTAGGTATTCGGCCCCAAATCATGAATGGGCCTATGCATCCGCGCCCCCTGGTGGCGCTGCTGGACGGGCGCGACTGCACCGTAGAGATGCCCATCCTGAAAGACTTGGCGACTGTCGCCTTCTGTGATGCTCAGTCCACACAAGAGATACATGAGAAGGTAGAAAGCACACACACACTGCACTTCGCTTTCGCACTGCTCCACATCAGAGCGGCAGAAAGTTGATGAAGAGATGGAGGCTGTCACTCACTCGTGTCTGCCTTCTTTTTCTATCACAGCGCTGATATGTGAAGGGCGTTATATTGGCTCTGTACGCACTTTCCAGTTAAAATATAGTGGCTTCATTATGATTTAATGTCACTTTGTGGCACAGAGCGCGATGCCTATATCAGTGCCATTGTTCTAATAGAGAGTCTTGTATGGTGGGGAAGCAGTGTAATTACATTGGCTTGTAGAGGCTCTTTATTGCTTTTTATGCAGCGCCGTGGCTGCAAAACAATATATGGCCAAGGAGATGGGTATCACCAAACTGCTATCTCTCCATCTGCAGACGGAGTGAGAGCCGCTACATCTTTCCTCTCCCTGTTTTTATGAAAATGGGACATATTAAAACTGAAGCATTTGCATAGAGATCAATTCAATCAAAGACCTTGGGCGGTGAGGAGAAGGGGGGAGCGGGGATCTTTTTGTTTGTTTTAACACTGCCTTATCAGGGAAAACATGATTGTAATGTTCACCTCGCCAGCATATTCAGCAGTTCCCAGTAATAACTTGCAGTCTAGATACCCAGAGGGGTGGTGTAGATTGAAAATGTCCAATCTCTTCTTTCTGCGGCACGGATGCGGAGATGCAGCGCTGATAATTCAGGGAGTTTTTCAGTGTGATGTTTTCAGGCCAGACACCAGCTGCCACACTCTCTTCCATCCACACCAGAAAATACAGAAACTCATGGGAAAGGCTTGTCAAGGGTGGAATATGAAAGTGGCCCCGAGGTTATGTCAGGTCCTCTGTACCCAGTAATCCCTCATTTCTGGGGTGATGGAGGCATGATGAAACACACAGCCGAATACTGATCAGGATCGAGTTGCAACACCACTTCAGTGAGAGCAAGTCCTGCATGCAGCACCTGCACTCAAACACTCAGCATTCTCACAGTTGTCGTGTCTCATGGTCACATGTGGCTTGTAAAAGCTGGATGATTGCCCATATGGCATAGAGTCAATGTACGCTGCCTGACTGTTCATCCAATTGTGGTGTTAAGATTAGAGCAGCATCTAATGACTGTTTACGTAAGGAAATAATCTATTGGTACTTTGTCTTATTGACAAAATGTCAAAGTATCATCAATTTGTTTGTTGCTGAGGGAAACGTCTTGTTTGTCACACTGTTCTTTTATATTTAGATTCAGAGATTTAGATGGATATGTTTACCGAAATGGAATATAACAAAATCAGTCTGTTTTCTTTAGTGTATAATTGCTTGAAAGTATGATGGTCATGTCTTCGGTACCTTAGAATAAGCAGTTTATATTGATGTAGGGAACGGTTCCTCCTCCAGGGAGATCACCATGTTGCATCAACATGTTTCTAAAGTAGCCCAGCATGGTGAAACCAAACACTGGCTTGAACTGTAGGGCCATTTGCGTTTTCACGTTGGCCTCCATGATTAGCAAACCTTCTGCGACCAGCATAGTAACACTACACATTGTTTTAGGTATATAAAAAGCTGTAATTCTCACTTCTAGATGACACTAAATCCCCAGAAATCTCACTCACTTCTCCTTAAAGTCCTTACTCCCCAGAGTGAACAGCTTTTTTTTATATATATTGAGGCATTACTTTTCCATGTTAGCTTCATTCACAAAAAAATGACTTTTTTAAAAATTGTCCTCTCCCTTTTACTTTCATCCTTGCTTCACAGCTGAAGTGGATTTGAAAGGTGCAATCAATAAAGGATCACAGCTTTCTCTTCATGACACACTCCGTATTATTGCATGATGTTGTTTAGTGCTTTTTAGTGGGTTGTTTGATGCTGTTATCACCCTTTTATAAGAGCCAAGAGCTAAAAAAGCAACATTTTGAACAGCATATCTTCCCTGCCAGGTGGAGAAAGTCTGTTCTCAGAGTTACAACCAGCTCCCATCCACACTACATCCACACTGCTCACTAGTGGGATGACCTCATGGCCATAAAATCCCTCCCCAGCAAGCCACAGAGTCAAACACACACATAAAGAACATGTATCACCAAATTGAAACTCCTTTGCAACATTATACTCAAAAAGGGAGGCCTGGCTGTCGTGTCAGAAAAGCCCAGGCATTGTCAGAAATGATAGACGTTAAAAGCAATAAGGCTTTGGTTACAGTGGAGCAGAGGATATAGATTGGGTCAGAGTTTCCATTAAAGTAAACTACATTCAGAGTAGATTTTCCCTCAAAAAAGCTCCATTGCTCACACTAAAAGACTCTGTGAGTGCATGTTGACGAGTCGTGCATGCTTATGTGTTTTAACCTTGAGCCAGTATCTGGAAGGCCTGTGCGGGACACAGCTCTAATAAAAGCAGTATGGAAATTCAGAGCTAATCTGCTAATCACAGGAAAGCTAATGCAGTTTGGCTGGAGGTGAATGCAGAGCTGTTATTTAGGCGCTGACAGCGGCTGCTGCTGATATTGAGGGGGGGGGTAGTCTAGATCCACATCGGACTGAATCCCAGGACAGGTCACCTTGTACATGTCAAGTTGAACAGGAGCAGCGTTTCACAGTGATGCCCTCCAGAGGTGACAGACTTTTTTTTATCCTCAGGTGAATATTTTGTGATTTTTCTTGGCTAAGAAGGGTTCTTCTTTTAAACAGGAAGTCTCAAAAACTTGTTCGCACATTTAAATAATATTTAGAAGAACGTCTTTGATTGCTGGACTCAACAGTGCCACCATGTTGGCATTTAAGCACTGATAATTGTAGCAATTAATTCTAAACTATGGCATGAGAAACCTTTTTCCCCACAAGATTACCTAGTGTAAGATGGATGGAGTTCAAGCCCACATCTGCTTAAACAGATTAGTTTAAAAGGTTTAGGGTCAGGTACATTTTTAGGGTGTGTGACATTAATAAGGGAGTATTGACATTACACCTTTGGCATGGAGAAACAGTTTTAGTTCTCACTTTGCCAACTTGTAGTTGTTATACAACTCAAGCTGAATTTATTTATAGGCCACAGCTCATAACTGCAAGTTTGTCTTGGAGGGTTTAACACTGTAAAATATATCACATTCTTGGTCTTGATTAATTAATTAAGAAGATCTGTTGTATGAAAAAAAAGGAAAAAATGTTCAACAGAGGAGGCGGAACTCTTTCATATTAAACTGAAAGTGTTGCTGTACTGAATACAGACTTGACCGTACTAGACTTTGGCCCTATAAGTGCAGACCTACGTATTATTACCTTGGGACCTTCAGTAATTTGTAATACTTGCGGAGGTTGTCTTGAATGCGGTGTGAATCTGCCATGTGTATAATTTTTATAGTAAAGATTCCACTGCAAGTTAGAGAGCATATTTCTGCAAACACAGAGGTCTTGTGATGATATTAGTACTGTGCAAATCAGCATCTCTATGATTTGGGGTTGTATTTTTATTTTCTGAAAGGTTTTTGTTTTCTCCACATCACTTTTTGGTGCCTCTTTCCTGGTGGAAATTTTGGAGGCTGCGTTGGTAATTATAAATAAAAGTTTTTAAAAGGATTTTGGGTATAAATCCAAATGGCTCATCTCATCACAGAGCATAGAGACCCGTTCGCAAAAAGAGCAAAACCCAACAGAAGACTGTTGTCAATTAATCAGCATCCAGTTCAAAAATAATGACACTTATAGGGTCTGATGTGGTCTTCTTATTGCTTTGTCTACGGTTATATCAGCAAATTAGAATAAAATAGTGACTTTGCTTATCCTTTGTAAATGTGCTGCATAAAACACAGGCATACTATAGGGGGGCAATTTCTAAATCAAATGAGGTCCCCCGTCAATACTAGGCCCGTGTGAATCGCATGTCGAAAAACAGAAATACAATGTTCGATTAGGAACTGCAAAGCAGCAATGGTCGGGTGCTTTATGATCTTAATTTTGATGTTGCTCAAGTTAGTTTTATTTTCCTTTAGATGTGTATAGGTAGGTGTGTCTTGATAGCTGTTATGTCACCCAAGAAACATTTTATTGCCATATGTAAGTAGGTCAGAAGGTCATTCAGTACGGTCATTTTCCAACCTATCACACGCCATCACCTTTAAGGTTTATCCTGTGATCAGCAGCTGCCTTGACCTCGGCGTGCAGTCAGTTGCTCAGAGCCTTTGTCCATACACACCCTCGGGGTCTGAGTGTAATTGTGATGACCATGTGGAACTGCGGCCCCTCTGAGACAATATAATGACTTGTTCCACTTCAGCGCAGGTCTGTGAAAGGACAGTGTGTCAGTGCTGCTGGTGACCATGTGATGTCTGTAGTTCCCCCGCGCTGTGAAATCTTAAACGTTTTCTTTAAGTGTCCATAGTCATGGCAGACGTGATTTTCACGGCTCCTCTGGTAGGAATGCGATCTTGTGATTGTCATGAGTTCTTATGAACTCAAGTGGACTAATGTTGCTTGTGTGAGCCGCATGAGTGAATGGACAAAATTATCAATCCAAAAAAACAAAATTCAATAAATAAAACAAATCAATACATAAAATACTGTTATTGGGGGAAAAAATCATTCAGTTATCACACTAAATTTTGTGGATGTGTTTGTCTGCAGGTGCTCAACGAAGCAGTGGGAGCCATGATGTATCACACCATCACCCTGACCAGAGAGGACCTGGAAAAGTTCAAAGCCCTACGCATCATCATCCGCATTGGCAGCGGCTACGACAACATCGACATCAAGGCTGCTGGAGAGCTGGGTATGAACTCTCAGAACATAATCAGTATCAAGTCTTATCCAGTAAAGTGTAGTTTTTAGCAGATATAGCGTATGAGTCACGTACGGATAAAACATGTTGTTTCGTGCATGTATTGATTTTTTTTTTCCAAGTGAAGTTTTGTGTATCAGCGTCTGCTTGTTTGATTGTTTGTGTCTTCATGTATTACCTCTTGAGCTGTATTCACAAACATTTTCTCTCAAAGAACTCCTATGTTAGCCTAAAATTTTACAGAAAGAAGGACACAAAGTTTTATCTTAGTGAGGATAGGGTCTTAGTGTGGTCGACCCCATTGCGATGTAAAACCTGGAGGAGCCACATCGGGCTGCTTTAAGATACCTTTAACAAGTATTTAAACCTTTGAGCTCTGAGCAAATTCTTTCAAAATCATGGCAAAGGGCAATGAGCAACTTGATTATAAATGTTTCACAAATTGCAAGAAATTAGTAGATTAAGAAAGTTAATTTAAAAGAGCTAGGGAAAAATATTCAGGGGGAAAAAGCCACAGAAAAGCTTTACTTATAATTACCATAATTACATATTTAAAATTATGTTAGAAAATTATTCAGATTTTGTAAGCACCTTTCCCAGGTCATTTCGGTGGGTTTGTTTTATTTAATTTCTTATACTTTTCACCTTAAGAGCTCTCGTCAGGATTAAGATGCTTTGTGATTTACTTTAATCTTTATCATGATCTAGTCTTCACTGTAAGGATAAATTCTTAAAAAACTGGGAATCTTTGGACGCCAGTCATCAGATTAAGGTGAATCTTGAGGAGATGATTGATCACACCACTGCAGAGACGTGTCAAAAATTGCAGCGATTGACCAAAACGGGCGTCATATTTAGAGGTCAAAACATGATTGCACATTTGATAGTGACTTTGCCTAAAGGGAGACTGCCGTGGACAGCATGTTTACTGTTTCCTTGAGTCTTTACTGTATGGATTCTTAGAGCCGTATCAAAGGCTGAATTAAAGAGTCAGATGAATGGCGGGCATCCCACTGTGAGCCAGAATGTTCAAAGAGGCAGAAAGGGAAAGACACACAGAGAGAGGAGAGTTCAGTCTTCTCTCTGAACAGCCACCCAGGCTTATATCAGCAGGCTGGTGGCTCAAACAGCCCTTACAGTTGACAAAGCTGCCATTTTCCTGCCAATACGAGATACTGTGTCTAACTGCCACCCACTCACCGAAGGCGCTCTGCCTCGCAACGCAGGAGTCAAAAGCTATCGTGCCTGGAGAAGGCGGTGCTGATATGGCGGCTGTTCTCGGGGAGAAGAAAAGGGGCCATTGATTGAGCGGGCTCTGGCTATTTTTTGCTGTCCAGAGACGGCTGTGCTGTTACTCTGAGATACAGAGTGGGATGAGGACATTAGAGGAGAGCGAGGGCAGGCAGAAGTGCTTAAGTGTCGATAATGGAAATCTTTGTGTTGTTGGAGGATAGGTAAGGTAATACCACAAGGTCAGAGGTTTGAATACTCTGAAGGTAACGAAATTATTAACATTCACTGGAGGACATCTTGAGAGAAGTGACTAAAACTTCCTGTATTATGCATGTGCATATTGACTATGGTTGGAAATAATTCAATATATCCTATGTTGACCTCAAGTGGTATTATTTCATGATAAAAAAAATAACCCCAGCACAACACAGTTTATTGCAATGAACACCAATTTGATGATTTCACAAAGGCTGCACAGAACAGTTCGCATTATTCACAATGTTATTTATTATGCATGTTTATTTATTCTATTTACACCCAATATTTTTGCCTAGTTGCAGATAAAAATTTGGCTACCGTAATGTTATTTATATTAATACAATTATATTTCAGTAGTGGCTTTTGAATCTATTAGTGGCCTCAATTTACTCTCATTGCACTTCTCATGATTATGTTTTCCACAGAATAACCAGATGATAGACAAACACTTCTGTCAACAGCACAGTATCTTTAACTGCTCATACTATTATTAAAGGTGCAGCTGGTAACTTAATTAAAAAAAACAGCATGTTTTGTCATATGTGATGAAATGGTCACTCTATTCTGACAGTGGTTTATGTGAAAGATTTGTGAAAAAAAAATCAGGTTCCTCTGGCTCCTCCTAGTGCTACTTATGACATTTACAAGAATGTACTGGACCTTAATGAAAAACCAAGAAGAGCCAAGAGGAGTGTCAGTCACTGCTCACACACACGCTAAGCTAAAGAGGAGGAATTAACTCTCTTTTTTAGTTTCTGTTTACCTGTGTTTGCCAAGTACACTGTTGTTGGCAAAGGAAGGATAGCCAGTTTTTTGTTGCTGGTGGTTGTTTCTCAAACATCAGATTTGCAAAGCTCCTCCTGAAAAGATAGAGAGCTTGATGGATTCTTGCAAATGCCATTACGAGAAGAAGGATTTTTGTCACTGATTATTTGTCTCGTGCTACTGTCAGGATATACCGACAGTTTCAGCAAATATAACAAAAAGTTATTTTTGAACCTTTAAGCAGGAAAAAAATCAGTGCAACTCAAATGGGATGAATTCAAATTATGATATTGATTTCCGGCATGATTTTATGAACTGTTTTATGAACTGTTTTTCCTTTATTTTCTTGTTTCTTGTTTTCCTTCTGTAGGCATCGCTGTGTGTAACATTCCCTCGGCAGCTGTGGAGGAGACGGCAGACTCCACCCTGTGCCACATCCTCAATCTTTACCGGCGGAACACCTGGCTCTACCAGGCTCTCCGGGAGGGCACGCGGGTCCAGAGCGTAGAGCAGATTCGTGAGGTGGCGTCAGGCGCCGCCCGTATTCGTGGTGAAACCCTGGGCCTTATCGGCTTTGGTTAGTATCTTTTAGTTAACTTTTTACCTTTCCTCTTCTGTGTTTTCGCTCCCTTTTTTTGCCCTCCACTCTGTGTTTTCATATCCTCTCGCCGCTCAGTGTGCCTTCTGTTTTCCTGCCCTGATAAGGTTATTTTTTTCCCTCCGCCCGTCCCACAGATTATCTCAAGGTTGTCTGTTTTGCCTCCCTCCGGGCTGGCTTCCTTTTCTCTGCCACACTGTTCTCTCATCCCACCGCTCTAATGCTCACCATTATATCTCCATTATTCTCTCTTCTTCTGTTTTCGACTCTTCTCCTCTGTCACTGCGCTCCCTCGACACCTCGCCCTGCCATAATCAGGCCCCTCATGGTAGACTGTATTCTGTGTGTGCTTGTTATAGTGTGTTTTCTCCTCTCTGCACCTGTTTTAATGCTGATTGTGTGTGTGTGTGTGTGTGTGTGTGTGTGTGTGTGTGTGTGTGTGCATCGTTGTACCCTGTCTCAACACTAGTGGGCTGACAGATGCTTTGTCTTTTCAAAAGCCTTTCCAGAGTGCCACCTTATCTCTGTGTCCACATACACTCCCCACACACACAAACATACAACCTCCTCCCGCCCGACAGGTCCCACTCCTAGACTGACTGTGCCCAAACAGCAGGTCCTGGCAGGGAGAATGCCCCCCCCTCCTCCCCCAGTCTATCTCTTGCTCACCCAATCCTCCCACCTCCAGCCTCCTCTCCCGGTCTTTCTGGCTCAAGCTGTCTCCAAAACAATGTCCATTGTCAGCGGGAGGTTGGGGAGAGCGAAGGCCTCCTGGTGTTTGTTTGTAGGACTCTGCACATCCAGCCAGCTGCACAACTCTTCAGGCTGCAAACACACCAAATAAAAAAACCTCTGGCAATAGAGTCAGGAGTACTTCGAGTACCAACTACGGCAACATTCTAGGCTTTTACACTCATAAAATAAGTGCTGGGCTACTTCAGAATGATTTCACCTATAATAGCATTGATTTGGCAATACTCCTGGTTTAGTTTCGCAGTATCAATTGAGATCATCTCTTAATTTCAGAAATAAGGAATTCCCTGTTCTGCACATTTTAGAATAATAGTATTAAATGATGATACTTTAATTTGGGGAAATTTTATGCTCCCTTGTCAGTTTAAAGGGTGGGTTCACCCCCAAATCTAAAATACATATTTTTCCTGTTACCCGTAGTAGTATTTGGTTGCATGTTGAGCTGTGCTAGCTCATACTAAGAGCTACTAAGAGCTAAGAAAAATAGTGTGCACAGAGGCAAAAACAGAACAAAAGGAAATAAAACGCAGATGTTAAAAATCACAAAAGTGCCAATCATGCATGAAAAGGAAAAACTTTGCTATAAAAATATCTTTTAAGCAGTGATTTAAAATAAATAATGAAACGTAATATAACACAATGCTTTGAAGATGAGTTTTATGATCTGATATGCTACTGTCATGTCGTTACACATAATATATCGCTAATGGAAAATATCTTAAGTAATATCATGTTACTGATTTCAATTCCAACACCAAGCGATAGTTAGGAACTTACCAGACATAATGTTTTCAGGATAAATCCACAGCAACAGCACGAGACCCCAAACAACCCTTTTTTGTTTGCCAGCTGCACACAAAAACGCTGAAAAGCAGCATTCTTTCCTTCACATTGGCCTTGACCAATCACCACCACATCTGCCGCATCACCACCGGGTGGAGCAGAGTCGATTCACAGATCTTTGTGTCGTGGCCTCACGTTTGAGTACAACATGTCATCCTTGTGCTTTGACTGTGGATAAATGAGCAACACAAAGCAAAAGTGTGCCATCGAGAGTCGTGTGTCAGACCCCCTGGTTGTAGTACATTCCTCTTTCTCTAGGGAGAGGGAAATATCCGCATCAGAGGATAATCCACGTAAAAACACTAATACTTTTCTGATAGTTTGTAGTGCTATAAATGTGGGAGTTAGAGATATTTGCAGATATTTCCATCAACTGCTTGACATTATTTCAGATCCCTCATAATCAAATGGATGCTGTTTTCCTCTCAATCTACCACTTTGCACCTATTTTCCAGCAATCACAAAAGCAGCAAATCATTGTAGAAGAAGCAGAGATGCCAATTCCAAAACCCTCCAAGCAGCCTCTGTCACATTGTATTGCAGCCACGAGACGACTGGGTCTGTTTCAACCTAACTGAAAAACTCATTCCCCTGCTGCTGCTGCTGCTACTGAATCTGTATCGTTCTTTCAATCTGCACTTTTAACAAGCAGCTGAATGCGACAAGTTCATGCTTTTGCTCTGGTTGCTGTCAAAACATATTTTGGGAAATATAAGATATCAAATAACTGAGGCAGAAATGCACTGAGGAAAAGTGATTACATTAAAAAAAGACAAATCACTTTGGGAAAGGTTGATTTTTCCACCGATCTAAAAGCTAAAAGTAATCCATTCAGCATTATGAAAAGGAATAGTCTGATTGCTTAAGTGTAAGAAGAGTCTTTTTACTGCTGTCTTGTGTTGGCTGAGATTGAAAGAGAAAACAAAAACAGAATGATTCTCCTCGACTTTGAAGCCTAAGAGCAGGACACAATGCTCCATCACAAAGAGAGGACTTGAAGAGTGTAAAGGACCTTATCGATTCTTTTCACCAGCAACATCATCCAGCTCTCCATCACCCTCCTGCAGCTGCTGCTGCCGAACAACAGAGCCGAGACTCACAGCCTACACAACAAATGGCTGCGAGAGACAGAGGGAGAGGCTTATACGATTCTGATTCAGTTTCTGATTCACCGTCTCACAGGCTCTATTAGAAACCAGTTACCTCACATTGCTGTCTCCCTGCTGAGTTATTTCTCCGTCATGACTTCACCACTTATCACTCATTAATCATTTTTTTCCTAAACAACAGTTTCCTTTTATAATCTCATTTAGTCATTTAAAATGACCTTTTTTACTTCCAAAGGGAGAAAAAAATACTTATAAATGGAAAGCTTTATTGGTTAAATTTTATGTTCACGTCTATTTCATGGTGTCTGTTTTTTTTTTTATACATGTATTTTGCTCTCATGCTTTGCTTTGCTCAAATTTCATATAAAACTGGAATGATGTTAAGTGAATTTAGTACTTCTATTACAATGTGTTCATATCTCTTCTCTGCAATGTGGAAAAATGTGGTTTAAAATTACAGACAGATACACTTCCAGTTAAAATTGTTTTAACAAGTTATTACAAATTTCAAAAAGCAATCACGATTATTACACATGTAATATATTATTTTGCTAAAATTGCATTACATTTGGTGAGGAGAGCATTATGACTTGTTTAGGTCTTGAAACTGAAAGTTTTAGACTCTAGACTTATCGGTCTTTACTTTATTACAAAGAGTTGAGACTTGCTCGTGACTTATTGGTCCCACCTCTGAATTTTAGTACAAAAAATGATGCTGATTCTTTTGTAGTCATTTGGAGTCACTCTATTGGATCAGTGATTCTTAAAGTCAAGGTGCACCAAAGAGTGTATGTTATTATTCTTTAGGCTACTTGTTTTTATCAGCACAGTTTTTTTGCGATGTAATAGTAATGCATCTCTTCTTATGTGCACATAATTTACTTCTGCGTGTGTTCTCAGGTCGTTCGGGCCAGGCAGTGGCGGTGCGGGCCAAGGTTTTCGGCTTCAACGTCATCTTCTACGACCCCTACTTGCAGGACGGCCTGGAGCGCTCGTTGGGCGTCCAGCGCGTCTACACCCTGCAGGACCTGCTCTACCAGAGTGACTGCGTCTCCCTGCACTGCAACCTGAACGAACACAACCACCACCTCATCAACGACTTCACCATCAAACAGGTACATTAGTAAGACTCACGATGCAGACGGAGTCGAACATCCCATTAAACAGCTGTGACCTGACCTGGGCTTAATGCAGTGCTATCTAACAGGTAGACAAGCAGCGCTGCTGGTGTATTATTACTCTGTCAGCCTGGAGGCTGTCCTAAAGAGCATTATAGTGAGTAGAACGAGAGAGCGGGGAGAAAAAGGAGATAGGAAGCGGCAGCAGCCTTACTGCCTGCACATTCCCAGCTCTTTATCTTAAGCTCCACCAAAGCTGGACACAAATTCATTCCTTTGCTCTGTCAAATGCAATTAGCGCCAGCCCACGGCTACAGCAAATATATCGACTAGGCTGCGCAGCGGGGGGCTGAGAGCACTGCGAGGGGAAAGTGCTGTTCTCTGAGTCAATAACTGCACTTCGAGGCGCCGCCTGGGGTGACACCTGCAGGGGCGCCAGGGAACTACACGGGATGAAGAAGCATCCCCCTTCTGTCAATTTCTCCCCATGATGCCAGTCACTGTTTTCTCTTTGTCGTCCCTCTCGTGTGCCCTTCTTTTCTGCGATTTGTGAGTTACACTAACACAAGTGGGTGTCGGGTAAGCGCCTAACCTAGTTAACTCTGTGTCTTTTTTCCAAAGCTTAAGATTCTCAGCTGCCTAAGTGCTGCAATGAAAGAACACTTTCCTCTCTTTCCTCACCCAAAATCTTGGCAGTCGCTCTCGGCTTTTAAAGTGGAAACGTGTGTGTGTTTGTGTGTTTCTGTGTGTGTCAAAACCACCAAGGCCTAATAAAAGACTGCCTGCCAGCGTAAAGGCTTTTCATGCCCCTGGATTTCAGCTTTTGTCAAGATTAAGGGATTACTTTCTTCTGAGCATATTCATTTGATTTTTTTTCTTCCTCCCTCTTACACTTTTTGTTGTGCCTTTTTTTTTATCCCACAAGCAGCAAGGGGTGGTGGCGCTGCCTCATCTTTCAGCTCACCCCTCATCCTTCATTTCATCTCTTGGTTTTGGGATAAAGACTGTTCTCTATCCCACATCTGACAGTATTTCACCCAGGTGCTGTCTGTCTCCTAGATCTCTCAGGTGTCAGGCACAACAAAGGTGCCACAGATATTTTCTCAATTCCTGTCCCGTGTAATATCTTTTAAGACCTCCGATCCAGATTGGTGTGTCGTGTTAGATCAGACAGATTAATTTGACTGCCAGGCTGACACATACACAAAAACACCCACAACTGGTCATTTGTCTGTAAAATAACTGGCTGGATCTCTGTTTATAGGTGTTGATATGTTTGTGTGTTTCGTGCACCGCAGATGCGTCAGGGTGCATTCCTGGTAAACACTGCGCGGGGAGGCCTAGTGGATGAAAAGGCCTTGGCCCAGGCGCTGAAAGAGGGCAGGATACGTGGAGCCGCCTTGGACGTTCATGAGACGGAGCCCTTCACGTAAGTACACACAAAAAAACTGTCTGAAAGGCAGACAGATGAATGCTTCACTTAGAGAGACAGATACAGACAAGGAAATAGATGGGTGTGCAGGGAGGGAGAGAAAGCAACAAATTACACACAGTCAAAGAGACAGAGAACCTTAAACAGCTGAGTAGAAAGACAGTCAGGCGGGCAGGCAGAGACAATGGCAGACATATGACGAGTTAAAGACACCTCTAAAAGGCTCCTTCAGGGGCCTGAAGGTAATGGAATTCAGGAGATGGAGAGCTCCCTTTTTCCTGTCAGAGGAAACTGAATACAGCTAAAGGTACAGGTGGGTGGTTGAGTGTGGAGAAATGCAACAAAGAGTGTATGCTTTCCATCTTTAGGCATCAAAGCCCAATGAAATGCTTTTATTAGGACAGTTTAACAAAGGGAAAATGTTTGTAGGAAATTGTTTATGCTAGCTTTACACCAAATGACTTTTCGGGCAATTTCACGGCCGCAGATAAATGTTCAATGCTGGAATAAAATCATAAGTGTTTAACCTCGGTTGATGCATGCTTCTGTGATCTCGATCATTTGGTGCACAAAATCAGACATGTCTATTATTGTCAGAAGATTCTATAAACATCCTAAATTTAAGGGTTATTTTTATTTTAAAAAATCATTTAGTATTTAATTTGACCTTTAATATTTTCTCTCTTTACTCTTTTATTATAAATCTCTATCCTTTATGCTTTTATATTTTATTGCTTTGTAAAGCACTTTGAATTGCCCTGAATCATGAAATGTGCTATACAAATAAAGATGCCTTGACTTGCCTAAAAAAAGAGAGACCTGGGCGGCTGTGGCTCAGGTAGTTAAGCGGGCCATTCAGGAATCATTGAGGGGTCTCCTGGGAGGTTCAAACAAGTGAACAAGTCTCGGTCTCTTGGGCCTTGAAAAATGATGAGTAACTGGTGGAGCTGTGGAGTGAAAAAGAGTGTGTTTAATTCATTGTGTATCTGATCTACCAAACAGCACTTATTTCAGCAAAAAGTCTTAATTTTCAAAAGATGCACCTCTCAATCCCATGGTCTCCTCCCACTAAAATTTTGTAGCCTGTTGAGGCGACAAAATCCGAAATGTGAAGTTTGTATGCAGATACAGTTAATCTTTATGGATTCTGTTGATGCAGAATCAACAAGAATATTGTCAGCATTTGACATCTTTTATCTTGGGTTTCTAGAGTTTTGTGTTTTTGCAGGCACAAAAGGCAGTTTTGAATCGTCATATTTCTGAAAGGGAGTTTACTGTAATATTTTCCATCAGGAGTGAATTTAGTTGCAAACAGTGACCCTGCAAGATCCCCAGTCTTTGCAAAATATTATAATGTGTGACTAAAATCTTACATTGCCTTTAGATGAGAAAGCATGTCGGATTTTTGTCTTTTTTAAAGTATTTTTTGTAGATTTCTAGTGAATGGTTGGTATTAGTTGAAATGAAAATGAAAAAAAGTGAAAATCATCCCACCATACTTCACAGTGCTTAAACTTTTTCTGAAATTAGAGCTTAAATGAGGAGAGTCATACACTTTATCTTTGTACTTGCCCTTAAACATCACCTTTTCTCCTGTTCATCCTGCTGTCCCGTCACTGTATTGCAGCTTTGAGCTACAGTCTGCATTTCTTTTTCCTCTCCTGCTCTCACCAGAGGGCAAACAGCTTGACACACCTCCCAGTTTTCCACCTTTCTAAGAACCATGTTCCCCATCTCAGGGGGTGACTGGTGTTGATGTGTTGTTCACGCATCAGGAGCAGTTAGGGAGTTTGGAGGCTGCTTGTTTCTGGCCGGCTGCTCAGCTGACTGGCTGCTTGAGAAGACTGAAACTCAGCTCGATGAAGCTGGAACTCATGCTCCGCTGACCCGATATGTCAACAGGGGAGTGTTTCATAACTTTGGCCTTCCATCCCACGCGACACGACACTGATTCAGGGCGCCGCTGAGGCGTTACACACCAGACACAACCAGGTGAAGTGTTACAAGGATAGAGGAAGAGGAGGAGAAGAGGGAGCTGATCTGTTTTTCAGTGCCACATGAGAGGACAGAGATGAGGGAAAGAAAGTTTTGGAAAAGATTGTGGCATGTGTGAAGTGTCAGCGCGGACAGACTTTCCTTCTTCATTTGATGAATGTGGAGACAAACTTTAAGTCATTCTGCAAAGTGAAGGTCAAACATCCAAATGAAGTAACAATAAGCAAAACACATTTAATGGAAGGGGACAATTTATGACGCCTGAGGAAATGTGCATTTATTCTATCCATCATAAATCACAAAGCCAAACAGCACAGCTTTCCTTGTCTTTAATCCAGTCTCCTTTGGTAAATACTTTCTAATCATTTGTCCTTTTCTCCATTTTTCTTCCCCTCTGCATGTTTTTTAGTTTTGCTCAGGGCCCACTGAAAGATGCTCCGAACCTGATCTGCACGCCACACACAGCCTGGTACAGTGAGCAGGCCTCTCTGGAGATGAGGGAGGCAGCAGCCACTGAGATCCGAAGAGCCATCACTGGTACGTGGTCATTTAAACAAATTTAAAGTCTGTTATCGATTCAGCTCATTCTAACACAGGATATATGCAAGAACCCAGAGATTAAGAGACCCTTTCCATAAATGTTAGAACATCATTACACAGTCACATCAGCTACACACATTAACTTACACTTACTATACATTGATTGTGATGTGACGCAACTTAATAGTTTTAGTTTGTGTTTGACCACTGTATTTCTTTAAAGTCCAATTATTGTTTGACACTAAAATATCATAGTATAGTATTATTACAGTATAATATGGTCAATAAAAAGTCATTGTATTGGATGCCATAGAATGTAATAAAAGTCATAGTATAATATGACAATAAAAAGTCATAGTAAATTATGTAAAAAAAATATATCTGTCAATCAATCAACAAACTGTAACACAGTGTAACAAGTGCTTGAAAGAATATCTTAAAATGTCCCAGTATAGGATGCCATGAAATGTCTTTAAAAAGAAGGCATAGTATAATATGAAGAAAAGTAGTGGTATAAAATCTTGTGAAAACAAAAAAAAAAAACCTGTTATAGTATAGTATGATAAAAAAAACAGTCCTAATAAAGTACACCATAAACTATTATTAAAAATTTGTCATAGTATAGTATGACACAAGAAAATATCATTGTGTAGTATTTAAAGAATGTCATGATATAGTATGATTTAAAAATAAAAGTCATGAAATAGCATGACAAAAATGTCATAGTCGTAGTTCATGGTATAGTATTCCATAGTTTTCCATCATTGGCAACCCTGAAATATATGTTAAAATGCAGAACAATACACTTAACAGTAGACACAATCACACAGTGGAGGGCAGCTGCTTTCTCCGGAGCTGTACCCACTGATCAAACACGTCGTCCCTCTGCAGCTCCGGTCGCACCCGGGGATAAATGTCCCTGTGTGAGCGGCGGTGGCTGTGCTGCATTGTGTAGCGCTGTGACCACATGCTGTGGTCGAGCCAAAAAGTCACTGTTATGTCATATAACACCCCAAAAATACTATAATAGACAATATCATTTCATAATAATATGACATTTCAGCTGTGCGCATTAAACCCTGTCCTATCTCATAATTAGGCCCACAACCCCGACCCCGATCCCACCCCATACACACACACACATACACAAACACATAAAGACGTACACATACACCTCAATAGACTATGTGACCTGTTGCACGTCTTTCTTTCCCAGATGTCACATTTCCACTTCAGTGGGCCCTGGGCAGCCTTTATTAAATCTGGACCTCTTAATAGATGTCATCATTAGTTCCCTGACACAGAACAGAGCAGAGTGGAGCCCAGGGGCTGGCCTCCCAGATCACATCCAGATTGTTAAATGATCTTAATTTGCATTTGTGTATCCCAGCATGATATGTTTGTCGGTCTGAACTCATTAACACTTTGCCGTGGTCTGGTCACTCAGCCTCTTTAAGACATTTTGGCCTGTTAGAGTGTGTGATGTATGTCAGTGTTCTTCACTTCTTCTGACTGTGTGTGTGTGTGTGTGTGTGTGTGTGTTTGACTCATATGACAGGCCGAATCCCTGACAGCCTAAGAAACTGCGTCAACAAGGAGTTCTTCGTCACAACAGCACCATGGGCAGTTATGGATCAACCAGGCGTTCACCCTGAGCTCAACGGCGCCGCCTACAGGTAAGGACTGAATGTGCAGATGGCTAGCAAACGCCCCACATCCCATTTCATAACAAAAGCTGCCCTGCATTTTTAGGATTGTGTTTTAATGACAGTAAAAATTATTATTATTTAAAGTATTCTGTACCCATGTGGGTATTTTTTTTCTTGCTATGTTAATAAGGAAATCCTAACAAATGCCATGCCATTATTCCCCTTTTCTCCTATATTCGCTGTTTTAAAATAGTGATGTGTCATCGAATAACTCACTCCTTTGATGTAGATCCTAGTGCCACTGTCCTCTGTAGTTTTAGCGAGGTATTTTTTTTGCCCACCTGTGGGCTCTTCCTGATCTCAGCATGTCCGCCTCCATGTGCTTCTTTCACGCAGCCAAGTGAACCAAACTCTTCCAGCCGTAACAACCGGTGTCCCCCAAGACAAAATTATTGCCTAGATCAGGAGCAGGTAAATACGACCAATCCGGGCCAGCAGCCTCATGTCTGAAGGTCCAGGATAAGACGCTCCCACCTGAGCTCACGTGATGTGTGTCCCCTCTATAATCCCTCCAGTACTCACCTGTTTGAGTGAACACAGAGTAGAGATGGATGGCAGCGAATGTTGGTTTTGAGTGTCCCAGTAAGCATGACAAAAAGCCATTCACAAATAGTGTCATGGATGGAGTCATGCTTCGTGATTTCCTTCTTGTGGGTTTTTTGGGCAAGTTCTGTTGAATTTAATATCCCTGCACTGTATTGTGTTTTTCACCTCCTCTGATTGAATGGTGTTATTGTAAGGAACCCCTGAGGGGTCAACGTGGGATTTTGTTTTCTGAGCTACTTTTGCAACCCCTTGCAATAAAAGTTTTGCATTCTTTCTTTATTCATAGAAATAGTTTGTGTGTTCGGTCTTATTATAGTGCGCTGTCAGTTTAGTTTAAAGGGAATCCAAAATGTTTTGTGAGGTAACACAAAATTAGTTAAAAACAAAACAAAAAAATCCCACAATGACCCTTTGGGGGCTCTTTTTCCTTAGGATTTTCCTCGATGTCTTTTTGCCAGAGAATTGCAGTATAATGGCTCTTTCCCACCACATATTTCCAGGAACTAAATCAGGAATCTGTAGTCATTTATGATGAGAAAACCACCAACAATTTATGACTTTCTGATCCTTTATTTGATTAAACAGCTAATCTTTTCAGCCTCAGTTCTTTTTATCTGGTTTGTTCTCAGCCTTGTTATGTTGCAGAGTGGCTGCAGGTCCTTAGTACATTTAAAGTAATACAGTATATCTACCGGAGAAATTTCCACATTATAGTATGCTATTTATTGACATAGAAAATGCCATACTGTATTATGCCTTAAAAATATAGTATGGTATGAAAAAGTCACTGTGATATCAAAATTAATTATAAAAAAATGTGAAAGTATACAATGTTGAGGACTTGTCTGGTGTAGTATTTCAAAAGAATGTTGTATTATAGTATGACAAAAATGTCATAATGTAGTTTATCAAAAATAATGTAGAACACTATGTTGGAAAAAAAAGTCATAGCATAGTACCTCAATAAAAAGTTGTCAGCAAAATGTCATTGAAAAGTGTCGAAAAAAAGTCACAAAAACATCATAGTATATATCTGCTGAAAAAAAAATGTCACCAATACGTCATAGCACTGTACGTCGAAAAAAAAATGTCACTAAAATGTAGCAGTATATTCAGTCGACATCAACGCCACCAAAACTTCATTGTGTGGTATGACAACTAAAATTTCACCAACATGTGATGGTATACTATGTCGTCAAAAATCCAACGATAATGTCATAGTATATCGTCAAAAATCTTACCAAAATTTCCTCCACCAAAACGTCATAGTATAGTATGGCTTTAAAAAATGTCACCAATACATCATAGTATAGATTTTAGTCAAAAATCTCACCAAAACGTCAAAGTATAGCATGTCGTCAAAAATTCTCACCAAAACATCATAGTTTAGTATGTCGTTAAAAATATCACCCAAACGTCATAGTATAGCATGTCGTTTAAAATGCCACCAAAGTATTTTCTGTCGTCAGTGGTTCAAGTACATATGGAAAAGACTTGTTGAATGAGTATTAGTTGATAGTAACAGGCCAGGAAGATCGTTCGCGTAGTTTATCCAGCTAAATTTTCTGCATCACATCTATGATCCATTGGCTGATACATCCTTCCATTTACATAGACTTGAGCTATGTCAGAAGATTAATGTTCAAGAACGAAAACATGTTAGGATGGTATGACAAAGAATGTCAGAGTATGACAAAAATATCATAGTATAGTATGTCGAAAAAAAGTCACCAAAATGTCATAATACAGCATGCCAAAAAAAAATTGTCACCAAAACGTTATTGTATAGTATGTTGTCAACAATCTTACCAAAACATCGTAGTATGGTATGTCTTCAAAAATCTCTGAAAAATTACATAGTATTGTTTATCATAAAAACTCCCACCAAAACATCATAGTCTGTTATGTCTTTAAGAATCTCCAAAAAACACCTTAGTATAGCATGTCGTCAAAAATCTCACTGAAACCTCATAGTATACCATGTCGTCGAAAAATCACCAAAACATCATAATGTAGCATGTCAGCAAAAAATGTGGCCAAATTGTCATAGTACAGCATGTCGTCAAAAATTTCACTAAAATGTCAAAGTATTGTATCGTATATCATCAAAAATCTCACCAAAATGTCAACATACAGCATGTCGTCAAAAATCTAAAAAAAACCTCATAGTATTGTATGTGGTCAAAAATGTCATGTCAACTCGTTATGGTATACCACAAATATCTCGTCAAAGCCTCGGTTTGTAACATGTCGTCAAAAATCTTGCCAAAGTATCATAGCATAGTATGTCATCAAAAACGTTGCCAAAATGTCATAGTACAGTTTGTTGTCAAAAATCATGCCACAGTGTCATAATATAGTATGTCATACGTCATAGTATAGCGTGTGGTCCAGAATCGAGCCAAACTGTCATAGTACAGCATTTAGTCCAAAATCGTGCCACAAAAATCATACCGTGACATTAGGTCCAAAATTGCCCCAAAAGTCATACTTTAGCAGATGGTCGCTATTCGCATCAATGAGTCAGACTATGCATGTGGTCCAAAATCACGCTGAGTCATATTATAGCATGTGGCCATTCTTTCGAAATGTTATACTATGTTGTTTCTCAACATGCTATACTGTGTGGTTTTAAGGCCTTTGCAAAAACCTCATTTTATCCACTTTTTTACATACTATACGATACAATTTTCATTTGTTTTTTTGGATATGCAATACTATGATGTTTTGGCATGTTTTTAAGACATGTCGTGTTTTCACATTTTTGAACAATGCTGCTGCATTTTTGTTCTATTTTTTTTGATGTGCAATATTTGTCCGTTTTTGCAACTTTCTTTGCTATGGCGAGTCTCGGCACGCTATTTTATTCTGTTTTGAGGTGTTTTAAGCTGTTTTTGGGACATGCCATATTTCGACATTTTTCCATACTATAGCCTTGCCTTTTTGGTCATTTTTTCAACATGCTATTTCATGGTGTTTTCGTCCGTTTTTGCAACTTTCTTCGCTATGGCGAGTCTCGGCACGCTATTTAATGCTGTTTTGAGGTGTTTTAAGCTGTTTTTGGGACATGTCATATTTTGACATTTTTCCATACTATAGCCTTGCCTTTTCGCTCATTTTTTCAACATGCTATTTCATGGTGTTTTCGTCCGTTTTTGCAACTTTCTTTTCTATGGTGAGTCTCGGCACGTTATTTTATGCTGTTTTCAGATATTTTCAGCTGTTTTTGGGACATGTCATATTTTGACATTTTTCCATACTATAGCCTTGCCTTTTCGGTCATCTTTTCAACATGCTATTTCATGGTGTTTTTGTCCGTTTTTGCAACTTATTTTGCTATGGCGAGTCTCGGCACGCTATTTTATGCTGTTTTGAGGTGTTTTAAGCTGTTTTTGGGACATGTCATATTTTGACATTTTCCATACTATAGCCTTGCCTTTTCGCTCATTTTTTCAACATGCTATTTCATGGTGTTTTTGTCCGTTTTTGCAACTTTCTTTGCTATGGCGAGTCTCGGCACGCTATTTAATGCTGTTTTGAGGTGTTTTCAGCTGTTTTTGGGACATGTCATATTTTGACATTTTTCCATACTATAGCCTTGCCTTTTCGGTCATTTTTTCAACATGCTATTTCATGGTGTTTTTGTCCGTTTTTGCAACTTTCTTTTCTATGGTGAGTCTCGGCACGCTATTTTATGCTGTTTTCGGGCATTTTAAGCTGTTTTTGGGACATGTCATATTTTGACATTTTTCCATACTATAGCCTTGCCTTTTCGCTCATCTTTTCAACATGCTATTTCATGGTGTTTTTGTCCATTTTTGCAACTTTCTTTGCTATGGCGAGTCTCGGCACCGTATTTTATTCTGTTTTGAGGTGTTTTAAGCTGTTTTTGGGACATGCCATGTTTCGACATTTTCCCATACTATAGCCTTGCCTTTTCGCTCATTTTTTCAACATGCTATTTCATGGTGTTTTTGTCCGTTTTTGCAACTTTCTTTGCTATGGCGAGTCTCTGCACACTATTTAATGCTGTTTTGAGGTGTTTTCAGCTGTTTTTGGGACATGTCATATTTTGACATTTTTCCATACTATAGCCTTGCCTTTTCGCTCATTTTTTCAACATGCTATTTCATGGTCTTTTCGTCCGTTTTTGCAACTTTCTTTGTTATGGCGAGTCTCGGCACGCTATTTAATGCTGTTTTGAGGTGTTTTAAGCTGTTTTTGGGACATGTCATATTTTGACATTTTTCCATACTATAGCCTTGCCTTTCCGGTCATTTTTCCAACATGCTATTTCATGGTGTTTTTGTCCGTTTTTGCAACTTTCTTTGCTATGGCGAGTCTCGGCACGCTATTTAATGCTGTTTTGAGGTGTTTTCAGCTGTTTTTGGGACATGTCATATTTTGACATTTTCCATACTATAGCCTTGCCTTTTCGCTCATTTTTTCAACATGCTATTTCATGGTGTTTTTGTCCGTTTTTGCAACTTTGTTTGCTATGGCGAGTCTCGGCACGCTATTTAATGCTGTTTTGAGGTGTTTTAAGCTGTTTTTGGGACATGTATTTTCCCATACTATAGCCTTGCCTTTTCGCTCATTTTTTCAGCATGCTATTTCATGGTGTTTTTGTCCGTTTTTGCAACTTTCTTTTTTATGGTGAGTCTCGGCACGCTATTTTATGCTGTTTTCGGGTATTTTAAGCTGTTTTTGGGACATGTCATATTTTGACATTTTTCCATACTATAGCCTTGCCTTTTCGCTCATTTTTTCAACATGCTATTTCATGGTGTTTTTGTCCATTTTTGCAACTTTCTTTGCTATGGCGAGTCTCGGCACCGTATTTTATTCTGTTTTGAGGTGTTTTAAGCTGTTTTTGGGACATGCCATGTTTCGACATTTTCCCATACTATAGCCTTGCCTTTTCGCTCATTTTTTCAACATGCTATTTCATGGTGTTTTTGTCCGTTTTTGCAACTTTCTTTGCTATGGCGAGTCTCGGCACGCTATTTAATGCTGTTTTGAGGTGTTTTCAGCTGTTTTTGGGACATGTCATATTTTGACATTTTTCCATACTATAGCCTTGCCTTTTCGCTCATTTTTTCAACATGCTATTTCATGGTGTTTTCGTCCGTTTTTGCAACTTTCTTTGCTATGGCGAGTCTCGGCACGCTATTTAATGCTGTTTTGAGGTGTTTTTAAGCTGTTTTTGGGACATGTCATATTTTGACATTTTTCCATACTATAGCCTTGCCTTTTCGCTCATTTTTCAACATGCTATTTCATGGTGTTTTTGTCCGTTTTGCAACTTTCTTTGCTATGGCGAGTCTCAGCACGCTTATTTAATGCTGTTTTGAGGTGTTTTCAGCTGTTTTTGGGACATGTCATATTTTGACATTTTTCCATACTATAGCCTTGCCTTTTCGCTCATTTTTTCAACATGCTATTTCATGGTGTTTTTGTCCGTTTTTGCAACTTTCTTTTCTATGGTGAGTCTCGGCACGCTATTTTATGCTGTTTTCGGGCATTTTAAGCTGTTTTTGGGACATGTCATATTTTGACATTTTTCCATACTATAGCCTTGCCTTTTCGCTCATCTTTTCAACATGCTATTTCATGGTGTTTTTGTCCATTTTTGCAACTTTCTTTGCTATGGCGAGTCTCGGCACCGTATTTTATTCTGTTTTGAGGTGTTTTAAGCTGTTTTTGGGACATGCCATGTTTCGACATTTTCCCATACTATAGCCTTGCCTTTTCGCTCATTTTTTCAACATGCTATTTCATGGTGTTTTTGTCCGTTTTTGCAACTTTCTTTGCTATGGCGAGTCTCGGCACGGTATTTTATGCTGTTTTGAGGTGTTTTAAGCTGTTTTTGGGACATGTCATATTTTGACATTTTTCCATACTATAGCCTTGCCTTTCCGGTCATTTTTCCAACATGCTATTTCATGGTGTTTTTGTCCGTTTTTGCAACTTTCTTTGCTATGGCGAGTCTCTGCACGCTATTTAATGCTGTTTTGAGGTGTTTTAAGCTGTTTTTGGGACATGTCATATTTTGACATTTTTCCATACTATAGCCTTGCCTTTTCGCTCATTTTTTCAACATGCTATTTCATGGTGTTTTTCGTCCGTTTTGCAACTTTCTTTTGCTATGGCGAGTCTCAGCACGCTATTTCATGCTGTTTTGAGGTGTTTTAAGCTGTTTTTGGGACATGTCATATTTTGACATTTTTCCATACTATAGCCTTGCCTTTTCGCTCATTTTTTCAACATGCTATTTCATGGTGTTTTTGTCCATTTTTGAAACTTTCTTTGCTATGGCGAGTCTCGGCACGCTATTTAATGCTGTTTTGAGGTGTTTTAAGCTGTTTTTGGGACATGTCATATTTTGACATTTTTCCATACTATAGCCTTGCCTTTTCGGTCATTTTTTCAACATGCTATTTCATGGTGTTTTTGTCCGTTTTTGCAACTTTCTTTTTTATGGTGAGTCTCGGCACGCTATTTTATGCTGTTTTCGGGTATTTTAAGCTGTTTTTGGGACATGTCATATTTTGACATTTTTCCATACTATAGCCTTGCCTTTTCGCTCATCTTTTCAACATGCTATTTCATGGTGTTTTTGTCCATTTTTGCAACTTTCTTTGCTATGGCGAGTCTCGGCACGCTATTTAATGCTGTTTTGAGGTGTTTTCAGCTGTTTTTGGGACATGTCATATTTTGACATTTTCCATACTATAGCCTTGCCTTTTCGCTCATTTTTTCAACATGCTATTTCATGGTGTTTTTGTCCGTTTTTGCAACTTTCTTTGCTATGGCGAGTCTCGGCACGTTATTTAATGCTGTTTTGAGGTGTTTTAAGCTGTTTTTGGGACATGTCATATTTTGACATTTTTCCATACTATAGCCTTGCCTTTTCGCTCATTTTTTCAACATGCTATTTCATGGTGTTTTCGTCCGTTTTTGCAACTTTCTTTGCTATGGCGAGTCTCGGCACGCTATTTAATGCTGTTTTGAGGTGTTTTAAGCTGTTTTTGGGACATGTCATATTTTGACATTTTTCCATACTATAGCCTTGCCTTTCCGGTCATTTTTCCAACATGCTATTTCATGGTGTTTTTGTCCGTTTTTGCAACTTTCTTTGCTATGGCGAGTCTCAGCACGCTATTTCATGCTGTTTTGAGGTGTTTTAAGCTGTTTTTGGGACATGTCATATTTTGACATTTTTCCATACTATAGCCTTGCCTTTCCGGTCATTTTTCCAACATGCTATTTCATGGTGTTTTTGTCCGTTTTTGCAACTTTCTTTGCTATGGCGAGTCTCAGCACGCTATTTAATGCTGTTTTGAGGTGTTTTCAGCTGTTTTTGGGACATGTCATATTTTGACATTTTTCCATACTATAGCCTTGCCTTTTCGCTCATTTTTTCAACATGCTATTTCATGGTGTTTTTGTCCGTTTTTGCAACTTTCTTTGCTATGGCGAGTCTCGGCACGCTATTTAATGCTGTTTTGAGGTGTTTTAAGCTGTTTTTGGGACATGTCATATTTTGACATTTTTCCATACTATAGCCTTGCCTTTTCGCTCATTTTTTCAACATGCTATTTCATGGTGTTTTTGTCCGTTTTTGCAACTTTCTTTGCTATGGCGAGTCTCGGCACGTTATTTAATGCTGTTTTGAGGTGTTTTAAGCTGTTTTTGGGACATGCCATATTTTGACATTTTTCCATACTATAGCCTTGCCTTTTCGCTCATTTTTTCAACATGCTATTTCATGGTGTTTTTGTCCGTTTTTGCAACTTTCTTTGCTATGGCGAGTCTCTGCACGCTATTTAATGCTGTTTTGAGGTGTTTTCAGCTGTTTTTGGGACATGTCATATTTTGACATTTTTCCATACTATAGCCTTGCCTTTTTGCTCATTTTTTCAACATGCGATTTCATGGTGTTTTTGTCCGTTTTTGCAACTTTCTTTGCTATGGCGAGTCTCTGCACGCTATTTAATGCTGTTTTGAGGTGTTTTCAGCTATTTTTGGGACATGTCATATTTTGACATTTTTCCATACTATAGCCTTGCCTTTTCGCTCATTTTTTCAACATGCTATTTCATGGTGTTTTTGTCCGTTTTTGCAACTTTCTTTGCTATGGCGAGTTTCGGCACGCTATTTAATGCTGTTTTGACGTGTTTTAAGCTGTTTATGGGACATCCTATAGCCTTGCCTCTTCGTTAATTTTGTCAACATGCTACCTTTTAGTGTTTTTGGCTGTTTTCCCATTATTCTATTCCATAGAGTACATACTTGACAGTATTAGTTTCCCATCATGACTTTTGAAGGATGGAGACACCTGTTGGAACTTCAATCAGCACACGTTTATTTTTAGCAAAAGTAAAGGTATACAATGATTACAATTACAACAAACATGAATACAATGAACAAATACAACATATGTGAAGATGAGTACAAAAAAGATTTTAGACAATGAGTACAAATGAAGACAAGTACAACAAAGACAAATGCTCGGGTGAGCCCAAACAGAGACGAGAGTAAATGCAAATTTATTGACACAGAACAGGCGACTTCTTCTTTTGAGGAATGAGGTATGTATTTGTGTTGCTAAATTTACTGGCATTGATTTAGCTCAGGGTTCAATGGCCAAACATAAATTGTTGGTACTACAACTGCCATGTTTGGGAAGGTATTTCCTTGAGGTGGACATAAAGTATAAAACTAACTATGTAGAATACATAATCATACAAATACAACTAAGAGTATTTTACTAAAGCATGTCTTAGCAAGCTTCTTAATGCTGTTTTGAGGTATTTTCAGCTGTTTTGGGACATGTCATATTTTGACATTTTTCCATACTATAGCCTTGCCTTTTTGCTCATTTTTTCAACATGCGATTTCATGGTGTTTTTGTCCGTTTTTGCAACTTTCTTTGCTATGGCGAGTCTCGGCACGCTATTTAATGCTGTTTTGGGGTGTTTTAAGCTGTTTTTGGGACATGCCATATTTTGACATTTTTCCATACTATAGCCTTGCCTTTTCGCTCATTTTTTCAACATGCTATTTCATGGTGTTTTTGTCCATATCTGCAACTTTCTTTGCTATGGCGAGTCTCGGCACGCTATTTAATGCTGTTTTGAGGTGTTTTCAGCTGTTTTTGGGACATGTCATATTTTGACATTTTTCCATACTATAGCCTTGCCTTTTCGCTCATTTTTTCAACATGCTATTTCATGGTGTTTTTGTCTGTTTTTGCAACTTTCTTTGCTATGGCGAGTCTCTGCACGCTATTTAATGCTGTTTTGAGGTGTTTTAAGCTGTTTTTGGGACATGTCATATTTTGACATTTTTCCATACTATAGCCTTGCCTTTTCGCTCATTTTTTCAACATGCTATTTCATGGTGTTTTTGTCCGTTTTTGCAACTTTCTTTGCTATGGCGAGTCTCGGCACGCTATTTAATGCTGTTTTGAGGTGTTTTAAGCTGTTTTTGGGACATGCCATATTTTGACATTTTTCCATACTATAGCCTTGCCTTTTCGCTCATTTTTTCAACATGCTATTTCATGGTGTTTTTGTCCGTTTTTGCAACTTTCTTTGCTATGGCGAGTCTCGGCACGCTATTTAATGCTGTTTTGAGGTGTTTTAAGCTGTTTTTGGGACATGCCATATTTTGACATTTTTCCATACTATAGCCTTGCCTTTTCGCTCATTTTTTCAACATGCTATTTCATGGTGTTTTTGTCCGTTTTTGCAACTTTCTTTGCTATGGCGAGTCTCGGCACGCTATTTAATGCTGTTTTGAGGTGTTTTAAGCTGTTTTTGGGACATGTCATATTTTGACATTTTTCCATACTATAGCCTTGCCTTTTCGCTCATTTTTTCAACATGCTATTTCATGGTGTTTTTGTCCCTATCTGCAACTTTCTTTGCTATGGCGAGTCTCGGCACGCTATTTAATGCTGTTTTGAGGTGTTTTCAGCTGTTTTTGGGACATGTCATATTTCGTCATTTTTCCATACTATAGCCTTGCCTTTTCGCTCATTTTTTCAACATGCTATTTCATGGTGTTTTTGTCCGTTTTTGCAACTTTCTTTGCTATGGCGAGTCTCTGCACGCTATTTAATGCTGTTTTGAGGTGTTTTAAGCTGTTTTTGGGACATGTCATATTTTGACATTTTTCCATACTATAGCCTTGCCTTTTCGCTCATTTTTTCAACATGCTATTTCATGGTGTTTTTGTCCCTTTTTGCAACTTTCTTTGCTATGGCGAGTCTCGGCACGTTATTTAATGCTGTTTTGAGGTGTTTTAAGCTGTTTTTGGGACATGTCATATTTTGACATTTTTCCATACTATAGCCTTGCCTTTTCGCTCATTTTTTCAACATGCTATTTCATGGTGTTTTTGTCCCTATCTGCAACTTTCTTTGCTATGGCGAGTCTCAGCACGCTATTTTATTCTGTTTTGAGGTGTTTTAAGCTGTTTTTGGGATATGTCATATTTTGACATTTTTCCATACTATAGCCTTGCCTTTTCGCTCATTTTTTCAACATGCTATTTCATGGTGTTTTTGTCCATTTTTGCAACTTTCTTTGCTATGGCGAGTCTCGCACGCTATTTTATTCTGTTTTGAGGTGTTTTAAGCTGTTTTTGGGACATGTCATATTTTGACATTTTTCCATACTATAGCCTTGCCTTTTCGCTCATTTTTCAACATGCTATTTCATGGTGTTTTTGTCCGTTTTTGCAACTTTCTTTGCTATGGCGAGTCTCTGCACGCTATTTAATGCTGTTTTGAGGTGTTTTAAGCTGTTTTTGGGACATGTCATATTTTGACATTTTTCCATACTATAGCCTTGCCTTTTCGCTCATTTTTTCAACATGCTATTTCATGGTGTTTTTGTCCGTTTTTGCAACTTTCTTTGCTATGGCGAGTCTCGGCACGCTATTTAATGCTGTTTTGAGGTGTTTTAAGCTGTTTTTGGGACATGTCATATTTTGACATTTTTCCATACTATAGCCTTGCCTTTTCGCTCATTTTTTCAACATGCTATTTCATGGTGTTTTTGTCCGTTTTTGCAACTTTCTTTGCTATGGCGAGTCTCTGCACGCTATTTAATGCTGTTTTGAGGTGTTTTAAGCTGTTTTTGGGACATGCCATATTTTGACATTTTTCCATACTATAGCCTTGCCTTTTCGCTCATTTTTTCAACATGCTATTTCATGGTGTTTTTGTCCGTTTTTGCAACTTTCTTTGCTATGGCGAGTCTCGGCACGCTATTTAATGCTGTTTTGAGGTGTTTTAAGCTGTTTTTGGGACATGTCATATTTTGACATTTTTCCATACTATAGCCTTGCCTTTTCGCTCATTTTTTCAACATGCTATTTCATGGTGTTTTTGTCCCTATCTGCAACTTTCTTTGCTATGGCGAGTCTCGGCACGCTATTTTATTCTGTTTTGAGGTGTTTTAAGCTGTTTTTGGGACATGTCATATTTTGACATTTTTCCATACTATAGCCTTGCCTTTTCGCTCATTTTTTCAACATGCTATTTCATGGTGTTTTTGTCCGTTTTTGCAACTTTCTTTGCTATGGTGAGTCTCTGCACGCTATTTAATGCTGTTTTGGGGTGTTTTAAGCTGTTTTTGGGACATGCCATATTTTGACATTTTTCCATACTATAGCCTTGCCTTTTTGCTCATTTTTTCAACATGCTATTTCATGGTGTTTTTGTCCGTTTTGCAACTTTCTTTGCTATGGCGAGTCTCGGCACGCTATTTAATGCTGTTTTGAGGTGTTTTAAGCTGTTTTTGGGACATGTCATATTTTGACATTTTTCCATACTATAGCCTTGCCTTTTCGCTCATTTTTTCAACATGCTATTTCATGGTGTTTTTGTCCGTTTTTGCAACTTTCTTTGCTATGGCGAGTCTCTGCACGCTATTTAATGCTGTTTTGAGGTGTTTTAAGCTGTTTTTGGGACATGCCATATTTTGACATTTTTCCATACTATAGCCTTGCCTTTTCGCTCATTTTTTCAACATGCTATTTCATGGTGTTTTTGTCCCTATCTGCAACTTTCTTTGCTATGGCGAGTCTCGGCACGCTATTTTATGCTGTTTTGAGGTGTTTTAAGCTGTTTTTGGGACATGTCATATTTTGACATTTTTCCATACTATAGCCTTGCCTTTTCGCTCATTTTTTCAACATGCTATTTCATGGTGTTTTTGTCCGTTTTTGCAACTTTCTTTGCTATGGCGAGTCTCGGCACGCTATTTAATGCTGTTTTGAGGTGTTTTAAGCTGTTTTTGGGACATGTCATATTTTGACATTTTTCCATACTATAGCCTTGCCTTTTCGCTCATTTTTTCAACATGCTATTTCATGGTGTTTTTGTCCCTTTTTGCAACTTTCTTTGCTATGGCAAGTCTCGGCACGTTATTTAATGCTGTTTTGAGGTGTTTTAAGCTGTTTTTGGGACATGTCATATTTTGACATTTTTCCATACTATAGCCTTGCCTTTTCGCTCATTTTTTCAACATGCTATTTCATGGTGTTTTTGTCCCTATCTGCAACTTTCTTTGCTATGGCGAGTCTCGGCACGCTATTTAATGCTGTTTTGAGGTGTTTTAAGCTGTTTTTGGGATATGTCATATTTTGACATTTTTCCATACTATAGCCTTGCCTTTTCGCTCATTTTTTCAACATGCTATTTCATGGTGTTTTTGTCCATTTTTGCAACTTTCTTTGCTATGGCGAGTCTCGGCACGCTTATTTAATGCTGTTTTAAGGTGTTTTAAGCTGTTTTTGGGACATGTCATATTTTGACATTTTTCCATACTATAGCCTTGCCTTTTCGCTCATTTTTTCAACATGCTATTTCATGGTGTTTTTGTCCGTTTTTGCAACTTTCTTTGCTATGGCGAGTCTCTGCACGCTATTTAATGCTGTTTTGAGGTGTTTTAAGCTGTTTTTGGGACATGCCATATTTTGACATTTTTCCATACTATAGCCTTGCCTTTTCGCTCATTTTTTCAACATGCTATTTCATGGTGTTTTTGTCCGTTTTTGCAACTTTCTTTGCTATGGCGAGTCTCTGCACGCTATTTAATGCTGTTTTGAGGTGTTTTAAGCTGGTTTTGGGACATGTCATATTTTGACATTTTTCCATACTATAGCCTTGCCTTTTCGCTCATTTTTTCAACATGCTATTTCATGGTGTTTTTGTCCATTTTTGAAACTTTCTTTGCTATGGCGAGTCTCGGCACGTTATTTAATGCTGTTTTGAGGTGTTTTAAGCTGTTTTTGGGACATGTCATATTTTGACATTTTTCCATACTATAGCCTTGCCTTTTCGCTCATTTTTTCAACATGCTATTTCATGGTGTTTTGTCCGTTTTGCAACTTTCTTTGCTATGGCCAGTCTCTGCACGCTATTTAATGCTGTTTTGAGGTGTTTTAAGCTGTTTTTGGGACATGTCATATTTTGACATTTTCCATACTATAGCCTTGCCTTTTCGCTCATTTTTTCAACATGCTATTTCATGGTGTTTTTGTCCATATCTGCAACTTTCTTTGCTATGGCGAGTCTCGGCACGCTATTTTATTCTGTTTTGAGGTGTTTTAAGCTGTTTTTGGGACATGTCATATTTTGACATTTTTCCATACTATAGCCTTGCCTTTTCGCTCATTTTTTCAACATGCTATTTCATGGTGTTTTTGTCCATTTTGCAACTTTCTTTGCTATGGTGAGTCTCTGCACGCTATTTAATGCTGTTTTGAGGTGTTTTAAGCTGTTTTTGGGACATGTCATATTTTGACATTTTTCCATACTATAGCCTTGCCTTTTCGCTCATTTTTTCAACATGCTATTTCATGGTGTTTTTGTCCGTTTTTGCAACTTTCTTTGCTATGGCGAGTCTCGGCACGCTATTTAATGCTGTTTTGAGGTGTTTTAAGCTGTTTTTGGGACATGTCATATTTTGACATTTTTCCATACTATAGCCTTGCCTTTTCGCTCATTTTTTCAACATGCTATTTCATGGTGTTTTTGTCCGTTTTTGCAACTTTCTTTGCTATGGCGAGTCTCGGCACGCTATTTAATGCTGTTTTGAGGTGTTTTAAGCTGTTTTTGGGACATGCCATATTTTGACATTTTTCCATACTATAGCCTTGCCTTTTCGCTCATTTTTTCAACATGCTATTTCATGGTGTTTTTGTCCCTATCTGCAACTTTCTTTGCTATGGCGAGTCTCGGCACGCTATTTTATTCTGTTTTGAGGTGTTTTAAGCTGTTTTTGGGACATGTCATATTTTGACATTTTTCCATACTATAGCCTTGCCTTTTCGCTCATTTTTTCAACATGCGATTTCATGGTGTTTTTGTCCATTTTTGCAACTTTCTTTGCTATGGCGAGTCTCGGCACGCTATTTTATTCTGTTTTGAGGTGTTTTAAGCTGTTTTTGGGACATGTCATATTTTGACATTTTTCCATACTATAGCCTTGCCTTTTCGCTCATTTTTTCAACATGCTATTTCATGGTGTTTTTGTCCGTTACTTTCTTTGCTATGGCGAGTCTCTGCACGCTATTTAATGCTGTTTTGAGGTGTTTTAAGCTGTTTTTGGGACATGCCATATTTTGACATTTTTCCATACTATAGCCTTGCCTTTTCGCTCATTTTTTCAACATGCTATTTCATGGTGTTTTTGTCCGTTTTTGCAACTTTCTTTGCTATGGCGAGTCTCGGCACGCTATTTAATGCTGTTTTGAGGTGTTTTAAGCTGTTTTTGGGACATGTCATATTTTGACATTTTTCCATACTATAGCCTTGCCTTTTCGCTCATTTTTTCAACATGCTATTTCATGGTGTTTTTGTCCCTTTTTGCAACTTTCTTTGCTATGGCGAGTCTCGGCACGTTATTTAATGCTGTTTTGAGGTGTTTTAAGCTGTTTTTGGGACATGTCATATTTTGACATTTTTCCATACTATAGCCTTGCCTTTTCGCTCATTTTTTCAACATGCTATTTCATGGTGTTTTTGTCCCTATCTGCAACTTTCTTTTCTATGGCGAGTCTCGCACGCTTATTTAATGCTGTTTTGAGGTGTTTTAAGCTGTTTTTGGGACATGTCATATTTTGACATTTTTCCATACTATAGCCTTGCCTTTTCGCTCATTTTTTCAACATGCTATTTCATGGTGTTTTTGTCCGTTTTTGCAACTTTCTTTGCTATGGCGAGTCTCTGCACGCTATTTAATGCTGTTTTGAGGTGTTTTAAGCTGTTTTTGGGACATGCCATATTTTGACATTTTTCCATACTATAGCCTTGCCTTTTTGCTCATTTTTTCAACATGCGATTTCATGGTGTTTTTGTCCTGTTTTGCAACTTTCTTTTGCTATGGCGAGTCTCGACACGCTATTTAATGCTGTTTTGAGGTGTTTTAAGCTGTTTTTGGGACATGTCATATTTTGACATTTTTCCATACTATAGCCTTGCCTTTTCGCTCATTTTTTCAACATGCTATTTCATGGTGTTTTTGTCCGTTTTTGCAACTTTCTTTGCTATGGCCAGTCTCGACACGTTATTTAATGCTGTTTTGAGGTGTTTTAAGCTGTTTTTGGGACATGTCATATTTTGACATTTTTCCATACTATAGCCTTGCCTTTTCGCTCATTTTTTCAACATGCTATTTCATGGTGTTTTGTCCCTATTTGCAACTTTCTTTTGCTATGGCGAGTCTCGGCACGCTATTTTATTCTGTTTTGAGGTGTTTTAAGCTGTTTTTGGGACATGTCATATTTTGACATTTTTCCATACTATAGCCTTGCCTTTTCGCTCATTTTTTCAACATGCTATTTCATGGTGTTTTTGTCCGTTTTTGCAACTTTCTTTGCTATGGCGAGTCTCTGCACGCTATTTAATGCTGTTTTGAGGTGTTTTAAGCTGTTTTTGGGACATGTCATATTTTGACATTTTTCCATACTATAGCCTTGCCTTTTTGCTCATTTTTTCAACATGCGATTTCATGGTGTTTTTGTCCGTTTTTGCAACTTTCTTTGCTATGGCGAGTCTCGGCACGCTATTTAATGCTGTTTTGAGGTGTTTTAAGCTGTTTTTGGGACATGTCATATTTTGACATTTTTCCATACTATAGCCTTGCCTTTTCGCTCATTTTTTCAACATGCTATTTCATGGTGTTTTTGTCCGTTTTTGCAACTTTCTTTGCTATGGCGAGTCTCGGCACGTTATTTAATGCTGTTTTGAGGTGTTTTAAGCTGTTTTTGGGACATGTCATATTTTGACATTTTTCCATACTATAGCCTTGCCTTTTCGCTCATTTTTTCAACATGCTATTTCATGGTGTTTTTGTCCCTATCTGCAACTTTCTTTGCTATGGCGAGTCTCGGCACGCTATTTTATTCTGTTTTGAGGTGTTTTAAGCTGTTTTTGGGACATGTCATATTTTGACATTTTTCCATACTATAGCCTTGCCTTTTCGCTCATTTTTTCAACATGCTATTTCATGGTGTTTTTGTCCGTTTTTGCAACTTTCTTTGCTATGGCGAGTCTCGGCACGCTATTTAATGCTGTTTTGAGGTGTTTTAAGCTGTTTTTGGGACATGTCATATTTTGACATTTTTCCATACTATAGCCTTGCCTTTTCGCTCATTTTTTCAACATGCTATTTCATGGTGTTTTTGTCCGTTTTTGCAACTTTCTTTGCTATGGCGAGTCTCGGCACGCTATTTAATGCTGTTTTGAGGTGTTTTAAGCTGTTTTTGGGACATGTCATATTTTGACATTTTTCCATACTATAGCCTTGCCTTTTCGCTCATTTTTTCAACATGCTATTTCATGGTGTTTTTGTCCATTTTTGCAACTTTCTTTGCTATGGCGAGTCTCGGCACGCTATTTTATTCTGTTTTGAGGTGTTTTAAGCTGTTTTTGGGACATGTCATATTTTGACATTTTTCCATACTATAGCCTTGCCTTTTCGCTCATTTTTTCAACATGCTATTTCATGGTCTTTTCGTCCGTTTTTGCAACTTTCTTTGTTATGGCGAGTCTCGGCACGCTATTTAATGCTGTTTTGAGGTGTTTTAAGCTGTTTTTGGGACATGTCATATTTTGACATTTTTCCATACTATAGCCTTGCCTTTTCGCTCATTTTTTCAACATGCTATTTCATGGTGTTTTTGTCCGTTTTTGCAACTTTCTTTGCTATGGCGAGTCTCTGCACGCTATTTAATGCTGTTTTGAGGTGTTTTAAGCTGTTTTTGGGACATGTCATATTTTGACATTTTTCCATACTATAGCCTTGCCTTTTCGCTCATTTTTTCAACATGCTATTTCATGGTGTTTTTGTCCGTTTTTGCAACTTTCTTTGCTATGGCGAGTCTCGGCACGCTATTTAATGCTGTTTTGAGGTGTTTTAAGCTGTTTTTGGGACATGTCATATTTTGACATTTTTCCATACTATAGCCTTGCCTTTTCGCTCATTTTTTCAACATGCTATTTCATGGTGTTTTTGTCCGTTTTTGCAACTTTCTTTGCTATGGCGAGTCTCGGCACGCTATTTAATGCTGTTTTGAGGTGTTTTAAGCTGTTTTTGGGACATGTCATATTTTGACATTTTTCCATACTATAGCCTTGCCTTTTCGCTCATTTTTTCAACATGCTATTTCATGGTGTTTTTGTCCGTTTTTGCAACTTTCTTTGCTATGGCGAGTCTCGGCACGCTATTTTATTCTGTTTTGAGGTGTTTTAAGCTGTTTTTGGGACATGTCATATTTTGACATTTTTCCATACTATAGCCTTGCCTTTTCGCTCATTTTTTCAACATGCTATTTCATGGTGTTTTTGTCCCTTTTTGCAACTTTCTTTGCTATGGCGAGTCTCGCACGCTTATTTTATTCTGTTTTGAGGTGTTTTAAGCTGTTTTTGGGACATGTCATATTTTGACATTTTTCCATACTATAGCCTTGCCTTTTCGCTCATTTTTTCAACATGCTATTTCATGGTGTTTTTGTTTTTTTCTGCAACTTTCTTTGCTATGGCGAGTCTCGCACGTTATTTTATGCTGTTTTGAGGTGTTTTAAGCTGTTTTTGGGACATGTCATATTTTGACATTTTTCCATACTATAGCCTTGCCTTTTCGCTCATTTTTTCAACATGCTATTTCATGGTGTTTTTGTCCGTTTTTGCAACTTTCTTTGCTATGGCGAGTCTCGGCACGCTATTTTATTCTGTTTTGAGGTGTTTTCAGCTGTTTTTGGGACATGTCATATTTTGACATTTTTCCATACTATAGCCTTGCCTTTTCGCTCATTTTTTCAACATGCTATTTCATGGTGTTTTTGTCCGTTTTTGCAACTTTCTTTGCTATGGCGAGTCTCTGCACGCTATTTAATGCTGTTTTGAGGTGTTTTAAGCTGTTTTTGGGACATGTCATATTTTGACATTTTTCCATACTATAGCCTTGCCTTTTCGCTCATTTTTTCAACATGCTATTTCATGGTATTTTTGTCCATTTTTGCAACTTTCTTTGCTATGGCGAGTCTCAGCACGCTATTTTATTCTGTTTTGAGGTGTTTTAAGCTGTTTTTGGGATATGTCATATTTTGACTTTTTTCCATACTATAGCCTTGCCTTTTCGCTCATTTTTTCAACATGCTATTTCATGGTGTTTTGTCCATTTTGCAACTTTCTTTGCTATGGCGTAGTCTCTGCACGCTATTTAATGCTGTTTTGAGGTGTTTTAAGCTGTTTTTGGGACATGTCATATTTTGACATTTTTCCATACTATAGCCTTGCCTTTTCGCTCATTTTTTCAACATGCTATTTCATGGTGTTTTTGTCCATTTTTGCAACTTTCTTTGCTATGGCGAGTCTCGGCACGCTATTTAATGCTGTTTTGAGGTGTTTTCAGCTGTTTTTGGGACATGTCATATTTTGACATTTTTCCATACTATAGCCTATCGCTCATTTTTTCAACATGCTATTTCATGGTGTTTTTGTCCATTTTTGAAACTTTCTTTGCTATGGCGAGTCTCGGCATGCTATTTAATGCTGTTTTGAGGTGTTTTCAGCTATTTTTGGGACATGTCATATTTTGACATTTTTCCATACTATAGGCTTGCCTTTTCGCTCATTTTTTCAACATGCTATTTCATGGTTTTTTTGTCCATTTTTGCAACTTTCTTTGCTATGGCGAGTCTCGGCACGCTATTTTATGCTGTTTTGAGGTGTTTTAAGCTGTTTTTGGGACGTGCCATATTTTGACATTTTTCCATACTATAGCCTTGCCTTTTCGCTCATTTTTTCAACATGCTATTTCATGGTGTTTTTGTCCGTTTTTGCAACTTTCTTTGCTATGGCGAGTCTCGGCACATTATTTAATGCTGTTTTGAGGTGTTTTAAGCTGTTTTTGGGACATGTCATATTTTGACATTTTTCCATACTATAGCCTTGCCTTTTCGCTCATTTTTTCAACATGCTATTTCATGGTGTTTTTGTCCGTTTTTGCAACTTTCTTTGCTATGGCGAGTCTCGGCGCGCTATTTTATTCTGTTTTGAGGTGTTTTCAGCTGTTTTTGGGACATGTCATATTTTGACATTTTTCCATACTATAGCCTTGCCTTTTTGCTCATTTTTTCAACATGCTATTTCATGGTGTTTTTGTCCATATCTGCAACTTTCTTTGCTATGGCGAGTCTCGGCACGCTATTTAATGCTGTTTTGAGGTGTTTTCAGCTGTTTTTGGGACATGTCATATTTTGACATTTTTCCATACTATAGCCTTGCCTTTTCGCTCATTTTTTCAACATGCTATTTCATGGTGTTTTTGTCCATTTTTGCAACTTTCTTTACTATGGCGAGTCTCGGCACGTTATTTAATGCTGTTTTGAGGTGTTTTAAGCTGTTTTTGGGACATGTCATATTTTGACATTTTTTGCCTTGCCTTTTTGGTTCTTTTTTCAACATGCTATGTTATGCCATGCCTTGGCATGCTATGTTTGGTGGTTTTCAGCTGTTTTTGCAACGTCCTATTGTTTTATCGTTACCCTATATAGCCTTGCATTTTTTGTCATTTTTCGATATGCCATACTATGGTGTTTTTGCAATATTCATTAATTTTGCTTTGTTAGTAATCAGGAACTTCAGCATTTTATTGATCCACCATTGGAGATGCAGTTAACCAGTTCCTCAACAAATGTGCACATGACATCACTGAGTCCATCTTGCCATTGGCAACTTCTGTCAATTTTACCGTCTGTTGAAAGGGGGATCGGCACCTGTTATAATATAAAGGAGGGATGACACAACAACATCAAAACAGAACCTAAACTTTAGGAACAATATATATACATCACAGTATAATACATTTCGGTCATTTTTTTGAACATGCTATTTTGTGATATTTTTGGTTGGACATTTTTCAATATTCTTTACAATGACGTGTCTCCACATGCTACTCTATGTGGTTTTCATCTGTTTTTTTGAACGTCATACCTTGACATTTTTTGCGCTCTATGCTTTTTTATGTGTTTCTTTAGCTGTGTTTTGGACATGTGATGCAGTCAAAAATCACACCAAAAAGTCATATTATAGCATGTGGTATAAAATTGCCGGAAAAAATCATACTATAGCATGTGGGCCAGAATCACTCAAAAAGGTCATACTATAGCATGTGGTCCAAAATCGAGCCAAAAAGGCCTTCTATGTTGTCAAAAATAGCCCCAAAATATCCTTGTATGGTATGACGTCAAACATCGCGCCAAACCATGATCGTATAACATGTTATCCAAAATCGTGTCAAAAAGTCATACTGTAGCATGTGGTCCAACATCAAGACAAAAAGTCCTGCTATGGCCTCAAAAACACCAACAAAACGTCAGTTTATTTTGTCGTCAAAAATCATTGTAAAGCTTGTCGTCAAAAATCTTGCCAAAACTTTATAATATAGTATGTCGTCCAAAATTGCGCCAATACATAGTATACTATTGCATCAAAAATCATGCCAAAATGGTTCAGAAATGTCATAGTATAGTATGTCCGCAAAAATCGCGCCAAAAAGTCATACTATAGTACATCTTAAGAAATTGCGCCAAAACATCACAGTATAGTATGTTGTGAAATAAATGTCATTAAAAATCATGTAAACCTTCCTCTACACAAGACCACCAGTTTACTGCTTTCCTTTATATTTACCTGCAATGCCTGAATGAGTAAACGAAGAATCGTTTCCAAAATCCCTGGAGAGTACAGTAGCAGGAATAGCTTGAAATGCAGCTGAAGATTTCTTCAGAGACTTCCTGAAAGGTTCCTGTAGTGAAAAAGAGCCATTTGTATTAGTAAATATTAGCTCTGCCTTTCACGGCGTTGGGATTGTGGGCGAGTCAACCTGTGAGCACATTATACTCTGGGAGTCACACCATCTGTGGCACTCACCTCTTACATTTCATCTTTCTCCAGATACCCGCCGGGCGTAGTTGGAGTGGCTCCAGGCGGCATCCCAGGGGCGTTAGAGGGCATGGTGCCTGGTGGGGTGCCCATTGCCCACACTCTGCCCTCTGGTACACACCCCTCCCAGGCCCCGTCGCCCAACCAGCCCTCCAAACACGGCGAGACCAGAGAGCACCTCACCGAGCAATAGCAGCAGAAGGGATCCAAAACGGCAACATCTCATCCGACCTGTCGACACTCAGAACCAACCAATCACAAAGCAAACAACCAACTGGGACCAAGAGACAGTGAATCAACACAAGCGGCTGCCTGTTAAACCAGTCAGCAACTGGGAACAGAGGAAGTGTTCCGGGGAATTTGTACTTTTAACGTTTTAGTTTTTACTCTCTGTCTCTTTGGGTTCAGTACCGACTTTACTCTTTGATGATGATGGGTTTTTTTCCTTCGGGACATGCCTATGATTGTGGACACAGAGTCCAGTGTTTTTAGCGCTCCGGGATTACCCGATGAGACTCTGTCCCGCCCCCTCTCACACCTCAGAGCTCATGGGAAACGTAGGCCCACATCTCAACACTCCAGTGGGCAAACAAGGAAAACTTTTGGCATCATGTGCTACTGGACCTTATCTCCTCCCTCTCTCACCCCTCCTGATCCTCCCCACCTCCCCTCCACCCAGCTCCCACCCTCCTTATGTAACTAATGTGTGTTGTTTAGGCCCCTCATTATGCCTCAGAAGAGAATTATAATTTTTTTTCTTTCAATCTTCAGTGTGAATGACTAAAAATGGATTATTGACTATATATATTTATCATTCGTCAAACAAAAGGAAAAGATTGCTCATCAGTTATAGTAATCTAGAGTGGGTTTTAACCCTTTCCTGGCAATAATACATAAAGTTGCAGTTACATGATTTCACCACTTGAGGGCACTTCTATACAGTGTGGTGGGTTTCTCCTGACGTCCACAAGTTATTCCAATATATTTTGTGAGTATTCTTAAAACTCTAAACAAAACACTTTATACATTTCATTGTAGCTGAATTTTGAGGGAGCTACCAGCTAAGTATTTAACTTTTCTCTTTAGTTGTTAAGAGTTGTTGATGTGTCAGTGTGACTGTGAGCCGTGACGAAGGAAACATTTTTTTATAGTCATAAAAAATAATGAAGTTTGGTGTGACTGCATCTGATTCTTCTGTTAACAAACTGGGAGGTTTCTGACAACCAATCTCATCTTTGAGCACATTTCATGCTGAAGACAGGAAAGGGTTAAAGCAAACTTAATTTCTTAATGACTCAGGAAAACACTTTTTTGCAGATATTGTTTATTCCCAGAATTTTGTCTTTGAGAAAAAAAAGATAAGACTAATCTGGTTAGTCTGGATATTTTCTCTCCTCCCTCATCCTCTCCATTGTGGTATTTTTATATACAAGGCGCATCCCACGTTTTTGGTGTTTAAAAGAGTTTTGAAGAGTCCTGTTAGATTTGTAATGCCTAGTTAAATGTTCCTATAACCATAGTCCTATGTGATCCGCCCCTCTCTCTTCTCTCCTTATTATATTTTCTTTGTTCTATTGAAGGCCAGGTTCTTTGGGGCATCCTGTACTCTGTAAGAGCAATAGCAGAAACTCCTACTTAGTGTCCCAACAATAGCAGAAGAGGCAGCCAGCAGTATGTTTTTGTTTTTAGTGTGAGTATTTGTATTTGTTTCTTGTACAAGGTGAACATTTAGCATTCAGTGCAGTTCAAATAAAAGATACGATTCTGAGAACCAGCTGTCTGTACCAGCTTCATTTTTAACACTTTTGTTGTGCTTTCTTACTTTGAAGCTACAGTTGGTGACTTAACTCTGATACTATTGGAAATTATATCTTTGTTACAGTGGAGAAAGCAATTTTTGAATCACTGGATGCTACCAAGAGGGTGAGGCAGAAATGCAAATGTTTGATTTTGGCCAAAATCTCAAACATTTTGTGTCTTTTTTTTCCAAACGGGATTCGGTTTTGCAGGTCAGAGCTCCTACAGTGATCTGGACTATATTTAGATGCTGTGAACTTTATTGACTGTCCTTGTGTGTGATACATTATCGAACTGGCGCATCAATTTCAAAACATTCCCATCCACCATCACCCGCTGAAGTCAAACAGTCAAACATAACCACAAGGAAACAAACAGGGTGCAAGTGAGTCAAATTTAATATTAATGCACTCTATAGAAAGAGGCAGAGTGTTTGGTTTGCTTTTTTCCCCACCAGTGTCACCACCACCCACTCTTACATGACAAGGAGCTACTAAATCACACATAAAAATGTCAGTAAACTTGTACGTCCTTTTCCCCCTTCCCCTCACAGAATGTAGGTATCATCTGTGCAAAATAAAATACTTCAAGACTGAACGGATCAAACGGAACACAGATAAAACGGGGCAGAACAAAGGTGTCGCCTCCGCGCGCTAAATCTCCTAGACAAATAAATAAATCCAAACATCAGGAGGGGTTTGGAGAGGGATGGGGAAAACAGGTGCTCTTTTAAACCTTAACATACACACAAGGATCAGCATCCTCTTGACTTTTAAGCAACATTTCTGTCAGGCAATTCTGTAAATGAAATTTCTCATCTAATGCGGCTTTGGGATTTCCTTAAATACATTATAATTTCCTATATGTCCTAGTATTTGTGTCAGGTCGAGATAATTACTTTGATAAGAAATAAGGATAAATCTGAGCACAGAAAGGCAAACTAAGTGGACATGATGTGCTTTTATAGGAGCAGTAGTTGGGATTCTGTTTGTCGGTGCTGGTATTTTTTTTCTACCACGGAGCTCACAGAACACATGCATTATTACAAGTTAAAGATTTACATTTTGGAGAAAAGAAAAAAGAAATACAGATAGCAAGGTATTCTCCCAGAGCCCACAGTGTCCAGTCTTAGATTTAAGAGCTCTGATTTTTTCTTCTTCACCTCTATTGACTCACTCGTCCTCGTCCTCCTCTTCCTCACCGTCAGACAGAGAGGCACAGGGGCGAATCTGACGGTATCTGTCCAACCACTTCTCCACCATCTGGGTGACCAGGGGGTGGTTACGGCGGCGAGAGCTCTTCTGCATGGCTGCCAGCATGCCCCCTTCTGTCACGCAGCAGTCGAGCCATTCCCTGAGCAGCTTCTCCTGCTGCTCCTCGTTGCCCATCTGAGTCGTAGACAAACATGCAGTTACTCCTCACAACATATTTAACATGTGAAACTGCTGGTGGCCACAGCCATGTGTCACAAATCTTATTATCCACTTGAAAACTTTTCACTCAAAGAGGCCAATTTTTTGTAAAAACAAGTATATGCAGAAATTGAGAAATTAAAAAGAAAACACCTTTCCATACACGTTACCCTTGTTGCCTCTCTAAATTAAAAAAAATAGTATGGTATGCAATAGAAAAAACATTTTAAAAAAAAAGTCAAAGGACAGTATGCCAAAAAATTGACAATTTTTTCTATTAAAACATTGTATAGTATAACATAAAAATATCATCGGATATTATGCCATAAATATATCTTAATAATCGTAAACATCCTATGACAATCCAATGAAAAAAGTCTTCAATGTGTCATAGTCTGACAAAAAATGTCATAGGAGAGTATGATACAAAAAAGTCACAATATGGTGTGTCAAAAACATGTCATAGTATAGTATGGGATTCAAATTTCAGAAAAATAGTATAATATGTAGATAATATGTCATGGTACAGTATGTTAAAAAAAAACATTTTATTGTACAGTATCTTGAAAAAAAAACTGTCATAGTGTAGTAGGTCGAAAATATGCCATAATATAGTATGCTGGAAAAAATGTCATAGCATAGTATGTCCAAAAAAGGCCTTAATGTAGTATGTAGGAATATGCCAGAGTATTGTGCGACAAAAAAGTCATAGTTATAGTATGTGGAAACAATGCCATCATATGTGGGATGTGGAATGGTATAGTGTACCACAAAAATGCCATAGTATGCTTAAAAAAATGTCATAACATAGTATGTCAAAAAAATTTCATTGCGTAGGATTTTGAAAAAGATTCAGTGTAGTATGACCCAAAAATAAATGGTATGGTATGGTATAACAAGTATTGTATGACATGAGAATATCATTTAAAATGCTATAAAATGATATAAAAATTGCCATCAAAATGTCATAGTGTGGTATGACATACAAAATCTCTTTAAAATATCATAGTATAGTATGCCATAAAAATATCTGAAAATGTCACAGTAAAGTATGCTAAAATGTTATAGTTAAGTATGTCATGGTTTAATAGGTCATTAAGTCAAAAATGGCATTAAATGTAATACCGTGCCAAATGGCATATAGATTTTTTTTAAACATTCTTGGCCTTATTTGTTGCTAAATTAATTAATCAACTTTAAACCTGTTTAAGACCCTTATTTATCTTACATAATTTTGATATTAAACTTCAAAATGAACAGATAAATTTCAATCGTTTTGAAAACAGAATCACAACATCAGTGCCTACCTCTTGTGCAGACAGAAAGTGAATGTGCAACAGCTTCCTCTCGCTGTCCACCAGTGGCAAGAAAGTGACCGTGACATCATCGTCAGTATTGAGGTTGGCGCCTGCACCACGATTGTCGTAGCCGTCATTCTCCATGGCCACCAGGGCGGAGAAGTGGCCTCGTGTGTAGCCCAGGGCGATGGGGCTCTTCCAGCAGAAACTCTGCTCCCATAACAGAGGCAGGTACACACCTAAAAACACACAAAGCAAGTCAGACCAGCTGGAGCTCGTGTTCAACGGCACACTAAAACCAGCTGAGGAGGAGCAGGCCCTACAGCTCCGCTCTCAAATTACAGTGTGTGTGAATGTCAGCTGGGGCCAAGCGCCATCTCAAATCTGACCTGACATCAGAAGTGGTGGCTTTCAGCTGATTGAAAACAACTGGCCCTTTGTGAGCTCAGAGCGGCTCTGTGGTGCAGCCTGGTGCTCTGCTTCTTCAGGAGTAAGCCCTCGCTTACACACTCAGCCTGCGATGCAGGCTAAAGCCTCAGCTCCACTTCTACACCCACCCAGCTTATTCTCTGTTTTTTGTGATCTGACCGACTGCTTCTCGGATGCTATTTCCTATATTAAAGTTACAGGCAGTGCAACAAACTGAGTTAAAGTCTGTGTAAAGTGATAATTAAAATTTGTTCTGAGTTTGTCACATCACAGAAAGATGTGTAATTAAAAAACTGACCAAATTTGAATGACCAAAAATATTGTCAAGTATTTAAAAGAAGGTCTCAAAATCAGGAAAAAAATGCACAGAATTTTCTTATCTGAAACGCTGGGGGTGTGTCCGCTGGAGGAGCGGGAGCCACGCCTAATCGCAGGACAATGCTAATGATGCTTCTCATTTTTATACTGCTACATTGCCAGGGGCGGGGTTACGCTGCATATAGCTCCAGTGCATCATCGAGCTATGGTTTTAGGCCCGCCCAAAAAATCTTAAAACAGGGAAATGGTGAAAAACAAGTCAACCGTCTAACTCCACAATTCAGTACTATATAGTAAAGGGTTTTTGTAACATGTTTTCAACAATCAGATTCCAACATTTATAATGTGTTTTGAAACAAATCTCTGAATTTACTTTACACAGACTTTAAAGATATTCTGTGTTGCATGGTGACTATGCACCTTATCTGTGCACGCCCTCCCATTTGTTTAGTCCAAGTTATAAAGAGGCTATGAGCAAGACTTCAGGACCTTATTTTACCCCACGCCCTCTTGTAGGGACAGACTCCATCAACTTTTATGAACTTATGACGAGAAGCCCTATCTCCAAACATTTAATTTAGCTTTTTTTTCTCTGGCAACCTCTTCTCTCCACATCAAAGAGGCACAGATTAATGATACTGGTAATGAGATATTGGATGAATTATTGGTGAAAGGGTTAGATAGGATCAAAGCACGTGTTATCATTTCTAGGCTTGAACTCCTTCAGTTTTAAGTTATTCTTCCACCACACTTTGCCAACACTAAACTGAAACTTTCTTTGACCCTAAGTCATCTTCTCTGGTCCGTATGCAAACAAGAGTTTCTGGGATAACAATTTGCATTTGTACAGAGACATTTACGGCAGAATCCCTGACTGTTTCTCTTCTATACTGTTGTTCTTCCTCCAGAGGATGATGTTTGATGCGGTCAAAGCACAAAACGGTTATCTTGAGAATTAGTTTCCCCCGTCATTTAAAAAATGCTAAATAACATGGTTTCTTGACTAAACCTTGATAACTTCTGTACAATCGATGTGATTACTTTTTAAGGGACCCATTATTGAACATATCAGGAGTGAGAGGTGTCACTCTGGTAACTAACTGTATTGGACTGTGATATACTGTATTTCATTTGTAGTGAATTTAAGACTTTAAAGACTTTTACACTAAAAATTAAATTTAAGACTTATTTCACTATAGCCAAAATTGGGGGGAAACAAAAAGAAAAAAAAACAACAACCAGACACCGATTACTCAGGGTTAGGGAGAATTTCTTTTACCCAAACATTCATTTTTTTTTGTTTTCGTTTGCCTTATTTTTAGATTGGTTAATTTAAAGCCTTGTAAGACTTTTTAAAGATCCGTGGGGACTCTGCCAAGTTTATCCAAATGCTTCCTCACCTTGAAATCGAGTGTATCCTAACGTTTCACCACGGAAACTTTTGTAGTATTTCACTCCGTAGACTATGATCGGTCTGCGAAGAATGTGCGCGAGAACAAATATGTGGGTCTGCTCCAGGCTGGCCCCGGGCTGAGAGGAGAAAAAAGAGAGAAACAAACAAACAAAACACATCATACAGTTGTAATCATGTTCACTTCCCTCTATTGTACATTCAATATTAATACTTCCAAAAATAGTGGAGTGCTGAGACTGCCAAGTACTGTGTGAACCTGCAACGCTGCAGCTCTGAGTTCATCTGCATGCCACCTCTCCTCCTCTCATCTCAGTGAAAATCTGAACAAGCAGAAGGCCAACTGTTTTTAAACACACTACATCTACAATGATATTTCAAGTTGAATGGGGGCTTCAAAGTCATCCACAATTATAGGATGGGATATACAAAGGCTGATCTTATCCCTTGGATCTCATCTCTCCATCGCTGTCAAAGCCTCAGATGAGGTTATCACATGGTAGCTTTTTGCCGTGTTTGTTTATGCTGCCGGTAGAGTGGATCTCTGCGCTAAATGCCTGTAATCCCAAGGTCACGTGTTGGGAAGGAGTGCTGCTTCAGCAGGCGAGCCAGCAGAGCAGATGAGCTGTCTGTCAATCTACAACTCCATCTCAGCGGATCTATAATAATTGCTCGTGTCCTTTCTGTCATTCACACACGATCCACCTTTCATTCACGTCAATTCAAGTCACTTCACTAGCATGAAAGTTAATGAGCAACACTCCAAGAGCATTAAGAGCTGAAACACACTGAGTATTACATTTTTTGACCATTTTGTGCATTCAACAGTGTGTGAGGGTATGCAAGTGAAGGAGCTGTGCTGTTATGACTTGTTGTCAATATTTAGGGCTTTTACTTGACAGTGTTGAATAAACTTAGTGAACAAATGTTTAAACATCTGTTTTAGATCGCATAGGCCAAATATGAAGGACTTCACTGGATAGTTTGAAGCTTTATTTATAACATTTGACTATTTCTAAGTCTGATTCTGAATGCTGCACAGCTTCTTTTTTTAAGTAGCATGAGTATGTGTTTGAGAGATGGAGAGCGCTGGAGGTTACACTCAGAGCCGACAGGTGTTGGCGAACGCAGCCCAGAGAATGGTTAGCATTTAAGTTGTCTAGTGGCACTGTAAGTGCAGTGTGGGTTTTATCTTTGCCCATGAATAAACACCGCAGCTCCTCAAAACCCAAGAAGTTCCCATGTCTTGAATTCCAGCTGCTCGGCAAAGTGAAGGGAGAGAAAGAGGCTGAATGTGCGCTCTCTAGTTCTGTCCAGAGACAGCATACTCTGCTCCACATATGCTGCAAAATGTAGAAAAATGTATTTATTCAGTGTTTTTAGATTTGGTACTGACCTTGCGTTTATGCAGGCGTTATCAAAAAATAGACCTGAAGTATAAATTAAAGTTTTCTAGTCGTGGTCATGCCTGTAAGACATGATTGAGACATAAGACTGCATGGAGCTGTTGCAGACAGCTGCGGAGATTAAAATGAGACTGAATCTAATGATATTCGTGTGTGAGAAATGCACCTATTTGCATATTCAAAGATTTTTTTAAGGGTTATACAATTTGATGGAAGACATTCAAAGACTGACTTAAAATCCTTAATTGAGGCTTCATATGTAATTAAAAAATGACGTTTGGCACAGCCCTACAAATGCGTCTCTGCATCCCAAGGTAAAAAAAAGTTCCAAACCACACTGAACTTAATGTTTCTCAAAGGAACTGAAATGTGGACATGCTCGCTGCAATTGCAGGTCTGTCCATTTAACAACATTTTAAACAATGCCACTCTATGGTGTGGTGGTTCTTGCAAATTGCAGTGCCAGGAATGCAAATTAATATCCATATTGAAATCCAAAACATAGAGCAAGTTAAAGGTACTCGGCTGTTTTGACAGCTAGTATGAAGTAATGTTTGATGAGCAGGTTCGTTATTTTAATCTCATACTCTACTACTACACAAATAATGATGCAAGTTTAGACAATGTGAAAACTCTGAATGTAAAATATGACTCTTCTTGTTTATAAATCCAGAAAGAAGAGAAGAAACATGTTGTGTCTCTCCCAAAAACCAAAAAAGGAGACAGGACACAGTTTGTTCTTTTTGTGCATATCGGTGTATAAATGTGGAGGTGAAACTCCTGCAATTCTAAATGCCACTCCAACCACTTAATAACTAACTCAGTGTCATATTTTTTATGTTTAAATGACATCTGAATTTCTAACAACCAAAAAATAATTATATTTTTTTGTTTACAAACCTGCCATTTTGCCTTCGAGAATGCATCAGTTTATATATTGTATTTTCAAAGTTCCCCACAACTTCTGTCCACTCACACAACACATTTACATGAATCTCACACGCTCCCTTTACAGACTGACCACACCACACTGGGACATTTTCTTCCTTTGATTGATAGTGCACTAGAGGAAGGAAGTGAGTAAACCAGAAGGAAGCTCATAATTACCTGGCTGGCCAAAGACAGGATGAACGCCCAGTCCTCCTGCCACTGCTCCTCTCTCAGGGAGAAATGCAAACCGAAACTCTGCGAGTACCATGACTCCCACTCCTTCCAGCGTGTGTAAAACCTTAAAAAAAGTTACAAATTAGACTATTTTTGCAATTTATTTAAATCAAAATGATTTATCCTTCTACAATGTATCTCAAAATAGTTTTTTTTGTGACAGAAAGTATTGCATGTAGAGCAAACACTTCATAAAACAGAATTTCATGTCAAAATCAAAGTCAAAGACAACCTGAATTTTGAGAAATCAAGTTAAAAACACTTTTTCAAGGAGTCTTAAGAAACCTAGTGATGCATAACAAGCGCATCCACATACCTACTGCAATGCACATTTCATGTCTTACCTTTACTAAGTGATCAAACCTCCTAAATTTGACTGTGTGAGGGAAGTATGTAAATTTCCTGAGGAAATGCTTCAACACTGAGCCTCTGAGTCAAATGATCAAAACCACTAAAACAACTTCAGCAGTTACATCACTGAAAGACAGGACAGCCAGAAAGGCAGTAATCTACACTTTGCTCAGATTTGAGACTCGTGACTATTTGGTTATGAATATGTCCTAAAGAGATGCACATTTTTTGAAGTGGGGTTGTATGGGGAGCTTACTTATAGTCAGTGTATGACATACAGTATATGTATGTTTGCATACCCCTAGTTTGGAGAAGCAAAATCGATACCTGTTTATAGCCTCCTGCAAACTGTTAATTTTTTGCAATCTTAGTTTGGTGCAAGCGACACTCTGCGATACAGATCTTAAAAACTACCTACGTCGGTCAATATCAATAAGCATGAACAAAACATTGTCGCCGTGCGTCATCAATCGACGCTGCTGTAGTGGTAAGGGAAAAATGTAAAACAAGCATGAATCGAGCCCTCGCTTTTGTGTTATTTATGGGTGTTGAAAAAGGTCGTGGTGGAGGAAATGAGGCCAACTTTGCATGCCAGTTTTGCAAAAGAGAGCTCGATTTAAACCGATATTTTTTCTTTTCTAGGTGAATAAAATATGTTTTGTTGCTGACCCAGCAGTACATTGCTAGGCTTTCTTGTCAGACTCCAACTAACTGCTTCTCCAAACTGAGGGCTTGCCAATACACATCTACAGCATGTAACACACTGACTATGGGTAAGTACCGAATAAAACCCGAGATTCCACCAATCTCTTAAATGTTCTCTTTGACTTTCATGCAATATTTTTTTGAGTAAGATGTTTTTTTAATGTGTTCAATCTTGTTTAGGGAAAGCTACAACTGTCACCTCTGTCTATAGAGGTAAGTTCTTCATTCCTTCAAAGAATATATATAGTATCTCTGTTATGTGCTGATGACATACGGCTTTTTTTGACAGTAATGACTCAAAGTTTTGAGAAAAATGTTTAGGGGTCAAATTCATAGCTTAAGTTACATGTTCATCATAGAACACAGTTCATAATACATTATTTCACCTAATAAAAATATTTTCTGGATTATATGACTATAGGGACTCTGTGTAAGATTGAGTGTCTCACCAATGGGAGCAGTCATGCAGGCTGTCATGTAGGGTCTTGCGGAGGACAGAGTCCTTGTCGTAGATGCCCCAAGTGGCCTGTAGAACAGAGTCCAACAGACAGTCTCCGGCTGTGCGGTTCCACAAGGCGTACAGGCGGCTGTCCAGACGTGTACCCAGCTCCAGAGACCAGTTGATGACGGGAGATTCCTCTTCTAACTCTAACCACGGAGAGACAGGCAAAATGTACGAGTGTTGGGTGAGGGCACTATAGGATAACACATTTCATTATACTGTCTTCAAGCATATCCGCTTTTGTGGAAGTTGTGGAAGATTAAAGGAAACATGATAAGATGGGTTTTTATACTGAGCTGAACAATGAAAAAAATAAGGCCGGGTCGACACGGATTTTTTAAAAATATAGTTTGCTCTGTGCATTTTTGCCTTACTTCCACACACAAACAGCATTTTAGGTCACTGAAAATCAAAGCTGTTAAAAAACTCTGCGCCCAGTGTTAGACATATAGACGGGGGAAAAGGATTTATTTGGCTTGTGACGAGTTTGCACCGTTATTTTCTTTTTTTGAGGCATCGCAAATGAGAATGACCAAATAGTGCTGGCTTTAACCTTGTTAAAAGGACTTTTACATGTTTAAACATACACTTACAATAACTCATCCACTATATTAAGGAACAGGCAAGTCATAATGTACTATGATGTGTTTTAATTGTATTTCTGTGTTTCAATTGGACGTAAAAAAGATGCAAGACTTGGTTTATAAGAACAACCACAAATAAAAAGCATGATTAACAAAAACCTTAAAAGCTGATAGTCCTTAATCTGCTAACAAAAACTCAGCATGGGGGCATAGATGCTGCGTTGAGCTTTTCAGATATGCAACTGCTGCAGCTAGTCGTTATGGAAACACATTGTGCGTCGCATAACCTGCTTCACAGCATTTTTCTTGCCTCCTGAAATATCGTTGAGCACACCTTTACTGATTCCTCAGCTATGTTCTGTGCAAAAACCAAAAACCCAGAGCACCACTCATCAGTAACCCAGTTTGAGGAGGCTTAAATAGGTCACAAGACTCCTCTGATACCTCTCCTCTGAAGAGCACATGTATGTTCACAAGCACACACAGAGTGCAAACCTGGGAGTGTGTCACTGGTTACGCATTTGGGAGAGAAACCAGTCAATTAACCTAATTAGAGAGGGTATATGACATGGAGCAGGAGGTGGTGAGCTGATTGGCGACAGAAATACACAAGAGCAGATGCTTGTTTTTCATGTCACAGCCAGATTATGAATCACAGGTAACCAAAACCCATGAACACATGCGATATGACTTAAATAAGCGCAGTTTGAGGTTTACATGCAGAAGCCAGTTATGAAAAATGAATAAATCTTTGATACCTTTCTGCACATCTCGATCCAATACTTCATCGAACAGCTTCTCTTGGACAGCAGGTGGCAAGTCCTCTATATCTGCAAAAACATATAGAAAAGATATTATGTTTTTACGCTCATTATAACCATAATGGCGCACTGCACTGAGGGCAACAGAAAGGCTACAGTAATGACACACAGAGGGGATGTTCTTTGCAATCCCATTCAGCAGCTGACATTTTGTCAATGGCACACAGTAAACACAAGCTCTGTGCAGCATGTTGTGTTTCTGTGCGTATTGAACTGTGCACACACAAAGCCAGAACACTGGTGGCTATTCTGTGGCTCAATAGTGAATGGCAGTGGCTTTGTGCGAAAGAGAGAGAGCGACAGAAACAAAGGGAAAGTGCCCTGCAGCTGGCCTCTGGCCAAATTCTGTCTGCAAAGAAATACTTGGCATGACAAGAAGAAAAAAAAAAATCGAATATATCAGCGAAGCCTGCATAATCTTTCATCCCGCCGGCAATGGCAGCTCTGAATCAGAATACAACTGGTAGCTCTGAAAAGCAAAGTGCATGTCATTTCAGTGAAGACATTACGCCACAGGGACAGGACACTGAGCTGCTGTTTTCTCTGAGCAAAGCTGCACAACAAGGCTAGCTGTCATTCTTACAATGCTCCAGTGAGGGGGAAAAACATCAAGATCACACGTTGAAATGTTGCACATTTCAGTGTTTAGAGGAGAGTTCTACTGATGTGCCTTAATTCCAAAAAATCATAACATTTTTTCTCAATTCCACCCTTGCAGCATAATACAAAGCCTGTAGTATTCAATGTCAATCTTCATTCAAGGACTTCCAAATCAAATGTTAAGACAGTTAAGTTAACGTTAATTTTCTTTGTTTATTCAGACTATAGAGAAAAAAACATTCTCTGTCAGTGGAGACCAATAAAGCTTCACTTATTTACAGATGAACAGAGAAGCTATCAGATTGCACACATGAAAGGAAGTCCACCGAGCAAAGTGATGTGATCATCAAGATATTGTGCATACCTGCAGGCAGGGTGAAGGTGACCGGGTCAGTGAGGAAGTAACAGGCGAAGTCTCCTTTGCGTTGGTGCAGCGAGGCTGCGATCTCCCTGCGGATCTGCTCCGTCAGCTCAGGACACACCATGGAAGGGATGCACTTAGCCGCCTGTTGGTTCACCTAAAGGTCATACACACAGATTCAGTGGATATAAGCGGTAAATACACCAATAACAGCAGGATAAAACACTTTAGATACATGTGAATTACATAGATGTGTGGGCAATTTTAAAAACAAAGGACAAAAGCCATGTCGTTGCAAGGTTATATGTAAAAATAGGCAATATGGGCACATGTTCAAAGGATTTTCTAAAATACAATAAATACAACAACTAAAATACAATGTTGTATATGTACACATGTATGTATGTATGTATGTACTTATTTGTAACACTGATGATCACATTTTGCCTACATACTAAAGAGGGCATATTTCTCTCCCAACCTCAGTGATTTGTTTCACAGTGCAGCCCTCTCTGCCTTTTCTAATCGTTGCTTGCCCTCCTTGCAAACCACATCAGCTCTGTGGCATCACGTCCATTAGGAACTAGTGGCAGGACTGCAGCCAGGCTAATCCTCCACCTAATCCTTAAAGTGCACTTCTGCTGTAATTAAAGGCATTACAGGCATCTGCTGTATATAGTCTACTCTGGCGCAGAACAATTATAGACTGCCGTAGTTGACAAGAAGTACAGAAAAGCATCAAAATTACAGGAAAACCCCAAACATTTTCATGTATAAGAAAATTTATTTGATTCTTAGAAAGAGAGCCACGAGATTACTAGTCGATAACTTTTTTTTGTAAGACTATAATCTTTATATGAAGAGAAAAAAATAAAATTTGACTTCACTATTGATCTGTGTAGAAATATGTGTTTAAAGCAGCATTTCCACTCATTTTTCATTTTCTTTTTTATGATGTTTCAACCACACCTGCCACCCTTCAGTTCGTCAGCCTATTGGAGTGCACTATGTATTAATATAGGTGTCGTTTCAAACATTTTGACCTGATGAAGATCAGGGTAGGACTGAAACGTCTTCAATAAACTTGCGTGGCTTGTGTTACATGATTACTTTTCAAGGACCTATGATATTTTTTTTCTATCCCCATTTGCCTTGTATTTTTTTCTCTATTCAAACATAATTTCAGCTGGCTGGCTCACACTGAAGGGAGAGACGGTGTGCAGGGAGAAAATGTGACGGTAACAAAACGTCACGCATATAAGAGCTACGTTACATCGACATCTAAGAAAAATTAATTTGCAATCATGTTACATTACATGGAAGGTTATCTGTTAAAGGTCACTGTAACAGTTTCAATTAACTAAACAAAATTCATGACTTTTCATAAACTTTTTAGGATTTTTACTAATTCCATAAGTTTTCCAGGTTTTCCGTGACTATGGGAACCCTGGTTAAGCATGCTTAATCAGTGGACAACCTGCTCAAATAAGATGGTATCTATTTATGAAGATGGTGAAGACAAACTACAGTTTATCTCTACACTGACCTCTGTGAGCAGGATAGCCAGCATGTCCTGCCTCTGGAAGCGGATGGCCAGATGGACCAGGGTGAAGCCTACATCAAATGCCGAGGACCGGTTGAGGAGCTGCACCTCGTCTGCAGTGAGCTGCCGGGCGATGTCACCACCCGACGACTTGTATGCTTCTATTGCCGCCAGGTCTCCCTCCACCACGCCTGCAGCAGAAGGAGAAGAAGGAGGAAGGATGGTCAGAAATTTTGCAGACAGCGTTTGCACGGCAATGTCAAAATGGATCAGTGTCTCAAAATTGAGTTGCTTTTTAGGAATTAAAGTACGCGGGCTACTTAAGTTAGATGAAGGTGACACACAAAATACATTGTTTACAATCTATGTTTAAGGAAGGAGAAACAGAAAAACAGATCACTTTTAACAGCGGCCACAACTCTATTTCAAGCCTTTACACAAACCGTTGTGTCATCACATGGCACAGGCATTTCAGTTATATCAATGAAAGAAGTCTAAATATTAGAAAGACCATACACTCAACAGCACTACAAAATACAACCTGAAAACTGATCATAAAGTCGAATCAAAACCTCATACAGGTAGTATCAATTGCAGGGCTGTACCTAATAAATGAACATCTGAGTGGATGTTAATCTACTATGCCAAATACTAGTGTTTCTTGTTCAGACACATCTGCAAAGAAAATAAATTAACGTTGAAAGACACAGGAATCCTTTTAAAACAGGCCAATTCTTTGTAAATGGATTAGACCGGCTTTTGGAGCAGTTCCAATCCCATGTCTTTGCTTGTAATAGAAGCAAGATGTAACTGACAGCTTGCCATGTTCAATGAAAAGGGCTACAGAAATATCCATCAAACTGTGCTAACACATCAAACTGTGCTTAGTCACAAGCAATTAATATTGAAATCTGGTAGGAATTTGCATAACAAATTCCACTTCAAAGGAGTTAAGTGCTAAAAAAAATCATGGTGAACGAGGCTCTTTAGCTCTTGACGTCAATCCACAGCTCAGATGACCTCTAGATGTAGCCACTAGCTAACACAGTGTGAGAGCAGTTATCACACTGCCTGGCTACTACACAGCCGAACAGAGAGAGCAGTGTAGCTTATAATGCAGAGCTATCAGAGAGCTGTGTCAGACAGAGGACAGTCTGTGCAGATTAGCGTCCTCCCCCTCCTTTTGGACATTGCAGTCTCAACATCTGTTATGAGTGAAATGAACGGCAGCTAGGTAGTACACTGAATGCTGAAGCACTGGCTAATTTTAACAGACAGCCTTATGCGCGGCTGTCCTCTCTGGCAGACGATGAGGACAGTTACCTTGAGAGGACCTGGAGGGGAATGTGCTCTTTCATACCTGCTGGGTGACACTTTGAAAACACACATCCATAAATGGATGCTGGATGATTTTAGCTGCAGAATAGCTACTACTGTCACTAAAGGTGACCTGTTTTTTAGGTGTAGGAATAAATGTAATTTTTAAGGGGAACAAAACACATTTAATGTGCTTGGTGTAGGTCAAAGTTGTCATGATAAAAACACCAGTGTCTCAATGACAATATTCATAAACGCTGACATGACTGTCAGCCTAAAGTATACTTTGATGTGTGCTGCTAAATAAGGGTCAACAGAATACCGGCCCGGCTGATTACTGGGGCCAATATCTGGCATTTTGTCGATTACCTGCATCAGCCTTTTATTTTAATGACCAACGATAAAATAAACATTTGCTAAAGGCATTTACACAAAATTTTGTGTTGGAGTTTGTTATATTCCAAGTTCTAAATATTGACAGAAAGATTATTATTGTAAATGCATATTGGTTCCAAATATCTGTTATCTCTCTCACTAACCACTAATAATTGGTAACGGCCCTAAAAAAAACAATATCTGTCTACACCTACTGCCAAACATTGCAACATGAAAAAACATGATGATGGCGTTTAAGAACGAAACACATTACTCATTATTACTTTTCATTAGTCATCTGTTGCAAAAAAAAAAAAAAATCACATTTGGTGCTTTGCATCTAGTTGGCCGAGAAAGAAGCGACAGCACACTCCTCCTAAAAAAAACCTTCTTCACTCCTAAAAAAGTGTGCATGGACCAAACAGCCAGAAATGGGGCATCCAGAACATCCGGCGTGGCCATTTGGACAGACATCAATGTTGTGTTGTTATTTGAATTAATCAATGCAGCTGAGAAAAAGAGTTAATAATTAATGTGACCACAATGTCCACAAAATAATCTTATCATTAACACAGATTTTTGTACTCATTGGTGGCTGATCGACAAGATCATTTCTGCTTGATGGCAAACACACAGAGCTCCTCCACAATGTTTTTTTAACATACACACTTATTACATAAACTGTACAAAACATCACTATGAGCAAAATCAAACTATAAGAATAATACAGAAACTACAGACAAATATTATCTGAAATGGCAAGACTCGCCAGTTTAAGTCCAAACAAAAGAACAATGTTGAACAAACAGAGTCTGCTTCCTTTTGCGGGAAAGTAGAATCAATGGGATCATCTGATTTTGGCCCAAATACAGAGCTCTGAACAAACATTAGACCAGAAACAGTGAAGTGAAGTGAAATCAAGTTGTGCGACCTGAGGAAGTGCTTTGCTTTGCCATAATGTGCTGCTCGACTGAGGCACTTCCTCCACTGACGAAACACTTTGAAGAGCCCAACTGTAACACAATCTACTGAAAAAACTCAACTGAATAAAAAGAGTACACAGAATTAACTCAAAGGGCTGGAAATTCCTATATATGGTAGATGTAAAACAACAGTGAAAATGGTCTCACTGTCACCTGCGAGTAAAGTTTTCTATTCCACAACAACAAGCTGGAAAGGGCAATCAGTGCAAAGGTTAGGAGGACGCTGATCATGCGCTGCCTTCATGGTTTTTGCTTTTTTGTTGTTGACTGGTGTTCATGTCTTGTCAAGGCTATTTTTGCTTCCTAGTGCCCCAGCTCAGCACATAAGCGCCACTGTTTACAGGGTCGGTTGACCGCAAGCCAGGAGAGTCTCTGGTCTACGGGATACACTCACACTGCGCTGCCCAGACGGCCCATTCATCCCCACCGGCTGGGAAGCACTCACACCCTCTCAGTTTCTCAAAGACGCTCTCAGTGGCAGCGCAAGGGCAGCAAGGGGTTTGGTGATGAGCTGGATCAAATTCCTACTAGCCATTTAGTTACACATCTTTATAAAGCTAACATTCAGCATAATTTCTGCTTTGTTGGTGATAAATACCCTCTCACTACGGCGAATATTTTCCAACTGAAAACACTACCTTGTGAAATTATACCCATCTCAGAGCTTGCCAAGCTTGAGTTTTGCTAGAGTTGTACTCTAATATTTGGAGTCTAAATATTGTCATGTTGTCATTCATTAATAAAACACAGAGTGGATCAAACCCCTGTGCAACGTTGGCCTTTAAAGGGTGAGGCACCACGTGCGCTGTATTACTAACTAAGTAGAAAATAAATGTTTTGTCATCGGGACAAAAATGGTTGCCTCTGACTGAATAAACCCGCTCTGCCATGATATCATGAAAAGAAACAAAAAACTGGTGTGACAATAGAGGTGCTTTAACAAAGAAAATGGGACAAGAATATAGATTCCTTGTCCCAGAAAAACTATTCAGGTGAGTCACAGAGCGAAATGAGGGCTAAGGTATTCTCACATAAAAATCAGAGCCCAATAAATAGTTCAACCATTTGTAGTCATAACTATGGAATGCACAGGACACAATAAAGAAATGAATGTTAGAATAAATGCTGCATTTATTTATTTGTGTCACTACTGAGTAATCAATTGATTTTTTTTTATCAACAGACAGCTTTAATCTAGAAAATTTGTGCAAAAATGACATCACAAGCTCTCAAAGCTGAAGGTGACGTCTAAAGGGCTTATCAGCTGTCCAAGATTGACTGATCGCTTTGAGCCTTGCAGAAATTACATTTAATAACAAATGAAAACTCACCAGCACATGCATTGAGGAACAGCCAGTCTGTTTTCCTCATTCGATTTCTAATCTGCTTTAGCTTCTTGAAGTCGACCTCCTGCTCCTCTCTGCTGCTCATGGCTCCAGCTGCGAGCTCTATCCTCTGGAAGTCCATTTGGACATTGTCTTCCCTCTTGGGCGTAGGAGAGGACCTCCGTTGGCCCTGGCCTCCGCTGCAACTGCCCCTCCACCGAGCCCTGTCCTGCTCATTTATCATGGGTGTTGGCTCTGCAGACTCGGCCAGCTCTATGGCTTCCAGGTTGTTGGGCTTGGGGTGGTCACAAACCACACACTTTGGAGTTTTGGGCCAGTTCTGGTATGTGCAAGCTGTACATGTCCAGTGCTGCTGATGGGTGTTGAGTCTGTTTCTGTCATTGTACTCCTCACAGGTATCCACAGGGGAGTGGGGAGCAGGACGGCAGCCTGCGTTGGAGCCTGATGTCTGAGGGGACTCTGTGGGGCTGCTGGTCCTTGGGCGCTGACACAGGCACTGCGTGCAGCGCAGAGCTCGGGGCCAGTTCAGGTAGGTGCACATCTGGCAGGACCACTTGTTGGCAATCTCAGCCATGCTGGTTGACCTGACTCTTGGTCTTGCACTGGAGTCAGGGCAGATGAGGAGGTTGCTACCACTCTCAGTTCTTGGGGGGTCCCAGTCCGGACTAGGGTTCAGATCGGGGCTGTTTTTGTAAGGTTCCTCTGTGATGATGGGACCCCTAGACCTCTGTGCACGACACATTGTGCACTTGACCGCAGATGGCCAGTTTTCATAGGTGCAGTAGTCACAGGCCCACTTTATTTTCTGTTCCGTCATTGTGGATCACTTCGGATGGTGAAGCTGTGGTGATAAACGTGGTTAGATGTGTGGCCAGAACATAAGCTTTGTATATCACCTTCAAGATCAATAAATATGATAAGTAGTATCATTATACATACATAAATCAAAGATATTTTATGTTCTCTTAAGGATGTATTCCAGCAGATTTTAAAATTAACTTACACTGTTAATTATTTGCAAGATTTTTCTGTATACATCTATAATATTTCACAATAAATTAATGTAAAAATGATGCAGTAAATTAAAGACAAAAGCTTTGTTAATCACCTCTAAGGTCAATAAATATGATAAAGTAATATATACATAAATCAAAGATATTTTGTGTTCGCTCACACATGTATTCCAGCAGATTTTAAACTATCTTACACTGCTAATTATTTCCAAGATGTAATATTTGCCTATAAATTAATGTAAACATGATTCAGTAACTTAGTGTGATAGATAGATACTATGTGTATCTATATCACTATATAATTTTTGCAATTTTTTTTTGCAAAATCTTACAGTTACATACCATAAAACCCTGGAAATAATCACAGCATCTTCATATTTATATCATTGTATCATTTGTACAGTAATTTATTTTTTAATATTACAGTTACATCCTGTATAATCCTGGAAATAAATCACAGCACCTTTGTAGTCTACACTGCTAATTATTTACAGGATTTTACAGAATGTAACTGTAACATTTTGCAATAAATTTCTAAAAAATAATAAAGTACTTTACTGTGGAAGTCATGCAGCTAGTAGCCAACAAGCTATTGTACATATACAGTCAAACATTTTGCAGTGAACATCTGGCAGGGCACCTTCAATGACACTGGCATCCTGAAATGACAACGTGATTTAAAGACTAATATTACCTTCCAGTTGTTTATTATCAGTGAAAGTATCAACAGCTGACTTTCAGTCACATGACGAGCGGCTTTATTGCGTTACCATGTAGCAATGTTTCAATGTTTGGTGTTAGCTAGCTAGCGAAGCAAGCTAGCCACCTAGCATACAGAGTTAGCGTCATTTTCAACAGTTCGCGAACATTTCAAACAAAACACGGTCACGAGCTACGTCTTTGGCATGAATATTTCAAGAAATGTGGGAAACTCTTACCGTTTTTGCGGCCGAGCTCGTTCCTCAAGTCCTGCCGAAAACCACAACAAACCCTTCTTGTACCAGTCACCCCCCCTCCGCCTCCTGCTCTATCAAACCTTTCCCAAACCGACTTATTTCGACCCCTTTGGTCTCTCACATGTTTACCTTTATGGACACATTAACCTCTCGCGGAATAAACCACACCTTGGCAAAGCCTCTGTAGTCCCTGAATCATGGTGTAAATATGCGACACTCCATGGTTTACATCGCCTCGGTGTTGTTTAATGGCGGCGACAGCGAGACAAATGAGTAGAAGAGCCAAAATAAACGCCAGCCTGCCTACGTCACCAATCATCTGGCTCAGCACTCAATCTGATTGGCTGAAGGGAAAGTACTGTGTTGCATTCATGACGCGTCGGAAATATTACAACTGCGGTATGTGTTAACATTTATGAGAGGTTCAAAACAACTGGGATTTTTTTTTTAATTTAAAGGGCCGAAAAGTATTTCCCGTGTAACTCAAACTTTTTTTTACTGTTATGTTTGGTCTTTATCCCGAAACACAAGATTTTTTATATTATGTCGCATTGAACAAACACTAGAATGAAAGGCATTTGACCAAACAATTCAGAAATATCCGAGCTTTTCATAAGGCTAAAAACTATTGCTCAATTACATTATATATATACACACGCATATAAATATATTTTGTATTTTTCTGGGGGGGGGGCTCTGGGTTACATCACTGACTATACTATATTTAAGTAATGTGTTGGATATTCTAATATGCACACAAAATATAAATTGATACATAATTACTATTAACAACTAACTCTTTATTATGACGGCGATTTGGGACCCTGTAACAGAAAAAAAACCAATTTAGACTTGGAGAATGAAGTCATAATATTACTAGAATACTAGAAAGTCGCAATAACAAAAAATAGCCGTAATATTGTAATAATAACGTACATATTTATGAAAATTAAGTCGTAATATTTCGAGATATGATAAATAAAATTACAGAGTGGTATAAAAATAGTATAATTGTTATATGGGCTATGTTAAAAAAAGCGACACAGTATGAATAACTGATCAGAATCGATGATCAAAATTATAAAATAAAATGTAAATATTAGATAAAAGCTGGATGTTGTCTTATTACCCAACTTTGCTGTCTTAATCTGTGACTTCATTTATAATAAAATTATATTTTTTCTCTTGTAAATGTATTACTTAAATATCTTAATATTATGAATTAATATTACGAATAAAAAGGAATGTTAATATCTTAACATTGCTTCATTCTCGTAAATTTGAGTTTTTTCCTCATATTATTACAATTTTTTCAAAATTACTTTATCCTCGTAAATTATGATTTATTCTTTTATTCTTTATTTCCTAATTCTCCCATGTAGCCTACTTAAAAATAAACGATATCGTATAGTTTTTTTTTTCTTTTTACATTTTTTAAAGGCAGGCTTATTTATTTATGTTTGGACACGCCTCCTGTCAAAACGTCACATCCAAACATGGCAGCTCTCTTGAATCGGTTACACCACATTTCGCTCCACGTTTTTAACGCGGAAAAAGTGGCTCGCGATCTTGTTTCTAAATTCAAGTTTAATTTGTTCGCCACCAGACTCACCGACAGGTCCAGGCAGCTGGCTTTCAGAAAAGGATCGGCCGTTTTCATCGTGAACGAGAGACCAAACCAGAGTCATGTGGGAATGAATGAAGAGCTACTCATCACAGACAAATGTTCACATGATCCATACCGGATTAACGTGGGGAAATACAACCAGGATAAGTCAACGAGATGTCTTTACGACGTGAGCCCGAATTACCCGGTGGACACTGTGAGCAACGTGTGTTTCGAGGTGGAGGATGTGGAAAGGTCATTCAGGGCTCTTAGTCATCTGGGCTGCAGTTTCCTGGTTCCGCCCACAACAGTTCAGGACGACAGGGGGCTCGTCACCTACTCAGTGGTCAAATCTGTTGTGGGGAATGTGTGTCACACACTAATTGACAGGACAAAATACAAGGGGAGCTTCTTGCCTGGGTTTGAGGTCATTGAAAACGACTGCAGCAGCTTGCCAGAGGAGGACATATCTTGTCCAATCACACATTTTGACCACATAACTTACGCCTGTCCAAGAAAAACAACCCACCAGGTCATGAGGTGGTATGAGAAGCTGTTTGGTTTTCAGAGGTTTTTCATTGATAGGTGAGAAAATTTTGCAATTCAATTGGGGTTGAATCTATTATCAGGGCCAATATTTGGCAGTTTGGCGATTATCTGTGTCCGCATTTTATTTTGATTATCACAGATATGATTAATTAATAAAAAGTGCATATTACACTCCACCAACATCAGGGATGACAGTCTGAAATACATGCAAATTTAACCACACCAGCACCAGGACCTCCACCTCAGCAGCACGTTCAATCCCAAAACGTTTTGCATGGTTTTGTTACTTTTTGTGGATTGAACTTTTCCTCGAAACGGTGTAAAACAGTGTGCAACTGGCTACGTTTTCTGCTGTTTGGTGGATGTGTCAGCAGTGTACCCAATCAGCAGCAGCGTGTTATTAAACAAAAGTTTAGCAGATCTTTACTTATCATACTTAAATTTATTGTTTACATTTCACACTTGCTTTGGCGATCCAAATATATGTTTTTCATGCCAAAAAAGCCCTTTGAACTGAACTGAATTAAACCCTGCAGTATTAAAGCTCATCTCAGTGGCTGGTTTCACATCAGGCTTCTTCACTTGCAAAATCATCCGAGACCAGCGTCTCGCATAACTGATGCAACAGTTGGTTTGCACAACAAAAAACCTCAGTAATTAACTGTCAGAAACTGTCTCAGGGACGCTCGTCTCAGTGGCTGGTCTCAGACAATCTTACAGGTAAACAGAAGTTGGACATAGAGGTCCTGGGCTGGCTTACTAGAATGGTTGGGTGTGCTGCCAAATTTTCAGAAACGACACTGGATATATTAGTGTAATTAACATTCAATTCAGGTCATTCACATCTGAGAGCATTAAGATTTTAGTTTGCTTATAAAAAGCATTCAATATTTTATTTAAAATCACCAAAAATGGGAGCAAAAAACTGCTGCATTCATATTTTTGCATCTTTTGTTTAACTTGATGTGAGTAATACATACGACTATTCTTCTGGATAGTGATGAAGATGTGGACGAAGGTTTTGTCGTAAACCAGGAGGGCATTGGACTCCGTCTTACCGCCATGGAGTACTGGAAATGCAGCAAAGCAGGAATCTCGCTCCCTTCTGTGGACAAAAAAGAGCCGGACTGCAAGTTTGTCATTGCAGAATCACTGCCTGAACAAGGTAGCTATAACATCTGTCAAGGAATTTAAACTTATGTCATAGTCAATGGTGTTTAAAGTCTTGCATCACTGTGTGTTTGCGCTTATTTCAGGCAGGAATCAGGTCGACACCTTCTTGGAGCAGCACAGGGCCCCGGGGATCCAGCACATTGGGCTGTACACAAAAAACATTGTATCTACTGCATCTGCGATGGCTGATGCTGGTGTCCAGTTTTTCTCTCCCCCTCACGCCTATTACACTGAGGTTTGACTGTCTCTTACAGAACTGCACAACATATTTGCCCAAATAAAAAAACTAATACTGACTTGATAAATGCAAAAAAAACAAACAAACCCAAAAACAGTTTACATTTTATTCCACAAGTTGTAATAATATTCTGTAGTAGTAAAAAATTTACTGCATTGGTAATTACAGCAACACAAGACAAATCAGGTTTGTCTTTAAATAGCGAAATTGCAGCCCCCACCATGTAAAAGTTACAGTCTATCCAGTTAATGTGAATTTTCTGTGACTTTATTATTTTCTCACTTGGTCTTTCAATCAGGGTTCCTGCAGCTAAAGGCAAGATGGATTTAAGACTTCTAAAGACTTTTTTTTTAGTGGCACTCAAATTTAAGTATAAGACAAGTTTTCTAATTACCAAAACTGCCTAAATGTTAATTGTAACCTAAAACATGAGTTTTTTTCTCCAGTGAAAAAGTTAGATTATCTATGTTAAGTGTTGAAAAAACAACCCTTTTTAGAGTGAAACACATGGAAGACAATGAACACATATGTTATTAAAATATGTTATTAATATATTATTAAAGTATCTGGTTTACCAACAGAAGTGCAAAATACTTGGCATTTCTGGCTGGTTTTCTGGGCTATATTGTGTTTCTCAATCTGCATGTGAGATTCCTCTGCTTGGATTCCCATTATGACCAGTTTAAAGAAAATAATTAATTAAATTATTTTAAAAAATGTTGATGTTACCTAATATTTTGAGATTTTACAATGCAGCGTCAGATAAAAAAAAATCATGAAATCCTACATCCCACGTCTGAGCATTTTTAAGAATTTAAAAGATTAATTTAAGTCAATTTAATACCAATTAAGGCTTTATTTTTAGATTAATGAATTTAATGCCTTTTAGGACGTTTAAAGGATCCGTGGGAACCCTGCTTTCAACAACACATTTTCTGTAGCTGGTTATAACATTAAATAGCATCATATAACAAACTGGTCTTATGTGCAAATGCGTCATCTTCTATAGTGGTTATCGACTCTTGTACCTACCTGTGTGCTGTGACAGGTGGGAAAACAGCAGGAGATCGAGGAGGCAGGACACAACCCTCAGATGCTGGCGCAGCACGGCATTCTCCTGGACACAGACCTGCACAGAGATCCTTTATCACAGACATCATCCGGTGAAAGCAAAAGGTGAGAGGCGATCGAGAGCTGTAATCTCACACCACTTGAAGACAGCCTCTGCATCGCATGTCAAATTATTTTTAGCGCAGATATCGAGTCAACACTTTTCTCAGGGCCACGTAAGACCAACCGAATGTCCTCACCTTGCTATGTTCTGTTTCCAGATACCTCCTCCAAGTGTTCACCAAGCCCATTTTTGCAGAGGACACCTTCTTCCTCGAGCTGATTGAGCGAAGAGGGGCGACAGGTTTCGGCGAGGGGAACATCAGGGCGCTGTGGAGGTCGGTGCAGGCGCACATGGAGAGTCAGAGGGGGGATTCACCAGGAGAGGGATCCCCAAAAACTGTGCAAACTGCTCAATATTAGTCAATCCAAATATTTTTACATAAGGTTATTTATTTTGGTTTTTTTTACATATCAACGTGAGAGCACTTTTTAGGGGAAAATATATTAGGGAATGTAAAAAAAAAGATGTAATATATTTAGTTTTCCATAAGTGCTCTCTATTCAGTTCTGGCTTTTGTGTTAAATCTCTTTATGTGTTGCGCTGCTAACAACAGAAATTCTATATTGTCTTACAGGAATACGTCACCCAAGAAATGTCCATTTGTTTATCAACTACTCAACCTGTGTTACCCTGAATTTATGGAGGAAATTTTCTTATTTCTTGCATGCCTCCACAGTGCACAAAGAACTGAAGCAAAAGGGGGTTTAACAACGGCAAAACAATATCAAAACATCTGTTGAAGTCTCACACAACTTTTATAGTACTTGATTTTTGTTTATTTACTTGCTAAAACCTAAAAGCGGCCCCCCTTTACTTCAACTCATAAAAAATGTCATGTTTTTGGATTCTTCGTTCACTTCGTATGCATATGATAAAGTTTTCTGCACAAATTCAACATAACACAAAATGAGTAATTGATATAAGAGAGGTTATTTTGTGGCTGATATATTTCTTTGATATCTTAGCCTTAACTGAACGTATTTAAAGGCTCTAAAACTGCACCGTGAACACAGTGGTACAAAAACAGACAATATTTGACACAATATTTGACATATTTCACTTGAAATGTTACAACAAAAACACACTCCCTGCAGCAGTATAATAATGTGTCTGTTTTCACCGTTTCAAAGACAACTGAAGACAAAGATCAACTGAATGACTCCACAGCAACTGTTCCTCAATAAATCCGTTACTTACACCAGGCCATGAAGACCAGTTACTGTCCTCATAATAATGCACTCTCTGTTTCTTCAAATGTGGGTGGGCCAAATTTCAGAATGAGAGCTCTTAAAATCTCTTGGGTCATCTTAGGTAAACATCATTAACAAGTGGCCAGACAGGAAAGTCATGTAAAGTACTGGAAATTTCCTTGATAACTGCCATTTTATGCTTTTTTTAAACTTCTGCTTTACCATAATTCTACCATATTGTGCTTTTACTCCACGTAAATGTGACAGCTTTAGCTGCGTGTTATTTAGTTTATAAAAACTTTACATGCAAAACAATCAAGTTATAAAATATTATGTCTCAATTAATAAAAAAGCAGGGACCTACTGCAACAATAAAATACTACTTACACATTAATACATCTGTAATATTGATCCATAAATATAATATGTAATACTACATTACATTGTTGTATTGCTAGTTTGGTTTAGAATTCTCTTTCTATCATTGTATTTATCCTTGCATTAGATTAAACTATTAAACACAATATAAAGTAGGTAAAACTGGGTCAAACTTGAACAGCTATATTATTAAAAGGCTGCTTACTGAATGTTAATGCACTGACGGTAATTATTCAGTGTAATATAATAATAATATAATATCCTGAAAGCAGCAATTCTATTTATTTAGTACTTTTACTTTAAATATCGAAATGCACTTTCCTGATAACAATGTGCTGAATGTAATGAGTTGAAATCCTGAGTAATTTCTCATTTATTTTCCAAAGCAGGTTACTCTGATATTTAGGAGTTAGTGAGCAAACTGCCTCTCATGTTTGGACAAAAATCCTGCGTTGATATAAGGCATAAACCAAAATTATGCACTTGGCGTCTCATACAGAATAACTACAGTGTAGAACCTTATGTTAAGTATAATTCAAACAAAAGACAAAGATCACTAAGTACACAGTTGCGATTAGAAACACTTCTATTAGCCTTAGAGAGCGGTAGATTACATGCCACTCCAGAGGAGGACAGAATTTATTTGTTGTGTAAGAGGTGAAATCTAAAATGAGGCTCTGTTCTGCCTACGAATACATAATCAGGATTTAATTTTAAGTAAAATGACTTCCATTGATGTTAATTTCTTTTGGTTGAATGACCGTGAAAATTTTAAGTTATGTTTAGAAGGGAAATGCTTTCTGTGGCACACTGTGTTTGTCAGGCTTGGAATTGAAGGTATTTTGTTTGGGGGACTGAACAGCATGTATTTTGGATTGATCACTGAAACGATATTGTAACGGTGTCTTGTAAATCCGTGAGGGCTGTGCACGTTTGTGTGCACGACAAACACACACACAAAGAAAAGAATCATGTAAAGTTTTGAATGCATGACTTTGATGTAATAGCGTTTTTGCTGTGGTGCTGCCACTTTTGCATCGCTTAAAAGATGTGTATACTCCTTCCACCACTGTCACCGTTTGTATACAAAAATGTGGAATATTGACCACTTTATTATTATTAATGCAGGTATGGACTTAAGGCCATCTCACCTCACTATATATAATAGATGTTTACCCCACAGCATCTAAATTGTAGCCTGAGATTGGAGATGTAGTTATAAAACTGTCCGGAGCCCAATGGCCCTTTTTCTTAATACCTCACTCACACAGTCACCCATGAACCGTTACTGGAAGAACAGCTGCACCTCTTTCAGATGCTGCCGAGGTTTAAGCAATGTGCACGCTTTGGCAAAAGCACTGCTTCAGAGCCTCTTAGAAGGGATCTCCAAACCCACAGAGATGTGCCAGTTCAATTAACTTGGCTATAAACATTATAGGCAAGGATTAGCGGGATAGATGAGAGGCAGTGAAATTTAGATGGAGTCCCATGAAAGCCATATGCTCTCTTTGTGTACTGACTGTAGTTACAGTAACCCCCCCCACTGAGGAACATCAGAGAATAATTTCAACAAAAGTTAACTTGGTACATGTACTTCTGCATTTTGACAAATGGTGTCAGTGTTTTTCTATTACTCGAGTGGCCAAACTTTTTACAAGTTGACTACGTATTTGGGATTTGCACTTAATGATATAAAGCTTCTGAATACTACGAATGACAAACACAAGCAAGTAATGTATATAGAATAAATGCACACTTCTACCAATTTGCACGTGTATATGTATAAAGTATTTATTTATATAATATGTTTTAAGATGTTTTAGTATATTTTAACTTTATTTATAGTATATCCTTTATATTGTATAATATAGAATCTATAGATATATTATTATTCAACAGAATATGCTATGGTTATGTTTCTTCTTGGTACTAATTTATGGAACAGTTTGAACAGAATTTTATGTTTTAACTTCATTTGTTTAAAATTATGTTGAAAAACTAAGGTCATAAAATGGGGTATTTTGTCAGGGATGGAGCGGCTTAACTGTTCATTAAAGTTGAGAAAGGATGGCTCCTGTAACAGGAGTCCTTTGGCCATCTGTCTGAGGCCAGTGTGAACCACAGATGGCATTCAGCTTTCTGCATGGGGTCTCAGTACTGGGAGTTGGAAGCTCACCTCCTATTTACTGTTAACCATATGCTAGCTACAGTTACATTAAGAAAGTCAAAGAAAAAAAAAAAGACCTAAATCAAGGCGTGTTATTTCTCAGACATTTAGAAGCTATTACACTTTGGCTCAGCCTTGTTGCACTATGACTGGTGGATACTGCCCCCTATGGTTATGACAGTCACAACACAGACTCCTCAAACTTGTTGAATTGCAAGGCCTCATACTATGAGCTTTTTTTGATCGTCTCTTCCCTCGACTGTCCTCTGTGTCTTTTAGGACTACAAAAATCAACATGCAACGTCTGCATTTGCTAAATCGCTTGCTTTCTAGACTGCTGAAAGGGGTTTTAGTAAAAACAACTTGTCACCCTCACTCTGCAGCCTCCGTAGTGAAGGAGACAAATCCTCGGTGCCCTTTAACACAAAAGGCAGACAGTCTAAAACCGAGGAGGACAGTCTGGGGGAGATTAGTGGCACACAACAGATGTTACTCCTTGATTAACAATAGTGTGTGCCAGGGGTGAGCCTCCGCTCCCCACCCTTCTGAGGCCCAGTGTGTTAACTTTACCCCCCACAAAATAAATGAACTTACCGCACTTGATGTGATAGGATGGGAATAATAAAATACATTTGTTCATCTTTTTACTAGTTTGGCTTTTGGCAGTGTTACAATAGAATCCAGTTGCTTCAGTTTTGTGCAGTACTTGTCGGGAGTATATTTTGCTCATGTCAGTTTTCAAAGGTTCATAAAGTTCACATGTTTTTGCCTCCCACTGTCAGCAGTTAGGACACACAGTGTCTCAGCATGCACAAAGATAAACAAATACACAGCTATTACATGTGAACAAGCTGTATTGAAGGAGAGGTGTTGCAAGATGACCACAGCCTAGAAAAGAAGACAAAAACCTGTCTCTAATGTTTGCTCTTTTTCTTGTAAAACACTGGTTACTTGTTACCTATTCAGGCCTTCTTTGAAAACACTGACCTAAGTTATATTAAAGGGATAGTTTCAATTTTTAAGTAGGGTTGTATGGATAATGTATCCAAATGTATTGCACTGCAATCTGTCTGTCAGCATAGTATATTCCCACTGAGCAATTCAATGTTGACATTTAATAAATGCCTATTATATGTTTATATGTCTGCAGACATTTAGATTAATTTGTGTGTTTAGACATTTAGATTTTGATTATTCAAGGCTGAAAAGTAAAACTTTAGTAAACACCTAGTCTAAGCCTACACACTAAGGAGTAAAAAGTGTCTGTGTATATGACAAAAAAATAAACATTCACAATGTAAACATGGGGGTATGCAGTACTTTTGTGTATTATATATAAAAGCTGACAATATGTAACCAATAAATCCCAGGCTATAACAGGACTAAAGCTTGGAAGCAATGTTTAAATTAGATCTATTGTTTAGGGGGTTGCTTAGCTTTTGTGCCGAACTTCAGCCTGCTTCTCCAAACTGAGGGCATGCTAACTGACATCTACTGTATGTAATACAGTATTTATGAATAAGTACCTCATACAACTCCACTTAAAAACATCTGAACTATCCCTTTAACGTCATGTACAGGTGACCATATGCACACTTGTTGCATAAGATGCCTAGGCTATATATAGATGACTAAACCCAGACTGTTAAATTATAACATATTGCATGATAAATCCATAATTTACTTCCTATAAGAAGAACATCTGTTAGTGATAACTGTATTTATTTAAGACTAACAACCCTTATTACACTGGGAGTAATTTTGTGAGGGGGATCTGGCAATGTATATTTATCACACACCTTCCTCCTTTTTCCTGTGGCTGTTTAAGTCACACACAGTTGGCAGGTCATCATGTTACACCACTGTATATTGTGAAAGTGCCTTGTCTATATGCACAGCTCAAAACTGTGATTACTTTTCATTACAGCAGGGTGGATTGAACCACTAGTTACAAGAGCGGGGGGTGACAGAATTACAAAAAGTCTTCTGTTGTTTATATTTCACTTTCTACCTGCACAAATCTTCAAATTAACTAAATAGGAAGTTTAAATAAGCCAAATTACGTTAATAATCATCGTCAAATTGAAAGATTATAGGAATAAAATAAGTTATCGGACCCCCCTCTCCCCTGTCAAAGGTGGTACGGCTCGTGTATGTTGTCACAGGCTCATTAGCGTGCAATCTTGGACAGTAGTGCACTGGGGCAATGTTGTAGTTTGCAGGAGCTGCCTGAAGCAGGACGTGAACTGAACTGCTCGCTTTGCTTCCTGTCTGAACGCCTTGTTCTGGTTTTCTGCGCAAAAAAAACTCAACATGGTCCAGCGAAACTAAACCAGCTGCCCGGTGCTGTTGGAGAGACGAGGCGCTCATCGTGATGCTCGTGAGTAGTACTTTTTTTTGGTCAAATAATAGTAAAGCTAACTTAGGAAGTCCAGCTAAAGTGTGATGCTCCCTTGTGTTTTCAAAGTGTTAAATTTTGATTTTTATGATGATAAATGTAATAAAAAAGTGACCAGTAATAGTGCAGTCTTCTTTGTGAAAACTAAACACAGCTTAAAATAGTTAGCTTAGCAACTTTTCCTCATGCACTGTCACAGCTCTTTTGTCTTGACTGGGGGTATTACATACATAAATGCAGCTTTAAGTTAATTTGATCGGTTTATTCTTGTTGCTATTACGCCTATATTACTATTTAATACACTGTCAAAGACACAACATGATGAAATGTTACAATGAATGCTACAAAAGAAGTGTCAATAAGTTTAAATGAAGCCCAGACATGTCCATACATATGTCTTGAAATGATACCAGCTTTTATGCCAGTATCATCCATTCTTTATGTAAGGTCTAAACGTGTGCTAGGCTTGTTGGACACCTGACAATAAGTGTAAACTCAATCAGATTAGTTGGCAGAGTGACTAAGTGCTCCACAAAGTTTGCAAAGAGATACTTTATCAAAAGCATTTTATGTGAAAAGGCATCAACATCCTGATCCCAATGTGAGTTTTCACACATGCATGGCACACATGGCGAGAAAGATCAGTGTTGGCAAATGCAGAATACCTTTTTTTTTTAAATATAATTTTTTAGGTGCATGCCTTTATATGTGACACCACATTATTTGTGTCAATGTCATTTAGGTCCCCTTTTTTCTTGTATGTTACAGTTTGTGCTGTTGCAGAGGAATGTTATTGTCTTATCTTTATCTAGCCAACCTTCCCCTCAGGTATGAAGACAGAGCTGGCTGACACACAATCCAACAGATTCTGCAATTTACGTACTCAGAGGGATCATAAACACTAGAGCTTGTTAAACCTGAACTTCTTAGTGTCCCATGGCCATGATTATGACTCTTAAAGTTCACAAGTGGCTCAAACGCGCACAAACTGTACGTGTAAAACGAGAAAGCGCAGAGGAGGCAAGCACAGATGTGTCATTTTACTTCTCGAGCATTTCATATTTTATCATGCTTGTGGCCTTTCAGTCGAGTTCAAAATCCTGTTTGCTCTGTAGCCTGCGTGTAACATTCTGTGAGCTCCCGTCACACCAATTTCTTTGCCAAACTCATTTCCCTTTCATGAGGGATTTTGGAAAAAAGGGGGTTTAAGGGACTGTTTGTGCTGGTTACTTGGACAAGCTCAGTTTTCAAGGCCTTTTCTTCTGAAACTGAGAGGCATCCACCTGGAGGGCTGGCAAGCTCATCTGAAAAACTGTTGAACAGTTTTAGCTCAAGTACAAAAGAGGCTGCCTGTGAGAGCTGCAGATGATTCCTCTTGCCTCTTCCATATCACTGAAAAGGCGCTCTAAGATCCTGTGTATTGTAACGTCGCTGTTATGACATTGTTTAAACACATATGGAAAAAATAGCCGGCTTTTTCGTGTATATATGGTCAGTGGAAATGCAGTGCGGGGGCTGGATGAATTCCTGCATGCAAAACTCAAGTGCTTTTTCCTCCCCACTCTTAATTTAGATTGAGGTTAATAGGGCTGCATCCACTGGCTGTGACTTGTTCTTTATCAACATGCAGTGTTATTCTGCTGTGGGAGTAGAAGAGTGTTGTGTCTCCAACTCCAAGCCTTTGTAATTAACAGACTTTGCTAGATTTAGCATTCAAGTGGACAACATTTCTCTCCCAACTTGGACAGGTTTGTTGAAAGCCTTGATTACCGAGCTCAACAAAGCTCTTGTCCTGGACAAATGTATACAGTGCAAGTGATTATGTATGAGATGATTAAACAGCAGGCCTGCTTTAAAACGTAGGCCTCCTTGGCTGCCATGCATAGCCATGCTGAGCCTTTGTGTTTATGGTAAGTGGGCAGCTGCATGCTTGGGAGACCTTGGCTGTACCCCAGACCCTCAACTGAGCCTGATAACTACTATTGAAGCCTCCCAGCCATGCTTATTTCTGACTATTCACTTGCTGCTTTAAATGTAGAGTGTGCCTCCTGTTTGACATAGCCCTAATGTCTGTGAACATGCGGACAGCTGTGGGGCTAGCCTCCACCTCACAATGAGTTTCATAAATTGCTTTTCAGTCAGTCGGCCCTGGCGAAACTTGGCGGCACCTGCCCTTTGTGGCAACTAATTAATGACGACGCCAACAAAGAATGTTTGGGGTTTCAAAAACCCTTCGAAATAATGCACAGTACTGCAGGAACAGAAAAGCAGAACTGGTTTGCTAATTTGTCATTCAATTATCCGGTCTTCATGAGCCCTGCATGTCTGTCTGCCTTTTATTACATGCTCTGTAAACACACCCACCATTATGGCATGAGGAACTGCTTAAATGTGAGTCCAAATATGGATCAACTCAAAGAAGCAGGCCACAAGAGCCGATGGCTCAAACGAGCTTTTAAGGAACATGCATATTTTCTCCCAGTCTGTGGAAGGGGACAGCAAAACTTTTACCCAGCATTCCTTTCACAAGTGGTACGACGATGAAGAGCAAGCACAAATCCCTCAGTTAGGTTTCAAGTCAGGCCGTCTCAGGTGCTCAGCAGATGCTCGGATTACTGAGACGGCCACAATCCAGGGATTGTTGAGAGCAGGACACAGATCTGACTGCCATGCATGCAGGAATGTCAAAGGAGGATGTCTGAATATCCAACTTAATATTTATTATATGTTTTGTTCATTTTTACACAGATGAAAGACAAAATAAAGCATGTGCTACAACTAGGGCTGTCAGCGTTAAAGCATTAATTTTGATAAGATTAAGATCTGTACATAACACCTTTTCTTTTCTTTTCTTTTTTTAATCGTGTTAATCGCCAGCCGACATTGCTGTCATTAAGAGGCTGTATGGGGCCGAGTTACTAGATACTGAGATACTGGTATCATATAAAACTACAAGACCAGAGATACCAACCATGTCATGCTAACTTCTCAGGATGGGTGCAAAATAATACTCCAAAGTTAGGCTAAAAATGGCCATTTCATGGGGGCCTCTTGACCTCTGACCCCAAGATATCTGAAAGAAAATGGGGTCTATTTGATACCCATGAGTCTCCCCTTTACACACTTGCCCACTTTATGTCAGTCAGGCATTTTTTTACTTTCATTTCATTCCTAATCAAGACAATCTGGTAAGAATTGCTCTACCTTGTCAATAGGGGCTTCAAAATGTTTTTGAGCAAAAGAACACTTTGCACATCTATCAGATGAGACAGGTACGTTGGAGAGGGACAGATCGACCAAAAACCTGCAACAGGACTCATGCACACTGTCTAACTTGCAATATCCAATTGCAAAAAAACAAACAATTAACTATTTTGACACACTGCAATATACAAGACATAGTTTAAATATAAGTCACTCTGTATAATAACCATTGTAAATGAATCCCCAAAAATGCTTCCAGTGAATGGGAAGTAAAGGGTTAAACCGCCTTCTCAAAAAATATGTAAAATTATAAAAATACTACATTTTCAAAGATGCAGGTTGCATTAATAAATGAGCGAATAGGGATACATTTACATTGTAAGTGAAGAACAATATCACTAAGTTAATAGAACCCTGGATTATACCGACACCAAGGCGAGCAATTCAACAATATGTAAATATGTTGAATGACCGTCCAATTTTTCCCTATTTATTCAGACTGCAAACACTGAATCAAAAAGGTCCCTGTAAATAAACCATAAAGGCACAATAACTGATAGAAGTAAAAAAAAAAATGCACATATCCAACAAGTTTCAACATTCGTGGGGGAACCTAGCATTCATAGAAATGTCAGTGTCAATAATACATTTTAGATATAGATTTTGTGTGATAATGTTTTGAAATGCAAAGTAATGAAATTTAAAACGTGATTAAAAAAAATGCAACTGTCGTGTTTAACTTTTGAAATTCTGCTCTAAATCGCAATTTAAATTTATATATATACATAAGCCTTAGAATACTCTTACAAGTAGTTGCTCAGTAGCCGATACAAGATGCAAGAATGATTTAAGACCGTGTTGTTTTCCACCAGCTGTCCAAGTGCTATAAAATGGATTAGTATTAGCTCTAATTGTCAGTCAGACGCAAAGCTGCCAAATCCTTATGTAATGTTGGCCTAACCTGTGGGATTACAGTCTGAGCAATGTATGGAAAAGCTGTTCTAATTGGGGAAACACAACTTTCATGGGTGACCACAGTTTAGATGCCTATTGTATTTGTGAGTCTTAGAAAAGCGTCCTTTACAGTGTAGTACTATAGTGTCCTATCTTATGTAGAAAATAGAGCAGGGTCTGTTCAGGCTTTTGAAAGTCGAGAAAGCATGCCTCCGCTGTTACACCCGACCCAATCAGCTCTGTGGTTTCCTCTCCGGTGCTATCTATCGCTCGTTTAGGCTGTGCTATAGCTCGCTATTTGTGACAAGGCCAAAGCAGCGATGCTTGAAAGGCCTGCGGTGACCACAAAGGAAGTGTGGAGTCCCGTCAGCTCGTCCAAGGCGGCGTTTTTGTCGTCTTTCAGGAAAGGCCGCTGTGGCTGCAGACCTGTTCGCATGTGATGCATCTGAGGGGAACGTCTTGCAACGTTCTTCCCTTCCTCAGAGATTAGACTTCTCAGATGTCATGCTTGTTGCTGCCCCAGCACAGATAAAGAGCTATCGGCCTGCAGAAGCATTGCCTCCAACTGATTCCAGATATGGCTGCATCATGATGGAGGTGATTTGACGTCAGAAGGGTAGTGGCATCCCGCTGGCACAAATTCTAGGTGTCTCGTTCATCAGATTATAGCTTCATTTGCATCTTTGAGCCCAGCAGCCGGCTCCGTATCAGGTGAGTGCACTGGGTGGATCCATTAAGTATTGGAAATGCTTGGTAAGCTTTGTCTGTGCAAGAAAAGGCAGACAAGCACTTTGCCAGCACTTTTCAACATGTTTTCTTTTCCAAAACTGTCACGTGTTTGAAAGGTTTTCAAAGGCTGCTGGGCTAGGTTAGGCTTTTGTAATTGTGTGTTCATCTTATGTCATGGAGCAGAGGAATGTTTATAATTATGTTTTAAACCTCGCCCATTTAAAGCACTCAGCTCAGATTTATGGGATAAAAACGTAATGCCTGAGCGTAAGAAAGATGATAAATTGCAGCAATTCTCTGTAACTAAAAGTAATGGATGTTGTTTACAGTTTAGAGACCAAAGTGTCAGGCTACAGTCAGGTTTTTTCCATTTTTCCAGGGAAGGAAAACATAATTTAGTGTCCTTTTTGTTTGGGTAAACATCATGTCAAAGTGCTTTTCTCATCTTTGCCAATTTAGTTTCTTTTGAGTGAGGTTTTTTTTCTGTTTGTGTCACCGAGCCATTAATGGTAAAATATAAACAACTGTTTCCTCCACTTCCCTAGTTATCTCTGCTGCTGTGAACCACAGATCTGCGTGGTTAATGGTCACGCTCGGTATAAGCTGGCCTGACCTACTCCAGCTCCAAGCTTTGATCTGTTCTTTTCTATTCGCAGAGGCCATAAGTTAAAGCCGCCAGCCGTCCTAGAACCGTGCTGATCTCCTTGTAGAACTCTGCTAAAAACATCCTTGTGTTTAAGTTGTTTTCCTGACGTGATAAGTGTTAGTAATGGAAATCATATGCTGAATGCAAACACCATCACCAGTGTGTCAGCTCCCTCAGGGTCTTGTGATGCCAACCCCCCCCTTAACCACCCTTGTATACACACACACTCCACCCCACCACCCACAACCTCTGATGTCGCCTCTTTTGTTTCCCACGGTGTCTCATCTTCTGCACAGAGCAGTCTTTTGTTTCACATCTCTTTCTCCTCTTTTTTTCTGCTTGCAGTTGTTCTGTCATTCAAGCAGACTCTCTCTGACCTTGCAAGCATCACATATTGTGTCCACTGCTTTTTTTTTTCAGTCCCCACCTGATGTCGCCTTGAGTGGAACTGACCTATTAAAAAAAAACAAAAAAACTCTGTGATGATTATATAGATTTACATATGTGGCTGATAAGCTGTGTACTGTAACCGTGGTGCAGCACTAACGCAAAGATGGTTGTTTTGATAACCGCAAGGTCAGCTATTCCCAGCCAGCCCCTGAGGATTCAATTACACAACTTTGACTTTGCTCTATTCCCTCTCTGTGAGCTCCAGTGTGGAACACTTTGAGGAAACTTGCTCTCTCAGATGACTGATAATCCTCCAAATCGACAAGCAAGACAAAAAAAACAAGGTTTAAGTTTCTTTTCACTTTCCATCGTTTGCTTTTGTATTCGTGAACAGGTTTGCAAGAGTGCCAGTGTGGAGAAATATTGTGACTTCAGATTGTAAAAAAATTGAGGGCTCCACACTTTGAATGTGTCTGAGGTGAGCTTGAGGATTCAATGGAGTGCTGCACCCAAAAATCTGCCTTTTGAGTTTTTAACTCACTTTTTAAGCAGTACTATTGTCTCCTCATAACGTCAAAACTCTTTTTAGTACAAGACAACATCTCCACCAGACCAAAAGACCTCCCCCTCTCGGTAGAAGCATAAAATATCAAGGAAGAAATTACCAAATCAGCAAAATCCGCAGTCTACAAAAATTAAGCAGGCAAAACACTCCTCTTCTGAAATGCGTCTTGTATTGTGCTAAACTTCAGTGTATCATACCATATCAGGTATGGAACTAATCTACAGATGCTCCTGTTCAAAATGAGACCAGACTTTTCTATGTAAGTCAGTTTTTGAGCCACAACAAAGGCCAAAATGTGGCCTGCAACAGAACCTAAGGCTTGTTGTTTTAGCCGGGATGATTTTGGAAAACCTGCGGCTCCTATCAGCCAGTCAGCAGTCAGTGACAGTATAAAACAGTCAAAACAGGTTATCCAACAACCGTGTATCACTGCAACCACAAGAGGTCCTCGCACATACAGTACGTACATGTGCATGCAAAATATGAGGCTGATTGGTCCAGTAGTTTGTGAGACTAGCTGCAGACAGAAAGATGCACGGACACGCGCATGAACACACGAGATGCAACATTTGCTTGAAGCATAGTAGCGAACTGGAGGCAGAGAGATGGATCATGCTGCTGAAGTCTTTTGAGAAGTTTTTATGGATGATTTGACACCATTCTTTTGGGATAGACTTTGTGTCGCAATTGGAATCCAATGTAATTGCTGCAAATTCAGTTGAAGAAGGAAGCTACTCACTTTGAAAGGCAACGCAAAGAGCTTTACAGATTAATCAAGTCAAAGTGAATCAAAAAATGATCACAAAACATGCCGCAAAGGGCTAAACAAATAGTGATTTCAATTCAGTTTGATCTATAAAGTCCAGTATCACAAATCATAATTAGCCTTGGAGTTCTTCACAACATACACCATCACTGTGTCCTTGATCCTTCACAGCGGATAAGGAAAAACTTTTTTTTAAAAAAGCCTTTAACAGGGAGAAAAACTTGAGGAAAGTGGAAAAAACCTCAGGAAGAGCAATTGAGGAGCGATCCCTCTTCCAAGACGAACAGGTGTGCAACAGATTTTGTGCGTGCAGAGCAGATCAACACAATAATATTACAGTAATCGCCATGACAAAAAAATACAGAAAGAGTGAGAGAGTGAGTGAAAAGATACATTTTAAGCCGAGAAACTGGGCTTATTCTCTGCTGACGGTGTGTTTTAGAGCCTCCACCCAGGGGATCTGTTCCCCCCCAATCCAGCTGGATTGTTCTCCGCTTATATGGTCGACAGAATGTCAGAAATGTACTGAATTCTAATCCTCTGCTCATCTTTGTGTGTCCGCTCAGGATCGGGCCGAGGAGTGAAGCACATTCCTGAAGGAGTCGACGGCTGCTGTCTTAAGCTTATGAGAAACCAGCCTGCTCACACCATGCCCGTCAAGATGGCCGCCAACTTTTCTTGCCCTCACTGGAACAACTTGGGACAAGGATGTGTGTTGCCATGGTGATCATTTTCAAGAAAACACTGGAAAAGAAGGGCGCCGAGGATGTAACGTCCAAAAGTGCAAATTTGGGCCCGGTGAGAGGTTAATTTCTACTTGTGTCAGCTTTTTCTGTGTGAAATGTGTCATTTTATGTTTGTATGTAGTCTCGCCAACGGGCCTCAACTGCACATGTCAAGGTAGAGGACGACAAGGTGCTGCACTAAGTCAGGAAATCGCTGGCCACTCATCCCTCCGCAGCAGTTTTATGGCTCCACTTTATATTTTCCTATTTTGTCAACTTTGATGAGAATCTTGAATTTGACTTTTAGCTTCCCTTGCGTCAATTTTTCTCTGGAAAGTTCACCAGTTTTGCCTGACTGAAAGTCAAAAAAACTATTTCTAAGTTGAAGACTGGGAATGAAGGATGTTTTTGTTGCAATTATTGATAATTGCGTCATAATTGCTGCCGAGTGTTATCACCAGGGCGTTTGTCATCTGGTTTTGAATCCCTCGTGTTCCATTTACTTCAGTCAAAATGACAATGGAGTATTTTAGCTCCACCAGGCTGAGCAACTCTGACTCATTCTCTAATCAGCATCCATGCAGTAGAAACCTCCTCTCTGCCAACACAGAGTGAGAAAATTCCCCTACTAATGTGGACTGAGTTTGCCCTCTCAGCCACGTGAAATGAAGTCATCATGCTCACAGGCGAGGCGTCAATCACAGGCGTTTATGGTGGAACTCTCTCTGCAGCTGATGAGCAGCATTTAGCGTTTTTGGCCAATTATACATGAACAAAATTTGACTTTACAGTAAGTTTTTACTTTTATTTGTTGATTTATTGACTTTTTATAATGAGAACCTCATGTACATTTTACACAAAGCTATTTATGTGACTTTCTGACTGAATCTCTTGCGTTTTTGCAGTTCCAGGCACAGACCATGAGCCAGGGGACCGCTCTTTTCTCTTGTGGACTCATGGGTAAGAGTCTGCCATCTTTCTTATCAATATACAAATTCACAGCCATAATAGCATCATGGATAATTGGCGATCATTAAAATAAAATGCCAATATAGATAATCGGCAAAATGCCAAATATTGGCCCAAATAATCGTCCAGGCCGATAATCTGTCGATCCCTATACCGCATCACATTGATAGTCTGTCTAAAATGGACCAACAGCACCAGAGATATTAAAGGTATTGGTACCTTGTTATGAACCATACAGCATACCAAAATCTAACACAGGCCATAGCAATACATCAATATCATATCGATACTGTGAAATGAGACTCTATTTGTGGTTTTTGATATTCTATATATCACCGTGCCTTAGTCACATGTTATATTTGATCATTTCGCCAAACCCTACACCATATTTATTCTTGTTTTGCGCCATGGTGTCAGTCAGTGTGTCTTACTTACAGGGCTTTACTGCACAATTCAAAGCTTCATTCATAATGTTGAACATTCAAACTAAATTAAATTCAGATGCTGTGCAGCTTCTTTTTTTTTTTTTTTTTTTGCATGTCTATTCATTTTTTCAGTAGTGGATGTGTAGGATTATTTTTTAAACATTTCCAATAATTTCAGAGCATTTTTAAGTCCAAAAGTCAAAATGTATTTGGAAAAAAATATAGATGTATCGATGCCAATTCCAAAATTCATGTTTTAATCTAAAAAAAAATCAGTCTATATTTGTTGACATTTAGCCTTTCAAAAACAGTATTTTCAATGTGGTTTGCTTTCCCACTTGCCACACACAAAGGAAGGCATGCACCTGTACCAGTGAGGTGGTGAGGAAGCAACCTAACAGCACCAGAAATCACATTTATTTACTGTAGAAAGTTGAAGAAGCTTCAAATGTAGAAAAAAAATAAAAAGTCTTCTGTACAGCCATGCTAACTTTCCATTACAAACTAGACATGACAAGTAAATATGTCCAGCGGTCTTCAGCAGCTTGTAAATGCTGAAAAATGTCAGGCGTTCAGTGAGCACGCGGGTTTGGAGGAGCTCGTCCCATTGTAACATTTCTAAGAAATTATTGGCAGAACGGCAGCACGCCAGTCTGTGCTGCATCTGGTCGACGGTTACACGGCATTATGTGAAACATATCAGACAGGTGTTCCGCCCAAGATGAATGTGCGTTAATGACTACGTGTTAGCGGCCTATCATTAGCAGGAATTTCATGGCACTGCTGCATGCCATAAAGCTGTGGACATGCTGTCCCCAAGTTGAGAATTTGGTTATGACTACAAAGGCCCATGTGCATAGTTTACCCAGCCTTATGAGTAACAGCCCTTGCAGTCTTTGTATCGTCAGATTAAATGGTATTCTGTCCTGAAGTAACTTGGCATTGAGTGTGTAACACTGGCAGAGAGCACAGCAGCACCAGTAGGTGTTGTTAACACTGCCCTTTGTTCCTCCTCCTGCCCGTGTACTGTAGATGGTATTTTAGGATTTTATCTCCAGTGGAGAAGAATAGACCTTTTTGCATACCAGGAGTGGGCAGAGGCTTCGACTTTCAGTATCTGACTCAGAGTTGACTGACCAGTTCAGTTGGCTGACCCATTCAGCAAATCAGAGTTTCTGTTGTTGGAATAACAGGTGCTTTCCTGGCATGGTAACTATTATTCTGGTGCAATGCCGGGCGGTAATCGCAGATAGGGAGCTGCTGTCGATCTCAACAAAAAAACAGGGTTTATGATGGGTTATTGACATTTTATCACGCCTCGCTCCAGCAGAGACGAGGTTTGATATGGAGTCAGTTAGACATCGAGCTCAGCTCTCCTTTCCCAATTAGCTGTGATTACAGACTGTGACACTGAAGCAGTGCCCACAGGACAGGGGTTATTTTTAGTGCCAATTACACAAAGCAGTCAGTAGTGTCAATACAAAGTACACATGCTGTGACCAGCGCGCTGACCCAGACCGGAGCCGAGTCACGGATGTTGAGGCTGCCAAACTTGACCTCTCATGATTGCAGAACCTTGGCATCAGAAACTGTTAAGAAAGTTGCTTCTTAGATGTTTATGTCTAAAGTGATTCTCTGCTTTTTTGCTTTCAACAAGTTATTTGTAATTTGCCCTCAGAAAACCTCAGCCAAAAACATGCACACTGAATCTGATGCATTTTTAGAAACTCCTTTGACACTGAAAAAAATGCAACTCTCAAGCAGCAGTGATGATGTCACTCCTGACGAAAAATAAAGTGTAAAGAGGAGGGAGGGGTGTATACTTGGGATGTGTAAAATTAGAAGTAGTCTACTGAAGTAGTTGAGATTGGCTTTCAAAAATATTGAGATATACATCATGTATATATATCATGTCATATCACCCATCCATACCAGATCTGCAGTTACTTCAAGATCTGCTGTCTCAGTTCATTCATGAATACTGCAGAAATTCAAGACTACTTTGACACTATTGATGGCGTACAAAACATTTCAGAGTTGATATGTAAAAACATAATTTTTTTTAATGTTTTCACACAAAATTCAGGGTCTCTTTGTGCAAATAAGCCTATAAGTCATTCATGAGAGGTGGTTATTGAGAGGTTATTCAAATGATTCTGGTCTCTTGTTGCAGAGACAAGCCGATGGCGTGAGGTGGGTCACAGCTGTTCCCTACAGCCGAGGCCAGTTGGGACCAGCCTGGAGAGCCTGTGGGACGTCCTGCCTGAGGTGCACAAAAGCTCCGCCCACTGGGGCTGGGATGTTGGCTCCACTTCAACCACAATCACCAGCTTGTTGCACGACCTCAGCCTGACTGAGGCTGCGTCCTCGCACTCCACTGCACCTCCCAGCAAGCGGCAGTGCCGCTCCCTGTCCTGCTCGGACGAACTTGGCGGTTGCCGCTCTACCTGGCGGCCTCAGGGCTCTCGTGTGTGGACAACGGTGGAGAAGAGGAGATGCCACAGCGGAGGCAGCGTCCAGCGTAGCGGAGTGGGGAACGCGCAACTCGGCTTCCCGGCCATGCAGCGGAGCTCCAGCTTCAGCCTTCCTGCTCGCTCCAACACCCTGGAGCTGCCCTGCTTCACCCAGCATCTCCCCCGCCCCTCCGCCTTCACCGGCCTGACGCCCTCCTCCTCCATGATCATATCCTCCGAGCCCTCAGCGCAGCCCCTCTACCTCTCTCATGAACAGATCTGCCTCCCTGAGCCTCGTGGACCCTCGCCACACAGCTCTCCTGACTCCACGCCAGAGCTAGAGCGCCGCGGTGGACAGGGGGGTCTAGCCCGTAGTCGCTCACAGCCGTGTGTCCTCAACGACAAGAAAATTGGTGTGAAGCGCAGACGACCAGCTGACACACACAAACAGAGGCCTTCTTTGGATCTGGCAAAGATGACCCAGGTTGGTATTTAAAAGTATTAACAAATCACACAGAAAGAAACTGCTTTGTGCCATATTTAACCCTTTGAAACCTGAGCAAAGTGGCTTGGTTTCTTTCAAAAACATGGTTAGAAGGCAATGAGCAACTTTACAATAAATGGCCCAAAAAATTGCAAGAAATTAGTATAAGGTTACAAGATGATTACCTGAAAAGATGCAAAAACAAAAAAAGAAAAGTAAAAAAAAAACCAAGCAAACAAGAAAATGACCTAAGAAAGTGCAAATATACATTTTTTTCTGTAATATATTTTTTTAAATTATAAGAATTCTTATATTCCCCCTTTTTTGTTGTTTTGTTTTGTTTTTTGTTTTACGTTGTGTCTAATAATAACCCCCAGCTAATTTTTGAGTCATTTCCTTGTCACGTATTACTTTTAATTAATGAGAAATTAATTATTTTTTTTCTGCAATTATTGTGACATTTTTTGGCAAGTTGCTTATTATGTCTTTTTTCCCATATTTTTTTTTTAAAGAAATCAAATTTTCTCAGGTTTCAAAAGTTGAAGTGCTAGGGAAACGTGTCTTAACACAGCAAAAGACAAATGGTGTCAATCCAGGTGTTAAAGAGTTTATCAGGACAATATAGTGTAATGATTACCGCAATACTGCAATCTCTGCCAGTCAGTTTTTAAATCTAGGGAGTGTGCATCCAGTTTCCATCACTTGATGCCTTATAAACATAGTTAAACAGTATACTAAATATTGCATCTGTCATATAATTTATCAGAAGTAGTTTCCGGTGTCATTTTATGTGCACTTTATTTATTGGTTGAACTCAAAACGCCCTCTTATGTGCTCCAAAGATCACTGTCAAGAACAAGAGACAAGTGCCTCAGGAAATTGTCATGCCAGCTGGAAGCTCTGCTAGGTCCATCAGTCTCACCAACATTAGCTAGTTATACTACGCTGTTGTGGCAACTTGCTCTTCCATGTTGGATAAACAAACACTTCCAACAAAGGTCACGCCATTGTGTCTGTTCTCCCTCAGCACACCTCAAAGTGTTTCTGCAGGCATTGTCATCAAATGAAGGCGACCGTTCATTCATGCAGGCCTGTTCCGGGTCACATTCCATTATGTGCTTGTGTTTTTGCACTTGCAGAAATGGAGCGCACTAAACATTGAATGCCGGTTTTGTGCTTTTGGAAAAAAAATGATTTGATTAAAGCAGGAATTAAGCGGTCAATCAGATGATCAGTTTGCACTCAGAAAAGAAAAAGATCTTATGAAACCAGAGCTGATCCATTTCTGAAGTCAAACTGTTCCATCTGCACGTCCCGGCAGGTGTTTGTGTCTTTGTGCCACTACGAGCACACGATCACACATAGTAAAATTTTACATGGACACTCACTGGATCATAAACACAGAGCTGGACTTGGCCCCTCTGAGAAAGTCACTCGGAGTTCAGCGGAGTCTTAACAACAGCGCTGCTGTGACACGACAAGCAGACGCCACACACGCTCCAAACACAGACGAGGTCAGCGTGGAGAAAAAAGCCCTAGGCGAGGCAACCAACAATATTTTCACAGAGGAACGTCAGGGTGCTGAGATTGTTAGCATTGGATCTTTCCTGCTGTTTGTGCATTGTGTTCTCTGTTCCTCTATTAAAAGGGACTGCTGGGTTTTATTGCATCATATCTTTTTTTTTAGATTTCTTTTTAAACTTCTCAAGTGACCGTGGTTTATAGGCAAGCCTTGGGAAAAAATGTCATGCAGATATTTTGACTCAATTATGCAACTAAACCCAGAGATAGTGCTGATAAGTAAATCTGCAGAAGAATCAGCTGACAGTTTACACAGTCCCTTAATGGTTTCAAGTTATTTAGCAGGTAATAATGTGACAGCTTTGTCGGTTCCAGTTTTTTTCCAGATTCTTAGATGCATTGTGATTCTTTCTTAAAAGATTTTTGCCTCAATGCAGAGGAATAGTCAGTAATCAGAAATTTAAAACATTAATTCTTCGATGAGGATGGCTGAGCATGAGCAACTGCGGACCTTTACAATCTGACTGGCACCCCTGGCTTAAAAGCCAAACCGATATCAAAGAACTAGCTGCGACGAACGCAGACTGTTGCGTTTCCTCATATTGCCTGTATCTTGGCCATAAAGTTGCACCTGAACACACTGCGAAGACTACAACCAACCACCAACAAGAATTTATCTTCTGTGCCTTCATGAAAGAAAAATAGCTCTTGATTGTAGCAGTATCCATTGCATTGTACTGAAAGAACAAATTATATTTACCTTGCACAAGTGAACAACAGCACAGTTAAGACTGTTTCTGTTGAGGAGCCCAATGGCTAAAAAACCCAAATCTAACCTAATAGAACAAGTTTGTTTTGATCTCACGCCTTCTTGACTTTAGTCATGTTTGCTTTCCTCACTTACGTTTCTCTTCTCGTGCACTGAGCTGAACTGCCAATCAGACTGATTTCATTAATTAATGGTTTAACCAACAATTTCAACGCGCTGAATCGCCAAAAAAGCCAACAAGGGCCACCTGTAGTGCCAACAGTGCGGGACACACCACCAAAACTAGAGTTACAGGTGCTCGCAGACTGTCGATTTGGTGCGTTAGGGCCCTAAAAGCTAGTGTATTTGAGCATTTTGGTTTCTATGAAGTCGAAAGAAAAAGGTGAAAGAGCCACACTGAATCCAAGATGAGCCTAACTAAGCTAAAATATTTTGGGAACGCAACAAAACAAAGATACCATAATTCATGTTTCCACCCGGAGTTAGAGTAAAAACTGCCAGTTTTAGTGGCTGCCAATAAGAACATAATTAAATAAGTGAGAAACAAGAAGTCACACAGTGAGAAAAAAATAAATCATGCATAGAAATAAAAAATTTTGATGCATCAGGATGCATTGATAATTGTTTTCTGGCCCTAGTTTTTAGACTGCTGGTTGGACAAAACAAGCTGTTGATAAAAATGTCACCTCGGGCTCTGCAAACTTATGATGGATATTTTCACTATTTTTTGCCATTTTATAGACCAAACTATAATCTTATTAGTTAAAAAATAGTCTGATTGTTTAAACTTCAGAGCCTGAAGTGTATAACTGTTAAGATTTTTTAAAAATCAGAGTGGGAAAAGATGCATGTGACGATGGACCAAACTTGCTCGGCACTCATCTCGAGGGCTGCACGTGCGTCACCCTATCAGTGCTCAAAGTCACCTTACTATTCAAGGATTGGTCACAGTGCTGAGTGTGTCTCTAAAGTGTCCTCTCATCTACAACGGTGTAGTTTACCCGGGAGAAACTGCTACCCTCAACGTGGCTCACTGCGGCTCCATGAATGTCAGGAAGCAGAGCAGCTGTGGCAGAGGTTATAGATCGTTGCACAGGGGAGATGCATGTTGGGTAAAGAGATATTGATTTCTGTAAATTCAGCTCAGTGGGTGGATCGCTGCCACAACCGGGCCTCATGAGCTATTGATCAGCTTGTATTGACGGAGAGTCAAGGTCAGTATGGATGAGGAGTCTGCTCTCCTCTCCATTTCATTCAGAGAGAGGGGGGGTGGCTGATAGTGGCAGACAAACTGGACACCGGCAGCACTTATTCATGACCCTCATTCTGATGTGGTGCAGTAAGTTGATTGAGGACGCTAGAGGCTTTTCTCTGTCTGAAACGCTTCCTCTGCAGAACGCCTGCTCCGCTCAAAGTTGGAGCTATACTTGGTTTAGTTAAAGTCCCCCTCCACTCAAAAATCTGTTTCTTGTCTGTTTCTGTTTCTTCTTGTGTTCATTAGAAGAATCCATATAAATACCTCCTCTTGTGGTATTCACAATCTCGTAAGTGGACATTTTTTAGAAGTTCTGAGTACACGAGTTGTGTGATGTGTTTGCAAAACGTGAAAGTATCACAAACATTTGTTTACACAGCCCCTTTTTTCTGTAACGATCCAAAATCCAATTGAAAAAAATCCAATTGACTTTTTCACGAGGGAACCAGGGCGACCCGCTTGCTAAATGGTTAGCTGTGTTGGCTTCTAGATGGCGACAGTAGCATCTATGTTGCTGCTGCCTAGCAACGATGCTCTCACGACTCAACGACTGTAACGCCAAGCATGTAGTCTACGAGGCTTCCCATGTCAAAACTAGCACAAGTTCAATATGAAGGCAGCATGTGTTCCCGAAAATGTCTGACCTTGTCAAATCTGACTTTTACTTGTGGCGACCCCAGTGTAGAAGATATTACTATATGTTTCACAGCCACTACAAGCTAACAACAACGTAAACAAATAAAAGATGCTTTCTACACATGTCTGCTAGTCACAGATTTTGGGGCACAACAAACTCCTCATCTGACTCTGGCTCTGATCGAGGCTCAAACATGTATCACTGATTCTCTCTTACATGTCCTCTAATGCTAACGCTAGCCATTTTCACGCACACTGCTCTCACACCAGTCAACCTAGCCTAGCAGCGTTGGGGAAAACGAAACCTACTGAAAGCAGTGGTGGCCAGACACTTTTTTTTTTAACTTTGTACATGGGAAAACCATGTTAAACAAAATATCGCTCATAGCAGTGTTTTTTGTGTACTTAAAACACGTCTGGAGGGAAACTTTAATGTCTGGTTCTGTTTTGCTATACTCCAGACTCAACATAGCCTTATCAGTTTGGTCCCATGGCTAGGGCCAAAAATTTGATGGTCGAACTGAAACGCTAACGAAGAAGGCAGCAATGTGACACTGGCCTGGTGCTGAAAAACGTACCCTCTCGGCTACTAGAGCCAAGAAAAACATCAGGGCCCCGTTTGATCTACTGCTGAGACACTGCTGTCAAGTCGAAGACATGAAAAATGACTTTACATTTCTTCCCTTCTGGTATCATTTTGATCTTTTTTGTATTAGACAAAATCAGAGGTTAGAAGACACTTTGTGCTCTTGGTATGATTGATTATTTGCAGCTGTATTTAACACGCTTGGCTGTGACCTGCATCCACAACAGTCCCATACTTGTTGCGTATTACATAAGCACACAAGTGACAGGAGGTTTCACAGAGGCCCTATTCTCCTGTGTCCTTCTGGCCCTAACACCGTAGTGGTCAGGCATGAGGCAGCTGTCCTGCCCTCGCCACATTAGCTGCACAGATTGGATAAGCCTCTGTCATAAAGCCTTCCACTCCAGCACGCACAGCTGCCACAGGACTGGCTTGCGGCAGCACTGGCACATGTGGATTTGCCTAAGGAAGTTTCTGGGTTTCCCAGATGTATGTGTTCATTGTGCAGTCCTAGTGAAAGGCCGGCAGAGTCAAAAGGCCGACATGAGTGATGTCCACCCTCTGGGTATCTGGCCACTTGCTGCCTGGGTTCCCGTTGGACCTCACATTGCAATCGTCCAACTACCAGTTGCTCCAGTATGTAATACAAGCTAAATTTATACCCTTCAAATCTTTTTACTTCTTCTTATAGTGGTTGTTGTCCAGTGTCCAGCTCTGATCTCACTGACTCACCCACACACTGTATGAATACAGTAGAGGGATTGTTTTCATAGGACGGCTGTTTGCCTTTTGGTTTAGTTTGTGCCCTAGTTAGGACATGGGTCATAGTCCAAGATGAAGGAAATGTTTTCGATTTCCTCACCAAATATGCCATCACCATGGAGGCGATGGACTCCCACCAGACCAAAGATTTCACTATTTGTTTGAACGGTTACTTAGGTATTTTTATAAAAATTTCAGGGCTGTTTCTTGTTAAAAAAAAAAAAAGGTCAATCTCTGACCTATTTTAGTGTAAGTGAATTGGTATGCCCCAAGTGGTTACACTGCAGGCTTTTTTTCCCCTGCCAGCTGCAGCAGTGTCTTAAGATGGACCAATTTCAACATTTGTTGTCCCATTTAGACTTATAGACACAAAAACATGGGAAATAATGTCCCAGGTTGAAAAATGCCAAAGTTGCCCTTACAATGTATGCTTGTGTCCTTGAAAACATAAATTTATGCTTCTAAAAAGATGATCTTTCTGTATTTCCACAGAAACTTCGGAATTTCCACAGCCTTAGCTGCCCTGGAATCACAGTGGAAGACAGCTGCGAGTCGAGTCAGGCCCTCCCCACTCTCAGGAGCACCTCTCAGTGCGACACTGATGACTCATCAGCAAACATACACGGCTCGGAGGACGTTCAGCCTCGGACCAAAGAGGGCGAGATCACCAGGAACGTGCCGTCAGACCCCACCATCGAGGAGGTGGACTGGATGCCAGGGACGACCAATGGGAAGGACAATGAGCCCCTGTGGGCGGGGCTGTGTAGCATGAGGAAGGATGTTTATCAGCTTGGAGGCGAGCTTGACATCGAGCAAATTGAGAGGAACTGAGCTGGACTGTCTTTCTCTCGGTGGACGCTGATTTCGGGGACTGAAAGTTTATCACCAGGTGGTACAGTAAACAGTACTGATAGTCTTAAGGATAAAGCAAGTGGAAAGCTAATGCAGCGAGTGTTGCAGCACTTGTTTTTTGTTTTTTTCTAAAGGAGAGATTTAGCAGGAGCTTTGTGGGCTAAACCCCTATTTTTGGAGGCTTTGTGTAGGCAGAAGCTACTCCCACACTGTGTGTTATCTCAACTGTGTCTCAGGAGAACAAGGAAGTCGGGGAGGACGGATTCGGGTGGAGATAATAGAACTGATAAATATAAAAATGATATATTAATGTTGGCTCAGAGACTGGGGTCTTAAACATTTCTCTGTAACCCTGATTACCTTCATTGTACTACGTCTGGAGAGAATTCACAGCAGGTTTGTATAAATTCTCTGCACTAGAAAGAGTGTCCGTTCCTGTGACGTTCTTCAATAGTACATGAGTACATGATGGACAGAAATGAAGACTACTTCGAGAGCTACTGTTAGTAAAACCCCTTTCACTCTTACTGAGCAACAAGCTGCACGCACACACAACCTGTAAAGTATATTGAAGAGCTTAACATTTCACACAGTAACATCAGGCTTCTCTCTTGAGATCTATGCTCCCCTTTGTGTGAGAGGAACTTTGTGATGCTAATAGCGTTAATATTCTTTCTTTTTACGATTTGTAACTACAAAGTTATGTAAAACATGAGCATATTTCTATACGAATAAAACACAGTTTTAAATGTGTCATTTGTAATCGTGTTATTTCAGCCTCTTCATTCACAAAATTCAATGTGTGCTCTTTAAGGATAACTTTTTTTAAGTGTCTTTCTGTTTTACCATGTTTTTGTGTAGAAGTGACTAATGAAAACAACAATTTCTGTAATTGATCCAGTATTGTGCAAGAGGCCAACAGTTGGTAGCAGTATAACAGGCTGCAGTGTAACCACTCTGGGCATTTATGCACCTCCCATTATCTTCCTCCAACTAAAAGTGGCTGTTTATACCACTGACAGTCTCAGATTACTATAATTAGTGTCTGACAACATTATGGAAAGGATCCCCTCAGGTATAGACCTTCTTTTTTAAGAGTAAGATTCTTTTTGTTTTTACCCCAAAATGGACAAATCAGCACCCTACCAGACTCCATTTAAATAAACAGTTACTCTAGCATGTAAAGACCCAGCATGTTTTCACATCTAACTGGATGACTTAAGGGCAGACATGTCAAACTGGTCCACAGGGGGGCCGGTGTGGCTGCAGGTTTTTGTGCCGACCAACCAAGAGCACACAGTTTGACCAATCAACTGTCTGAAGACGGAGATCAGTTGATTAAATGAGTCAAGTCTGGTGTGCTGCTACTTGGTTGGAAACAAAACCTGCAGCCACACCGGTCCCCCTGTGGACCGGTTTGACATGCCTGCTTAAGGGTTTATGTCCACCAAACCAGAAGTGAAACCAAGATGGTTTTATGAGTTTTATTTTGTTTCTGTCAACTCTAAATTAAGTGTGTTTTAGGATCAATTGCATAATGTTGTCAAACACTAAGATTAATAATCTGTTGCAATTGCATTTTTGTGGACATAAACTACATTTTAACGCATCTGCAATAAGTATGGCTGCATGTCGGTGCTCTATACCTTAAAGTTATTGACTGAAATATCCAAGTAGTACAGAATCTTCTCCACTCAAACAAAACCTACGTTCGTTCCTTTTTGAAACCCACATTTAGAAGAGAAAAAAAACGGTTTGCTTACAACCAATTATCGCAAGCATCTTAAATTAAATGCAACATGCTACTGGCCCACTACTGCAGCTGCTTCAACTCGTACAGTCTGTGCTGTGCTGAAGTCTAGCATGGTCTGTCTGACAGAGCTGGCAGTTCAGCGTGCGGAGATGCCACCAGATGAGTGGTGGTGGCATTTTACACGACTTAATATTTCCATTCACATGATGGGTATTGAATGTCGTGCAAAGAAAAGGTATCACATTAAGTACTCTACTGGTATTGGTATCACTGTAAGAGTACTGGTATTGGTGCTGGTATAGTGATATTTTATTTTCAACGCTCAATCGGTGGCAATTTTGCATGAGTACTATTACTTTGGACACTTAGTTTTGATAGTAAGCACATCTTGCTGATGAAACTTGTGTACTTTTACTTTTGTACTATGATCATCTAGGACTCCACTGTGGTATTGCTACTTTTATATAAGTAAAAAACGGAGGGAGAATTCCCCTGCTGCTGTTAGCTGAGCACATGCATTAACAGCAAGGTCATTGTTGGAGACGTCTTTAATGCAACAATGCAGACTGACCCAATTAAGTAGCAGGAAAAGACAATCACAACCGTAGTAGTGGTACTACTGATGGGCCTGTGTTTGTGTGCTGAAGCGGGGAGTGAGTAGGGAGGACGCCAGGCAGCGGTGGGAAGTCCGGTCCCTGTTTCTTTTCTTTTTTTTTTTTTTTTTTTGATGGCGGGTGGAGTGGTGGAGCTGAGCGGCGGTTCACCCCAGAGACCTCCCTCCCTCCCTGCGCTGGGAAACAAAAGGGGCTTTTTCTCTGAGGAGCACAGTGACGTGGGAGGCGGCTGTGAATGTGGGCCATGTGTCAGAGCTGCTGCTGCTGCTCCGTTTGTCTGCTTCCCCTCCCTGACTCTGGTGCCTGCGCAAACCTCCAGAATTACACTGTCGATAACTTTTTAAATTCACTGCTCCAGTACGATTGCATACCACTTCTGCGCGCTGTGACGACGCTTGTCATTCTGAGGGAAGAAAAGTCACCTCATTAAAGAGCGGCTGAGTAATTTGAAGACTGCTTGACATGCTATACTCCAGGCGCAAATACCACACAAAGCATAACTGTGGGATTAAACTCGCCTACGAGGGCCAATGCATACTCTTGTAATGGATGTGAATATTATGCAGTTGCATGAGAATCTGTGTGCTTGCACAGTGAGGTCATATTTACATTGTCACAGAGCCGCCTGTACTACATGCAGCCCGCTCGCTTTCCAATGGTTAAGCCCTTTTCGGGTAATGAGTCGAGAAGGAAATGGGTAAACAGAACTCTTGTAAACGTGCTGTGTGGCAGACTGACACACCGAGGGCCCCCGGCCTTTAATCAGCGGAGTGACAGAGGTGAAAGGAGGCTGTGTTCTGGGAGCAGATACGAGTACAACAGGAGGGACATGCCGTGCCGATGCTCTGCGCTACACTCGTCCACAACCCCCACCAGCACCGCCTGAGGTGATGCACCTACTTATCTGCTCTAATGACGCAAGTCACACTCTATTCAGTTTTCAAGCAACAGATGTCCCACAGTGCGCATGGGAGTTTTATGTCAGATGTTTCAGGTGTACTACTGCTGCATAACCCGTTCGTCTGCTTTCCGTCCATGTCCACGTCCACGCCAACAATTACTTGTAGTTAAACTGTCAAATTCCTGCAAAACTGTGAGAAATTTTTCATTTCAAGAAAATAAGGAAAAAATTGAGGACCATTTTTAGTGGTGGACAGTTCTCACGGATCCTGAAAAGTGTTAAAAGCATTAAATACAGTAAATGTAAAAAATAAGGCCTTTATTGGTATTAAAACGTCTTATATCAATCTTTCAAAAGTCTTAAAAGGCATTAAATTCAGTTCATGTAAAAATTAGGCCTTAATTGGTATTAAAATGTCTTATATTACTCTTTCAAAAGACTTAAAAATGATAAAACACAGGATGAAGGATTTTATGATTTTTTTTCTGATGCTGCATGATAAAATCTCAGAATAATTAAATAAAAAAAAAAACAAAAAACTACAGAATGCCTCTCACATTTCAGTCATGCAGACAGTGGAACCTACAACACTCATTTGGCGCCTATTCATTCAAATAAGAGCTGCTCGCCTGGCACATACGCCAAAAAAGGTTTCTAGCTAACAGTTTCACTTCTGCGGCCCTTTGAATGTGAGCTGTAGTGTTTCTCGAGGTGGCCTCGTCATAGACATAGCGATTATTTTTTTTAATTGCTTTTCTCGGCTCCAAGAGAGTTTTACAAATCTAAAACTAATACGGCTCAAAAATGTATATTCCTTGCACTGTAACCTGGATGACATGGCAAATTTCAAATTCAACTAAAATTGCATATTTAACCAAGATTTTGCGGCATGGCTGAAAGCAGTTCAAAGCGATGCATGAGAGGCTCTGCGTATTTTATGCAAAAAAGTTTTTCACACTTGGCAGGACGGGAATCAAGGCAGTGGAATCTCACATGCTGAGTGAAAAACAGAAAATGATCAAAAAAACATCAGCTATTTCTCAGTTCCGTGTGTGTCTTTGTCTCTGATACCAGCACCAGGTCAGCAGCAACACATCTCCAAAGGACTTTGGGGTGTCGCCCACACAGAAAGCAGAGATACTGTGGTGTCTGAACATGACGTATCCTGTTCAATGTTCCTGATCTCTGAAAATGCTTCTTTTATCTCTTAAATTTTGGTTATTTTTGGTCTCCAGCTTCATTCTGAATGGCATAAAAAAATCTGAAATCTAACTTGCCTCAAGCTGCAGGAACCATGATTGGAACTTTTTAATAACATGAAACCGTATGTGACATGAAACTGAATGTTGCTGCTGGTTTCAAGGTTCGCTGCCTGCCACAGCTTGGCAGCTACAATGTGGTCGAGGTGAAAAACACTTCAGCAGTAGCACCCAGCCACAAAACATTTCCAGTTGTACTGCATGTGTTTAGCTTTACTCACAAAAAGGACAGCACAGTTGTTGGAGAAGGTGTGATGCAGTAAATGTGGATCATAGTATTTTGGCTTTGAAATCATACAGTTTTGGATAAATGTTCATAGAGTTATTATATTCATCCTGGGCTATCATACACCTACATCATATATACTTCTGTATTTTGGTGATATGATGAGAGGCACTGTGTTAAGAGATGACCGGTATCTACTGAAAATTCTTTCGGCAGCTTGTGAAAAAGCAATCACCAGGAAGTGTTACAAAGCTGAACAACCAACACAAGATGAATGGATGAAAATCGTCAAGTATACGATATGAAACTGTTAACTCACAGGATAAGAGCTCGGGAAGAGTGCTGTCGAAGGAAAAGGGAGAAATGGTCAATTGTTTACACGTCAATGAGAAGATAAGAGAGTGAACCGCTAAATACGTCACAGGGACGAATATTTTTTTGTGAGAAATGGCAATTCGGCTCTATATAAAAAAAGGGTTAAAAAAAAAGGAGCTAAACTCTGGGAACACAAACTTCACCCTGAGCTCTAAATGACATCTGAACAAAACACCTTAAAAAATAAAGTTTTGTACATATTCACTGAATCAATACACTATTGTATCAGGAGGTAGTTATCGTGCTGAATCTCACCTACACACTTTCAGACACTGAACAAACCACAAATTGGCTTTTTAAAGCGCAGTGTTATGTCTGAGCAGCAACACTGTGCACCCACATAGGAGAGATGTTCCAAGGTCATACAAGCCTTCTCAAGTTAAACAGTCAGCAAGAGGATTGTAGGATTGCAGTTGTGAGCACTTTGGCTTTTATGAAAGGTAACTGGACACGTTCACATGAGAGAATCCCAGACGGCTTTAAAATCGAGGTCAGCTGTAAGCCTTCAGACCTTTCGCAGACCAGAACACTTCGTTTACACTGTGGGGTGACATACGACCACCCTTTCTCTTGGATTATTATACATACGCACACGCTCTGGTATGACATCACGGGGTCATGCTTCGTGTCTGGGCGCTGGGGGTTTTGCAGGCAGTTGAGGGGGTCGTGTCCCCGGAGGGGGGTCTGTGACGGCTGTGTGACCACTCCGGAGTACAGACCGCTCTGTGTACCAACTGAGACTCTTCTCAGATTGCTTGTAAAGACTCTGAGGGAGGAATGAGGTGGGGTCAGGGACAGCCATGAGAGGGAGGAAATTCAGGCCTCCACTCCAAACCCAGACTTCTTCTGAAGTTTCCCTTCCACGCCAGCGAACGCCGCTGGCACGGCTGCCCACAAGGGAAAGAGAGTGATGAAATGAAGGGAAACCGTGTGGCTTGGCCAGTAAGAGCAACACATGGACCAGCTCTCCACACACAGAAGGGAGGGGGACAAATAAAAGTGACTGCTGTCAAAACAACTGCATGTTTCCACGGATAACGGTGCTGCAGGTGTGTGGCGTTGTCTGGTCAGCTGACCCGTCGTTTCCTGTCAAACAGGAAGAGCCAAATGAGTGGAGATGAAAGTTCAAGGTAGCACACAGCTGGCAGTTGTTAAGGTGGGCGAATGCAGGTGCGCCACAAGAGCAGCAGTGTGTGTGCCGTGTAAGAGGAGCCGAACACAAACAGATGACATAAAAACGTATATGAATGTTGGCTCAGACACACCGCAGCAGTATACGCATACAGAGATCTCAAGGGCCCTCCTTTCTAAAAATGTCTGACTTTAAGATTGTATTTCAGAATAATTCCAACAACTATGATTGAAAGATAAACAGTGAGTGGGAGTCACTAATCTTATCAATGAGAAAAATAATTTTAAAAATCACACCGTTGTTGGATTTGGTTACAAACTTGTGGCTCCCAAGAGAAAGTTATCACTGGATGCTGGAGATTGGCCATGACACATTTAACAGAAAGCCACACTCTCATCTTCACAGGGTGTGTGTCACTCTCAGACACATGCTACAGGACTGTACGTCCTCGATGTGTCAATCAAGATAAGATGAAAATGAGATCATGAGCTCAATGACCGGAGGTTGTAGTAAGAGAGCGAGGAGGTAACGGTGGGGATACATATCATTCATAATCAGTCATAATCCTGCTCTGGCATGACTGCACAGGCTGATATTTTAAGATAAACATTGCAAATCAAGGTGCAAATCAAGCAGACTTAATGTATTTGACATTTGCAGGGAAAAAAAAGCAAAGTTTGAAAAATTATGAGTCAGTGTCTCAAGTATCTAAAGCCTAAGTGCCGTCTTCCAGTTGCTTATTATGTCTGAAAAACAGTTTAGTTTAACATATCAGCATGCTAGAATTTACTGATTACACACATTTGCTGATTAGTACAAAACAAAGAGTGCAGCTGAGGATGACGGGACACTTACTCAATGACTAAAATCGTTTTCTGTTCATTTTCTCTTGATCGACTGAGGCGAATAAGCTCCTTATTGCCTCAGGACTGACCCTGTTTACTTGAGAGTAAGTGCGCTTAATGCATGTCAACAGTGAGGTTAACTGCGGTCACGTCATACAGTAAGAAAACAAAACACTGAACACAATTCAGATGTTTAAACAAAAAAATTCCCAACATGACAAACTGATGTGCCAACATCTTCTAACCGGAAAGTCAAGACACCAACAAGAGCTTCAGTCAGTCAAGGATCTGACGGCGCATTCTGTCTGTCAATACTGTCCTGCGGCGGTGAGGTCATACATGCCCAGACATGTCTACTGAAATGAGGTCATCTCTATTATTTGAAAGGCAATCTTGCTTCACAGTCTGCGGTCACAGGGAGGGAATCAATGTAGCTGCACTCCTGGAGGACTGTGTCACTGTTTACCTATCATAGCAGCCCGCAGAGGTAACTAATTTGTGTGAAACGGGTGGATGACCTCGGGCCAAGAGGTACGGTTATCAGCCTGCTAGCTCTGGAGGCATGCGTGTGTTTAACAGCAAGTGATGATGAACCTGCCAAGAGGTGGGTGTTGAAAAACTGTGGCCTACATCTCTCCACTGCACTTCCATGAACTGGAAAAAAATACCCAAAGCCAAGTGAATTCATTCGAGAGCAGTCAAATACATGTTTAATAGCTCCATACAAGGCCAACGGGCGGGAGCATAATGGACAAAACACTGAGTCAAACAATGTGGAAGCTGTTAGAAAACTGGGTACCAGCTGCTAGTAGTTTGCCGTGCGCATTTATATTTATTTCCCAATCAGATATAGAAGTGGCACGCCCGGCTCAGGCGCAGTTTCATAATCCTTCGTAGCATTTCATTACCTTTAATTGCCCAATAACATTCAAGCTTGTGTCAGCGAATGGTGAAGTGAACCAGAAGGACCTCAATGAATCACTTGGCAATGGGCTTTTGTTCTTGTTGAATCTATTCTGTGCGCTGAAACCTCGGGGGCAGCGATGGAGAATCGTTTGTTTTACGCCCCACTTCCAGAGGCCCTCCATGATCCAGCTGGCACACAAACGCCCAATAACCATCTTTTTCCCTCTCATCATTTTATTTAACCTCACTATAGACGGCGGATGTCTAATGAGCAGCAATTAACAACATTAACGGGGCGATCCCCCGGCAGAGGCGGCTTACAGTCAAGTAAATAAAGATAAGCGGTTGTAGATTTGTGATTCTTCAGTCCGATGATGGAGCGCTCATTTCATTTTTGTTTACAGAGAGGGAAACATGAGCTCATGCAACAGTGTAATTCATCACACTCGGCTGGGTTCTGCATTTATCATCTTGCGAGACCAGCTCACTTCCCATTTCCAGCCATTTGTTTTTGTAAAACATAAAGCGGCTCCAATATAAAATCCAGTTTAAACCAGAGCCAAGGCTACGTTTTCCCCAGTGCTTTGAGACCTTGAACCCTTTCTTTATAAAAACAAGTTATGTGAAATTCAGGGAGACGAATGTTTTCAACAGCTAGTAAAAGAGTTTTATTTATATTACTGACTACTCCCTGCTGTTTTATGAAGGTTGTACATGTTTTGTGTAAAGAGAAAGTGAGCAAAAAAATTACTTTCTATTAATAGGATACTTATATTAATTGATGTATGTTAAATTAAACTACAGCGCCTTTTCATTTGTGCATTTCCAGTTTAACCTGTCCTCACTTAGCTCTTTGAAGAATTTGAGTGTGAAACATTAGCAAAGAACTCTGAACACACAGTGCTACTTCACCTTTCTAACCGTCAGTCAGCAGCTGGTTACAGGCACAGTCCTGTCAGCTTGAGGTATCTTATCTATGGCAATCATGTACTGACAAATGCACAGTACAGCCCTACAGCTTATCTAGTGTAGACTTAGATAATGGTTCTGCAAATTGTATTCTAGTTTGTTTCTCACTATGTGGAGCACCAGATGGTGGGTGTTTCCCATGTGTGACGGTAAAATGACAGTTAACGGATACACAGTATTTGGATGATATTTTAGTTTTGCACTGGTTTGACATGTTGACCTAAAATACCCCGATGCAGTATACCCTTCCTACTAGAAACAGCACTTAAAGGAGCTCTACACGATATTCAGAGTGTATCAATGACTCAGAGGTTTTGATATGATAATAAAAAAATCATATTGTGATATTAGTAATATTTTGATTTGTTGACACAACTGTTACATACAGCAACAAAAAAACTAAATATACGATAAACTAAATGTCAGAGACTGCGAGCAGCGCGGCATCCCTGTCTCTCCCTCTGCTCTCTCGCCGTGCACATATTGAAATGGCAACAGTGCTGACAGAGCTAATGGTCTTAAGTGGGGAGGACACGGAGGGTGGGCGCTATTCTTCTATAGTTAGCAAGTCAGCGAGATACACCTACGAGACTCACATGCACACATGGATGAACTGTCTACCACAATAAACAACAGAAAAGCTCAGATTACAACACACGCAGAGGCGGCGTTACTTAATTCTCTGCTCAGGACGCCATTACTCCACTGTTTCTTTATATAGCAAGCAGTTGTTTGCTGCTATATTTATGCTCTGAATATCATATAAAGCTCCTTTAAGAGTGATATAAAAATACTATTGGGCACCTGTATCACCTACAGTCACAGTAAACGGAGAGATGTCTGCTGCCTTGCTCTCAGTGCCTCTGATTGAGGATCATGTCCACAGCCTGGGCCAGGTTGTCCACCGTGCCGTCAGCAGTCACCGTTGAGTGCCTCTCGTCACTGGGCCTGAGGGAGGAGAAGCACAAGCATATGCTTAAAGACACGCACTCGGGGGAAAAACAGGAACAAACAGCCTCCGCACAAGGGTCGTAAACAACCAACAGTTTGATGCTATCAGCCGCGTTAACAATGCTGAATGTATAAACTCAAACAGAGCAGGACATGATGGTCGGCGAAGACTCAGGAAAGGCTTGAACAGTCAAGAATTACTTTACAGACTGTTTAAGCTTGAGGGGGAAGTTTAGGGAATGAATAGGGTGTATGTCCTCTCAGAGTGATCAGAAGAGCTCACTTGTGATCAACAATGCAATAAAAATTAAAGTTGTGTGATTTTATTGCCGTGTTGATATCACTGAAAAAGGTGTCTGTGCAGCTGCTTGCCAAAAGCCCCTGCAGGGTTGTGCATGTTGTTTGTCTCTCTCACCAGCTGTCACACAGTGTTCCAGACTTTTCTAATATATCTACAGGCAACCAAAGCAGACCAACTGGGGACTTTAACGAGAACTGCTAATTCCAAAAATACCCAGTTTCTTAAAATAAAACCAATAAAATAATTTGACCAGCCGTTTCCAACCTGGAGGTAGGGCCAGAAAAGAGGCTGTGGCAAGATACTGTTAATTTAAAAGGTTGTAAGACAGAAAGGAAAACATATGTCTTTTAGACAAAATGAAATTTCTTATTAAGACTTTTTTTGCCATGCCATCAGCATGGCTCCAGAGAGTGCATTATCAATCAATCAAACTATAATTTAACTGTAACATGGCATTATACAATATACAACTCCAGTGAGCTTTGATCCCATCAGCTCCTTTAACTTATGCAACATTTTTTTAGCCCTTTTTTGCGTCTATTACATTGTTGGCCGCTGCTTTATAATCCTTCATGTTTGCAGATGGTTCTGGTAATCCACGGTTTTTAGTTATAGAATGATTTTACTGTCCACACATCTCGACCTCAATAAGACAACTACAAGATTGCTCGTGTCGCCCCATTTCGTGAGAACGCCTTTAATACAGAATGGCGAGATGGCATGACAGAACCATATTCCTGCCCAGTGTGAAATGGGCTTATAAGTACTCAAATTTGTGACTTGAGTCGACTTAAATCTAAATCATATGACTGCAACCCACACCTCTATGACATACAAACAACCCTAAAGACCAAAAATCATCAGAAACTGCCGACCAACGTTGTCATCATGATTTTGTCTAAGGCTGTTTTTCGAAATAGTATTAAATCTGTAGGAGGCACAGGGCAATGTTGCCTATTTCCCTCCTGGCTGCCGCCATTGTTTGGCTCGGGGCCCGCTGATGGATGCAGATATGGCTGTTTAATCAGCTGGTAGGGGAAATGTGATCCATTTGGCGTGGCACCAGGCCCAGGCCGGCATGCAGGACCCTTTTCCTCCCCATCACATCAAAAGACGGAGACGCCCCCTTCATTCATGTGCAGGACTGCCCAGGACTTCTGCTCATTTATGAAGTGGTGCCTATAGATCCCCCCCTCCCCAGGCCGCCTCGACCGGGCTCTGTGTGCTGCCTCTGTTCCCCAGTCACGGGTTGGAACTCCAGATGGGGAGGCTTTGTCTGGCCCTGGGTGTGCGGCACACACCGCCATTAATCCTGCCCTCTGAGAGCTTGCAGAGAACCATGGCAAATATTTGTGAGCCGCCCAAGTGTAGCGTCAGAAAGAAGAGGCCGGTGGGGGGGAGAGGAGAGGTGTTGAATACTGAAGCCACGGTGAATACGGGGGAGCGGTGCCATGTGTTTACGAATGTCTGTCAGCCACCAGCGCTTCGGTTATGTGAGCCGCTCCGCTAATGGTCCGGGTGTTATGTCTCCTGTGCTGGATTACTCCCACACCCTTTTTTGCCCGAGGACTGATTGAGTTCACGCACGCAGGCACGAACACACAAGCGAGTTAGTCACATGGCTCTTATATTTCAAGCGGCGAGGCCAACAGCATCGACCACACCGTCTCTCCAACCTGATGCTCCTTTAAATCTCCCATGGCCTGCTCCTTTTAGATATGCATGCATGCATGCATGTGTGTGTGTGTATTCATTTTGCTGCTTTCCTCCCGTCGCCATGAATAATGAAGGAGCAACCAGGTCAATGTGACCATGCAAAATTCAGCACAATGCATCTAGTGTTTCAGATGAGGTAATGTGCGGCTCACATCGTGTCCTTCAGGTCAATGCAATATCAATACACGTGAAGAGATAGGTTTGGTGCCTGAGCCTCATGGACACTGCAAAGCCTTCACCTACAGGTGAGGTCAGCTATTAGGTAAGAGGTGGGAAGTAGCCAAGAGTTTAGTCCAACACAGCTGCTACAATGCTGGAAGACCAAAAACCTTCACCAGGATGTTAGTATATGATCACAAGGTTTAGATTTTAAGGCTCAAACACACCAAACAGGTACAGAAACATGTTTTTTGTCTGTATTGTTCAATTACCCTTCATGACAACAGCACCGGGGGGGAATTTTTAAAATCTCCTTAATTTAAATTTGTCTAAATCTGGTAAATGTGGATCACTTCTGGCTCCAAAAATCCAAGATCAGATCAGTTCAGAGTTTTTATTGTCCCTCAAGAGGAAATCTAATCTGCAGTTGGTGCTACAAAACAATCTAAAAATGGCAATAAACAGGCACATAGTACATCATGGCAGCACACAACCAAACTGGATTAAAAGCAAGCCGGATCAACAGTAAAAATAAAAGTATCAATGAAAGTCATCTAAAGTGTCAATAAAAATTTTGCTCAGTCAACCATTAAGAAAGTCATTAAAATATAGATCATTCAATAAAAGAGGTCATCACAGTCATTTCCATCATTAAACGTCTTAAGTGCCACAAAAACAGTGCGCTAAGAATTGAGCATATTATTTACGTTGATTGCATATGGAACAAAAATGTATACCTATTTGTTCTTGCTCGAGGGAGCCTATATCTCCGGTGACAGCCAAAATGCCAAACTTCAGGCTTCAAAACGAGTCCACAAACCAGTGGGTGATGTCACAGTGGTTACGTCCATTGTTTTTACAGTCTGTAATTTTAGGCTGGTGATTAGACAAAACAAACTATTTTAAAGACATCCCTTGGGGTTTAATAGCTGGCAATGGACTTTTTTCACTATTTATTCACACAATAAACACTAAATGAATCAATTAGTGGAAACAAATAAAAGACACATTAAACACAATCAAAATAATACTTGAGCAGAGCCTTAAACCTATCAAATTGATCAAGGAGTAATCTGAATCGTCATTCCACGTGCTTTAAAAACAGGTACATAGTGTACACCCCTGATCCCTTAGAACAGCTCTGACATGTCAGTGGATTAAACTGTCTGGTGAGAAATGGGTATCGTGTGTATTCTGCTCAGGCAATATAAGATTATAGAGACTTAGAGTGTCTAAGGGTAGAAATATAACATGATACTTGGCTCTATAAAACACAGAGATACATTTTTATAAGGACAAGCCGTGCCTCCATGAAATGAAAGTGGATACGAGTGACTCATACAGTGAGTGTGCTTGTGTGTGAAAGTCAGCTGTGCTTCAAGATGAGATGAGGTATGATACAAAAATAAAGTAAAGGGGGGTTGTTTAACATTTGGATATGAGGGTAGCTTCTTCTTTATTTCATTGTCAAGATAGCTGACTGTCAGGTGAAAGGCACGACAACCTTCTCAATCAGTTAACACACCAGCACATAAACAAAGACACAGACGTGCGCAAAGAAGGAAGCAAAGCTGTCACACACACCCGATTTCAGTTTACACTTCTTTTTTAACCTCCTCACCTTTGCTGAGTAGGCCTTTCGCTTGACACAGTGCAGATAAAGCAGATAAGGAATGCATGAGGGCAGAGATGAAAAGTTCAACCTGAGCCAACAGTACATGACACTGCGAGCAATGTTGTGATCTGGAGAGAGGTGACACACACACACAGTGACTTTTACAGAAAACCTGTCCTGAAACAGTCTGATTCCCAGCAGCTAGATTTTAACACACATGAATATATCTGTTTTTGGGAAACGTTAAAGCATTGAAATAAATTCTTTGAATGCCTGTTGTTTGTAGATCACGTGTGGTGCAGACAAAACAACACTGCCAACTCCTCATAAAAAAATTGCAAAAAACTCTGAAGTAACTTTATGGCTTAGTTCCAAAGTCAGATTGTATGAGGTACTTTTTCAAAGTCTGTGTATTACCTACAGTAGATGGCGGTTGGCATGTCCCCGGTTTGGAGATGAAGGCAGGGGCTTACTGATGGCAAGGTTACATATTTTCATGGAAAAAATTGCAACTTTTCCATGACTTCAAGGACCTATAATACATTCTATTGGCTTTTTTATGTTTAAAAAATCAGATATAAACTCTATTCAAACATAATTTCAGCTAGCTGGCATACATGAAGGAAGAGATGGAAGGCGAGGAGAAAACAAAGAGTACACTACAGTAAACATTACGCTGTCACACATCAACACGTTAGAGCTATGTTGCATCGACAGCTACAAGATACAAATTTGTCATTATGTTACTTTACGTTGAGGATTTTCCACAGATGATTGCTGAAACAATTATGCAAAGTTTCATGCCTTTTCCATAACTTTCAATTATTTTTACTAATTTCAAGACTTTCCCAGGTTTTCCATGACCATGGGAATCCTGTAAACTGTTGTAGAATTCTTTTTTGATGGCTAAAAGTTTTTCCGGCTGCAGCAGTTTTACTTCCACAGCAGTCCAAACTGGATGTGTGCGAATCTCGATACACTGTAGTTTATACACTGAATAAAAACCTCACACAACCTCACTTCAAAAGGTCCAAATTTCCCTTTAAAATTACAAGCACTGCTACAAAGATGGGTTCTATCATTTTATAGCGTTGAAAGATGTCTGTGAGATTTTTAAAGTAAAAAAAAGCAACTTCAAAAGGGGCAAAATAACCCCAAATTGCAAGTGCTCTGGTTAAAATAAAAGCAAAAGTGTTTAGTATGTTGACGGGAACTGTGGTGAAAGTCCCCATAGCATGTGAGAAACATTGACAAACTGCATCAAAAAGAGGAACAACCAACATTGATATACAGGGTCCCCACACATTGTCAAATACAAAATTTCAAAACTCTTCAATGACTTTTCAAGGACCCAAAATATATTTTTTTTCTCTTACCCCACTCACCTGGTGTTTTTTTAAGGATATAAGATTCAATATCTATTCAAACATCCCACCCTCAGAAATTTCAAAATCTAAATATAATTTCTGTTTTTACAGTTTCTGGCTATGAAAAATGTAATTTTCATGATTTTTAAAGAAAACATGCATTTGATTTTTTTTTAAAAAACAACAACAACAACAAAAAAATCACCATTGTTTTTTTAAAGAACAGATCTACTACAAAATAAATGCCCTGTTATGTTAGATAAATGTAATTTCATTTATTACACACAACACATTTTGATGAATCTTTTAAAACATTTAAAGATTTTTCTAGTTCCATGAGTTTTCCAGGCCTGGAAAACATAACTGTGAAATTCCATGACTTTTCCAGGTTTTATGCGCCCATGGTAACCCTGGATATGAATGTAGGTGTGAATGCAACCTAATAAGTCCTATGACTTTGGTTTTCAAGATGTTCATTCCTATGTGTAAAATCTCTGCCCCAAATAAATAAAATCCGTAACATCCCAAGTATGTTGTAATAAGTGCTGTCACCCAGCCTAGCAGTGACGGATCACGTTTATGAGAGCTACGACAGCGCTGAGAGGATAAGAGTCAGCCTGCCAGTGAGAGACAGAAAAACGCTCAAGTCAGTTCATTGTGCAAAAGTGCGTTTTTCATACCACACAAGTGAACGCACCATCAGCCAAAACACTGCCTTTTTCTCACACTGAGGCAGACTGTATTACCATAACCCAGAGCAGAACACGGCCTGACGATAACTGCAGCCTTTATACTAAGCCAAGTCTTCTGGGTGACACAAGATACAAACACACGACAAAGCTTTCCCCCCTCACCCCGAGGGGAGGAGAACGTGTGTAACTGCACGCTTTTGCTACTGCTCGGTGACGCTGCAGGGTGAGAATGTGACTGACTTGTTATAAACAAAAGGTCAAGGGACATATTGATGGCGTATCAGAAGGAGTGGAAGAGAAGTTGAGATGTTGCAGCCTGCTTTTATCATCATCCACTTCAGCGTTTCTCTTCTACCTGATATTTACAGATCCAAGACAAAACACAAGATAAGTCCAGTGATATAATACAGCTGCAACCTCTTATGAAAAGCAGCCCAACTGAACTCGGGAAACCACCATGTAACGTGCATGTTATGGCAACAGAAGTGACAGATGCTAAGCCGGAGTCTTCACATCCTCTGCTGAGTTTGTGGCTGTGCAGAAGCGGTTATCGCTTCACTGTAGCAAAGGCTGTATAATGTTGAGTCATGATCAGCAGACAGCTGCTGCAGTATGGCTCTCACACTTTACACAGATCAACGGTTCTTTCCAATCGAGCAGGACACAAAGGGGTTTCCCTGGTTATAGCAAAAATGGCCACTTGTTTTTTTCCATCCTGTAGCTCTCTGAGAATCTCCTGAGAGTTTGTGAGTGTGTTTGTGTGTGAAAGAGAGAATATCCTGAACTGTCAAAACCACCCACTGGAAACTTTCTGTCCTTCCCAACCACAAACGCATCTGGGGCTAAATGAACAGGACGTAAGCCGTAAGACTTCACTTTCTGCTTCTCAGAGACATTAAAGGCAATAATGAAGTGTTTTTACAGGTTTACATCCTTAACTACAAATGCTGTGTACATTACTAATCACAATTTCACTATTGGCTGCTGCACATTATTAGATTTGTTTCAAGGAGCCATTTACTTTTATTCATTTCCATATCATACTCTGTCTTAATTATGGGAAGTTTACTGATTATTATACACGTACTGAACCCTGTGAAACATGAGCAAATTGAAAAATCAAAAACACATGAAGAGAGCAATGAAAAGCAAAAGAAATAAACCCAAAATTATCAAGAAATTAGTAAAAAAAAATACAAGAAAATCACCTGAATATTAGCAAACAAAATAAAGAAAAAAAGAAAAAGAAAGTTTAAAAAAATAACAATAGTAAATAACCTGGAAAAAATGCATAAAATGAATTACAATTCTGTAACATAATTATAAAAATAATTAACAAATGATTAATGTAAACATAGTTTTTCCCAACCTTTTTCCTTTTTTCACTAGAAATTTTTCCATAGCCATTTTAAAACTATTTTCTAAAAATTAATTTCTTGTGAGTTGCTCAGTACCTTTTTCCCATGTTTTTGAAAGAATTCGCACCAATTCACTCAGGGTTCAAAGTTTTAAATGCAAATACAAGAAAATCAATGTCACTCCATGTTTCAAAAAGTTATAGTCAGCATCACAAAAATTTGTAATCCTAAAGGAAAGTCTATTTTGCTCCAAAACCAGAATATGTGAGTACATTTTTCAATCAAATCATAATTTCTGTATATTTTAGTGTATTAGTTTAGCTTTTTTCGTAACACCAGGAAAATGCCCCCCTTGGAGTACAATAACCTTTGGTTGGGTCAGCTCTAGAAGTACAAGATCAAGTCTGTATATTTTTCTGTCAAAGTTCAATTACTGTTGTGGTAATTCAGTGCAGCATAGAGTGATTTAAAAAGTCTGCAATGCATTATTACAATTTAACCACAATGTAACTGGAGAAGAAAAATAAATGTAGATTTAACATTGGCTGAGATGGATCATACAACTCAAACAAGTTTCAAGAGTATGCTAATAGATTTTTAAGTGTAAAACAAGACAAGAATAAAAACAAGGGGCTGTCTGGAAGGCATGGAAATAACACGACACTAAAGAACATCTTACAATGGAATCACTGCGGTCGTGCATGTGTGTGTGTGTGTGTGTGTGCGTGCGTGCGTGCGTGCGTGTGTGTGTGGTGGGGGGCCTGGCTGCAGTTATGTTTGATGTTTTCTGTCATGAATTACTGAGTAGGTTTCAAGGATCTGGCAGCAAATTTTTATGAAGAAGAATACATGGAATAAAAAAAGACAATATTCCCTTTTCTCATCTTTTAAATGCATCTATTAAAATCTCAACTACAGGGATTCCCCACACATTCATTTACTTGTGGTGGCCCAACATGATTAAAACTTCTGTCGTCTCATACAGATTTTGGAGCTGGACCTTTCATAAGGAGCGCTACTGGAATATACATACTGTTCAGTTATTCGTTGCAACACAATCTTGGACCACAATGTGCACTGTGACTGATGAAAAAAAAAGACCTCACAATGATTTTAGCTTGCACTGCGGTCACATCTGAATCCCCCCTGTCACCTACCGCAATGGAGGCTATTTCTACAATGATCTCTTAAGTGAAGGTTGGAAGGTATGAGTCTGTTGAAGCTTTGACCACATTAAGCATCACATCTAAGCGTAGTCAGGTGTGGTCGCTTGTTCTTGGGACCACACCCAATTGTGATGTATATCACAGGGTGGCGAAACGACCCTGCAGTTACAACTAGATCACAACGCTTGGAAGATTATTTGCATGGATGCAGTTATATTTGGTGATGTCTGTTATGAATAACGTGCAATATCAGTGGTTCCCATCTTGTTTATTGTGAGTCCCATAATGTTATAAGATGATATGCTAAATTCAATGACTATTTTTTCAACTCTTTTTTTTGAGGGGGAAACGTCCACTAACAGTCAAGTGCTTCACTGCAAAAAAAAAAAACAAAAACAAAAAAAAGTTCCTATTTCATTATTAAAAAGTCATCAAAGAGCTTTAACAAGTTTTAACTTCTAAGAAAACTTCTTGTTTATTTAGCCAAACTTTTACAAAGGTAAACTCCCTTCATCACTTCACAGCTGTCCTGTCAGCATTATGCTCAATATGCAGAGCTTCATGTGACCCAGATCTAACCGCACTCTTTTCATCAGCGCGTTATTATTAGCAGTGCCGCTGATGACTTGCTGAGCCTTCGCTTGTGTGTGTGCGTGTCTGTATCTCACTGTGTATGAGTGTTTTGTAAGCAGCGAGAGGCTGCTGAGTCACCTGCTTCTGGTACAGAAAATGCACACATGTGCAGCCCCACGCACACATACACACAAACCATTAGGAGAAAAAATGGCTCCAGCAGAAACCAGGCAAGAGCCCAAGTCCCCCCAGCCAAGCAGCCTGTCTAGTGGTAATTGCAAGAGGGATTGGATCCCTATTGAAACAACTAAGGGCCTGTGTTCATGTATTTAAGAGGCAGTGCTATGTTTCAGCCTGCCATCTGTGGGCTTTAGCTCTCCGATTCTCTCCCACTCTCACTCCTTTTCTTTCTTTCTCTTTCTCTCTCTCACGGGTGGAAAAGTACCGTCGAGGGGCTCAGTGGCCGAGGCCAGGCCGGCTCCTTTGTCTCGCCGTGGGAGTCTAGTCTCACTGTGAAAAAAGCCCTGGTTAATTATTAATATCTCATTGACTTATAACGCACGGCAGGCTTCAGAGGAGCCTGCAGGCAGGGGAAGCTGTCACCCCGGGGTGGTGAGGGATGACAGGCCGGGCTCGGGCACCCACCGGAGCCTCATCAAGCTCTTTAACCTCTTTGTGCAGCTACTGCCACATCCATCGAGAATCTGTAGTCAGTCCGTGGTGCTGTGTTGTGGTCTGATCTCCTGTTTATCTGATCCAAACAGAAGGTTCAAAACACAGCTTGAATGAAAGAGAACAAGATGTTATAGATTTTAGCTGCAGACCAGTCTCACTTTATCCGTTCTGCTCTCATTTCAGCGTTATTGCTCAGATTTATTACTTGGTAACATGTCATCATTATGACCTAAAATTACCTCTAATCTATTTTAATGGACAAGACACAAGTTGAAGGAGTACTCCACTGAAAATCTATTTTGAGTATCACATAGTAACTTCCTGTCCTGTGTAACATTATCTTAATTTATATTCGATCAGCACCCCCTTAACAGCTGAAACGAAACCTTCGCCTTTGGGCAACAGCCCTGGTCAAAATGGGTTCACAGTTGTTGCAATTTATTTAAACAATGACCCAGTAATTATATATTAGGTATACTCCAAATTAGAGCTGCAACAACTAGTCAATGAATCGATTAGTCGATCAAATTAAAATTAATCTCCAACTAATGTGATATACAATTTATCTTTTCATTTTTCAAGCAAAAATATCAAACATTTGCTGGTTCAAGCTTCTTAAATGTAACAATTTGCTGCTTTTCTTTGTAATGTATGATAGTAAGTGTAGAGCATTTGGTTTTTGGGCAGTAGGTTGGACAAAGGAAACGGTGTGAGGACATCACATTGGGTTCTGGCAAACAGTGATGTGAATTTTTCAAAAGAAAAAATGTTGGCATTTTATAGACTTAACAATTAATCTAGAAAATAATTGGTAGATTGAAGCCCTATTTCAAATACTGAGATTTTGCCTTTTCTATCACAGTTTTAAAGACTTCATTTTGGGGCATTTCCCCTGTATTGATAGGACGGCTTAAGATAGACAGGAAAAGAGGGAAAGAGAGGGGAATGACACGCAACAAAGGGCCACAGGCCAAGCCGCACACTCTACCATGTGAGCTTGAGGTTGCCCTACAATTACTTATTTGTCTTTGCAAACACTTACATTTGCTAACATTTATTGTGTGTATTGAACGTTTGAGGCTAACCATGCTAGCCACACATCAAATGGCTAAATATGGCTGTGTATATAGCAGTGCTTTGGCCACATATAGCTGTTTTCAGTGGTATTCTGGTATAAATTTAAGTGTTTGGAATATACTGAGCATATAAATAGACAGTGGACAAGTGGATTACGCTGCAGGAAGGGCTTAGTAAGTTTCTATGGACATCTGTATAAATACACACTTTCTCTTGCAATTACTATTAGCCGTTTATCTTTGCAGGCAAGTTTATTTGCTAATGCTCCATGCAAACAATAAAACACAGCTGATAAGCATTCTTGTGACAAACCAAGTGGCTAAAAATGGCTGTATACATACATAACAGTACTTTGGCTAAATCAAGCTGTGTTTAGCCATATTTGGCTGGATGTGGCAAGATATGGCCGTGCTGATCTAAATTTGGCTAATCATAGTGGAGGAGTAGATTATGCTGCAGTGGTGGTTTAAGATGTTTCTGTGGACATTTGGACTTTCTTGCCATGAGTCTTTTTCATGATGCTTAGATGCTTAAGACGTGTTTTTTTGGAATATTCTATTAAAAGCACAGAAAGGTGGATGTAAACCTTAGGATTAGAGAGACAAAGGGAAAAAAGATAAAGCAGTGTTAGATGTCAAGCCAACAGCAGAGTGCGGGCTGAATGAGAAATCTGATTGTGTTTACATTCCCCACAAAGCTGCCGATTCTGATCCATGGGAATGGAAAGAAAATGAAGCTTAGACTCATCGTTAATTAGTGACTGTATGGACCTGTGGTAAACAGTGCCCTTAAACGCAAAACTATTTTTAAACTATTGTACAGTGTCTTTGAATACTTGAAAAGCACTTTAGAATTTTTTTATTATTATTATTATTATTATAAAACCAATGTACTCTAGTCTATAAGTTTATAGTAGAGAGAATTTAAGAAAAAGGGTACAGTTTTAGCCAAGTTAGATTTTAAGAGTTTTTTTTACAGTCTAACCAAAATTGAAGAAATAAAAAAACATGAACCAACATTAACAACTTACTACTGTTGTTTATTGTAAAATAAAACCTGACCTTTTTTTTCGGAGACAAGGGTAGAACAGAGCTAAGAAATACCTGGCATTTGTAAGCAAGGGCTTTCTTTTTGTTGCTATTTTGTATTTCTCACTCTGCAATTTTCCCTGCCTTGATTCCCAACATGCTGATTTTGAAGAACAATTTGCATAGAATATTGGGGCAGAAACTATTAATATATATTGAAAAAAAGGGGGTAGGATTTAATAAGTATTGACTTCCTCCTACTCCTTTTTGGACATTAAATACTTATGTTTTTAATGAATATGTCCCATTGGCATTGTGCCGTTGTTTTTCTTACTTATATTTTAGGTTTATTCTCCCCTTTTATTTGGCACATTCAAAATACAGATCTAATCTAGTAAAAAATAGATGTTGTTGGTTCCACTATCCTGATCAGTGTGATGTTAATTCAAGAGGCATTTGGTAAATTATTTTTGGAAAGATAGATGTTACCAATTACATTGAGATTTGATCATTTTATCGCAGAAAGAAACAATCTTTAACATTCTACCTTGCATGCCTTACCATTTTTAGGTCTTTTGAAAGATTGATTTAAGACATTTTAATACCAAATAAGGGCCCATTTTTATGACTTTTTAAGGTTCCAAAGGAACACCGAAGAAGATTTTCAGGAATACTTTGCTGATTTTCAACCAGGTCACTGTCACAAGGAAGTTTGTTAAGATAAACAGTGTTTCTTGTGCCACCAGTGCTGGGAATTCCCCACCCATGTTGTGATTAAAACCCTGCTGGGTGATACAAAACGCATCATTGTGTGTCATCAATGATGTGCTTTGCATTACAAGGTGGAGTTTTGCTGATGGATGGTTGGGAAGCTCGAGGCGCTGTAGTCACACGGGCAAAACAAGCACCGTTTTTATCTGCACACACTCCTAACACTGCAGGACACAGACCTGAATGAAAATCAGCAAAGTTTCCCTTTAATTTCTTAATCTAAATTCATATTTTATTTCTAACAAAATAGAATGCAGTTAGGTTTATTTACAAGATTCCCAAGTATTTTCATGGACAAAATTTCAAAACTTTTTCATGGCCTTTCAAGGACCCATAATTTTTTTTCCATGCCCTACTTGCTCGTATATGTAATTTCAGCTAGCTGGCAGTTATGAAGGGAGAGACTGAATGAAATGTACTCAATGGTAAACAAATGTTTACCAAATAAAAATAAATATTTTGCACAAACAGAAATGTTGTACATGTTTTTTTTTTATCTTATAGTACTGATTAAAGTATCTCTACCATTTATATTATTTTCTATTCTATATTAAGGTTACTACTTTTCCTTATTTTTTCATTATTATTTACTCCTCTTAATATGTTTATTGAATTTTTAATGTTTTCACCAAAAACCAAAGCAAAGTGCTTGTAAGTGAAAACATTCTTCGTAAACCCTTTTATGATTCAGATTCTGACATAAAGTTATGTTATGTTCAGACAAGCAGCTTCAGACAATAAATTTGCTGTTATTTTACATTACATTACACATTACTTTTCCAAAAACTTAATGATTTTTGCTAATTCCATGGCTTTTCCAAGCCTGGAAAATGTGATTGTGACTTTTACAGGTTTTCCATGACCATGGGAAACCCATGTTTATTACAGAAATTTGAATTTCTGCAACCCTGAAGTACTGCAAAAGGTGTTGAAAAGAACAACCCACCCACCACTCAGGACCAGAATGGATAAGGTGAGAGCACACAGTCAGGAAAGAGATCCATCCAACAAAGCCCAGCTTTCATGTGTTATCTGTTAAAAGGAGGGAAACCCAACAGTGGAAATAGAAACCTTATGCAACACGTATTTTCCTATTTTGCCATCTAAATGTCCTGCCAAAGACCCCGCTGCTGACAGACAAAAGACATGCAGAGAGCAGCGAGAGGCTGGTCACAGATTAGTGAACAGGATTGACATGAGAACATGGATCTATGTACATAGATGATCATGCATACTGTATATACGGTCTCTGTACTCTAGGCCTACAGTGTTTTATTTTAGGAACAGAAGCCAACCAAACACTGCTGACTCAATCTGCCTGTTCGCCACAGAACAAACGAAACCCAACGGGTCACAATGCCCTGGATTTCAGTTCCTCTGATGATCCGGGGGGACCTGGACACAAAAGCAGGCTCCCTGTGGATTCTGCCTCAGTTCAAAGGCCAGATTCTGCACATAGTCTGATTCACAGGATTGGAGTAAAGGGTCTCTGTGGTGGTGCAGAGGCAAGAAAAAAAACGACCTCTATGACACGTTCAGAGAATGCTGTAGCTGTCGAGCTGACAAGCGTTTAAGCTCACAGCCCACACCCTCAGCGGAGAAGAGTGAAATGAGATAACTCCACTTCCTTCCCACACAGACAAAACTAATGTGCTAACAGCAGTTAACAGGACAGGGTGTGGGACTGTGTAGACATTATAAAATGCATGCATGCTTGTCTGCAGAGAAAAACAGCTCACAAAGGTCAAGACAGAGCAAAAGCACAGAGAACTGAGCAGAATCTGCTCAGACACAATCCCACGTTAAATCCAGTTCTACAAGAGCGTGCTCCAAAATGAGAATTAAAGGCTTTATCACGAGTACAAAGTGATGTCAAGAGGTTTTGAAATATGGTTACATACAAACCATCACTCTCTGTCTGCCGGGCACTCTTGAAACCGTGTACATTATCATAGCCGTGGAGGCTATAGGACACCGGTGGATGGCTGAAAGATAAGCTAGGCTGAAATACAGTATGTACCTGAGAGCCATCCCAGGGGCAGTGCTCAGTTCATAAAGGAGATTAAGCTGCAACCACAGCCATGCACGGTCACCCTGCCAAGCTTTAGTGTCACAGATCTGCAAAGGACGGAGCCCATCCATGAACCTAACACTGCAGAGCCGTATTCAGTCTAATGTCTGTTTGATGCGAAGAACGGAGATCTGATAGGCTGTTTATGTCAAAGAGGGGAGCATCACCTTTCTGTCGACACACACATAATGAAGTGGAGTGTTCACACTTCTCCATGAACCCTTTCACTCGTCAATCTTTCCGCCTGAATATTTATTCAGGGTGGAGAATTGTTCATTCTCTTTTGCATGAATGCCCGCGTACACGGAACAGTAGAAACACACATATTACATGTTTTCAGTGGTGTGAGTGCAAACAAGATAAGACGACTGAAACTAACAAAGCAGAAACTGAAGTAAAAAAAACAAACAAACAGAAACTGTACCAAGCTGCTGCCACCAAGGCTGAAAAACTCTGCTAATGCCTAAGTGACCAAACTGTAGTTCCACTAATGGCCACTTGAGGCTGGTGCCAGAAGCAGGTCAAAATCCCAATGCCCAACTTTACAGTAGAAATAAACATGTTTACAGCCTGCAAAAAATGTTTTGGTTTGGGTTAATTTCAACATTAATGACAACTGTTCATGGTGACTTTTTTTAGGCAATTCACCTGTTTACATTTTATTAAGGATAACAGTAATGCATAATTACGGATGGGCTGCTTTGAGTCACAGGCTGTCTACAGGTCAAATAAGGCTATTTTAACACAATACTGTGCTAGCATTTAAATATTTATTATACAGATCTTGACCATTATATCATACTCAGCTGATAGCAAATATCTTCCAATTGTAAGGAGCTGTGCTTCACTCTTATATTCTGTTGTTTCAGGCTCTTTGCTTTCCGAATGAGCAGTCCGTCCTTCTATTTGCTGCTCTGATGATGGCTTTATTTGCACGACTTCCTCATGGACACCAGTGGAAATCTGCTCTGGATATCCCCACTGATCAATGGTTATGTGCCACTCAAACAGTCAGTGGGGGACTCGGCCCGTGCTGGACACTAGGGAAAGATTCCTCTGGATCTAAACTAGATTGATGGAGACAATTTATAGTTTATTGGTGCCAGGAAGTCTGTCCAAAGATGTTAAAAGCTGCTCTGACACTCACAGATATAACCTGTGCCACCTAATACCACAGCCTGATGTCTATAAAGAAGACTTAACAGGTCACATTAAAGGAATTCAACATGGCATCGAGCCACATCCTTTTGACTATCACTCCACATCCGTCTCAGACTTGCCGGTCCTGATGACTGTGATTACAGGAGCAGCAGTTACAATGATAGCCATGAATATTTGCATACCAACCATCTGGTGAGAACTGGGTGTTCCAACTGATGCTGCTCTGTGCAAAATACTGTTTGTGTGCATACGTGCATGTTTTTGCATGAGCACAACAGCTTTATTGATTCGTTGTTTACTGACCTCTGTAGTTAATGCTGCATGTTACATAGTTCACAGCAGTCAGATACACTGACTGACCTTTTATCAGTCTAAGCCAGCAGTTCTCTAACTTTTTACACCATCTACCACCTTATATTACATTAGACTCTCCAAGTGTCCACTAAAACAAACTTTAAAACACAGTATCGTAGATCAACCATGTTCAGCTACATAGATGCAGGTTTCTAGTTTTTGTTGACTATTAACAAAGAGGTAGCACCAAACTCTTCTCTTCCTGACAGTTGCAGTTTGAGGTCACAACTGCAGTGTTTTTAAAGCTTTTACCATTTATTTTAACTCTACTCACTATCTTGCCATTACAGTTTAGCTTGTAACTAAAAACTAAATTAACTGAATGATCATGTAAGAATGCGTTACGTTCATGAGCATGGCTATGTAGCATGACGATATCGCAACAACAATATTACAGGAAAGCAAAACTTATTTTAAATCACATTTCATGCATTTTATAGTTTAAGAATTTTCTTTTGAAATGTAGCATTTTGAGAGCATTGCAGACTATATTTAAATTCATCTATTTAGTTTTCCAAAAATATTTTAGAGATTCCTCTGCACACCACCAGAAGAAGCTAATGTGATGTAATGCGTTGGTTTGTGGACTGCTGTTTTGAAGCTTCAAGTTTGGCTTTTCAGCTGTCGCCATGTTGGTTTTTGGAGCCAGAAGCACCTATATTTGGACAAGAGACTGGTGCTGAGGAGTAGCGAGGGGTTAATCTAACTCTGCAGACAGCTTGGCACACAGACAGCCCCGCCCTAAATATGCATAACTTTTGGCCTTAATATAATATAAAAGGGTGATTTATATCAAAGTTCACCCCCTGTACAGCTGTCATGAATGTTTAATTTAGCTATAGAGACCATTCTTTGTACCAGGCTGCAAACATGTTTACTTCTGCTGTAAAATTTGGAATTTTAACATGGGAGTTTATGGGGATTTGCTGATTTTGAGCAAACTTCAAGTGGTCATTTAACGTATTGCAGTTTTTTGCACTTCAGCATTGGTTTCATTTTTCAGCCTCGGAGGTTGCTGCGTGATCTCAACCAGGTGTCCAGGGACCCCCAGGGGTCTTTGAGGGAGTTCAAGAGGGTCCTCAGAAGGATGGGGAAATATTTTGTTTTTATTTAAATGACTGAATGATTTTGACTTGAAAATTTAATTCCAACATCTTAAAAAGAAAATAAGAGAAATGATCACACAAATAATACAAAAAAACAGAAAGCACAAATAAGAAATTGTCAAACACATGATGACTTGGTTTACCTTTTCCTAAAGGAGTGAGAACAAGTACCAATGTGTTAAATCCCACCCCTTCTCCGTAGTAAGTCAAATTTTTTATTAACCAGCTTCTTCATTGATTTAAACCTCTAATTAATTAAGCATATATGCATATACCCACATACCCTAAATCAAATATCTACACATTTACATCATTATTTAAAGAAAAAAAGAGGAAAATCCCCATAGAAGTGAGCATGATGTGAGTAAGAGTCATAAGAGTGGTTGCTCATATCAAATGTGTCATTTCCTCCACAGTTTTTTCCTCAACTTAAGTTGACAACCAAACTCTTTTTAGATGGAGGTCCCTGAAGCAAAATCTTATCAAATGGTAATCAGAGACTTAATGTGTGTCAATGTAGCGGTTCTTGATATATAAAAAGTTTGAGAAACAATGGTCAAAGCTATTTGTTGTGAGACGGCTTTAAGCTGAATGTTCACAAAATCATAGTCCCATTTTAAGGCTAGCATCCTAAAGCAATGTTCTCATTTTATTATCCCAACAACCAGAGTTCCAACCAGCCTCAAAATTGCAATTTTGAGTCAGAGATAGCAGGGATTTCTGACAGCTACAATTATTCCTTGTTGGCAAAATTAAGTGTCAACAAACCAGTGGCAAAATGGCTGCGAATACACCATTCCTGGCAGTTACATCTGAAGAAAATCCATATTAACACTGTGGCAATCAATTCAATTTATTAAAGAAGAGCTACTGTTTTCTGATGTGACTACTGCAGAAATGGAGGTATTTTACAATGATGGATGAAAGCTCCCAAGAGGAAAAAACGTGCCAACAACATGAACGCGGAATTCAACTAACCCTAGCATACTGGCATGTTCTCTAAAAACATGCCAACAATAGTATAAATGTATCCCACTCACAGCACATTAAAAAATCCTAAAGGAAAAGCAATCTGCACATGAATCACATGGTGAGAGACCCCCCCCACTATGCTCGCTTCCTGTTGCGTCCCTAAGTAACGGTCGTAGACAGAAAGGGCATGAACCAGGGTGCGGTTTCAGTAAACTGGTTCATAGTTTGCACCATCGGGGACCAGTTTTCTCTGGAGAGGTTTAATCTGGCTCGGCTTGCTTGGAAAACAGTATCCTACCACTCACGTTAGCAGTGGAGCGTTTGGCCACAGGGAGAGGTTTACAATGTAAACCATTTTGAAGATGGTTGCTGCTGTGTGAAAATGTTTGTGGTGCACTCTCTGCCAGATTCCAACGGGAATCCAGTGAGAGCTTCCTCTAACTCACTGGCCCTTATTCAAAATACCTATCAATACTGTGTTTGTATCTGACACATCACCACGCTGTTTTCTCCTCCGTAGAATTACAAATGCCAATACTAAGGGAGTACGTTTAAGTCAACAGTCTGAAATGCAACTTCCTTGATTATCACAGATACACAGAGAAACGGACAGCATGCCAAGACCTAAAGGTCCAAACTAGTTGTGTCAGTGAGCAGCAGCAATTAAACTGGTTTACAAATAGTGCATGACAGAACAGCGTGATGTGAATCTGCTTTTATGAAGCTCAAAGCTGCAGTTCCTTGAAGATAAGAGAAGAGAAAAAACAGCAGAGACCACAGACGGCAGGAGATGACTATTTAAAACACTAAAGCACGAGACACAAGACAGAGAATAGGACAGCACACTCATAACCTGACTACTCTTACGGTGTCATCATAGTTTGCCCATGACAATGGAGAGGAACAGTTGCTGTGTTAAGGGGTGATCACACCGAGATGCATCGCGCCAGGTGTGACTGCTCCAGAAACACCTTGGAAGTGCATCTGGAAAAACAGCTGCAGCATGCAGTCTGTGGAATGGGACTGCATGTGCGTGGGCAAAAGTGACATTAGCGAGCTGTGCAACTCCGCGCCTTAAGTGGAAAAGTTGAAAATATTTTAACTTTTATGCGCACCCAAAAACCACCAGAAAAATGCGTTGCGCAGCAGAAAGAAGGGATCGCTCGACAGGCGTGCTGTACCATACGGAAACAATGGTTTTGCTTGCGATGCTTCAATAATTGTCCCCTTAAGAAACTTGTTTGGAAACTTATTTGACATATCAACTTTATGAGGTGATGTGCAGGGCTGTGTAATGGTAAGAAGCTAGTGACACAATATGTATTATGATACAGGGGTTACAATTCAATATATTGTTAAACAGTAAGCAAGGTGACATATTGCATTTTTTTTAGAATCTAATTTTAGTGATCAGAAGATGATGATTTATCACATTCCCTATAACATCCATTATTACTTTTGTGCAATCTGAACAAATAAATTAACACTTTCCTTTATCAGGAGTTAAACAAATTATGAAAAAAATGCAAACAATTAAAAAATTAATACAGTGTTTTTTGAGAATCAATATAGTGTCACAAAACCAACCCGTTCTCATTATCAGAGTGTCAAATTTGGCATCCTGGTCAGTGGCCTTGGCTGGTCAAACACATGCTGGACTTTCACCCAGGAGATCACATTATGTGTCCCATATTAAACCAAAAGTCAAATTGAATTCTTTCAACCACATAACCTCGTTAGTGGGATACAGATGACATAGCAGTCAAGTGACATGTTAACTTGCTGTAAAAAACATAGTTATTTTTCCCTGACCATGATCATTTTTCTAAAAATAAAGTAGTTTTGTTGCCTTTTTATTTAATTAATTTATTCTATATGTATTTTTATTTTTTTGACAATTCAAAACAAAAAGCCAGTTCATTCAAAAGGAACCACAACCCTTACACAGAAGTTTATTCATGAAAGTCTGTTGATGAGATGATCCACTTAATAAGTATATCATATTTATATATCTTCTATCCTTGTGTTGTGAATCTCTTTTGTATGTATTTTGTATTTAGTCTTTTTTCCCTCTTCTTTTTCTTTACTGTTTGTAATAAAAATGTAAATAAAAAAGGAATACAATATACTATATACAGATGTAGTTGCCATTAATTAAATTATGTAAATTAATTCAGGCAGTAATCTATAAAATGAATCGAAATTTTAACACAACAAATAAATAAATAAGTACTTTTGGTGGCGAAACTTAGGTTTCCTGTGAAGACGGAAGGCTATTTCGAAAGACAGCGAAGCATGCAGTGAGTGGAAAGTAACACAGAAGCTGACATTTTCAAAACTGAGGAGTGTCAAAGTTTGAAAAATAGGGCCACTAACCAAACTGCCATATTTGACGAGTTGGTAGAACATGCTGCACAAAACATAATGTTTTCATACTCAAGTGTATTGATATTTTCTTACATCCCTTGTTTTATGTCAGTGTTGTGTTCGCAGTTTCTTCTCGTGCCCCAAAGTGGAAAAAAAAAATAATTTACACTGCTTTGATACTAAATGTAGCTGATAATAGACAAATATTTTGCCAAAACACATTTTGTTTCACAAAATTATCCAAAATTCTAATATGCAGCTGTGTTAGATTCCAAATTAAATGCAACAGCAATTCAAGATCTTTTCCTAAAGACAGTGGCGCTTCAAAGTTATCAACAAGATAAGAAGAACATTAAGCAACCAGGACTAAGCGCCTGAGAAAACATTTGGTGTAGATTTAATACATGATTTCTTTTTAATAGTCTTTGTTATGGACATAACTCTGTATTAAAGTACTGAGATTTGGTTTGCAGCTTTTAACGTCGTGACTACCACTTAACACATAACTAGAGCTTAAAGGCTGAGCAGGAGTTGGACTAGAGCGCAGTGTTGGCAGATTGTTCCCATGCAGCTGATCAACATCAGCAGCCAGATCTCCATACTCCCAATTTCCAACCACTTTTTTTTTGGTGTGGGCCCCTCTTTACAAACCTGTTCTACATTAAAGAGCAAAGGGTTCTCCAGCTCCCCTGAGGGAAGTGCACTAACTTTCACTCATTATTTAAGAACAAGGGAAAGTTGAGTGCTTGCAGAACAGAACAACCCTATTACAGTTACAAATACAGTCCCAACAGCCATCACTGTCATATCACTATGCTCGGCCTTCACTCTTGAATTTAATCTGCAGGAGCCATCGCAAAAACATAACAAGCACATGCATGTGTTGTGCGTCATGTGAAAAAGTACAGTGAGCAGTGCTACTAAGGTGTTTTACATTTTTAGCTTTTTCTGACAAAATTAAGACAGGTTATATAAAAGTGAACACAAATTATGCACTGCCTGACAACACAAGGTACCTCATCTATTTTAATAAAAGTTTACTGTTAAGACTGTAAGAAAGCAGCCAGAAAAGTTTCAGCATCTGACAGATCTCAACTAGGCTTAAAAAATGTATGCAGCCCTCGCTAAGTAACAGCATGTCAATTCAAAAGCTTTTCAAAATAAGCTGATATGATTAGATTTGTCTGTGATTTGTATCTTTTTCCCCTTCCTGTCTTGTCACCGGGCCTGGGGTATTTGAAGCAGTCTTTTTTCTTTCCAAGCCTGATGGGAACTGGAGGCCTGCGCAGCATCTGGTTGACTTGGAAACAGCTGTGTTTTCACAGATCTGACTGAGGGTTTATAGCTGCTCCCAGCGAGCCCGGGTTCACTGGGCCTGTTTGGCTAAATAACGTTAAATCTCACGTCTGCTCCTCAGTCACAGGCCCACAGAAACACTGTTACTGTCACTGTTTCTCTTCTGTTCTCAGGGAATGTATACAGTATAGTTTAATAAGTCTACTGAAGGATCTTGGATCTTATGAGGTGTCTCTGTTGAGTTTAAAAATTACAGCTCACTTTAGAGCAATTAATTATAATTTGATGCACACATTTCAGTTCCTGTTACTGGCAGACTTTCAGAAGCAAAAATCCACAAATACAAGTGTCATCTGTTGATACTCACAGACTAACTGACTGCAAGTAAGAGACTAAAAATGGACAAATTGTGACAATCGATGCTTTGTATACAGTCCTGAGAGAAGTGTTTTACTGCTGGAAAGATGGTCTTTCATGAAACTACTCTGGTGGAAAGACTCAAATACTCTTGACACAAGTGCTACATTTTTAAATAAAACAGAGAAAAGGGACTGTAGCCTACATTTTGTTTAAAAAGTACAAAATTTGCAACTACCAGAATGCACTACGTCACACTGAACCAATAAAACGCTCCCCTGGTGGATGACGAAATGTAAGTTCATCCATTTTGACACAAAACAATATGGCAGCAGGCTGGTAACAAACAATCTCATATTACAGCTAAACAGTACACTAAAATATTTTTCTGAAAATGGATCAGAATCTGAGTTAATGTTTGATCAGCTTAGTTTTACCCTTCAGTTTTTTCAGCCTCTCTTTTTAGGTATGGCACCCACTTCCCGTTCACACTCGAATTACAGCCAAACAAGTCACTGAAATATGTTTCTGGAGACATTTTAAGCAAAAAATAGGCAACACAGTAACATAATTTTGGTTTCAGCACGGTCTAGGTGGTTTTACTGTTTGATCTCAGTTTTTTCAGGTTCTGTTTTCTTAATAAAGAAATCAGTATGATACACACTTCCTGTTCATAACCTCTCTTATCACAGTCCAACAGTGCACTAAAATATGTGTCTGAAAAAAAGTAATCAATACAGTGGCAGAGTCTTAGTTTATATGTGATTAGCATTGTCTCGTTTTACCCTTTCATGCTTTTTGGGGGGGGGGGGCTCTCTCAATTCACTTTTAAAACATGACTTCAGGGTGACATTGAAGCAAAAGGCATTTAGTATTTTTTTTAAATTAGCAATTATTTTAAGATTTTACAATGCAAGGTCAGAAAAAAACACATTAAAAAATCTGTCTTAGCATTTGTAAGAAGAAAAAAATTTGGTTTAAAATTTTTTTCAATTAATTAATTGCATTTTAAGATTTTTAAGGATCCGTGGGAGCCTGTATACTGTTTGTATCTGTGCCAGCAATTATATGAATATGCAAAATATGATCTCTGGTGAGAGAGAGCCAGCAAAAATCTATTGGATAATGCAGATTTGAGTTGAGAGAAGAGCACAGAGAGCTGGATGCCGGAAAGATGGAGAAAAGTTTACCTCAGTTCATTTACACAAACTACCCACACTGTTGCGATACAACTCTGGTTGAAAACTGGCAAAATTTCCCTTTGAAGTAGAACACTGGTCTTGAGAAACACTACAGTTTCATTTTACTGCAATGATCTGAAAACATTATTCAGACCACATATCTAATAACTTTCTGCACGCCTGTGTGTGCACGTGTTTCACCACATAAACTCCATTCACCAATCTGTCCATAAATCTCCACCGCCACAGCTGAAACACAACACGTCATGTAACGCAACACTGGTTCCACATATGTTCCTCAGCTGGAAAACAGCCCACTTATTTCAACCAGTTGCACTCTCCTGCCCCCCACCCAAAAAAAAATGGATGAGCGGTGATATAATTTAATCTGCTTTATCATGTGTTTAGAGACTCTGTTTGGAGTGTCAGCACACTGGAGCAGGACTGAGCTGTCTGTGAAGTCATGTAAACCACATGGATACTGCACAGCCCGCCTAGAAAATGGTTTAGAAAAATCTCAGTCTGCTATACTTGTGCTGACTGCATACGGCCGGCTTCTGATCTCAAATACCGGCACAGATATGTAGGTTACACATGCATGTACATGCCAGCCACATGAACAAAAGCACATCAAAGTAGAAAAACACACACCCCCATATTGGCGTCATACACACAGAAATAACTGCACAGACAGAGGACAGGTTTTACAGTGAGTGACTGTGCTCTTAGTACAGGATTAGAGCCGACTGATGCTCAAGCAGATTACTCAGCGTTCTCTGGTCACATGACTCGAGATCTGCATGCCAGTACGCAGCAGAGGAGCAGGTCACCAAGCATGCTGCTCTTCAGACTAATCTGCAGTTTGAAGCCAAACAAAATGGTTACAATATCAAGGAGCAGCAGAGGTGGAAAGTAATAAAGTGCAAATATTTTGTCCTATTTTGTACTGTTTTGTACTATTTTGTACTGTTCTTTTCCCTGATGTACCACTATGCCATACTAATGAACATTAGTATGGCATAGTGGTTGCTAATAGGATAAGAACTGGATATGCTCTGATCAACAAGAGCATCTGATGCATCTGCATCCCAGCAGACACAGTGATATAGACGCGAAGCACCTCTCCACGGTACAATTTTGAGGTATGAGTCTGTGTACTTCGGCAACTTAATACTTGTACTCTATAACATTTTTGAGGGAAATATTGTATTTCTTATTCCACTGCATGCATTTGACTTCTGAAGACACTGCTTATTGATTTTTATTTTTTTTTTACATTTCACACATATGATGATGTCAGATAATTTGATTCAGAATAGATTATTGTACCTAAAAAAAAGCAATACAGCCAGGTTCTAACACATTTTCCATTTCAAAATAACATACTTTTCAAAACTTCTCGGTGGATTTTTTTTAGACCATATTTGACATCTCAGTACAAACAGCCAGGAGTGAATGATGTAAATAAATTATTCAAAAATCAAATTGTTATCATGCATGCTACATTATGACTACGTATGCTATTATATTGTCAATAATTTACCAGAATATTGTATAGGTACTTAAGCTCATATAAATCAATTAACATTGAACCCAGAAAAGTTCAGGAAAAGTTCAATCACCGGAAAGACCTTGAAATCCCTGAAATCATATTCAGTACATTTGCATACTGCGTAGGAAGCCCGGTACAGTGTAGCTGAGCAGAGCAGAGAGAAGTTTAATATAACATCCCCAGGGCCAACTTTGTACATTTTGCTGCTAATACATTTGACTTTTATACTAATACACAATAGTATATTGCAGGAAATTTTAAATGCCATACTTGCAGCTTTAATAGGATGTTTCTCTGTTGTCATATTGAAACTTTCACTTCAGTCAGGCATGTCCAAAGTCGAGCCCAGGAGCCAGTTGGGACGATTTCAAATGGCTCACAGCTTGTTGTATGAAAAATATTATATGCTGCTGACCACACAATACTGGATAAGCAAGAAGGATCACTTTGCGTTTGTTGCGATCACCTTGACATGAAAGGACTAGTATATGAAAGTAGACATGTTGGAACTATGCAGGCAGAGCAAAATGTGTTTTCACAAAAGTATGGTGAACAAGCAAACCAGCACTTAACAGCAGACATTTCCTGCTGGGCAGCAGAAATGAAGTAAAGAAGCGCTTGTCACACTTGTCTTTAAAAAAAAAAAAAAAACCTGTATGATGCAAGACGCAGCTGGCCCCCAGTAATTTTTACATTATCTTATCTGCCCCCATTAAAAAAGTTTCTTTTGCTTTCACTCTTTCACTTAATCACCTCTGGTTAAGTAAAAGACCCAAACACTTGTTCCTCGACTGCTTCACAGCAACTGGTGCTGTGTTTGAAACAGAAAGAAAAAACAAAAGGTTTTTTTTAGGAACAGCACCGCAAATGTAAAACAGAAGGATTCCCCTTCCATTTCCATAACTTTTACTTCAGTACACATATAAAGCCTTGAGCTGCTGTGGTATTACACACAGAAAACCCATTAAAAACACCAGTTACTGTATGGCTTTGAACATACACTATAATGCGCAGCATACATGTAATATAATGTATAGTTCCATAACTCATACTCCCAGTCACTTTTCTTGAAGCCTTAAGTACCACATATATCTTCTAAAATAATCAACCATATGTTTCTGTAATTACACCATATGAAAGGCGCCCTAGTAATCTCCAGATTTGGGATCATAAATCCTTTGGTGACTACGACCTTGTGGGCGAGCCGCATTCAACATGTGGAGAGAATAAAGCTATTTTCGGCGGATTCTCAATCAAATAAACAAATCTGAAAAGCTGAAGAATGAGCTGGTTGGCTCACAGGAAGACTGAGTGTTATGGAGGAAACTGGGATTAACAATCTTGGTATGATGGTGCCCTCTCCTGACCACATAGGTGAATAGATTTTCTTTCTTCAGATTTACTATATGGTCAGACTAGCGTCAAAGTATTTAGAAAACACAGGACAATTTTTTAAAACGCTGTTACTTGGACACTGTTTTTCCAAAAGAGCTAAACCTTTTCTAAAAACATAAAGATTTAAAATAGCGCTATGCAGTTTGATTTGGAACCTGAATCAACATCATAGCTTTTTGCATTTAGACGCCTTTCACAAGCTATTTGACCCTTTGAAACCTGAGCAAATAGGTTTGATATCTTTGGAAAAGATGGGGAAAAAGCAATGACGAACTTTACAAGAAACATAAAAAATAAATAATGAAAGGTGACAAAAAAATGACTTAAAAATTAGTTTAAAAAAAGAGGGGAGGATTATTAGAAATTTCTTTAGAAAAAAAAAGAAATGGAAAAATCTCCAGAAAACTAAATATAAAAAAAAAACTATAATGACTTTATATCTAAAATTGTCACAGAAAGAAAATAAAATAAACACGTATGTATTTTTTTTATTTTCAGCACTTTTTAGGTCATAGGTTTTCTTGTTTGCTTTTTGCAATTTTTTTTCTTATTGTCAGGTAATTTTCCTGTAACTTTGTACTTATTTCGTACTCAGTTTGGGGCAATTTCTTGCTTAGCTGCCTATTGCCTTGTTCCCATGTTTTTTTTTTTAAAGAAATCCAACCAATTTGCTCAAGTTTCAAAGGGTTAAGAAGGGTTAGGGCAGTCCTTTTATCTTTATCTACAGGCATAAAAGCACAGATTAAGCCAGAAGACAAGCAGGCATTGAGCTGGTGTCTTACTTAAAGACACTTCAGCAGGGCACACATGGACATGGACAGTCTCACTGACCAGTAGGGACACCTGTTGCTCAACAGTGGCCAATAAAGAGTCATATTCTGGTTTGGTTGATGAATCGAGGAAACCGTGATTCTCTCTGACAGCGTGTGTGTATTCAGGACATCACTGACCTGTATTTGCCAGTCCGGACTTGTACACCTTTCATGCCACAGTGTTGGGCTCCACCCACATCATTAACCAGATCATCCCCGACCATCAGGGCCTGAAAGAGAGGAGCGAGAGGAAAAAGAAAGGCCCATTATTATTTAGTTAAGAAATGTATTAGAACTACTTATGCAGATGGAGATACAGCTGGCTAATAACATGCTAACATCACTTGTTAATTATTTCCAACATATTTCCTTAAAAAGGGACACCTATCTTTGAATGAACTGATGACCTATGACTAAGTGACACATTTTATGGCTACTTTATATAAGATTTAATGCATAAAAATAACAGTGCAGAACAACTGATAAACTGAACAATTAATCCAAATAGTAAATGCAACAATTGCAGGAAATTTTTTATCATAGGAGCGATTTAAATGATTTAAATGAATTTTGAGCAGATTACTTCAGAATACTGCATTAGAAACAAGTTTTCCTGATATATTTCGGATTTTTGTGTACAGTTCACAAAACTGTATACAATAAAGACTTCATGGGCTTCTTCTCTTACAGTTTCAATCTTTTTTTTCTCCCTGAGGCATGGCCGTTGTTCTTTTAGCTCTTTGGTTGTTTTAAATACACACTTGTAGTATGAGAGTTTTTTAAGGTTATATCCCGAATAATAGTCTAAAGTTTAAAAATAATAAATTCATTTAGTTTTCATAACCGATATATGTGCATACTATATTTTTTTTTTCAAGTTTTCTTACACCTGTAAAATCAGGAAGGACTCACAACCCCTGGTGGGAGTTGGGACCACCAGGTTGGAAACCAGTGAGTCACCTAGGACATAAACCCTGTCAATTATGTAAGATATATCTTGATCTCGATCTCCTCCTTTGGTCCCTGCTTCCTACCTCAGCATCATCAACATGCACCGATCAATTTCAGCCCGCCCTTCCTTCTCCTCGTGTTTCTGTTTTAATCGTCTCCGCTATCCTCTCCACTGACCAGGTGCTTATTGTTACACAAGCATGAGTTTTCTCCATTGCATCGCCAATTTAAATTGTGAAATGAACTCAAAAAGTTAAAACAATACTCCAACCCCCCCACCCAATGATCATTTTTACATCAATTACTCATTGCGTGTCACATTGAATTATGAAGGAAAACTTTTTGTTTTCTTGTTTTTTTCAAATGCCTCGGCTGTGAAAGAGAAATCCAAAAACTGAGAAAATTCTTCATAAAGTGATATAAAGTAATAGGGGTCCGTTTATATATATATTTTATACACTATATCAATACAATACAACTCTCGCACAACTAGTTTAATCAGTGTAATCCAAGTCTCATTTATCCAGTTGTATGCGCAGTACTTGCCTGATACATGTTTTACTAAAACCTTACTATCTGAAACACAGACGAGTTGTTTGCCTGGGCTGTTTATGCAAAAATGTTTTGAAAGGTAAGGTTTTTGTAAAAACGCATAAGTAAAGGAAGTACTAAGCCTACGACTGGATATATCAGACTTGGGTTATATAGCACAGGCTGTGTGGGAGTTTGTAAAACAGATATTTTTACAAGATTTTGCTGTAGTTAAAGGTGGACTCCTTGAGTTCATCAAAAACAATTTTCTCAGTTTATTGATTCTTTGTTCACTGTAAAGCGATGCATGAAAAACAAAGTATTCTTAACACATTCAATGAAACACAGGCTGATCAGCTGGGAAGTGAAATATTCCTCTAATTGAGTCCACATTTCTTTGACAGAAATGCAACTTCTGATTGAGACGGTATTCTCAAGAGTTTGGTAACCTCTTCTGAAAGGAATGTTACTGGTCAGTTTTGAACTGAGTTACTCAGCAAACAAGGAATTTCCACTTAGGTAAAAAAAAAAATTGTGTCTCCATCTCTGTGTGAAAGTCTGTTAAGTAACTGAAGGCTTTATAAAGGGCAGCAGATGTAGCTGTGGATATATCTGTGTCTCAGTGAAAGACAAGAGATCCAGAGGAAAGAGTGAAGCTTATGCTCAGATGAACACAGTTTTCTGCGTGTGCCAGGTCCAAAAACAGATAGGCTTAGAGAGACTGCTGCACGTTCTTTATACCTGTAAGATACTACGATGAGCTGATACAAGGGATAGACATTAAATACACAAGAAAGAGAAAGAAAGAAAAAAAAGAAGCACAATGCGTGTACAACTGGAAAGGCAACGTCTTGGTTTTGTTGCGTGTCTTAATGTTCCAGCTGCTGGTGGCGAAATGTGTCAGGCAAACAATTAGGAGGTGTATTAAAACAATTAGTTTAATGTGCAACAGGGATGTCTCTTAAAAAGTAAGTGTGTGGGGCATTAACAGCTCTGTGTTGATTAGGAAAAACACAACATGTGACTGATGTGAATGGGGTGCAAAACCACAACAAAAACAAACTGTTTGAAACAGTAAAGGCTGCTAGAATTGAAAAAAATAATCTGCACAACATACCAGGCAGTCTGTTAATGTTGATATGTATCTAAAATTACATACATTCTTATACTGTAAATTTGTACCTCGACAAAACTAAGGTAACAGGACACCGAACACAGACCGAAGTCACTAAAAAACAGGATTTATTCAAGTAGGATTTGTAAGCCTCATTAAAATCACAAGAACTCGCAAGTAAGATTCTTCTGGTTTGTGTGTGGGAAATCTTGTACACATATCTGCTCCTAAACTAACCGAGCACACAGTTTATGTAAACACTTCACAGCCCATTAACCCTGATGAATGGTCAGTCGCTCGACACTTCTAATAAGTGTCGCTCGACAGAAATTTAACAGCTGCACATTGTTTTCAATTTCAAACCTGCACAGACCGCTGTTTAAAAATCACACCATGTCACACTGTATATGTGCTTTTGATTTATTAACTGTATCTTTATTGATTGATCAGCTACAAGTTTCTCTGTAAGCAGCAGATTCTCTTCACTCCCTACTGTGGGCTGGAAAATAAAATCAATTAATAAAAATAAATAGAAACACTAAGCACACCAGCATTACCTTTTTTTTCCAAATATGACATATTCAGAATTTGATAATGGTCATGTAAACAGCGTATTCTGTTAAAATATTCAGAATTGGGTTTTAGGAGGATACAGCTTTTTTGGAATATGTGTCTCATTTGGGGTTTACACTGCAGTTTGCAGGTTGCAACACACGGCCTCTCCTGTTTTCAGGTGAGTCATTGCGTTGTCATGGATACACTGTACACAAACCAACTTGCCAACAGTTTGCAAAGCTGTGTGGTAGAAATGATGCAAAAGAAAATACCACATCTCCGCTCAGATGATGAAACACACCCACTTTTGGGCTTTATGAAACACTCCGATATCAAGAGGTTTTTGGAAATAAAGCAGCACCAATGTTTTTAAGAAGGTGAAGGATGGAAAGAGAGAGTCCAACACATCCGCACCGATAAGAAAATGTTAAAAAAATAAATAAATATTTCGATGCAAAGACGCAAAAGGACAAGCAGCTCCAGCTGTTCTCCTTCTTCATGCTATGTCGTGATAAATGACATATTAGGGCACGCTAATTGAAGTATGTACAGCTGCATGTAAACGGCAGCATGAGTGGAATATTCTGTTTCATTACACATGTAAACAGCTTAGTAGTAATATAGTCTTTTTCAGAATAAGGGCAAATATTTTGTGCGTGTAAATGTACTCGTTGTTTACTTCCCATAGATCCAAGATTTTCAGTAAACGTCTGCTGTCAGTCAGCCTGTTAAAGGCAGTCTGACTGACCTTTGTCCTTTCAGCTCTACAGGAACTGCTGCTGACACTCGGCTGCTTGTGTGCAGAGACGCTGAACGCAGGTCAGAGTCTGTGTGGATTGAAAACTAGTATCTCCATGGTGATGTTACAATCACATTGTGCGGCAAAATATCTGCAACATGACAAAATTCTCTAGGTGCACGACAAGAAAGAAAAGTGTTGAGCGAAACTTTTTCTGAGGATAACACATCATTTCTCATCAAACGTTTCGAGCACCATACCATGAATCAGGCTTTAGGAAGCGTGTCATCATATTGCTTCTCGGCAGCATGTAGAAATGTTTGCTTGAATTATTCTGAAGCTATTTGTGAAATCGATTGCACAACCGTTCTCTGCCATTTCAGCTCTTTATTCGATGTAATCACACTGTTGCAGATGCTGTCTGCTGCATGTTTGACACTCAGAGGGGAAGGACTCCTGCTACTACTGAGTATGTTCTTTGGCACACATATATAAAACAGGCATGCAGAGAGATGCATGAAGAGGAATGTTCCCTGTTTTTCTGAGGGCGTTTTATGGGAATGTGGTTCGATTTGAAGAGTGCCTCTGGTTCATGTGTTCCACATTTTATCTTAAGTGTTGGTCTCGTCTCGGTCTTGGTCATGATTTGGTCTTTGGTGGGTGATCCTGACTACAACACTGCTCCCCAGTCCAGTCAAAGTTTAAAACTGAGTCAAAGCAGAGACGATCGCCTCGGCAAAGCTAAATATTTCGCAGTTTAGCCCTTGAAAAAAAGCACTGCACTTTCATTATTGTACAGCAAACGCCACATTTGCAGGCACTGCCTTGTATTCTGGATACAGTTTGTATCCTCTGTTGTTACGTACCTCGTGTGGTTGAAGCCCCATGTCATTGAGAACACTCTGGAAAAACGCTGGGGATGGCTTCCCGACGACTTCAGCTGTTAGATCACAGGCGTACTGAAGGAAACAAAGAGTTGACAATAAATAGTCCCTGTTCATACGAACAGAAATGCTATTTTTAATAAATATAAGAGTGGTGACATCATCTACAGACACACCTCTGCATTCACTCTGAAACACCTTAAAAAAACAAACTCTTAAACCCCTTTTGTTTAAATAATAACAATAATACCTATATTTATATAACATCTTTGGGAAAACTGCTTTTAGTAGTTGTGCTGCACACACTTGGAATAATTTACAACACATATTAAAACTTATCAAAACCGTACTTTTAGTTCAATTTATAAAAACGCGATTACAAAGCTACTTTGCTCCTGAATGAAATTGTTTCTAACTGTGTGCTGTTCTTGTTTATTTTCTTGTTAATTTATTTTTGTGATTTAAATGCAAATGATGCACAAACCGTACCTCCAGAGCCTTCATGTACACCCCGACATCGAGTTTCAAACCATCTGTTTCCTTGTAGTACCTCCTACATGGAGAGCAAAACATCAGAAATGTTTTGTTTAGTTTTGTGAATACATGACATATTTCATGTTGTGCTTGATACTGGAATAAAGAAATATAGATCTGACTAAAGACTTGTAATATCCTCTCACCCTTGGCCCAGGGAGAACAGCACCGGCTTCTCCAGGCCTATAAGGACCCTGAATGCATCATTCAGGTTCTGGTAGGAAAACTTCTCAGCTGCATCTCCAATCACAACGCAGTTCGGGTTGGTCTTGTCAACGGCGTCAAACTCTGGGAGAAGAGCTAAGAAAGAGTAAAACGCACAAAAATACTTTTTAGGGTTGGATCATTCAAAGCAGGAGTCTTCAGTGTTTTTAATGCCAACTACCACTTACAACATAAATGTAAAAAAAATAAATAAAATCACTGGCGCTTGAGATAATCTCTGAATACTTTTGGCTCTTCTCGTTTGTGCTTGCCCTAAACTGCAAAGTCACTGACGGTTTTGGCATGGCGAGGTGCATTTGCGCCTCACCATCTCAAGGCAGACGGTGTGTCAGAGTCTCTGCCTCGAAAAATTACAAAACAATCCACAGTGACTCATAAGAATGTCCATACACTTGAAATAATAATCCAGCTAATTGGACACTATGTTCAGTGACCTGTAAATATTAGCGAACTAATTCACCTCGCCGTTATAAAGGAGCCATGCAGTTATTTAGTGTTAGCAAGCCGACATGATCACACACAGATTCATGGTTAACAGTTATCAGAAATGTTGTGTACTGTAAAATATTTTTTTTTCTTTGCTATTTTCCGCACATATTTTAATAAAAAAATTAATTAATCGAAACTAAGCTTAACAGTAGCTCTAAGGACCTCCAGAGGGTAGTGGACCACTTGTTAAAGATTTAGCATTTAAAGGATAAGTCTGGTGATATTTTCCATTTTCTAACTGTCAACAAATCCCATGAGAAGATCGACACTAACAAGTATTGTCTGTAAACTCAAAATAGTGTGTAGTTTATTGATCAAAAACTGTCAATAACACATCAGTGAGACACAGCGAAGCACTGGGCAACATGTTGCTTTATTACAGTAAACATATGAACTGTTGTTTATATCCAACAAACAAAGTACCGCTGCCTGAAATAACCGCCAAATTTATAAAAATAAAAAATACATTTTTTAAATGAAACTACATAATTGTTAGTCGTTTTTGCAAGATGTATGTCTTTAGTGGAAACTAAAGGTCTTGGGACAGAAGCCTAAAACAGGCTGGGAAAGTCTGACAGAAGTATAGAGATGAACAAGTATATTATTCTGGTCTTCTCATGGGATTTATGGACATATGGATGTTAGAGAATGTGTTTTTAAGTGTGTGTGTTTTACATGCAATATTTGAACAAAGGGTTTGTCCAAATGGATTGTTGACAAAGAAAATGTAGCCATCACAATTATTTACTGTAGGTGCAGAAGTTGAGTTTTAAGAGGTACTTATCCATAGTTTGTGTATTACATACAGTATATGTCAGCTGGCATGCCCCCAGCTTGGAGAAGCTTGCTGGAGTCCAACATGGAAGCTAAGCGACATACTGCGGATGTTGGAGTCAGCGACAGAATGTATTTTAGCCACAAGAAAGTCCTATCTAAGAAATAAAAATAAAATAAATTAATAAAATAAAAAATCAGTAAGAATTTATGTGTATGCTGTATTAAGAATACTTTATGTGCTTTACCTGTTTTTCCCTGTTTTCGGTGTGTTACCAAAAACAGCGTCATTTCTCTTGTCTAAGCCACCAAACTCCTTTGACAAAAACAGTCATTTTAGCTCACAGAACACAGGAGCTGCTGTTCAACACCTGCTTCAATCAGTTAGTTGCTTTGTGTTATTTTGTGACTTTGGTGAATCCTAACTAACCCTTTTTAATGCCAAAGTCAAACAATATCCCAAATAAACTGACTAATCGAGGAAGCAGTAGACCAACAGCTCCTGTGTCCAGTGATGTTAAATCAATGTTTTTGTAAATGGAGTCTGGCTTTGAAGAGAGTGATATACCAGCTTCATTTTTCAGATGGAAATCACTGTCTGAGATTCAAATAAAGTTGTGAAAATACTCTTAATATAGCGTACACATTAATCATTTTTTTAAGTGGAGTTTTTGGTGAACAAAATACATCTGTTGCTTGCTTATCTTCCATGTAAAACTCCTGCCTGCTTCTTCAAACAGGGGCGTTGTCGACTATGATATGCTATTTACTGTCTACAGATAAGCACTCCATACAACCCCACTTCAAAAAAAAATCTGAAATATCCCTCTATGTAGATAAAATCGATGCAGCTTAAAAATGTTTAGATATCCTATGTAAAGTGCTGAGATTAACCAGGATTTCCTGACAAAAAAAAGTCTTGTCAATTTGAAGCATTACCATCATACACCAGCAGGTGAGGCCGTAGACCTCTCTCTTTTAGGACAGCTACGACTGCAGGAGCTGGAGAGAAGACTTCAGACACGGATATGTCAAAGCCCAGCCTCTGCAGCTTGGCTACAAACTTCTCTCTGGTGGCCTGGGTCTCATTGGTGCAGAAGCGCAGCTGCAGACCAGAAGCCTTGAGCCTTTAAAAGGGTCAGAAGGTCAGATTTAGGAAGGAGCAAACAGGTTGATGTGCCAGATTGACACTCTCTTGGAGACACATTGTTGAAACATTCAGCATTGTTTGCATCGTTACAATCATACGCGCACACACAGGATTTGGGGGTCTTGCAAGAAACTGCTAGAATTAACCGTGTTCATGCACTTTGCTCCACGCTGAGCATACACGAAGCTAAAATCTCTAACATTGACGCTTGCTTGTTTACTCACTTTTTCACAGCTTCAATCGAACCAGAAATAGCAACACCGTCTCCTTCCCCGCTGTCATACAACACGCCACACATGTCCAATATGACTCCTTTCAAACTCCTTGCACAGCCTGGCCAGCGCGTGTCAGCCATGACGAGATGGTAGCCTCAGAGCGCATGCGCGTAACGCCAAGCAGCCTGTTAAATGAAGTGCACCAGATTTACTTTATAACGGTGCTGGTACATAATATTTTAGACGTATTTATGAAAGTTTCATAAAGTGCTGTGAGATTATTTTTTCTTTTCATTTTTGTTTATGATCCTATGTTTTTTTTTGTTTTTCTTTTTTTTTTCTTTTGAAGTTTGGGGTGTTTTTCTATATTTTATAATTTTGACTCTTTTTTTAAGCATTTTTCCCCACCTTTTTTTATATTTGTGAGGGTTTTTGTGGGGGGGGGGGTTTCTGTTGGGTTTTTTTCTAATCATTTTGAGTGTTTTGAATGTGTGTGTGTGTGTGTGTGTGTGTGTGTGTGTGTGTTTAAGATTTTTTGTGGTGTTTTGAATTTTACTACTTCAAGCACATTTCCCTGATTATACTTAATTATTTTTCCTTCACATACTATTTTCAATGCAGGACTAGTAGTATTAGTGCTTATACTTAAATAAAGTAACTGAATACTTCCACCACTGGCCTTCTCCCACTTAATATCATTAAATAAGGAAGTTAAATATCTTATCGTGTTTCTAATGTTTTTGTTAGAGCACTTTTCTAATAGTTTTTTATTAAGCATTTATTGAGCATTTTTGCATCGACGAAATCATGGGGAAAAGTTGCAACATGGGGGCGTGTCCTCTCTGCTACAGCACCCCTGACGCAGCATGACGTAATCACGCATTAAGGCAGCACATTTTTCTTTCTCAGACACAACATAAGCTGCACCGGATCCCTGCGCTTCAACCATCGGACAGGACAGACATCAGACGCTTTTCAAGAGGGTTTTTTTTTAACGTCGCTTCATATATTTCTGGTACTGTTCCACTTTCCTTCAAGTCTTCTTTGTGTCGTTTAATAATCGCCTGCTTGATATTGTGGTGATGGCTTAGCGGCAGGAAGACGCCAAGTGTTAGCTAGCTAGGCGGTAACGGAAAACGAGGCACCTGTGTTATCTTAAAACTCTTTGGGTGAGAAAAAACATTCATTCATATCAAATGACCGCAAAATGTAATTTGTATTCAGTTTTAAGCTTGAGCTTTTGAGCTTCAAGTCCACGATACAGTGTTAGATAATACAACGTGATTTGGCAGAGCTGCTCAGACACTGTCATTTCCACGGAGCTCATACGTCTTTATTTAGCTGTTTACCGTAATGTTGGTGGTGGGTGTGACTCGGAGGCAGCTCCCCAGGGACCTATCATCTCTCACGAGGAGGTGACTGAGTGACACATGTCATGCCACGAGTCCACTAGTGTCCTTGATGCGGTCCTGTCCAGGTGCTTTTTGTTTGCCTTGTGTGTTTATTCACTGTTAAAGGTTATCGATTTTTCCCAGTGCCAAGTACTCTTCCCCCATCCAGTAAGACTTTACTGCTTTATTTTACAGCTTTTGATGATATCATGGTAGTTTTGTAATATTTAGTGTTTCGCTCTGTGACAGTAAGTTGTAGCTCACGGGCGGATCGCGAGACAACAAAGCCCCCGGGCACAGACTTTGTTGTCATTTTATGTTTCCTTGTGGCTGAGTCTCTTCACAACTCCTGTGCATTTGTTTGTGGTCTTTTTGCAGTTATTTACAATTATTCTTAATAGTTCGTCTGCATCTGTTTGTATGTGTCTTACCCTTTTTGTAGTTATGTTTGGTATTTTTTGCAGTTCTTTCGCATCTTGTTTTTGGTCTTTTCGCGTCTTAATGTAGCTGATTTGTGTATCTTTGAGTTAAATCTGTGTCTGTTTTTTAGTCACTTCATGTCTGACATAATTTGTGTCTCTTTGCAGTTCCTTATGCACCAATTTGTGTCACTTTTTAGTCATTTTTTGTCTTTTTCTTTCATTTTGCATCTATTTGTCATTTTGTGTCTCTTTGTGGTGTTTTTGAATGCATCATGCTGTGTTCACAGGAACTCAAAGAGAAGGAACATGGCAAACCGGATGTGTTGGTATATGAGAGCAGGGCGGTAACATTAGGAGAGGCTGGCAGAGAGTACTGGCAGCAAAGTTAGAATTTTTTTTATTTTTTGTTGTCCTCTGCAACAGGTTTTAAACTGGTTGTTCAGTTGCTCCGTCACTCAAGGAGAAAACATAGGTGATCTGGACAATTACTGGATATTACTAGACAAGTTACATAAAATAATTGTATTTAATTCTAGTCCTTGTTAACAATATGGTGTCAACATTGTGATATTTATGTTTAGTTTTACTGTCCTGCCATTCAGTTGTTCAATCATTCAGTTGTTTTTTTGCCATCTACTTCCGCCTGATTCCATGTGAATGCAGCATGCACTTGAGTATAATTTTGCAGATGAAGGCCACGGGGTCCTTCGGACATTTTCGGCCCCTTGTCCTATGCCGGCTAACCAACACAGTAAACCGTCCGTAGTGTTTATTAAGTATTGAGCATACTTCTAGACACCTTTCACCAAGTAACCTAACTGCCAAAAGCACCACTTAAACATAGCGTGACTCATCTTAAAAACATTCAATGCGTATAAAAGGCCACCTTATGAGTCACACACACTTAAACATCCAGAAAGCAGCTATGCTCAGTTGCAAGAAAAGCAGTACATGTTACAGGACAAGGTAACAGCAGTGAAAGACAATTTGAAATAAGTCTACTTTTACTCTACTAATGGAAAAGTCTGGAACGTCACAGATGAGTTGCCACGCTGCAGTGGGATTAGCTTTTGTTAACCCGCACCCACCGAAAGCACGGTCCACTATTGTGTTGCATGTGAAAGAGAGGCCTTGCTCAGCAAACTTGCAAAGCTTTTGTGCTCGATGGGATCTCCCATAGCAGCGTGTTAGCATATTAGGCTCATTTTTTAGAGTGTTTTTTTAAATGATTATTTAATTGTGTTATGCTGTGACATGTCAGGATAAGGGCTTCACCGCACAAACATGATCAACACGTTTCTTAAACAGGCTGGTTATATCATTTGTAAGTCTAATAATATTTTAACAGTTATACAGCTGCTTCTAGTAAACCTAAAAAGGCCAACTTCTGTTTCAACCTCACCTCAACCTATGTAGCTAAACAAGGGTTGCACCTAATGAATTTTCTTATTTTCAGTTAATCTGCAGATTACCCTCTGTCTTACAGTGATCCATTGTTTTGTCCACTTTCCCACAGCCCAAAGAGATTTATTGGAAGTTTTAATTGCCTAATTATCCAAAACTGCAAACTGCATTTTTGCTTTAAAATGGCTGAAACATAATGGCATAATCAAAATAATCACCAGTTAATTGACTAACCAATGCAACTCAGGTGCCTATACACATAGCGAGGGCCAAAAAATAGATTTAAGGGGACCGTTTACACTATAATCAAAAATCAGTATGAGTGTTGGAGATACTTGCGTAGAGATCTCTGCCTTCTGTTGAACATAATGGAATATTGACTAATAATTTCTTTATACCAAACTAAACCCGTCAACCAAATCACTGCACTAGAAGAAGTGTGCATCTACTCATGGACAAGAGGCTCATGCTCCTGTAAACAATAATGGCATCCTCCTCAGCTGAGCTGTAGCTAGCTCAGTGGTGCTAGGTGAGCTAGCAGTAGATGCACGCTTCCTCCTGCAGAGTGATACAGTCGGTGGGTGTAGTTTGGTAGAAATAAAATGGTTTCTAAATTAATCTGTTCACAACAATGTCTGTGGATTATCTTGAGTAACCCAGGCATGATTTCTGGAAGGAGACATTGTTGTTTAGTTATCCAAATGTGTTTTATTTTTTGCCACACCATAAGCCAATGGCCACATAGTTACACTGAAGAGATGGCAGACATCTCTATGACCGATATCTCCAACACTCGGTAACTCACACCGAAACATGACTGATCGACTAATGCAGAAAAAAACTGTTTGCATTTGTGAACTTTTCCAAACTTTGCTTCTGCTTCTAGCAAATATCCCATTAAGTCTACTTGATTAGCCGCACGCCTCAGTTCATTTTTTAGTTTAAAATAAGAGATTCTGTAATAATACCAGAACAGGTTTATGACTGATTATGAATTATGTGTCTTGAATCCCCACTATTACCTCCCTGCTCTTCTTGTTATTTTGATTTGGGGGTGAATTGTTCTTTAACTGATATAATTCATAATAAATAATCCAAACTTATGAAATGCATCGGTGTTTGATGCAGTTTGTTTTGTATAATAGTAAAGCACCCCCATCTGACATATTTGCCAAGTCTGAAAATACAATGAAGCTTAGAACCGTTTTACATTATCTTTAACTTTTTAACAACTTAACAACAGTTTTGTAATCTTTTTACTTGCTACTTGCAACAAAGAAGCCTTATGTTATCCTAAATTCGGCACTGATACAAAGTAAATTATGTTTTTTGTCTGCTCTACCATATTACAGACGTAGCAGCACACGACCATGAAAGGAATGATTCTGCAGCTCAGCCGCAACCTGAGCCGTGCTGCCCCTGTCCTTAGTCGCAGTGTCCACTCTGGCACACGTCCCGCTTCGACTGCCGCGTCCAAACTGAAGTCTGATCGCCCGCTCACCTCAGAGGAAATCTACGCCAGAGAGGACAAGTATGGAGCACACAACTACCACCCCCTGCCAGTGGCCTTAGAAAGAGGAGAGGGTGAGTCCAACGCATTAACGTGACTACTAAAAATAAAAGTGTGATGGTTAAAAAATCTCACTGTTTTGCCTATAATCAATGGAGGCTTTCCTAAACATTAAAAAAAAAAACACATGAAATAATTTGGGCAAGGAAACAAAGCGTTTGCATTTACTCCCATATAACCACAGGTGTGTTTTTAGGCGTAACAGGAGTTCACACAACCAGAGTGCCATCTCCTACTGTCTTCAAAAGTAAGGTGTGCCTGCACCTGTTGCACTGCTTGTTACAAGGAAGATTCAGCAAATTGGAAAAGCGAGCAGTTTTCTGATGATAGCGACACAGTAGGAGTGCAGTAATGTCACTGCAGCAAATATAGTGGGGCATTTACGCGCAAAAAAATAAAACTGAAGTTATAAATTTGACAAAGGAAACATAACTTTTTATTCAATGAAGTTACACTGCTCTTTGTTCATAAATGCACACAAAGTCTCTCTTAATGGGAGATTAGACAGCGGCTCTGCTCTGCTCTTTGCTATGTTCACACTTTAGAGAAAACAAAATTTATATTTTCCTCATTGATCTTGTTCTATTTCTCCTACGTGCAGCCCATCAACGTGTGTGTGTAACAATACAGTGTTAGCACATTTTGCACATGCCTATGTAAGAGCATCTGCACTATTGCCTTTCAAACAGGTTTTGTTGATCAGTGGTGGAATAACTGACTGTTGCTTCCAAAAAAAAGCCACAATCCCGATGATGCGTGTAACAACACCTCATTTTAAGACCTGCACAGACAGGCCTACGCTAGCTGTGAAAACATGAGCTGCATCAGCCTTACACTAAACAATGACCTGCGTGCTGCACTGTGCGGTGCTTTGTGCAGGGCCCAAAATGTACGACACCATTTTTTCTGCTTTAAAAATCACATACGAATCATCACAGACATTTCCATAAAACGTTGTTTTCTTCTCTACTCCAGGCATCTACGTTTGGGATGTGGAGGGCAACCGGTATTATGACTTCCTGAGTGCTTACAGTGCAGTAAACCAGGGCCACTGCCACCCAAAGATCATAGCTGCGCTCACCGCCCAGGCCTCCAAACTCACGCTGACTTCCAGAGCGTTCTACAACAATGTGCTGGGAGCCTACGAGGAGTACATCACCGACCTGTTTGGCTATGACAAAGTTTTACCCATGAATACAGGTACTGCAAGGAAACACCTGAGGCAGATTGTATGAAAGAAGTTAGTATGATTATGTGTTATGTTTTTCTTTTGTTACAAATTAGGTGTTGAAGGTGGTGAGACGGCGTGCAAGCTCGCTCGAAAGTGGGCTTACACTGTAAAGGGAGTACCCCAAAACCAGGCCAAAATCATTTTTGCAGGTGAGTCACCGTTAAGGCTGGGTATCATTTAAAAAATATATACCAGTACCAATACCAGTATCCTTAAAGTGATAGGGATACCAATGGAGTGCTTCATCTGATTACTTCTTCTTTTACTGAATTCAGTAGTCACCATTTGAATAGAAGCATTCAGTTGCTTAAAATGCCACATCCCCATCCAATTTAGTTTTGCACCAATACATTTTTAAAAATGTTCAGACTGTTAGAATATTTCTTAAACGACTGTACAAACAACTATTAAATTCAAGGCGCTCGGCCTCACCACATTACAGATTGTATGGGTTGTTGCTCTACAACGCTTGCTGCGATTGGGAGGTGATTGCCAATTTTAAAAAACAAACAAACATACAAATCGCCTTTTTTCTGCATCTGGATACAAAAAGGATTAAATGCAGGTATCGTTTCACTGGATTATTTTTGATACTACTTGGTACTGCGTTATTTTAGTTAATATCTTAAAAGGTATCTAGCACCTGTACCCAGCTCTAATCACCATCTAATGAACTAAAAGATAAAATCACAATTATGAAGTGTGGCCCTTTTGTCACCGTAAGCAGTGTCTTTTTAGGAAAATTGGCACCAAAATCATGTAGCTTTTTTCCTTTCAGGGAGCTTAAGGTGTCAAAAAATATTTCTTTATCAGTAAATTTCCACTTAAATGCACGGTCTAGTTAATTTTACCCTTTGGATAATACTACCAGATAACCAAACGCGCATTAAGCATGCACACCAAACCTCTCGACATATAAAATAAGGCGACCGAATTTTCTACATTATGTAAAGATGTAAACTCAGAACATTATAACAAAAATGCCGTTTCATTCACTCTTAGAGGGAAACTTCTGGGGCCGCACCTTGGCAGCGATCTCCAGCTCAACGGACCCCAGCAGTTACGAAGGTTTCGGCCCCTACATGCCAGGCTTTGAGCTTGTCCCGTACAACGACATTCCTGCTTTGGAGGTACAAGTTTTGATTTTATCTTTCCACTGCAGTATCTGTCATGTTTGTCTAAATTCCTTGGATTCGTTGAGAGACTACTGTTTTAGTTTCATGCAGTCACGAGCAGCTAATGCGTGAAAAAGCTTTGGTCCACGCAGCTGTTACAGTGCCTTGTAAAATGCCCAAATTATAGGGGGAAGTTTATGTACGTTTTAGTCACTGCACACCAAACTTCAGGCTCTTTCCGGGTTAACTAATGTGGGTTTGTTAGGAAACACCGATGTTAGCAGCTAAAGTTTCATCATACCTGCGTTCAGTGGCCATGTGCTGCAGGAAGGATTGAACATGTAGGAACTTGAGTTCTGCTGCCAAATTGCATCGCGGTCACAGTGTTTTTCCTGGCATGAATAACAAACAAAGGATACAGCAGAGGTCAGGGACGCTTCTGCTGTGCATTATTTTTTTTCCATTGGAGGCAAAGATTTGCCCTTTTTTCAGCCTTGTAGCTGGAGATCAATCACATTACTGACAATATTATCACATTTACAAAAGCTCCTGCTAGATTACATGCTTCGTGTATCAAATGAAACATGTAACAAAACACATTTAATCTTTTTAGCCCAAACTATTATCTTTCCCTAGTCCAAACCAAGTCCGTTTTGTCCCTAAACCTATCCGGACTTAAATTACAGCATTGTCACACCATTACCAGCCAGACAAGAATGTTATTTATCAACTCGCGAGAGGTGGTGTCATGTAACTAAGTAATACTACTTCTGTCCACCTTCAGTTAAAAAACAATGATTATTTCATAAGTTTCGCCAAAACGACCTGACTTAACACCCTCATTGGCTCTCACCGAATGGCTGACTGCAGCAGCATGTGTCTGCTGATAACGTGATCTTGGTAACTGCTGCCTTTATATGTAAACATTAGAACCTAATGATTGACCAAAGTAGCATTTCTGTATTGACAGACTTATCTTTACACAGATAAAAAATGTCTGACTGAGGCTTTTTTTTTCCAGAAAGCTCTACAGGACCCAAATGTTGCTGCTTTCATGGTGGAGCCCATCCAGGGGGAGGCCGGGGTTGTGGTGCCAGACCAGGGGTATCTGACCAAAATCAGAGAACTTTGCACCAAACACAACGTGAGTCTGGACAAATGAACATCAGAGGCACGAAAAGAACGTCATGAGTGATTCCTTAGCTATTGTAGGTGTGGATTAGGCATGTCAATGGTTAACGGCTGAAAATATTTGATAGTGATATGAGTATATTTGCCATCATTTCATCTAAATAACGGCCACAGTGAATATGCCTGAGGCACATTTCATGCTGTTTTTCTCAACAGTGAGTGTCAAATAGCCAGTAGGCATTCCTGTGTGCTACTGAAGACTGAGCACAACAAATAAAGTGTGCTAATGCGTTTTCAAGCACTTGAGAAGAGGAAAGGCAGGTGGAGTGAAACTTAACTGCATTTAAAACTGCCATCTCCTAACACCACAGTGCGATGTGGTAACACTACTTCAGTTTGAAAATCATCAAGCTACTTTTTTGTATGTGGATGTACAGCAGAACTATCTAGAAACAACACTGCAGATATCATCCTGCCTGGAGGACAATCTTCACTTCCTATTTGCACAGCTTATGGTGCTGTGTTTGGCCTAAACGGTACATATTATAATGTTTCTAAGGGGTTAAAAAACAATGAACACAAGGCAGGCAGCTGTACCTACTGACTGTCTAGTTAATTGCAGGAAAACTGCAGTTTAGGCTTAATTTTTAGACTTTTATATATGTTATCTGATTTGGTAGAAAAGCATTCGAAATAATCTCTGCTTCACAATGAGAGACGGGGTTTAAGTCAATTAAATAAAAGAGGGTCCTCAAATAAAATTGGGCAATTGATACTGTAGAAGGACGCAAATACTATTTATTATGCCGCTACATGACCAGAGAAAAAAAAGAGAAAAAACGTGGTTTTACTCAAGAGGTAGAAAATACCAGAATGCACCGTGCTATCCCAGACCAATGAACAGCTGGTTACAAAGAATCTGGTATTACAGTTAAACAGTAAGCTAAAACATGTTTCTGAAAACATTTGAGGCGAGAAATATGCAACTCAGTAACAAAATCGGTTTATGTTTTATCAGCGTGGCAGCATTGTGCCCACTTCCTGTTCACAAACTCTCACACATACAAAAGGGCATTAAAGTATTCTTCTGAAATAGGAAGCACAATGCCATTTTTTTGATTTATATTTCATAAACACTGCCGAGTTTTACTGTTCAGTAGGATTTTGGTCCAACTGAGAGAGAGAGAGACAGAGAGAGAGAGGCCAATACAAAAACACGCAAGTAACCAGGCTTGTTAATTTGGTTACATCAGCTCTTTCATAAGCCCTGCAGCTGCAGCGAAATGAAAGGGTTACCACAGCATAGATGGTTGTGTATGTTTGTAAAATTGGATTTTTAAACACATTTTGCCTTTAACAAATATTGGACCAGAAGGACATACTGCAATTTTGATCAAATTTCAATTAAGTGTTCAGCCATACCTTAAATGGCTCAGAAAATTATGTAACTATGTGACTCATATTCATGATTATTATGTATGTATCTGCAGGCCATACAAATAAAACCGGTCACAGGTTTTAATATTACTACTAAAGTCGTCTGTGTTTCATTCAGGTGTTGTGGATTGCTGATGAAGTGCAGACAGGTTTGGCGAGGACTGGGCGGCGCCTGGCTGTGGACCATGAGGAAGTCCGCCCAGATATCGTGGTTCTGGGCAAAGCTCTTTCTGGGGGAGTTTACCCTGTAAGCATTTTCGTTATTCATTAACGTCAAATCATGGATTTGTTTTGCAAGAAAAAGACTTATTGAACTTTTGGTGTCTAGTTGTGATGGAGAGTATGGATCATTGTAGTTGTGTAACTTTTACCTTTGTTTTACCTGGTCTGTTTGTGTGCCGCAGGTATCTGCTGTGCTGTGTGACAATGAGATAATGCTGACAATCAAACCTGGAGAACACGGGTCCACATATGGAGGTAACCCCGTGGCGTGTCAGGTCGCCATCGCTTCACTTCAGGTCAGTGTTACAGCGAACTTTAGTCATTTCCTCGTCTGTCTACCCTTTCACAACTCATCACTTCTTGTTGTTGACTTTCTACGCATTTTTAGCCTCTTATTCTTTATTGTTTTACTTATGTCCTGATATTTTGCCGTTTTAATATTGTTGTTTCTGTAAGGTGACCTTGAGTGTCCTAAAAGTCACCCGTAAAGTCAAGATAAAAAAAAAATGTGGTCAACTATGTCATAACTAGGGGTGGGCATTATGGCTCTAAAATATTATCACTATATTTTAGTACATTTTTTTGGGGAAACGATATTCTTTATATGTCAAAACACTAAAAAATTATTCTATTATCAATTTCAAGAACATATAGTTGCAACGAAGTAAGTCTTATAGTTTCCAATGTCAACATTAATGTAACAGTGTGCCTTCAAATATTCAGTCAAAACTAAATAAAAACTTCTTATCATTTTTAGTTTTCAAACAACATAGGTAACTCAGACTGAGATTCAGATTCTGCATAAAATATGAATACTACAAACAAAGTAAAAATCACAAAGTACACATCTTAACAGGTGCCAAATTAAAAAATGATATGATATGGTACACCCTTAGTCATAAATTCTGTTGTTCTAAATTATTACTGTTGTTATTTGCAGGTGCTTGAGGAGGAGAAGCTGGCAGAGAATTCTCAAAGGATGGGAGAGCTGCTGCGGAGCGAGCTGAAAAAACTGCCCAAAGACATTGTGACAACAGTCAGAGGGAAAGGCCTCCTCAACGCAGTCGTCATCAAAGAGACCAAAGGTACAGTACCGAACTATTTCTAAAACAGCAGCCCTGTAGGCTATCAGTATTTGGCAAGTAAGGTTGAAATCCAAACTCTAAAAAGTTTTAGTCATGTACATGAAGTGTACAAAATGCATTTGAGCCCACATTAAAAAAAAAAGACTCCACCTGTAAATACACAATTAAAATGTGTCGTCTTTGAATGATTTCTGTTATTTTGGTATCGAATGGCCGTCTCTGTTTTACCCACTAATTCAGTGAGAAATGAGACAATTCTGCCTTCAAAATGACTTACTTCCAGTACACAAAGTTTTTTAGGAGTCTAAACTGCAGTGTGGTTTTGTGCTATTTTTTTGTACTTCACACTGATTCAAACTAAAGCTGGAGTGCAGAACTTTTGTCTCCCCCCTCTGGCAGTGAGAGTAATTACACAAACACTGTCCTCATGTGTTGCCTGCAGGTGAGCTCGCTGCATCTCCCCCACCCACAGGAGCATTGTCTTCAAGCCTTTTTTTTATCTTTAATTCTTTCTGCGAATCCCTTAGTCTGTATTTATTTCACCATAGCTTCTGCGATACTCCCCACTCAAGCATTTCATCCATATCCATAAGCTTTCATAAAACACGCACAAATACGGACAAAAGAAGAGAAAGCTTCTTCCTTATCGGTATATGTATCTAACCTTAAGCATAAATAAATGAAATTATATTTTTATTTAAAGATCCTGCACTCCAGCTTTAAGAAATTAAAAGTAAGATGTCAAATGCATTTGATAAAAAAAAAACTAATTGTACTTTGGATTGTTTTTTTCTTTTTTAGGGCCTTTGCTACATCTAGAATAATATACTTTGTAAGAAAAATGAAGAGTAAAACTCTATTTTTGCACCCGACAGACTATAACGCCTGGAAAGTGTGCTTACGCCTTCGTGACAATGGACTGCTGGCCAAACCCACCCACGGCGACATCATCCGCCTGGCCCCTCCCCTCATCATCAACGAGCACGAGCTGCGCGAGTGTATCGATATCATCCAGAAAACCATCTTGTCCTTCTAAACTAACTATTCAACAATATACAGACAACCATCACAGTGATAATCTAAACCGATGATCCTATCATAAAGTCACTCTAAATATTTAGCATCTTTTATTTTTCTTTGTATTTCAGACAGGAGTTGTGTGAAGGGTTTTTCTGTAGAAATGCGGTATGCAGAGACTGTGCGGTGCGTGCTTCTATGAGGTGACACGGACACTTTTGCACAGAAAAGCTGCTGTTCCATTTTTTGTTGAAGCTTACCATTGCCTTAGAAAAGACTGCAACACAGGCGGAAAACATCAGTGATATGTTTAAGATGTTGAATGTTTAATTCACAATTCTGGTGTAAATAATCAACGTGTTTGTTTTTAACGTAAGCTTTTAATTTAAAAATAGGAGAAGTAGTGCTACAGTGACGCATGCAGTCTAAAGTTACCACTTTTTTTGTCTCAGAGGCAAACGGCTACGTCTGACTGACTGACTGACTGACTTTAAATTGAATATAACAGTGAGGGAAATACTTGTTACAGTTGAATGTTGTTTGCAGAAGAGTAAACATTCAGTCTGCTGAAGTACGGCTGTCTGTGAACCTAAACTCTGTGGAACGTAAAACTTGAAAGTTGATGAAAGTCTTGTTACATGGAGGGCAATCTAGTCTGGGTATTTTTGATGTCAAGAGCAATGTTTCTCCACATTTTTAAAATGCGTGAAATGTATAGAAAATGATCACATTACAGGTCTCAAAAGGGAAAAATAATCATTTGAGAGGTTCTTTAAGATGTTTTACTTTCTCCTACAACTATGACCTGTATCTGTTTTTGTTATTGAACTTTCTCATGAATGTTTTGTCTGTTACAAAACAATGTTAATATTGTCTTTTTAAAGGCAATATCCCCTTTAAGTTGTTGTACAATCAATTGATCTTCAAATAAATTATTGCAGTCTTATTTCCTGTCTTGTGTTTAAGTAGAGTTTTTTTGTATGGCACGGGGGTCATCGACCTCTGGACACAGATGGAGAAGCATAACGCCAGGCGCAGCGAAACTCAAACCTGAGCGTTCATTGCACCTGAGCTAAGTGTTTGCTTTCACTCCCTCTGCAGCAGCTGCTCCACTCATTCATCTGATCAGCTCTGAACAGCTCGACGGATCAATTATTCACCCTGCAAGTTAAACTCCACAAACTGTGGACGGGGAAAAAAAACTGCAGAGAGCTCTGCCAGCGCTGCGTCCGCAAAAATGTCCAAAGTTTTCCGCACCGCAGCCAAGTCATACATCCCATCTCTAATTAGTAAAACATCCTCTACAAAAGCATGTCAAATAACAGATATGACGCATGCTGGATGTAAATGACACACCATGTTTGGCGGTCATAGCAAAATACTCAGATATGACTGTAAGGGAGAAACTCCGCTCCTTAAAACCTGTGCCTCCAACAACAAAAGGTGAGGACATAACTAATGCTATTTCGGAGTACTTTGAGGTACGAGAGATTGACCTTTATATCTCTGTAGCGGTCTGATTTACAAGAAAATGTAAAATGGCACTTTATATCAAAAAAGGTTTGCGATCCACTTTTCTTCTGCAGATACAAAAATCACAAAGTGCTTAACATATAAAACAAAATAAAAACTATAAAAGAGACAGACAGCAGATGGACAGATTACGGATGTTTGTGTGGAACGATAAAATTTGATAGACCAGAACAGAACTGCAGCAATCAATTGATTAGTTGTCAAATATTATATCGAACTAATCTAATAAATGATTAATTGGTTTGAGTAATATTTTAAAACTTTCTAATTACCACTTCCTAAATGTGAATATTTTCACGTAACTTTAATCCTCAAGGTAAAGTCACATATTAGAATATTACATAAGTAAAAGTATCTGATATGTTTAATTTTATGATATTAAATTAACTTTTGTGCTGAAAGTAAAAGTACAAGTAAATGCTGTTAGTAAAAAAGCTAGTGGTCAGAATTTTGAGAATTATTTATGTCTTTGTAAGGAACACCACCATAAAAAGGAGCTTACACTATACTTAAAGAATTAAAGAACAAAATTCTTTAGTTTTTAACATTTTAGCTGTTTTATCACAGCGTGCAGTTATTTCCCATATGCATTTGGTGTATATATATATTTTTATTCCTCAGTTTTTGCATCTTGTTTTTTTTACTATTAATACTGTTCTTTTGGCTCAATTTCTATTTTTTTAGTGCAATTATTTTTCTATTTCTATTTGAGTGTCTTGTTTTTTTTACTATTTATATTGTTCTTTTTGCTCTATTTACCTTGCACATACCCTGCTTTGATATCCCTTTGCTGCTGTAACACTGCAAATTTCCCAGTTGTGGGATAATAAAGGATTATTTTATTTTATCTAATCTTATAAACCGGACTGTGTTCCATATTTGAAGGGACTTCAGCTTCAACAAATCATTTAACTTGGTTAAAAAAAAAAAAAAAAAGTTGCACAAACATGCCTGTGATCTCATCCCGTTCCCATGTCATGCTGTTAACACTGAAATTTTGCATTTTATCCATTACTTTGCAATGTTTCCGGATTTAACACTAGATGGTGCTGTGCCTTAACTAAAATGAAATTAAGAATTGGTGGGTGCTCAATTGAAATAGTCAGGTACACAAACAATTACAGAGCAGGTGTTAAATGCAAAGCTAAAAATAATAGAAAGAAAAGCAAGATAAGCTACTAAAGCTTCCCTGCAGATACAATTCAAGACTTACTGACATATCTAGGTATACAGTCCCAATATAATACTGTTAAAGCTACAAGCCATAACCTGGATGATCCATCATTGTGCCTGTCACACAAACCTCTAAACCAGCGGTATACGGGGATTTCCACTGACAGAGATTTGACATATTTGACACTTGTCATTCCCAGAAGACGAGCTGCTCTGAACTGGATGTTGTGGCAACAACCTCAAGCTGGCTGACTGAGACAGTCGAAGGCTTTCTGTCCCCTCGAGTGCTGACCTTCAGGCAGCATAAATCCTACAGCACAGACTGCAACCACTTAGAATTTCTCTACACAACAATAATGTAAACAGCAGCAGTAGTTGAATTAATATTGCAGTACAGATCTGTCAGATGGCATCAGATGATTTCATCTCTCATATACTCTATATATATGTTGGCAGAAATAAAATTTGACCTTTTTGTAGGTGGAATTGAGAGCATCAGATAAATAAAAGAAACTTTGCTGCTTATTTAATACCAGGAGAGTTGCTTGGAAAAAGTTATGCGACACACAGGAGGATTTGCAAGAAATCATATTGCGCACTATTAAGGATCAATAAAATCCACACTAATTAGTTTAATGCTTTGCACTTTTAATGGCGTACTGCTGGCCAACTCCTCTTTAACGGCTTTCTGTTGAGTGGATTTTTCTTTTTTTTTTTAAACACTTTTATTTATCCAGGGAAGGCTCGAATTAATTACACTAACGCCTGGAGCACACTGCATGTGTGAGCAACGCGTGACGCAACCTCACTGAACTGCAGCGTCTTGGATGCTCGTGGTGCTCACACAGGGAGCGTCTCTGCTGCGGCGCCTCTGTAGGGCTGCCTGCTGCTGAGTTCTGTATTTCCACATTTCTATGCACATTTTCCACTCATGTATGAAGTTATGTAGCTCCTGCATTGTCAACAACACGGTCCTGCAAATGTTTAAAAAAATTGACTTGTGTCAATTTGGCTCAATAGGCTCTATGGGGTGGATGCTACTAACATTCATTTAATCAAATGATAATATCAAAACTGGTGGTTTTTCACAAGAACCTCATCTGCTGAGGAAGAGCATGAGATTTGACAGAAAGCTCCTAAAAAAGCAAAATGCATACAGAAGTTTTTTTTTTGCCTTCTGAACTGCACTGAAGCATAATACAACATGTAAATATATAAATATACTTTCCTACACTGCTTACATGCTCTAACCTTCTCCAACCTTCAGGCCAGTGCCTAATGATCAGATTTTTGTTTCATCTGTCGCACTGTCAAAACAGGCCTTGTAGTTCAGGGCAAAAGTACACACAGCCTGCAATCTAGGACAGGTTATTATTTCATATGAAGCGCAGCACAGAGATGAGCGAGGCCCAGAGCTTGCTTGTGAAATATGAGTGGAATCCAGCCTGGCAGGAGAAATGAGGGTTATCACCGGGTGATACCAAGCAATGTAGTGGTGGCCTGTGCAAGCTTTGATCCTACACTGTGCGGAGACTTGCATCCCACTCAGCTGCGATAGGAAGGCATACCATATTCCACAAATGAGCTCCAGTTTTGGCACGGGAGTGACAGGCCACAGGCTCTGTGAGGATCTGGGAACGCTGAGGTCCAGGCTCTTTGACAAGCCAAACCTGAAGATGCTCCTTTAAAGCTACTTGATTTTCCCCAGCTGCACACTCGGTGCCAACAGTCGGCCTGGCCCATTCAAGCATGTGGCGAAAGGCTGGCTTCAAAAGACGGGTGTGTGTTCCACCACAATTCCTCAGACCGAGAAGGTCAAGAGGAGCTCGTCCAGACTGGATGGCTGCTCACGTTCGCCTCTTTCAGCTCTTTGTTTCTCGCCACCTCTCTGTCTTTTTTTCTTTCTCTCCGACTGACTTTCTTTAATTTGTTATCTCTCCCCGTGTCCCCCCTCTCTCTCTTTCTCTCCCTCGCTGCCCCTTTGTCTCTCTCTCTCAGCCAGCCCATTTGTATTCATTCCTTACATAACGGAGAAATCAGATTGTGGTACTTAGCGAGGATGTAATCAAAGTACTGTGCCTGAAATTTAATTCAGGTAAAGTTGCAGTTAAGAAGAGGATAAATTATAAAGCTCTGTATCCATTAAATGTGCGGAGAATAAGGTGCCAGCTTTAGAATTATGACTGATGCAGTGCTGGAATAGGATAAGCCATTCGTTTTTTCCCTCTACCACCACAGATAAATCAGAGAAAAATGTTGGGCTCGCCTGCCAGTGCTCATATTAATGGGCCTTTTGCATTAAGTTTACGACATCTGAGTGCACTGATAAAAATACATGTGCATCTTAAAGGGCAAATGACACATAATCCTTAAGGAGTAATGGGCGCTGACCATTTTTCTCTACCTCCACGCGCCCTCTTTCAGTTCGCACCAGAGGGGATACGTATGTATTGATCAGGCTTAGCAAGGTCCTCAGAAGGACACGGTGCTCCCTGCACATCTGTGACTCTCAGACCAATGGTTGTCACACCCTCAACTGATTTATTTCTAGGTTGTAGACACATCTGCGGTCCTTATGAATCTTTAATAAGGCAAACACGACATGGCCACAGTTGTAGAAGTTCACAGGGTGCCAAAGTTGTTCTTTTTTTCTACATGATTTAAGAGTTTTTTCATGCAAATGACACACCACAGAGGCCATATACAAACTAGAATTACCACCTCATGGCTGAATGTAGGACTGTACCCGTATGATGCCAGCTGAATCAGATTTGGCTGTTCAATACAAATAGACGACGATTCGTTTTGTTTTTCATACAAACTTTGAAAATTTGGACGGGCTATGCAGGACATTAGTTGTGACAGTGACATCCACGTCACGTAGTCAACAAGGTAATGGTGCTACTAATTGGACGCAAATGCACAACAACATAGATATCAACAAAAGCCAGATATTAACTTGCTGTGAGCTGTAAATTCACCACATCTTTACCTTACAGTGTAGTTTCTCTCTCCCTCTGTGCCACTGCCTGCATGTCTGCAGCTGCAAAGAGTAGTGTGAAAGTCATGAGCACTCACTCCACAAAAAAATCTGGAGACTGAAATGTCCCCAAAGGTACACTGCACCCCACCCCCCAAATCAGAGAATATGAACCCCATTTAGTTGTGTCTTCATGGCACAAAATTAAACCACACCAGTGAAATGTCAAATTCCAATGCAAGTCCACTTGCTAATTTTCTTTGAATAAGTGACCAAAACGACCAAATTTTAGTGTTTTTGTTTTACATGTTTATTGCAATAAGTAAAGCTAAATCGAAAACTCGTGTAATAATTTCACCTGATTTTAAATTAAATTCCTTTAAAGGTGATCTAACATGTTCCCATACAGATTCTAAAGCACATTTCATTTACGTAGATGCCAACATGAAATGAAGTTTCTTCACACTGCAGCAATCATGCACGAAACCAGATAAATCACAGTGAAGAGCATCTGATGAATTCCGTTTTTGTGCGCACTTCTGGCCCCTGTGGCACTGAATGCAAAATGCCTGGCAGTAACTTATATGCAAGAAGAGGATGACTCATCTACCTGTTGTTCATGTCTCTGGGCAGCCACGCTTCACTTTCCATTAGAAAATAAACTCAATTACAAATTCATTTAATTTTATTATCCACAGTCGGGAACATTGCTGTCTGGGTTTCTGATTGGGAAGACATAATTAGAGTCAGTGGACTACCACTGGTTGAGCTTCGTTTCACCATAATGAATGAGAAACGATTCACAGCGGAGGTAAGAAACGACTACAACCGAGACCCAGGGCGGTGACAGTGTTGCCAGAGTGATTCATTCAGCCGATTTTCAAATTCATGTGTGCCAGCTCTATCACCATTTCCAAAATGCCTGCAGAAAATGAAAGATAGCTGAGATGCCAAGAGAGATACTCGCAATGAGTGAATGTCAGTGCCTCAGAGCCGCCAGTGGTACTGTGACTGTGATCATAATCAGGTTGGGTCGCAGTAGACAGCATTAAAACTGTCTTTAAACATGGATTAAACCAGATTTTAGTCATGCCAGCGGTTGCACGATAGGGATGGTTTGTTGTTCCTCTACTTCGGTCCAGAATGAAATATTTAGCCTTAAATAATAACTATGATAACATTTATGGTCATATATCTAGTGAAATATCCTAACAGCTCTTTGATTGATTGACATAATATTTGGAAGAAACATTTATGTCCCCCTAAAGATGAGTTGCTATAACTTTGGTTGTGCATTTAAGCAATAACAAGTAGTTTTTAACTCACTATGATACAGTCTCAATTAAATACTGATGCCTCTATATGACCTACATAAGCAAACAGTTATTTTTAATACCTTTCCACAGGTCCAATAAACTGTGAAATCGGATGAAACTATGGCACATAGACTGAAAGAGTTTCAATGTTTTGATGTGATAGGCAACATATTATGGCACATTAATGAGAGCACACACAGCTGCATGTAAACAGGAGTGTTAGCAGAATATTAATTTGCATTTGACATGAAAACAGCTTACTTTGGGAAAAGACCCTTTTTTGGCAAAACCCGACTATTCTGTGAATGTAAACGTACATAATGACTTCCTTCTCCAGTAGCTCAGCTTTTACATTGTTTTGCATTGTTTTTTATACAAATACCATCATATACAGCATACCCTAGTGAAATGTCAGGAAGATATGAACAAAAGCCCCAAGCTAATGAGCATGCTAACATGCTAAACTAAAATGGTGAAAATGATAAACTTTATACCTATTAAATATGAGGTAATTTTATACCTGCAGATTTCTGCCTTTTGATGACGGAGGCAGCAGACTGAACAAGTCCTTTACAGAAAACAAGAGAGAGTAGTTACCCATCTGAGCTTGATGATGGATCTAAATACTACAACTTTGGAGTTAAATGATTGAGTTAGCAAAATGCAAGTTAAAGCTGTGTCCTCCTACTGACAGAACAGTTTGTGTTTCAAACAGTTACAGAGCTGCTTTTGTGAAATAAAACAAACTATTAAAAAGTCATGTCTTGTTTTTTTTATATAATGCAGCTGTTAGGTTGCAAGTTCTATGCCAATTTTAATTCCATTATGATTATTTAAAACATATTTTAGGTAAATTATGGTTCATCCTTATCTTATTTTGCATCAGTCCCACTCGGTGCAGCCCATCCCAAATATGATAAGAATTAAATTTCCATTGATTCCAGTCAGTTATAAGTGCTGCTACTGTTCCAGTAGGAGGCTCACATGTGGCAAACATGATACTCAGGCCGCAGCAAAATGAGGACACGCCACCACTTGTGGTCATAAAATACGCCTTCGGGTATTTGGAGGCTACATAAGCCGCAGACAACACCAGTCACAGTGGCTTTGCCTTTTTGCCGCCCTCTTGTCTCTTCGGGTCGACCAAAGTGGGAGCTCACTTACTCGGTCGAGGCCGTGCACAAACTGACGCTCGATAAGGACTTGACTTTACGCTACGGGCCGACCACAACAGCTGCAGACAAAGCCTCAGTGTTTACAGAGTTCATGGCTGAGGCTCGGGGAAGAGGAGGAGGCAGCAGGAAGGAGGAGGCGGGCATGAGGGGGAGAGATGTGGGTCTCAGCTTCCACTGCTGGAGGGAAAAAAATGACCAGGGGAAACGGGACCATAATGGTGCCCACAGGAATTCAAGTCTAAAAACATGGAGCGGTCATTCATGCATGTCCTAAGAGAGGATTCAGACACATTACACGTAACAAAGGAGAAGCTGTGTGACACCTGGGGGAAGGAGAGGAAGAAAAGGGAGGTGGGTAGATGTGAAGGATAAATTGCCCCTGTACATGGCGCTCGCTCTTTCAACAATGGGATGGGATGTACTGGGCTGTGTGTAGCTCAGATTCAAGGTGGTGAATCAAAAGAAAAATGTGTTTGTGTGTAAGGAAGCAGAGGGACTCTTCCCAGGAAGACTGGCAACCTCAAGTATCACACAGAGACTTGCGGTGACAAGGAGACTACAAGCTTGGGTTGGGCAAGCTGCCACAGAAGCTCTCAGTGTCATAAAGGATAAATCATGACACTAAGCATCACTGTGGCACTCTCCGTCTGATGCAGCACTACTTCTCTGTGAACAGCTCGGCAAACATGAAATGTCACTTTTTAACTTCAGCAGTTTCTGTCAACGTCTGTCACGACGGAAGCCATCAAAGGTGCACTAAAGCGGTGCAATAATGCACGGCGCCAGTGTGTTTAATGTGTTAATACTAGTATGGTGCAACACTGTGTAAAAAAAGGAAGAAAAAAAAAAAAGGCTGCCCTTGGCCCAAGGGCGAAGGGGCTCTCCTTTCATCATCAGGCTGAGGTGAAATGAATCAGCAGTGTTGTTCCTGTTCGTTGTCGGGGCTAATTAATTACTAATGAGGGATGTCAAATTTCATTTTTGAAGCCCAGTCATCTACTGTAAGTGCAGAGGAATTAATAACTGTGGGCTGTCTGGTGTTTTGGTCAGAGACAGCAAATAAACTGAGGTCAGTTGCTCAATTATTTCCACAACCACAGGCCTTTTAATTAATTTCAGCCATGTGGGGTTTTAGACTGAGTGACCGGAAGAAAAACACCTGAACACTGTAATTATATAGCTGTGCAATGCACCCTGCTTCATTTAAAATGCTCTGTTTTTGTTGAGACAAGCTGTTTTGATGTCATGGTTGTCCTAATAATCTGGCAACTGAGTGTACAGCATATGGCTTTCTGTTTTTCTTTGGGAGTTATTGGAGTAATCATGCTTTGATACTTTTATTGCAATATGTTCATGAACCAGTGCAATAAAAAATGTCCAACACATTTACATATAATTGTATAGTTCCAAGTTTCATTCTATATATTCTCCTTTTTTATACTATACATTATAGATGGACATACATATGCTCTCATATATAAACACAAGTATTTACATTTATATGTTCATATATACATTTAGGCATGCATCCATACATGTATAGCAACATCCAAAAAGACAAATTAACTAAAAGGGGTGTTAATTGAGCTAAGTAAAGACAAAATGTGTGTGCATCTTTTTCTAGTATGTCTATATATCTTTATTTTCTGTTCCAAGATCTACGTCGGTTTAATGATGAATTATTGTGTTTATCCATGTTTAAGTAATTTAATAAATTGTCTCTTGGTTTCTTATCATAACAGAATCACTTCTTCATATGAGTGGATGATTATTTACATGTATTACTGCAGCAGTACAACATGTTATTATGATTATATCATTTAGCCATCAAATTAAGTGCAACACTATTGGTACAAGTAGATTGGATTTGTCTCTACTTCTCTGTCTGTGTAGGATGTAAAATGAGCAGTGACATCCTGCTGCAGACAGAAGCAGAACCAGAGAGTGAAGCTTTAATTAAAAGCTATATGCCATTTTCTCAAAAGCAATCCCTCTTGACACGTGGTAGGTAGGAAGGAACATGCACGCCAGAAAATGATTACAAGAGCGGCTGACATGAGAATGACTAGTCTCCTCCTCAGTTTGTCAAAACATGACAAAGTGTGTGACATTCCCTACACTTGTGAGTGAATGTGTCGGGGCTCTATTTGAAGGCACAGAGGAAGTTGCCAGTAATTGTTGGACTGGAGCACATTCACATCAAATTTTCTATTCTCTGCTCCTTTCCTGTATTTAAATCAAATCCCTCACAGGGAGACACTGATGAATTCAATCACACAGTACCCTCGCAAAACTCTGTCATTACGACTTTTAACTTTCAATTCAGGCTCACGCACGTCCAGAATTCAAAGACGCTCTGCAGAGCTTTGATCCTTAAGTGTCCTCCACAATCCTGCTGATGCTGCACATTCAGGCCTCATGGTATGTTAGCAGCACACTTTCCCTCCACTGGGAAAATTTTAAGCAGCAGCTCCGCCTCGTACTTCTCCGTACCACAGTTTCATGCCCGGGGCTATCAGCACACCGACTCTGACAGCCCAGCACTAGACCCGGTGATGCTACAGGACGACAACACAATATCCGCCTGTCTTTGCAGAGGCCTGCAGGAGGGATTACCCACTATGCCGTATGTTTACTCTTCTAGGTTCATAAAAATCCTCATATTTTCATTAGAAATAACCACCTGAGGTGGACTTTGCAGCGTCCAAGTAAGCATGAGAGTAAACGGGGGCTAAATTGGACTGAAAAATGAATATATTTAGGCATCTAGTAAAAAAAAAAAAACCCTGCTTTTTCGCAGTTAACCCTTTAACACCTCGATCGACATGAGTTTTCTGCATTCAAATGCTTTTCACAAGCATTTAAGCTTCTGAAACAGGAGGAAACTGGTTTGATTTATTTTGAAAACATGAGGGAAGACAATGAGAAACTTGGCAAGAAATGTCCTGTAAATTTCAAGAAATAAATAAAGGTGACAAAGAAATTACATTAATATTATATATATATATATATATATATATATATATATATATATATATATATATATTTAAATATAGAAAATGTCCATTATATTTTATAATTCTGGTAATTAAGTCACAGAAAAAAAATACAGATTTTATTTCATTTGCAAGATTATTTTCTTGTTCATTTTTTGTTTTTCAGTTTCCTTTTTTGTTGCTTATTTTCAGGTAATTTTCTAGTAACTTTTTCTTCACTTTTCTTGCTAATTTTTAGGGCATTTCTTGTAAAAATGTCTTATTGCCCTCTTCCCATGCTTTTGGAAGAAATCAAGCCAAATTGCTCACATATCAAAGAGCAAATTAAAAGAGCAAATTCAAATGAACAAGCACCACTTGAAATATGGCTTAAATCTGTTAAACTTCTTGCTTGATAAAACCTCTCTTCTAACTTTGTCACAATTTTAACTTCATCGTCTAGCCTTTTTTCGACCTGCAAACACCAACACGCCTTCTCTCTCAGACTCCCTTAATGCTTCTCTGCTTGCACTGGTTAGAACATGTCTAGCTTGAAATCACTGACCTTTTTGTTAACTGCAATTTAATGGGGTGATTAGGTCTACTTCGCTCTATTTTCAAAGTATACATCCATCTTCCTAAAAGTGTTGACACTGCAATAACCCTGCCTTTCAGCAGGCTCCTCACAATGTGCGTTTGCTTACCGGCGAAACACCAAACAAGCACACCCTTGACATTTGCGCACACAACCTCATGAAATCCATAAATTTGGTGTATTTATGATCAGGCTGTTAATAATGAGAGTCGTGAAAGGTTTGCCTGGCAACACTTTGACCTGCTGACCAAAGGAAAACAAACAGTACTTATTCAATGGGTGATGTCACACTGGGGCATTTACTCGGATTGGTTCTTTCCATGTGCGTTAGTCTTATGTAAGTCTCAATAAAAATGTCACTGCAAAAAAATGAAACCTGGACAGTACAAGAAAATATCTGTGTGTGTTTGTTTTGGTAGTATTCCTGAGGTAGACATAGCCAGCAGTGATGTCCCCGCCAGAATAATGACAGTTTGTTTGTTCATTTAAAACTCAATAAATCGATGGATTCTATATTAACTATGGATTGAGTGTCTACATCTAAATTATCTATTTTGTTTACAGTACAAGGAATTGTTGGGTGTTCAGACTGAACACGAAGGGAATCTGAGAGATGTCTCGACTGCTTGCAAAGTCAATATAAAGATGCAGGCAGATGCAAATAGACACTGTGGACTTGAAAATGCAGTTTTGGTTAAAAAAAAATCCCTGATCCCTGAGGCTGTTTGACAAGAAACAAGTGATAAGAAGTAAAAAAAAAAAAAAAGAGAGAAAAAAGAGGGGTCCAGGGGGAAATAAGAAAAGGAACTGGAGTAAGTTTTGAGATCAATCTGAGTCTGAGCCATAGGTGTAGATTTCAGGGAGGATGTAGGGGATATGTCTCCTTCAGTATTAACATTTGTACTTTTTTTTCAATATAAACACAAAAACATATATTTAAATGCTGCAGAAATATTTGTCACTTTGCAGCAAGAAGTATGAGCATTTTATGCAATGCAAAATACTACGGCTGTACCCGACTCAGAATTATTCCAATGCAATCAAATTTGGCTATTCAATTCAAATGTTTGACAATTCATTTTGTTTTCCATCTCAGGTTTTAAGGTCAGAACCGCAGGATGTTCCGTGTAAGAGCGACATTCACGTAATACTGTAAATAAGCTAATTGCACTGACAACGGGTCACAAATGTGCAACATTTTTTGCAGACAACAGATATCAAACAAAAGCCAGAAACTGTCATATTAAGTTGCCTTGAGCTGTAAATTCGCCACCTCTGAGCAAAAGCTCTCTCCTCCTTTGTGCTGCTGCCTGAATGTTCACAGCTCTCTGTTTCGAAGAGTAGCATGAAAGTCAAGAGCACTCACTCTGCAGCAAAACTCTGGAGACCATAACATCCCCAGAAGTACAATGCAAAGCACACTGACTGGGAAAACCAAACAAAACGAAACAAAATGAAACACAACAAAAAGAAAACTACTGAACTTGAAGCAATCTTGCTGATGATTCAAATCTTTGACTTTCAAGAGGAAACCATACAAAATACTGAACCATGCAGGTTTTACTAAATGTCATTTTTGTCCTAATTCCCATCTTGCTACTTTACAGGGCCAATGACCAATGTGATTGCTCCTTTTTTTCCTTCTTTTTTTTCCTAAATGGCATTGTGAACATTAGTAGCTAACAAATGCTTTTTCATAAAGCAAAAGCTATTTAGCCTATTTCTATTTAGCCTTTAAATAGAAAGACAATACATTTCAGTGCAAATTATGTAAATATGTTATTTAAAAGTGTACAACAAACATAATTATAATATTAATAATTTGTTGAACCAACTTGTATAAATGGAGGCAATGGTAGCAATGTTTAATGACTCTTCGACTAATGTCACAGATTCCTAATTTAGACCATAAATTGATGCAGAAAAAGCTGAAACTGGTGGATAAAAAAAAAAAAAACCAGGATGAGGGATGCCTAACAACCCCAGTACTAAAACCAAAACTATGCCCTTTGTCTGAGTGGTCACACAAACACGTGTAGACTCACTGAACACACACTGGCTACAGCTAATGTCTGCACAGTCAGCTCACTGGCTGTTTGTGGTGAACAATCTGGCAGTCCAATGTTCAAATTCGCCCAAATAAAACGAGGTGAAATGTCACTCGCAAGGCGCCTTAAGGCAACTTTCAGACTTCGGCAGAGTAATAAGCAATCAGACACCTAAGAGACAGAATCCTGCACTGTTGCATATTGGCCAGTCACCTCCCTGCATTGTGGCCAGTCACCTTTCTGACACACAGTTCAGTGGTTTGTCTCTGCAGACAGGGAGGCTCTGTAATGTTTCATAATCAAGCTGATCCATCCTAGCGTGGAGAGCAGCTGGACTGAGCTGATATTAGTATGCCCCTGGTGTGGCTTGGTGACAGAAGCTGGAGCTTTCGCCCCCCCCCCTCTCCCTCTCTCATTGCACGGTGTCAGATGGAGAATTTTATGTGACAGAGGGGGGAATGAAATGTGCTGCTCTCCAGCAAACTTAGATTGGCTTTGTAGCTTTTACTGTTTTGAGATAACTGATGGTCAAAGCGCACATCAGTCTAAGCTGAGGAATACTCGCTCAGACAGCTTGTTTGCAGATGCAAATGTGATCTGATTTGTGGGAAGCCGAACACAAAATTGGACCACAGGTTGACTGTAAAAGATGGACAAATATTCCTCAAATAAAAAATGCGTGTTCGGGTTTTAAATCTAGTCCCTGACAGTGAGTTTGGAACCACGGTTGGGCTGCCGGTTTGGAGTCTCGCTGTAATCTGACAGACTGCGATCAAATCAGGTTTGGCATTTGAATTGCTGTACCTGGAACAGCATTCCCTCCTCTCCACCCACGACAGATGCTGCAATTAGTGGTAGTGGTGACTGCCAGCTGCTGACACGGCTTTGTATCACCCACCCATCTCCACTCTGTACCTGAATCATTAGCTTATCTCGGTTCCCTGGTTTCCAACAGGGAACAGCCTATCACAGAGGCAGTGTGGGCTCTGACAGACATTCTCACCCAGTGGGTAACGGCTTGACACTGGTCGATTTTTTTTTCACCAGACTCTTTCTTCAAGGCTGATACTCTTTTTTCCTAATTGCAGAATGTACCACAGCCATGGGAAATACTTGTTTCTGATTGGCTGGTAGGTGTCCATTGGAACTGTATCTACTGGACTCCTCAAACAAAGACCCAGGCAATGATTTAACCTCCAATGTAAGTCAATAGAGAAGGTATATTCAACTACAGCTAGCAGTATGGGCAGCTTCTGCTAATAGACTGTATAAACAGTGGATGTAGCCACACATAGGTTTGTGAACTCCCATTTTGAGGCCTCAAGTTCCAAGTAGTTACAGCTGCAGCTTGACCCATGCACCAGCCGCGTGACTTACCCACCATACCTACACGTCAGTCCATAATCAGCTTCCTTTGCTCACTGATCCGAAAGCGGGAGCCCTGACGGTGCATGCTCGCTATAAACAACCAGACATTTGCTCCCATTCACTGTGTATTTGAAGGGATAGATCTGATGCACAAAGCATGCTAATATACCTTCGATATAGATCAAGCTGGTGGCGTAACAAGAGGGAGTAAAAATTTGAAAATTCAAACAGTGCTCACATCAGCACAACCACTCAAGCTGCAAGCTGTGACTTTCTGAAAAGCTCTGTATAAATCCAGGAAACGTATTATAAATGTATCTATCCATGTCAAAAAAAACCATAAACAAATAAATGTGATTTTCAGCAAATGTCACTGTTACAATAATATTATTCATGTGAATCCCTCATTTTCAGTTTAATCTGTAAAATATGGCAGAGAATGGTTTTGTACAGTTGCATTTTTGGAAATAAAACACTCTTGTGTAGAGCTGAAGGGGGCGGGGGATTTTAGGATGGATACAAGCGACTGGCAGGGCTGGGCGGATGCAAATTAAAGTGAATTGGCTGCGCATAGTGGGCATGCATCCTGACAAAGATGCTAAGATGGTGTTAGCTGGCTATGAAATGCTATAAAAGACAGGCAGTTGAGGTTAAGATATGAGTAACAACTTGTTTCTTATAGTGTGATTCGCATCGTCATGTGTAATGCACGGTTTGTAGAGGTGTATCATGTAGGCTCTAAATGCAGCTGTAGCTATACATGTATCTCAAGTTTGGCATTTTGACTGTTGCCCAATTCAAACTTTTAGAAGCCAATAGTGCCCATATTTGGGTGAGAGGATGGAGATGACCCAAAAGCCAGCTTCATTACGACTGTTCATTTTTAGCTATAGCTAAAAACTTTTTTTTGGTTTTAAAATGCAACTATACTGGAAAAACTGAGGGACTGACTCGTTGCTGGAGTCAGCCTCAAGTGGCCATTAGTGGAACTGCAGTTTTTAAGACTTCACAGTTGTGTTGCTTCATGCTACGAGTTAAATGTCACTGTGAAAAAAAGACTCATGTTGACCTGCGCTGTTAGGTGGACATAAGGAGGATGAAACACTCTGAGGTTTAATTTACAGCCTCCTCCTCATCTGCCATTCTCATATCTTGCCAATTATTGCTTACCAAACTTATATTGAGTAGCTGTCATTTTATCTGTCCACCACTGCTTTGTTTGGGGTATTCAGTGAGACAAAGTGGTAAAAACAAGGCGAGATAATAATAATCTTTGTTTTCAGATGTTTTGTTTTTAAATGTCATTCTGTGAACGCTATACTGCAGACCATAACTTTCACTTAAATGGTTTTCATTTGAAGCTGTCTTGTTGACAATGAAAAACTACAAAATGACTGTTATTGTGTGCTTTTGCAAGCCTTTTCCAGCCTGTCATTTTCAGCAAAAGTCAGTGCCTGAGACGAAGGAGAAAGTAAAGCCAAATGAAGACCAATGACCATAACACCCCTCTACAAAAATATTGTTGTTGTCTCAAATGGATTGTGGTTGAATTTGCATATAAATCTACTGGGGGAAAATCTCCAGCAAAGGACATCAAAATTTAAGAAACAATTCACTTGTCTTGTTAAAAGTTTTTTAAAGTTACCCCAGGAAAAATAAATCTCAATTTGCATATCAAATTTTATAAGATTAAGAGCTAAAAAACAACATCTGTCACAGTGGAATATGTTACACATTGCACTATTTAAAGGAATCAAAGTTCTGATTCTTTTAAGCGCCATGGTCGAACAATGCTAATTAGGATTTAGGGACTATTTTACAAAATCTGCTTTGGAAAGGCTGGTTTTTCCTTTACAGCTGTCATCGCCTGTCCTCATAAAATTGCAGATTCTCTAAAACATGCTATATTTAGAATTCTGCGGCAAAAGAAACCACATTTTCCAGAATTGGAAAACAGAACAGGTCATTTTTATAACATGGTATAACAATTTAACTGTACTTTATTGTTGTGAATATATGGTAAAATACAGGAAAACTCAACGACATGGATTTAAGAACAAACTTACTATTGTGTCTCACAAAGCTCACTTTCAAGTCAGTACTGAATCTGAACACATTCCAAGAGCTGGAGGAAAAAAACCACAGGACCAAAATGGCCCTACAGTGGAAAACCTTTTTTCCCCCCGCCTCTCTTCTTGTCCATCCATTAATAGTGAATTCATTGGTTGCCAAGTCTGGGCCTGAACCCCAGATAGATAACAGGTAATGTTATCCACCTTGACATTTCCCCAGTAAAATGTAATCTCTGGAATTTAAGCTACATTTCTTCAAACACAGACTCTCCACCAGTCCTGTTTTTCTCCTCTTTTGTATTGATTTAATACAGGGGGGGGGGCAGAGGAGCGAGACACACCATCATCGAGGCTGGACTCGCTAAAAACATGTTTTCATCATGTTAGGCCGAGATTTCTGGTGCCAGAACATAAATGGACTGCATTTACAGCGGCTTTCCACCTCTTCTCTACATGATATTTTTTGCTGCGTTAGTGAGAGAGAGGCTGAGTGATTGAGAAAGGACAGGGTCAGCAGCTGAGGGAACATCATTTTCTGCCATGATGAGCTGCAGAAATGGAAGGACAACAATGACGACAACCTGTCATTCACTTTCTTTTTTTAAGACACTGCACACCGAGGCAAGGAGAAGAACATCCTTCACACCTGCCCTTGTAAATATTGAGAGTTGTATCAGCCACAGCAAATGTAGGCGTTTTTGTTGTTTTCTGCAAGCTGCGAAGAAGTCCTTTCAGACTGATGCTTATCTCGTGTTTTTAAACCCAAAAGAACACAGGAATAGAAGAAATACAATTTCGACGAGTACAAAGAACTTGTCAAAGTCCTTGGAGGGAAAGAGAAAAGAAAGCTGCCGAGCTTGTGTGGGCAGCATTAGTGCAACATCCATCCCTGGTGAAGGAGGGGTGGACCGTGGAGGACCCCAGCTCTTTGTTAGGATGTGAAAGATGGACAATGCCACTACTGTGTGGTGAGCAGGAGCCATGCCGCTGCTGGTTCCATAAGGCTGCCAAAGCTTGTCACAATTATGCCTTTCTTTTGTTATAGACTTTCTATTTCTATAATCTCCCCCCTGCCGTCCCCATTTTTCTCGTTTTTTCCTCTTCCTCCCCCTTCAGTCTGTTTGCCCTTTTTAAATTTCAACGATAATTCCTCCTCCATGTCATGGACAGCTCCAACCTGACGTCCTGCAGTAATCCACTGGGACATCTGCAAACATCCAAGCATCCCACCATAATTGCCAATATTGTTTTTTACGTTGAGCAGTAGGACACTGTGCTTTAGGAGCTGGTGGTGTGATGGCAAATGTTAAACTGGTTGAGTGATTTCTCTGCTGATGTGTTTTACCTCAGCAGAGCTCCAGATTTGAGACTTGGGTTCAAGCCAGACTTCACAAAAAAATAAGAACCTGAGACTTGATTTGGACAAAACTAATTCACTTGAGAGACTGGCATCTTGCCTGGCAATTTGCTTATGAAGACTTGTAAATTTACTTGGACTTGGCTTAAAGGACTTAGTCTTGACTTGGATGTGTCGCCAATAATGAGATTCGTCTGGGCCTTGAATAACTACATACTCAATTTATGATGAGATTTTGCAATATCTTGAAATACTTGAGATCTGCCTTGTCTCCAATGACTTGACATCTGATTTGGACTTGTCTCAAGTGACCTGAGACTTGACTAAAAACTTGCTGTGATAGACCTGAGACTTACTTGATTTAAACTTGTCTCAAATGACTTGCAACTTTGAGTTGTCTTAAATATCGTGACAGTAGACTTGAAAAAAAAAAAGGTGGGATTCATCTTGGCCTTGTCTCCAGACTTGACTTGGTCTTGAATGACTTGGGACTTAACTTGAACAAATTACTTGAGATCTGGCTTGGACTTTGAACCTCTCCAATGAGTACAGACCTGACTTGGGCTTGAACTCAAATGATTTGACACTAACTTATCTCCAATAACATAAGACAAGACTCCGAAACTAGATTTGTCTAAAACTGTGAGATTTTTTCTGAAGAATTGACTTGGACTTGAATGACTGGAGACCTGACTTGAACTCAGATGACTTGACACTTCACTTAAACTTGTATTACTGTAGTCACTTGAAATATTGTTACCACGCGGTACAGTTTGCTCTGATTTAGTTCCACTGCAAAAAGATGATTATAAACAGCTGTCGAGAACCATTCCCCCCACTGTGGCGACTGTTAATTCCCTGTAACAGTAGCAGTCCATCCAGTCGATGAGGGACATTTTAGTCCTGCTCCAAAAATGTAAGACTAGACTTGTCTAAAATTGTGAGATTTGGCTTTGTTTTGTCCTAAGACTCTACTTGGACCTGCATGCCTTGGGACTTGTCTTGAAACTTTTGCAAAATTCTAAAATTCCAACTTGGACTTCAAATCTCCATGAACTAAGATCTGACTTGGACTGGGACTCAAATGGCTTGATACTTGACTTATGACATGACTCTAATAACACAAGACTAGGATTGGAGATTAGACTTGTCTAAAAAATATGATATTTGGCTTGGCTTTGTCTCAAGACTTGACTTGGACTTGAACGACCTGACACCTAACTTGGGCTTGGACTAAAAAGACACTTGACTTGAAACGTGTCTCTGCTAATGTGCACAACTCTAAAAATTTGTGAGATTTGGCTTTGTCTTAAGAACTGACTTGGACTTAAATGACCTGACACCTGACTTGGATGTGTAAACATATTGGCGGTCGCCGGCCTGTGGATTTATTTATTTCACACAGACACGACTCTCTGCTAACACGAGAAGACACTGAACTAACATGTACAGTGTATAAAACCAGGTAGTGGTGCTTGTGCTTTCAGATTCACTTGACGCGCAAATGAAAAAAGGACACATAAAATGCTTCACAATAAATGTAGACGCAGCCAGCTGTGGAATATGGCAGCCATTAAAGTGGAGAGAGGGTATTTTTTATTGAACAATGCGAGGACGACTGCTGAGGCAAGCGCGCAGTGGCTGCGTTTTACTCCAAGAAACTTTTAGGAACAACCCTTGAGTCTCATATTCAGCACACTATAAAATGCGAATAGCTCTCCAGAAGAGGTAGCGTGGGAAGAAAGATGAGAATGGGTTTGAGAAAGGCATGTGTGTATCTGAGTGTGTGTTTGTATGTGAGAGAGTCTAATGAAGGCAGCAAGATCAACGACTTGTATATCTCTCTCTTGCAATCTGAAAACGACGGTACATTTAATTGAGTTAGTGAGATGAAATGCCATTGCAATATGCAGCGTATTGATTTTATGATGCTATGCTTAGCCTGAGTGGCTGTTTGTTTCAAATAAAAAACAATACTGGGAAAACAGAGACAAAAACGGCCAGATCCCTCCTAAGACAGAGAGGATTTGAGCAGGGGATGGAGTTGTTGTCTTTGTAAATCTGCTTTGTCATTGCTAAGCACCATTTAAATAGAGCTGTGGGCAAATAGTTTGTTTTGATAAAAACAAAAAAATAATATAAAAAGGGGTTGAAAACAAAAACAGGACGTTTACTGTGAGTGTCAACGGCAGATACATTTCTTTGAAGAAATATTACCAATGTCAAGAAGGTCCTCATATAAAACTAGGCCGTTTATGCTGGAGAAAAATGCTAATACTTTTCAAATTGGTGCTACATGACCAAAGAAAACAAAGGAAAAAGGTGCTTTTGCTCAAGAAGGAAAAAACCTATAACTACCAGAATGCTACACATGCTTTATCAGAACAACAAACGCTCTGGCTCTTGGGTGACGTAATGAGGAATAGTCTGTGTGCAACAATAGAAAATAGGGGTTGACCTATACTGTTTTTTCAGGGCCGATACTGATACCGATTTTTAATAGTTAATTAGACAGACAACTGACATTTGGAAACGATATGCATTTACTAAAAAATTGAAAATCGTTGTTAATATTTAGAATTTGGAATATAACAAACTCTTCACTTTGTTTAAATGCATTTAGCAAATTTAAATTAATAATGAATAAAGAAAAACAGGTCCTGGAAGTTTTATAAAGTAAAAGTTCCTCCCACTTTCTACACTTTCTTTGCACTTTTCAATTAACTAATTTTATCGGTGATCATTACAATAAAACGCAGATACAGATAATCAGCAAATGCCAAATATCAGCCTCGATAATCGGCCCTGCTGACAATCTGTCAACCCCTGCACACTACCCACATTGTTTTAATAAAAAAGAAATCTGAAAATCGGCAAAAATATCCCTTTAAGTTTGAGTCTTTCATTCGGATTATTGACCAGTGACTGATCCAGCTGTGTCGCACAAGACATTTGCTCAAAGAGAGTTTGTGCAACTTCTTTTTTTTTTTCTAAGAGGAATCTGTGTTGCCTTCCAGACGCCTCAGGACATGAATATTGCATTTAGTTCAACCCCAAACACTGACATTATTTATGGAGGCAATCATCATCAGCCATGAAGCGAACCCTGTCTGCCTGCACCGAGCAGCTGACCTCCAACAGTCCTCTTTGTGTCTACAACTGACGCTCTTTGTGGCTTAATAAAGCTGCGATTTAATCATCACATTAGTATGTATTTCTACATGTGTTACAATGATTTTCACACCATCCCCTGCTATATGATTACGTTTTCACACGTTTTGATGACGTTCTCACCTCTTCCTTCACCCCCAGACTGTCCCCGTGTCTTTAACGCGTGCTTGATGAGGCTGTCAAAAAGACAGTGTCTGGCAAAGTGATGAGATGAGAAAAGGGCGATGACTCTCCTCAGTCAGTCTCACCTGCAGCCGCTGGCAAAGTCAGGATGAGTGTGTGCACGTGACTCATGTGTGTATGAATGTGTGATGGATACGCCAGGTACTCGCTTTTATCTTAAGCTTCATAATTACTGTAGAGAGCAATTACTGAGCTTCAGTCATAGACAAATAATTTGCTGTCAGTGGCACTTAAAATGCAGCTGCTAAGCACAGTTTTTGGACATTCACACTGTTGTAATGGTTGTGTTGGCTGTGGACTCTGGCACATTGGACTATCAGTAAAACAATAAAAATGAGAGTAAAATGTTGACTTTCAGCTGTACGTTGAAGGTGCTTACGTATACATTCAGATAGCAGTGAAGGAACTGTAGCCCTGTTATTGTCCTAATGAGCTGTCCTAAGACTGCAGCAGAATTTATTGCTCACCTAATATGAGAATAAAAATACAAAGAGGATGAAGAAGGATATTAAAAGGGGGTTGAAGAAGAAAACGTAAAGAAAAGAAGAATCACAGCAAAACATTGCCTGGATGATATCATTGGCCAAATTTAGCTTCTGACAGATCTGACAGATCGAGTGACATCAGTGAACATGCCTTCCATGAAAAAAATGCAGTACAGAAACACCAAAAATATGTTAGAGATCATTTAGAATTAGTATTGATCTGGGGTATGCACTCAATGATTAGATTCTGATTCAGAGGGCTATGCCGCCATTACAAAACAATTATTGATACATCTTGATCTATACATAACTTATTTTTTCACACTGTTCAACTACTTGCCACTTACAAAACAGCGGATTTGTCAAGATGCATGTTTAAAATGTATAAATGGGGTTGCCAGTCAAATTGTAACCATCTGCGTTTGCTCAAGTTTAACCATCCACACCAAAACTCAGGATCTTAGAGCATAGACACGACTGACGTTGACTTACATTGCGTTTCACAATCTAGTCCGTTCAGCCATGAGGAACACACAGCACAGTCTTACAAAACTGACCACTGGCCAAGCGTCAGTATTTGCTGAGTTGGGAGTGAGACTGGATTGTCACAGAGAATACCTGTTTCATTTTTCAATGGTTAAATGTCCAATTTAGAACATCTTTATGTGGAAATTTTATTCAAATTTGAATTAAGTTTATTTATGGAATTAAATAAACATAACATTCATATGTTTGATAATTTATTATTTATAAGCAGTTTACAAACCAAATAGCCAAACTTTTTATATCACAATGTGGCTATAAGGAGATACATGGACATTTTAAGTGTTTTTTAATGCGCTGTATTTTCAACAATTATAACTTCTCTTATGAGAACATTTTTTATGTAACTGCACCTGTGTTATATTGTTTATACACGATGTAGCATTACTTTGACACAAGGAATCAAAGTTGGGGATTAAACAAAATATGCAATAATTGAAAGTTTCACATCAAATAAAATCTAATTTCAATAGCGATATCAGCCTTAAAAAAAAAGTCTCAGAAGTATCACAAGAAGTCAAGAAGCAACTGAATCTGTAAGTATCAGAGCTTAGCAGCTGAGGTGGATGTTTAATTTCAAATCTAATATTCTGGAGTACAGAGACACAACAACGGGAAATGTGTTTCTGTCCAAACTCTTACGGACTGCACTGTGTGTGTAAAGTAGGTCAGGAGCGATGAAAAGTAGAGCTGGGGAGGATGGTTGGTGTGAAGTGATGAATAGAAGAGAGTTCAGCTCAGTATGAGTCATCATGGGTGGTGAGGTGGTAGGCAAACAGCCTTCCTGTGTCAATAATGAAGGAGGGACTCTGAGGAGGCGAGCCATCACGACGAGGCAAACTGAATTATCAAGTCACAGCAGCTCACAAATGAAACGGAAAATTTAAATGCAGTCTCACCTTTAGTGAGGCGGGAGTGACACCGAGAGCTAAAGACGAATTCCAGTTAATTTCCACGACTTGAAAGCAACACACAATCAGCACAAAGGCATATCTGGCTCAAACCTCCTCGCTGACTTTAGGTCGTTAAGGTGCCACACAGCTTTCACTGTAAATAGCCCACCAGGGCTGAACGCCTTTTCCTAATGAGCATCTGCACCATTGTCAGCGCCACAGAACATGTTTGATGACAAACATTGTAATGCATTATTCTGTTCAAGTGAGAAACAACAAACTGTGTAGAGAGAGAGGGAGAAAAAAAAAAGTCCAGGACACGCAATCAGGCCCTGCAAATCCAGAGCATGAATAAAACATGAGCAGAACAGGAAGATTTTACATTGTGAAGTCTCTCCGCGGACTTTTTACTGTACACAGAGAAACTCCGGCAGCCAGTAGGTGATAATGCACAATAGAACACTTTATGAACAGTTCATTTTTGCTCTGCAGGTATTCGTGTATTCATGCAGACCCAGGGCTACAGATACACATGAGACTTGACTCTAAATATGGAATACAGAGATTTTTCTGACTGCACTGTCTAAGCTCCCGTGGATGTTATTACTGAATATTCTTTAAAGACACTGAAAACCTATTTCCTCAATCAGCTTTTTGCGATCTTACACGGAACCATTATTTTCTGCCGAAGTTGGAACAGATTTAGTTATTACTCATGAGATGGTTTTCTATAATTGTGTTTTTGGCTGTGCTTTTCTCACTTTTTACTGTTTTAGGGTGTTGAACTCCAAATAAATAATACCTCAGGATGTCATTTCCAAACTTCAGTTATAAATGTTGCTTACTTAGTCATGAATATTTGATGTTATCTATAAATCCTTATGACGTTACACATTAGTTTTTCTTTCCCCTTTACTCATTTCTCAGTTTGTGCATCAGTTCTTTCCTCGCCTCCTCTCTTTACATGTTACTCCCTCCCACCTGAGAAGCAAGCAGAGAATGCAGAGGAGAGACACAAGGGAAGAGGATTTTAGGACACAGGCATTTAACAAAACGTGTAATCCGTGCTCCTGTTCGAGCAATGCCAATTAACTGCCTAATAACCAGCAAAAAAATGTTAGTATTGTACTTTTTGCACACTATGGATACATTAAATTTGCACGTTTTTTGTAGGGAATACCTTGAGAGATTACATCAACAATGCTGTGCTGAAGGTTTGGTTAGGTTTAGGCATAAAAGTCACATGTTTTGACTTAAAACGCCCACATATGGGGGCACCAAAGCGGTTGGACAAGCAGGGACAGATCAGTGAACACTCACGTTCGTGGCTAAAATGCAGCTGGGAAACGAAGCAACACCACTGGAAACTCCATGGAGGGTTGCCAAAAAACAACCAGAGTTTTTGGTTTCAAACAGTGGAGAAAAAAACACCCACACACCCACATCCAATAGGACTAAGGAAACAATTATGTGTCCTAACACAAAGCTCCTCCAGCCAGCTTCCTCTCTCCTCACTCTTCCAAATGCTTTCAAGGTATTGAGACTAGGGCTGCTCAGTTTTGAAGAAGTCCTATTCATGATTATTTTGGTCATAACTGAGATCAAGATTTTTTATACCGGATTGTTAATTGACTTTGGAAAGAACTTTAAATAAAACTTTTCTATTTAAGAGTGGATTTCTTGAGCCTTAAATAAAAAAAAATAGGCTAAAAAACAAATAAAACAATTGTTAACAAATAATTAATATATAATTTACATAAAATATAAACAGTGCAAGAGGAGAAAAAATGAAACCCCACAATGTTAGCAGAGGAGCTGGACTGTAATTATTCTGAGTGGCATGCAGGGAAATGAGTTACAACATAACACATTTTAATATATTTCTTAATTTTTCCCCAGTGGTCTCAAAATTTGCTAAATTTGTCATTAGTCTTTTCTTTAAGAAATAAAGTCACAAGTAGGTTCTGTAAAGTCACTAAAAGTAATTACAAAGTTGCCCAGTTGCGAACACAAGATATGATATTGTTATTATATTATATTATTTACAACAGAAGACAGAACAAGAGCATAATGGAACACGGCACAATACAGACTTTGTCCTAATTTTCTTTGAAAATAAAATATGATTCAGGGGAAACTGAAACATCCTTCAAGACGTTGCACTAAAACTGGCTCCCAGGTCACAGGCGAGGACGGATAAGAGGGGATATGAGGAAGCACAAAACAGAGAAATGCGAAGAGCCCTGTGTTTTTTTTTTCCTGGCCAAACTGGAATATTGCATGAACTGATGAATACAAAGAGGAAGAAAAGGAGATAAAAAGCAGGGGAAAAAATCCAAAAGGAACTGAATATTTAAACAGAGTTACCCAAAAAAGAAAACTGAATTAGAACAGTTGCATTTGCCAGTTTCATTCCCTAAAATAATGATACTTTTCCAACTCTCTCTCTGCATGTCATTAAGGTGCTCAGATGGGATTTCAGCCACAATGCTCGTCCAAAATAAGCACAAACCTACTTTTGTGTACAGTCAGATGCCTGATTTAATTTCCTCTGACATAACAAACATAACATATCATAAGATGATAGGAACCGTGATGAAATATGAGGTGTGTAACTATAGTCCATGGCTACTGTCCTCTCCTGTAGCTCCGTGAAGGTGCCACGATTCTATCTGCAATTTTCCTCCAGCCCCGTGAAATCTGGGAGAAGTTTGCTTTTCCACTCAGCTCGCCTGCACCTTGGTGACAGGCCTGCCCAAAGTTTACATCCATGAGGGGCCCCCGGTTTTCATATTACAACATCAGAAATTCCTGCGGCCTTGTTGCACAGTGCTCCGACTGTTCGGAGCTGCTGCCAAGCCCATAGTAACAGACAAGCCTATATTTAGCCGTGTTTACGGGCTGTTGGAAAGTGCTTAAAATAGTTTGGAGGGAGACACTTCTATAATGCTGCCCCACAGGGGTCTTAACAGGCTGGGGAATATCAAAACTGCATAAATACAGAAATTATTGTACTGTGACTGAAACTTGGCACTTGAACATGGAGGCGATTGTTGACCTGTGCGTGAGCGTGTGTGTGTGGAAGCTGTGAAGACGTCCAAAAACTAAAAAGTCTTAAAACCTTTTTGAATCATTTAGTCCCTACAGGTTGTCGAATAGGATTTTTTAGCTTTGCTTGTAGAAACGGGAGCTTTTTTGCTCGCGGCTATGGGCTCAACTCGAGCCAAAAAAAAGCTGTGGATTTTTAATGCAGCCTTTGCCCCCTTCCTCTTATCTAACAGGTTCAGCTCTCCAACTTTGTCCGGAGGGAAGACTCTAGCTTTTTAAAAAAAAAAACAAACAACACAATTACAGCTTTGTGGTTCAAATCAAATTGCAGTTACAGTTTAAATACACGTCTGTGAAATCATGGATGCTTCGCACACATCTTCCCCTCAACAGCACAGAAGATCTATACAAGCAGCACAGTTTCAAGTGGACATCCAAGATTACTGTCCTGACTGGAAATTCCCTCAAGGCCTTGTTGAGATATCATATTCATGAAATGAGATTGATTCAAGGTCAGACTGACCTTTGCCCACAAAAATCTATTCAGTTCATTCTTGAGTCCAAGTTAACTTTTGTGCCAAATTTGAATAAATTCTCTCCAGGAGGTATAATGTTAATGTTAACAAGAATGCAACGGACAGGTGCACAATAACTTTAACAACCTTTAACTACCAAAATGTTATCATATCATTGCTGAAACCAAGTGAACAATTTTAGGAATTTCCCTCCAGGTGTTTTTGAGATATCATGGTTATGCAAATGCAAAGGACAAGTGACAAATTCTAATCAGTTCATCCTTGAATCCAGGTGGACGTTTGTGTCAAAACTGAGGAAATTCCCTCAAGGCCTTCTTGAGATATCATGTTCACCAAATGAGATGGACAAAAGGTCACAATGACCTTTGACCACCAAAATCTAATCAGTTCATCATTGGTCCAAGTGGACATTTGGACCAAATTTAAAGAAATTCTTGAGATATCCAGAGTTCACAAGAATGGTGCAGACTAATGTACAGACAGACGAACGGAAAACACAATGTCGCCGGCCATGGCTACTGGTGGGGTGGAGGCATTAAAAAAATTGATACCAGGCTGACTCAATACTGTATCTACAGGACACAATGCCTGACAGTCCGAAACATCAAAGATTTAACCCCTAGCCACCTTGATGCAAGAGGTTCAGACACACAAGCAGATGAACATCAAAACTCTCCAGCCTACACACACACACACGGAGGCACGCACGCGCACACACAGATGGATGTCAACCATCTTTCTACATTTTAGATGAGCCTTTGAACCACACTCACAATCAAAGGCTCAAAGGGAATTAAAATATCATGAAAGACACATGGGCCGCACCTTCAACAATGTACGTTAGTGTTGAATTTTTAACTACCGCATTTACAATTTCTTTGAGAAGTAACTCTCTGGGGCTTCTTTTGAAACTTCATTGTCTCCATCGCTATCCTGGGTGATCCTAAGTATATGTTTATAGGCTGTTGTGTAGCGACCCATCTAATGAAGCATCCTGTGAAATGTTGTGCAAACAAAACAAAACAAAAAACATGTTAGAACTTGTGAGCTAAAGCCCAGATCAGGACGCAGAGGCAACTGCTATTTAAGCGTGGAAGGAATCAGAATTGCTGGAAGCTGAGATAATGATGTGGCATCAGCAGATAAACTGGTGGTATGAGCCAATAACAGAAATTACCACTATTGTAAACAATGGAGCATATCACCACTATATTTAGCCTGAATTCCATAGAGCCTGTTTGGATAATGCCATGTCTTTGTTGATATTATGGATATATATCACAGCCAGATTTTCCACAAGTGGACAGAAAAATGTAATCAATCCATCCATGCGCCGGCAATTTTCTTGACAATCCACTCCAGTCCACTGATCCACGCCTAAATAGAAAGTCTATCCCAGTCTAAGCATGGCGTCCACAACCGCAGCAGAGTAGACCTGGGGCTGCAAACCACCTGCTTCAAACACTCAAATAACCTATAACCAGCTGCAAAAATCCACAACTAGTAAACATCGAAATTCAGCCTGAAAATTGTTTTTCCACCTGCAGGAGCTGTAAGAAGGTGGAAATTCAGGCGTGCACAGATATTGGGAGCAGAAAGGTGGAATAGTTTTTTTGAGGGGAGCGCAGTGGGCTCAGAGTGGCATGGTGGTCCAGGTACGTGACCCTTGTGTGTGATGGTGTGATGGTGTGCGGGGACTTTTTCAGACAGCGCCTAATATCTAGCCAGCTGGAACAAGTTCCCAGAGCGTTCTTGGCTTGTTTCTCTGTGCTGCTGACAGTGAAGCCAGAGCTCTGATTGCCTCCCTCCCCTCCCTCCCTTTCTCCTTACACCTCTTTGGACCTGAAAAGCTGCTCCCATGAAGCACCGAGACACTGATTATGCTGAGCAACGCGTGCTGGGAGAGCACCAATTACCCTGATGTGCCTTTTCATGTTTGCACATTGTTGAGCAGCGCATCGGCTGGTGTCCCAGGTGTACACAGCAGCACACATGTCTGGAGAGGCAGCAGTGACAGCAGAGGTGACTTTCTCTGAAGGATGACGGGGAACGATGGAGGGCACGGTTTATGATTGTCACAGGAAACATCATGAATATGAATAAACGGAGAGAAAAACCAAGAGAATTCAGTGTGAGCCAACCGTTGTCCCTCTGGCATTCAGGGTGACAAGAAAGAGAAATACAATGTTAAAACACCTTTATTTCACCAAAAAAAAACCCTAATCTTTCAAATCATCATTTTAGGGCTGCTACTCAGGATTATTTTCAATATCAATTAATCTTTTGATTATTTTTTTATCAATAATTTAGTGTATTAAATGTAATAAAATGCCCATCACAAGCACAAAATATCACTTCTTTTTTTAAACCAAATACCTCAAAATCTATATTACTGCACTATTGTAGGATTGCTTTTTAGTGCTTTTATCAAAATATTAACATAACAATATTTTTGAATGTGGATATAATGACAGCGGCCGTAATCAGACCGAGTGCGTTTAAGTAGCCTGCGGCAACTTTTTGTAATGGCTTTCAATAAGAGTGAAGGATATTACTCGCTGCTTTTGCACCTTGTGTTTTTGCAAGAGTGCCCTGAAAGTCTCAAGTTGAAATTTTCAGCATCGTCCTGGATAAGCAGAAAGACAATCTAAACAAATTGTAAACCATAATTAGACACAATTCCTGACAGATTGTCAAAGTGTCCCCCAATTCAAACTAAAACAAGTTTTGAACCTTCAGGCGAAGCTCTTGGACCAGCCAGTGATACTCCCTGTGATTTGTCCTCTTTCTCAGGGTCTCACGCAGCCACACAGATCTCCATTTCCCTGTGACCAGCATACTATTACATCACTTTACTATATCTTAGCTTTTAAAAACAGGAAAATACAACATTTACAATATTACAATATCCAAAATCTAAGACGATAAGAAGTCTCACCAAGATATGAAATATCCAGATATTGCTAAGCCCTATTTACAATGGCATCAAAACAGAGAAAAGCCACTAATCCTCACATTTGAGAAGGGGTATGGTGAGGAATTTTTGCTTGAGGAATAATTTTAAAGAGGTATTCCATATTTTTAATATTGCACAACACTAAAGATGGGATTCTTGTTAGAGACAGCTTGAAAAGATCAGTGTTACTAAGGCCAGTGTATCATGACCTTCCCTAGTATGGGTCAATGTACAAAAATGCAAAATCCAACACTTCCCATAATGCAACTCAATACCATATTTAGCTTTTTCCCTGAACGTCTTTCAGACTCCAGGCTCTAGTCTATATACATTTTTGTTTAATTATCTATTTCCTTGTGCTTACCTCTCTCCAAAACAACAGAAGACTTTACATAACTAGTGTATTTTAACAGGTTAAGTAGTGCTAAACTTAAAGTAAAAAACTGATCGTTTTACCACTTTATTTATGTAGCACATCATCTCCTTTCCATTTTTTCCCTCGGTTAAAATCCTGCCTCGAGTACTAATTTCATCGTCACACATTAGCATCATCCCCGCATCACAACTGCTGACTCAGCATTCACAAAGTGCTTGTGGTTTGATGTGAGTGACTGCAATAAATAGATGTCCGCCATGTCAACTCTCTCCCCGCACCTGGACCTTTGAGATCCCCTGTGCTGTTAATAGCCTCACTGGCACTGAGCTGATGCAGCTCCTCACACTGCCCATAACAGAAGGAGGAAACATGGGAAAGGAGGTTAAACTGCACCATTTAAATTCAGAGTTGGTAAGCTGTAATTTTTTGCAGCTGTATGCTAAGCTGCAGGATATCTCCATTCCATTTTGCACATTAAATCGTTTAGTATCCATTCTGGGAAGAAACAGCAAATTGTAATGCTTTTATGCAGCTTTATATAATGAATACATGATTAGAAGTTGCTGTTGAATGCTGATGTGTACATTAGGATGAATGGAAACCAGTTTGTCACACATTTATTCCTGTTAAAGTGCTTTAATACCATAAGCTTAAGCTGACTCACGGTTACTGGGGTAATGATATTTCCATTTGGTAGAATCAACAAGAGGAGCACACATGCTGTTTGTGTAAAGGGATTTGTTGTAGCAGTGATGTCATCCTGTTTATATCTGATGCCATCTCCGAGCACAATTCATCTCAAAAAGTGATTTGTTATTGTCTCCACAGGTCACAATTTCAATCAAATAGTTCAGGCATTCAGTAGGTGAAGAAGATCCACAGTGCCAGTTTTACTTTGGGCTATAAAGCCAATGATTTCCTTCTGGGCTTGTTTGAAAAAATATCAATTTAATTTTTGAGGCTGCCTGAGGAGCTAGCAGCCGTAAAGCTCTGCGGCGTTTCCCAGAGGGATCCAGCCCATAATGCCTCTATCTAACCTCCCGGGCTGAAAAACAATCATGTGTGAGGTGCGGGTCTCTCCGAGCGTCTGCCTCCAATAATAGCACCTGCCTCTGTCTGCTGGAGGCGTCTGAGCGGCGGCCATGGTGAAGAGCTTTACAGGAGCATCTTTTGTCATCGCCAGTCCCAGCCCACAAAAGCCTGAAATGCTTGAACAGAGCTCCAAGCTCAGGCAGCGTTATAACAGTCAGAGGTTAAGAAAAACACAAGTCAGTCAATGTGAGTCTCTCTGAAGTGGCAACCCCATGGCCTTCACAAAAGTAACTGAAAATATTGGAGGCCATCATTAATGTCTTTAAGGGGCTGTAGCATGCTCGTTTTTAAGATAGCTGGATTTTTGCCAAAATCCAATGTGCCGAAATTTTCAAACTCATTTTGGCCCATTACCGATGCTTATACCAATGTATGCACAAATGTTTTAACCCCTAAATGCAAAAAACGTCAAATCGCCCCTCTAGTGGCTTGACTTTTGCCATGTGACTAACTACCGCTTATCCTCTTGTCACCCCAAAAACCACACACATTTTCGAGTAAACAAACACAACATGCACCGCTCAGGATCAGCGGAAACCCTGGACAAATGGTTCAGCCACTTTGCATTAAATGAAACTGGTTTAAGCTTGTACACTGGCAAAACTGGAAATAAACCCGACTTTAGTGCCACCTCAACATTTTCATTGTCCCCATCTGGCCACTCCCAAAAAAAAACTTCTGGGGGCACCACTGCCGTCTTGTCTACAACAATATTGAATCAAAAGGTATATTCAAGATCGTACAACGAGGGCAAAACACTAATGGGTCCATTAAAATGCTTCTCAGAGGCAGGTACTGTGACATCAAGGTATATTTGAAAAATGTTTCCATAAGCCTTTATAGCAATTTCTTTTCAATATGGCAACATGTCCACCTCAGCCAAGCGAAAAATAATTTTGTTTTGATGCTCAAAGTGAGAGTGAGCATCAAAATAGGTGAATAGAAATGTTCCCTCAGTCTTCTGCAACAGCTCCTTAGAACAGCACATTATGCTGGCCGTGTCTTTGCTGAATACTGATTATAACTTGTTAGTATGATTCAGACATGAATGCAGTAAGAATGTAATACAACGTTTCACAGGTTTCCGTTTGATATTCAACGCTGAAACCACTCAAATGAAAAACAGCGTTGAGGAGCATTTTCTTCTGTTTATTCAAGATGAGCAGCAACACATGAAAAATGTGAGAGAAGGGTTTGGGCTATTGACTGAGCCTCGCTGCTGCTTTGAAAAAACACTACGAGTTAATTTAGGCAACATCATTAATCAAAGAAATTGGTTTGATTAAAGATTTCGGGTTAGGATTGCGAGGCTGATAGATGATAGCTTTTTAAAGGTCCGAGATCAGCAATCCCGTGTGTGATATTTTGCTATAAATGGAATAAGCAAACACAAGGGATTATCCACAATTAGGGATGCATCCTGATGAATATTCATGAGCGGAGGTTGCAAGTGTAACAGAATCTGGCTCTTTATCAGCTCTATGCAGATATCTACCTGGGGCTTTTTGGAGGTCTCTTTTGATCCTTTGTGGTATCTCCTTAGTCAATTTATCTTTCCTAAAACTTTTGCTTTGACAGAGATTCCTTTGGTCGATTATTTTTAGATGAATTGTGTGGGCACTCTTGTACAGCAAACTAACTTGAACCCACTTTAAGTGTGTGAATGCCTTAGGTAATGCATGAACTAGGGATGTCTAAATTAATGTATGTTTCAGTTAATTTTGCTTTGAAAGCCCGACACCCATGAGCCAGCAATCGGTTAATTAAAGAGAAACGCAAGATAACATGAAATACAAGGTGCAGTTTCAAGGTACCACAGAATTATTATTATTATTGTTATCAGTCATACTGACCCTTGAAGGAATGAAAACAGAAGAGTTAGTTTTGGTTGAACAAATTTTTAATTGTTATAATTAAGACTCAGTCAGTCCCGCATTTTAGTGCCTTACCCATTTAGAGTTGGTGAAATTGTAATGTTTTGTTATGTAAATGTCTTGCCTTTTTTCCCCGTGTTAACACTGTGCCCATCCTCCTGTCTCCAGTGGTTAGCCAACATTAGCCTGGGCCACTCTGCATTGCGCACCACCTGCGACAGGAGGGAGCTAACTAGCGGCAGTGTCTATTCAGAGATTGCTGCTGGTAACAGGATGGCAATGTTGTGCAAACATGATAGTCAACTTCCACTCTACCCCCAGGTAGCCCCAGCGAGCAAGGGACTTCATTTTAGACAAAAAACCCTATTAGCATTGTTAGCATGCGCTGACACTGCTAACAGTAAGCAGCAAATGGTGTTAACATAACTATAGTTAACCAATCCTACCAACGAAGACCAGAACTGGTCAATCATAGGAACAGCAAATATGGACTATACTTGTATCTTTTCTAGTTTTATTGACCACTCAAAGTGCTTTAACACTACATGTCACATTCACCCATTCACACACACATTCACACACCGGTGTCCGAGGCTACCGTACAAGGTGCCACCTGCTACTCAGTAATCATTCACACACACTCACACTCCGAAGACGCAGCATTGGGAGCAATTTGGGGTTCAGTATCTTGCCCAAGGATACTTTGAAATATTGCCCGGAGGAGCTGGGGATTGAACCGCTGACCTTCTGATTAGAGGACGATCCACTCTACCTCTGAGCCACAGCCGGCCCAGTAGAGTGGGTCATTCCTTTGCTATACTAGGATCTTCAAATTTGCAACCAGTCGTTGGTGTACAGTGCCATTAACTGATGAGTAGCAAAATTAACTTATAGACCAACAAACATAACCGGTCAATACTCTTGTCGGCTAACCACTGATGGTTTACAATCGACATCTCTAGTATGAAAAATCGTTACTGGACTCATTGAAGTTGCTCGTGTCAAATCATGCACAAGCAAAAGGAAATTACATATATTGGCAGGAAGAGTGATATCTGCCACAATCTAATGTTGCATCCTTCGTCCCCACAGTTTCACTCAGAATATGATGAGAGGTAAAAAGTGTCTGTACATTTTAAAACCCTGCTGATGTTTTCCATCAGCAAGCCGAGTCTGCCAAACAGTTTTTCTCTTCTCCCTCTTCAAACTTCTTCCTTTGTCACATCCAACAACTTTGTTTTTGGAAATTGCATAAGTGCACAGTTGCCATTACAGCTGCAAAACACAACACTGACCTTTTGAGCAGGAAACTCTGCGTAGATGTTGTGAGACATTCTGTGCCGGCTGGCTGCTGCTAAAAGAAACTTGGCGACCTAAGAGGGCACCAGCGCTGACCAGAGAGCAGTTTCCACTGGAATGTGGCCTTCATACTTTCCACATTTTAAAAAAAACATGAGCATAGAGAATTTTCAAATCCACATCTTCTTATAGTTGAAATCGCACTGACAGGCAAGAGAGGCCCTCACAGGTTTCTATGCCGCCCTGTACGGTCGAGATGATATTTCCATTAACGCACCATAACGGGCCACTGCAGCAGAGCTGAAACCGCTGATCGATCCAACACTCTGATGTCCTCCATCAAAGGAAAGAAAGCCATCATACTATGTGTAATACGTATAGTTGCTTCACTAACAGCTTATACATTTCAAAACAAGAAGAACCCTTTTCTTGGACCAATACTCTTCGTACTGTTTGAAGTGTCAAATTTTGTTCTGTAAGTGGCCAAAATAAAAGCCTCAGTCTTTAAAAGGATCTGCTGTCTTGCTCAGTGGTCTGTCATGTGAAAAGCACTGGACTTAACTTATATGACTTATTATTTGAAACTACCCGTCTATTTTTAAGATGCATCTCAAATCTTGTCTGCTCTTTCTTTTAATGTTTTAAGTTGTGAAGAACTCTGGGCTGCATTTTTTGTCTCATTGTTGCAATTTAAATCAAATTAATTTATTATATTATTTGATATGTGGTGATACTTCTTCATCTTCGACTCTGGAAGTACTATGCTTCCTTTTCTTTTGAAATCTGCTCTGTTCATCTTTTGTTTATTTTCTTTTAAATTGTTGCAACCGTTCTTGTTTAAAAGAAGCCAAATTGTCACTAAGCCTGCACAATGAAGAAACCATTAGCCAAAAGATTTGTGCATGGCCCTACTGACTAAGGCTGCAACTAATGACTGTTTTCATTTTCATTTCATTTCAGGGGTGGTAACCACCAGAGGCCCCATGATACAATGTTATCCCCATACTTATGTCACGATACAATATTACTGTGATTTTAAATGTGTTGCAATATTCAAGATCACATATACTGCAATGTATGTTTTTTTCACCTGCAACTTATGTACCTACAGAGCAACCTTGTCAACATCTATTTTATCTAACAAGTTTTCAGTCTGCTAATCTCACTTCAGTCATATGAAAATATGTGTAGTTTTGTAGAATTATTATTTCTAGTAGACCATCTGAGTTTTATTTGTATTTGTTATATTGATAATTTATATAATAAAAATGACCTATACTTGGCATGCAGATAAAATTTATTGCAATACTATGCTATATCAATCAAAATGTAACATGTAACTCCTGTAGTCTCTATAAAATGTGGCTGAGTCTCTGCTCATCTTTTAAGACTGCAGTTTTGGGTACAGTTAATTTACAGTGTCTCCTGTCTACTTGTAAACAAAAATGAATTATTCCCCGGCAGCAGCTTTATGCGTCAGGATAAGAATCTCAGACAGATCGACTGCTAAGCACCCCACGGAAATAAAATCGAAACCCATGTTTGGTGATAAACGACGGAAAACAAAGAGGGTAACAGTGCAGAGGAGGGACAAGTGACAGATGTGGCTGCAGTTTAGAGCGCAATTCAACTAATATTGGGAGTAGAATAATGACCCCGCTTAAAACCGCTGACAAACAGCTTTAAAGTGCATGTACATGTACACTGAGTCACTCTCCCATGGAAAATGTGAAGCGGTTGTGGGGTAGTTTGAGCCCACTCTGCTCGTGTTGTGGGACGCAGAGTTGAGCCCACTTTGAACTTTATGCCCCAGTTTCTCACAGTCAGACACAGCAGGCATCATCCCACTGTTCCCCCATGAAAGCAGCTTGGACCGACCATTATCCGGCAATAAAGCCTTTGGCTACGCTGTATGGTGGCCAAAGCCCCGGGGGATGAGATAAGACGTGAGGGTGGATTTGGCTCTAAAAGCTGTAAATCTTTTTTACATGCCCTCCTCCCGGCTCATATTGGAGGCTGTTGCTGTCTGCGCTAATTGGTTGAAAGGACTCTCCCCCGGCTCAAAGCTATGAAAAGAAAATGAGCGGCGGTATCCGATTGGCTTCGCCTACACATACAGGAGTTCAGGAGAATGACAAAGGGATGAAACAAGGGCGGGGAAATTAAAGAGGAAGAATAATAACAGGGATGTAACTGCCTCAGAATACAAAATGTAGTCAAAGTTTGCAGCAGAAAAATGATCACATTGTTAAAGAAATAGTTAAACATTTTGGTGAATTGCTTAACAGCTTTCTTTCCGAGAGTTAAACAGTGACTGAACCCCAAACCACATTATCCAGTTCAAACTTGATCATCACAAAAGCGATTTTGCCAATGATGAAGACAGGAGATCTACGAGTTCTGTTTTGTTAACATGTTTAAGAATAAACGTCAAATTTAAGGTGCAACAACTTCACAAACTTTACTTAAAATGTAGTCATATTTACTTAAGTTAAATCAATTCATCAGATTTTACAATGTTGATTCATGTCCGACTCTAGACATCTGGATGTAAAGTAGTAAAATTTCACATCAATGTGTATAAATGTACATAACACATTATGTATAAATATACATAATGACTGCCTTCTACTGGTTAAAACCTGGCTATTGCAATTGAATTTTGTTATTGGCTGATCCTGGGCTGTCATCTCCCGTTGCCACCCTCTCACCAGGAAGGTGCTGTGGATCGAGAGGTGGCACAATTGGGTGACTGAGTTTGTTTTAGCCCCCCTGTGCAGCCCTGCCCATTTTTGAGATTTTTTTCCCCATTCCAGGGAGGAGGCACTCAAGCCAGAAGTGGCGAGTTTAGTTACACTTCAAATACCACTCACATATGGGAATGGTAAATATGAAGCTAGAACAAGGAGTGGAGGCATTAGCTTAGCTTAGCACAAACACTGGAAGCAGGGGGGAACAGTTAGCCTGGCTCTAACCATTCAGGCACCAGTCATTTTTACTATTCAACATATAAGTCTTATGCTTTTTCACACATGCCATGGCAGTACTGGAATAGATGAGGCAAGGGATAGTCCAGCAGCTGGCAATGCAACACTTACAGTATGGATGCAAACCACCATTGAACCCAAGAGAAGAAGAAGATGATGCAAGGCCAGATACACCACGGCGGCCTGAATAGCATTCAGTCTGAAGAGAGTTGCCTAGTGGCGCATGATGCCAAAAAACGTTGTCTTCCCGGGTGTAAAATTACCCAGATCTTACATATCATTAAGCAAGTGCACTAGAGATCTAGCTAGCTGACCGTGCTGGCTACTTCCAGTGTAGACCTCCACTAACTTGATTGGGGATAAAACAATTCAATCGTGTGGCTCTTAGAGACTTTCAAAATGTTACCATATGTCTCAAATCCCAATATTGAAATGTGTCATTTCACTGGGATCTCTGACAGTTTTTTGGGATAAAGTGTTTGGGGGCCCATTGGCATAACATGATGGACCTGGAAGTTGAAGTGACACAGTTTGGCTACTCCGAAAATTGGCTTCAAAGCCTGGCCCACTTTCTTCTTATACTTCTTGTTAGTCATCAAATCACCAGCAAAAGCATTGGTGTAAGTGCTAAAATGTAAACAATAAGCAGATTCAATTATGTCATCCTTTACGAAGTCTTGTAATTGGATGATTTTTGTCAGCTGGATGTGAGACTTTACATGCTTGTCTTTGCAATGTTACTGCTTTTATTCACAACACAACCATACTGGCATGTCTCCTGAAGTGTTTATAGGTCTTCTGGTAGGAAATTGATGATACAGATTTATCAAAACTTTACATATATGGCTTTTTATGTGTCCTAAATATATTTGCGCTTCCCCAGAAAAGGAAAATCAGTCTGCAAAGATATTTTAAATTGAAGTTTCTTTTGATGGAAATGTTAATGTTTTCAGACTCCAAATTAGGGACTGGCTCTTCATCTTCATGAGACTCTTTCATCTAGGCATCTTCAATTCTTCAGGTTTTGTTTTTTGTGGATAAAGAATCGCACATAAAAAGCTGCTTTAGTTTTACATGTAAAAGGTTGTTTTTTTTTTTCTAAATTTTACACAAAAGGAAAGGAAAAAAGAAAAACTACTTTGACGAAAAGTGAAACTTCAAAATGATTTGCAGAATTGCTTCAGAAAAATTAAGAAAATGTTGACTTCGAAACTTCGGCAGAAATATCGTGATAGTATCAAACCATTAACTGTGTTAATACCTCAAAAATAAAGATAGGGAGATAATGGGACATTTTTTAATCAGACCAGGAAGTGTGCAAGAACCTGTGTTTTGGAAACAGCAGCTTGAGAGAGAAAAATGACCTTGGACATGTGCCCATGTCTGTTTCAGTCAGCAGACTGAGTGCTGCTGCTGTGAGTGCTGCTGCTACAACACCTGAATGAGTGTGAAACAGCAAGCCATCACAATAATGCTCAGTAGAGATGAGGCGTGTGTGTGTCTGTGTGTGTGTGTGTATTTGTGGGTGTTAGTAGCATGGCAGCATTCATTTGAAGGTTGCAGCCAATTCTGGGTGTTTATAAAATCATATCTCTGCATCAGTCGCTCTGACTTAAAAAAAGCCATAACGTGAGAATGAAACCAGACAAGTCGTTTGTGATGATGAGAAGCCCAAGTGACTCCCTGCAGCAGTTTCTAATTTGAGCTGTTTTTAATTGTCATCCCCAGGGGAGACACATCTGTCAGAGGTCATTGTCTCCGACTGAACTTCAGCTGTGATTTTGCATTTTGAGCCAAAAAATGTGAAATAAATGGGTATGATGTATGAGTCTATGTCTTTAGTGGTGAAGTAATGAGGCCAATTGATTTATTAGTTGGTCAGAAGAAAAAAACTCCTAACACACAATAACTGAACAAAAAATACATATTTTGTTTTATTATATGTGTTTAAACTGTTGGTTAAATTTTTTTAAAAATCTATTTGATGATGTATGGTTGGGCTATGGGCACTTATGGTGGCACTATTTTTTGAAATTTCAAAGATTGAAAGATTGATCAATTATGTCATTTTTTTGCAACTTATTATTATGAAACAGATGTTGATTGCCAGAGTAATGGCTATAGCTGTGATAAAAAAAAATCCCTGAAGTAATTAAGAAGGGCCATTTTTCTTGTTTTGCAAATTATTTTATTGATCCTGATTTTAGTGCTATGTAAATGAGCTTAATCATTAGACTACGAAGGTATTAAGACTATAAGGTATATCACTGCTTTTTAAATGTCAAAGATGACACAGTTCTAAACAAATTAAATACTTGTTAATTGTTAAACGCAGACAAGGCCCAATAAGGGGCATAACTCATTTTTAGCTAAGACACCTTGGTTGCATCTGATTGCTATGGTACAGTTTATACGTGGAAGTAAAAATAAAAGCACAAAGTAGACTGCTCGCTCTGGATGAGACTAAAGCCGAAGCTTGTGGGGTAAGAGGACTATTGTTCAATATTCATTTCCCATTTCTTCTGTTGTTGTTGTTGTTCAGTGATGTGACAGTTTGGCATTGTGGTAGGCTATTTGCCCTGCCCCTCCTTCACTGTGATTGGATGGCTGATTTTACCCAGAGTTAAATATTTTCAACTATCCATTACTACAACAACAACAACAAAAAGTGCATGCAGCGCTCTCTGTGCACGATAGACGCTCAGCACATTATCACACTGCTTGCATTTGTAACTGTTCAGCAACATCACGGTTATCGCAGCAATCAGAGAATAATGTCACATCAGCGTTTATATTGGTCCCTTATAAGCCTCACTTTCACTATCTAGTTATCTCCTGTAAAACTAAACGCTGACTTGATAGCACAAAGGAAGTGCATCAAACCACTAGAGAACAAAACAGGATGAGCATTGCACTTTTGTTACCCAGTAACTATTTGTAGCTATTCCCAGCAACCAAAGAGTACTGATGCAAGTTCTTTGCCATTTCTGCTACTAGGGATAGTAACTGCTGACAGGTGAAAAACCAAAGTAACTACAGAAACTCTACCCAGCAAAAGAAAAGAGCCTAGGTTAATGTTCATTTCTATGAAAGCTGCTCATTGGCAAATGATTCAATGTTTGGTTCTTTGACTTTGACAAATGCTATCAGAGCAAATAGACTAAATTCTGATAGTGAAACAAGTCCTTTCACATGAGTTAGGACGCTCAAAAAGATGTTGATTTGATTTACAAATGTCTCTTTCAACATATAAGTTAATGGGGAAACATCTTTTTCGAGTCTTATGACATCACATGACAGATGTAATTACAAAAAACTGCATGAATCTTTTATGTAAATAATCACTAATAGCAGCCGTAATCTTGTTTAATCCTCGGAGTGGTCAGTAGAGTCCTGCCTAACCAGTGTTTTCCATTTCACAGGTGCGCACCATACGAATTTTTGCCAATTTTTCAGTGATGAATACTCTATGTCCACTTTCCATTTCCTTCCCCTCTTTTTTCTTAACTCTTGCCTGAACCTCCCATCTCTCCTGCTCGATATATGCTCCCAGTGGTGAATGAATGGGACCCAGTGTTAAAGGAGGATGTGAAGTCACCCCCTTGGCAGAGGAACACAGGTTGGCACCTGGACGGAGCAGCTGTCCTGCTGTCTGTGACTGACAGATTGCAGCTTGGGAACCCGGACAAGCAGCCACACAGCCGGGCAGACAGCAACCTGGATACCAGCCATTCAATTAATCTCCACTACCATCAACCTTGCAGCCATTTCGATTCAGCAACCGCTCCGGTGCAGATTTACTCACCTGTGTTCCCACTCCAGACCAGTGGAGTGGTGCCCAGTTAGACAATATCCCCCTTTTCCATTTCTACGACCGAGGAGAAGCACAGACGCATGTCCAAACAGTTTGACAATTCAGCTGGAATGCTAAATTACACAGAGCTGTATGTCTCTCTAATTTAATAGATCAACATTTGACAGGCCACATAACTTAAGTCCAGCAAAATGTATTTCTACTGTAATTTGATCAACTAATAGGTTGCACAGAGGTTGACTTTGGCTCTTGTATGAATATGAATGGCTGCATTTTCTTGCATCGGTAACCTCAGGAGCCTTTCTTTCATTCAGTCTTCCATCTGCTTATGATCTAAGGTTACAGTAAACGGCTCCATGAATGCATTACTGTCTGTCACCCTGCTGACCCAAGTCACTTTTCATTTGTCTCTCCATGTTTGATTTAAATACTGAATTTGGACGGTTAAGTGTGTTTAGGTTCAAGCTATATTTCAGAGGTGAAACAATGACTTGATTACTTGATTGATGGAGAACCCATCAGCAATTTTAAAATGTGATTATATGAGATATTTTTGAAGTTGAAATGTCAAACGTGCTTGTTTCAGCTTCTGTGAGGTGAGGATTTGCTGCTTTTCTTTTTGATCGATTATACTTAATGTATTCTCGCTTTTGCCCTGTGGGAGGTAAATGACAACATATGAATTGAGTATAAATTGTTACGTCGTTTTTTTATAAACAGCTAACATGTGACCTGGCATTTCAACCTTTTTCTGAAAGACACAAACAGAAAAAAAAATACTTGTGTACGTGATATTTCCACACACTCCCCCAGCCAAGCAGATCACTCTCTCATGAGCGTTAGTGGTTAAGCAGGTGAAGCCTGTGTTTTTGCACCTGCAGGGCTCCAGACCGCGACTCACAGTGGATAAATCCTAAAGTTTAAGGCTACCACTTTAACGCTTTAACTTTCTGTTAACATCTAATTGTTGACCAGAGGACTATGGTTCACAGCAAAAACATCAATACTTCTAGCCTGAAATGACGAGTGGTTCTACCTTGATTTATTTAATTACAAAAACACTTAATTTAACTTTACAAAAAAAAGTACTTAATACTTTGTGCTAACTTAATTATAACAGTGCTTTAACTCTATTAAACAGTACATTAAACAAACAGTACATAAAACAGTTAATTATAACAGCAATTAATTTAACTTTATCATCACAGTACTTAAATTAACGTTTACAGCACAGTACTTTATTTAACTTCATAATAGTACTTTTAACTGTATCATAACAGTGCTTTACTCAACATCAATATAACAATACTTTAACTTTATAACACTATTTTTAATTAGATCATATCAGTACTCTACATTTATTATAACAGTACTTTATTTGACTGCATTATGGTGGTACTTGATTTAATGTTATCATAACAGTTTATTTAACTACATCACAACAGTTCATTATTAAACTTTATCTTGAAAGTACATTTATTTCACTTTTTATAACTGTACTTTATTTGACTTTATAATAGCATTACTTTATCTAACTTTAAAATAACAACTTAATTTAACTTAATTTAAAACAGTAAATGATTTAGTAGTTTAGATGTTATTTATGAGCCATATTGCCCAGCCCTATATTGTTATAAATTAATATGTTTGGCTCTTGGTTTTATAGTTGAACAAAACAAGCTACTTGAAAATGTCAATTAGTTTATGATTTTATATCTAATTTTAAACTAAAGATAATCAAAGGATGGTTTTCAACAAATCAATAAGTTCCTAATAAACTAAAAGTTAGGTTTTTTTTTTCTTAATGAGCTCTTGTATCAGCACTTATATTGTCCTAAATATCAGCAGATATATTTAGTTCTGTTAAACAACAGACAATAAGTAAAGTTAAGCAATAGTGTCCCTTTATGAACAACCTAAGCTTGTCCAATTTTATGCTCTGCTGTGCACTCAATACACTCAGCACCTGCTCTCACTTTACTTGTCATTTAGAGATATAATAGCTTGCTGTGCCCCAAAAGTACACACAGTCCTCTGTAATGGAAGTTATCTTCATGCTTAATCTGCATATTACATTTTCCTCAAGAAATTCATAGGCATCATGACCTTATGCTCTTTGAAAATCTCTTGTGATCACAGAGCTAAAAGAAAATCCAATCTAGGTTCCTCACACAGGCCGTGAGCTTTAATGAAATGGTTGTTGTTAGCCACTCAGCTGGGATATCTCTGTTCAGAGAGGCGTGATCCTGCAGTATGTTAACCCATCAGAACCATGTTAATTTCTCCACGGTTAAATGTGAGGGCTGAGCAGTCATCATGCTGTTGTAAATCCCTCTATGCAACGTGCAAATCTTTTGCATTAAACCAATTATCTATGTTTGATCTGTGACCGGAACACAGATGAGATCTTGTGCCTGTGAAATCAGCTTTAATCACACTTATTTGCATGGAAATGGATATTGATTGGGGGGAAATAGCCACACAGCCATGCCACTGAAAACATTCTTTATTCTGATTTCTCCAGGAAGACAACAATCACCAAAATGAAAATGTGACTTTGAAGCTAAAACTGCACAATAAAGTGCGCACATCCTCCGAGCATGAATTCCACCAGCAGGATGAGGGTATGCAAAGGTGGGGATATCAAAAACCGGATACGCCATCAAACTGTTTCATATGAAGCGGAGGAATTGTGATCCCCCGTGGCGCACACCCCAAAACACTGAGCACAAGATCTGAAGTGAGCTGAATGAAAAATAACGTGCATCCACGCTCTGGCACACAGTGACGTAGTGCAGAATTCACAACTCTGCATCACTTCAAAAGCCTCTATGTGGTCTCCCTCACTTCAAACATAAACATCACAAAAATACACTCCTCAAGATGCATCTGAAGCGAGTGAACCAACAGCACAGGGTTGCTGTCAAATGAGCAAAGAAATACTGAACCAGTGGCTGAAAATAATACAGATTTGACTGACAGGTTTCCATTACTCTGTAATAATTACTTCATTATAACTCTCTCAGTGTCCAGTTTATTTACACAACCGTGCCATTTAAAAATCTCATTAAATCACCACAAAATGCAAATGGGAGCAAATGATATGTACTTCTGTTTACCTCCAGCCATCTTTCAGTTCATGTTTGTGTCTCCATTTGAATTCCTTTGTTGCCTCATTAAAACCTTCAGTCCCAAACCAATGAGGTTTGTTTCCTGGCATTCAGCATGTTTAAAATTTTCCTCAGGAAGACAGACGATAGAGGAAGAATTTCTGTTTATTCCTCATTATGGCACTGGATATGTGGAAATATGAACATTTCCTGTGAAAACGTGTTTCTTAAATATAATCAGGCAATAACCTGCAGAAGTGACATTGCCAATAACAATATAATTCCATTAGCAAAGCCTGCTGCTAGTTATTGTAGGATATGACAATAAATAAGGAAATAAAATGTATTTGTAACCACGGAAACAGCCAAGGAGCACTGTGAATGCAGAGGGAGCCTCTCAGATAATATATGAGTAGAAAAAAGGATATTATCAATCTTAGTTATACATTCGGTCAAGATCCCCCATCCCTCGAGCTCTCAAAATAGTCTGTACTATCTGTACTTTGGAAACTCAAATCTTTCAATGCTTTTGGCAAACACACAATTAAAATCCCAAAAGAGAATGATCTTCAAGGTTAAAATGCTGACAATAAGACCGTTTCTATTCACTGAAAATCTGTAGCCGGTTAAATACGTCAGTCTTTGAGGACAAATGAATGAATGGGCCTTCACTTTTCTGCAGTACAACACAAAAACCTCTTCATCACTTAAGTCTAAAGCAAAAGGTACACATTCAGGGTAATGTTGTTTTTTGGCAAGCTCAGTTGGTTAGTTTTGAAAAGCTCAAGTTTCGTGTAAAAAGGATATTGTGCCTTAGGGCTGCAAGTAATGCTTACTTTCTTATGCAATTCATCTCATAATTAGGAATCATTTGGGTCCTAGAATGTCAAGCAATAGGAATTATATAGTCCATCACAATTTCCAAGAGCCCTAAGTGACGTCTTTAAATCCCTTGGTGTGTCCGTCCAAATGTCCAAAGATTTTCACTTTACAACAGACAAAAGCAACAACAAAGCACCGCTGGTGCAAAGAAGATTGAATCGCTTTTTGTTTTCCTCAGAAACTACCAACAGCACAGGAGACACTGCATTTTGATTTCCACAGTTATTTTGGATATGCCATTTGCGCTGCTGATGGTGTCATTATTAGCCATGACATTGTTCAATAAACATTTACTTCATAAGTTAAAGCAAAGAAAAACCCAAGGTGCAACCTCTGAGCCTGAAAAATTAAGCCAATGTGGAAGTGCCAAAACTGCAGTTCTCCAGAAGCCACTTGAGGCGGGCTCCAAAATAGAGTAAATCACCAAAGACCCCCATGTTAAAATGAAAAACTACAACAGAAATAAATAGTGCTACAAAAACAGTTTTGGTCTCTGTAGCTTTTTTCAACATTAATGACAACTGCATAGCTGGTGATTTAACTGATTTTAACTCAGCTGTTTACAATTTATTAAGGCCCAAAGTTGCACATATTCAAAGGGCACTTGAGTGCTCTCTGCGAGACGTCTACAGACTCAGGTGGACCCCTCACTACTCCAAAGCTCCAACCTCTTGTCATTTCTGGCTCCAAAAAACCAAGATGGCAACAGTCGAAAAGAAGAACTTTAGGCTTTAAAACAGCAGTTCAAAAACCAATGACTGACGTCAAGGTAACTATGTCCATTATTTATATAGTCTATTTGCAAAAGTAAAGACTGTTTTCTGTGTCATTTAACATGTCGATTATTCTTTCGATCCACTTTTCATTATACAATGTTGAAAATAAAGTGTAAAAAGGCCATTCACAGTTTATGAGCCCATTTTGATGTGCCAGTTCAAACATGAAAATATTCAATTTACTGTCGTAAATGATAAAGAAAAGAAGCAGATCCCAACATTTGAGAGGCTGAAACCAGAGACTATTGGTAAAAAATGACAAAAATGTTAAAATTGACAGAAAAAAATATTAGCTTCCAATTGAGTGATTGATGAATTATTGCACCTCCACTTTCAAATCAAAAAGTCCATTAATCCACCTATTGTCTTTGCACCTGTTTTTTTCCTTTCTGTTTGCATGCATGCATTCATTATGCAGTATGTACAGTATATGTCATGTTGTTACGTTATATTGTGTTGTATACCCGTGGGAAGTGTATTTTATGTGAAAACTGAATGTATGTGTATTGCTATGGGAATATGGGTGGTGACCCTGCCTAGTAAGCTGATGTATGGCATCCTGTCCAGCACAACAGGATTCAGCTCTATTGGCGTTCTCCAGAGACGGGACCTCTTCAAGGAAAAACCTTTTCCACAAGAAGCAGCTACAAACAAAAGCAGACCCTCATAAATCAAATGCGTATTTCAAAGAAGAAACTCTTCTGTTTCCCCTCCAACGACTCTGAGCTCAGCTTAGTCGACGCGTGACGTGGTTTATTCATTCTATCAAGTATTGCAACAGAAATTTTCAATTTTTCCATTCATCCACTGATGTGAAAAGAGCAGCCTCCAAAGCACGGAGAGGTATGACGAAGAGGATGGAGTGTGGCAGCTTCGATCGAAAGCCGCTGTTTGCTGAGGTGCTGATGCAGCACTGTTCTCTGTGGAGTCAGGTGCTGATGTCTCCCTCTGATTGTTGAGTCAAATATCTCACAGAGATTACGGCAGATTAATACGTATATTAATGTTTTCCCTTTTGATCCGGGCAAAGGACAGAGATCAGCTTTAGTCATCTGAACTTAAAGGAACCCCTGTAGCCTCGGAAAAACATCCAGTGATGGTGGTAAATTTAGCCTGCTCTGTGTCATAGCCATAGGGGGAGTTTGCATTATTCATTCACATGATGTTAGTCCATATCAAACCAGACTTGAAAAAATTATGACTTCATTTAAGCTCTCTGTAACATCATGTTTCTTTCAGAGTCAAGTTCTCATCTGGTGCAAACTTCCACACTCTGGCTTTGGGGATTTTTGTTTCAAGTTAATCTTACAGGGTTGAGAAATTTCAAAAAAATAACAGGTTAAAAACACTTAAAAAACAAAATCTATATGAATTAACCAAATTAATAAGTATTGTCTCCAAGAAATTACAATTATATTCAATTCACCTGTTTTGCTAAGTAAATTTTGATGGAAATGTAATTGGTGTATGATGATTAGCAAATGTAGCACTTGCTATATATCATATTTAAGTTGAAGGGAGGTGGTGGAGGTGCACAGCGTGCATTTATTATGCAGGACTGAGTCCAACATGTGGTTGGGTTTAGTCAACAAAGCACTTCGGTTAAAGTCCCCATAATTTGGCAAGCAGAGTGTTATGTGATTCCACACATTTTCATGTTTTCTGTTAAAACTGAAAGCTAGAGAGGGACTTGTAATATAGTAGCCAATCTGGTGATACATAGATACAGATGGATTTTATGAGAACACCCACGAAACGATACATTTTTCTACGCCGAGGGGAAAGAAAGCATTTGCTGTCATGCTGAAGATGGTGTGTGGCTTTCTGCATGTCAAATAAACTTAAATTACATACGTAAAGAATATTTTGGGCATTAGCGGTGAGGTAGTATGCTTCTACTGCATTATCAGTGGTCATGCTTGGAGTTAGCATATGCAAAAACACAGAGACAACATCTGGATGCAAATTACCAGAGCCTCCCAAGTGCAGGATTGGTGATCAACATTTTTTTAATCACCTCCAAGAAATGAAAAATCAGCAAAAATAGCATTAAGAATACCTGCAAAACAAGGTCTGTTGTAATTGCTGCTATTGTTTTTTTTGTCATTGTTTGGGGTAGATACTAGAGTAGGACAGTGCTAGACATATGTGATAAACAAAAATAAATAAATTAAACAGACTGGAGGCCAGTTAGGACATTCGAATAGAAAACTGATTTTGTTGCTAGCACTAGCTTGCATCGCATGTTTTAAGACACGGGGCAAAGCTGAAGAAGATTGTTTTTAATGGCATATTACCCCGATAACCGTAGGATAGCTTAATAGCTTGACAGGTCTTATTGTATTTGGGATATAATGTATAAGAAAAAGTACTTTGCTTGTCAATAAAATACATATTTTAAATGTAATGATGATGATGTAATTTTTTATATAGTCTGCCTGTTAATTGTTCATTGAAATGTTCCAGATGGACCAGTAATGATTTTTTTGCTGCTGTCCGAGGTCCAACAACACTTGTTCAAACTATATCTTTGTGACTTGATATTAAAGAGAAATTTTAAAAGTATTAATTTAAAAGCAGAATAACTATGTTTTAGCCAAATTTTTTTTTAATGTTATCAGTTAAAGAGGAATTAAGCCATCTTTCTGTCTGAAACTGCATTCAGTGATCTTTGTTCAGCTCCTACATTGGAGCTGAACAGCTTTTACAAATATCATTAGGGTCAGGCTGTAATCACCATTCAGCCTTGACATACACAACATGGAATGAAAGAGATGAGTAATACTGGAAAGCACCGCATGGCAGCAGCTGCCTGAACTCCTGGGAGTTCAAACCAGACTTAGCAACAAACACATTTGCACAGAGGACAAAATAAAGACATCTCATCCCCCTTTCATGACCAAAAGTATTGGAAACAAACTGCATTCAATGGAAACAGTGAATCACTTAAACATGAGGTCAGCGTTCACTCTTCCCCGAGAAATCCCCAATATGATTTTATCAGACATCTTTTCCACCCCTTCTCACTAACAGGCATATGTAAAAGCTATTATTTCTAATCTCTTTTGACAGTCTTGCTGGATTCCTTTGCAACATTTTAAACCCTTTCCATTATCCAGAACACAAACAGTGACTATGATAGAGTTGACAGTGGTGTGCTGTTCATAAAAATACTCCTCAACAGAGGAACCATGGGGAGTCTTGTTCTGCTGAGAGACTCTTAGCTGAGTTTCTTCCTCATGATTTAAATTGGGGCGGATGCAGTTTACTTCGCTCAGTTTAGGTGAGACAGAAAATAAAATACCACGAATGCTGGGATGGCAACTCTCATAAACACAAATGAGTTTGTTACAGGGAATGAGCCTGACACTACAAAGTCTTGACAAAATAAAGCTTTTCAATTTGATTTCTTTTAGCTCCAATTTCAGGGACATATGAAACCTGACAAAATCTAACTTCATAGGCTATTTTGTGGTTCTTTCATCAAATCTGGAGGCTTGAAAGTCCGGTAGTGCTGTGGAGAACTGCTACACTATGAAATGGATTTGCTGGACACTGATTTAATAGTTACAGTAAAATTGGCAAATTTGGCACCGATATGGTGCCAGGTTGCACCCCAACCATTTTCTAATTAACAAAATAAATAAAGTTATTCACACTGGGAACTGTTTTTGTACTTTTCGTATATATAAGATGCATATAAGATGCAAAACAACATCAAAATAGAGCTTGTTTGTCCAAAAAAAAAGTGCCAATGGAAGATCCCCAAAACCCCCCAACAGAGGTCCTAGTGAAGGCCCATGTCCTAAAATCCTAGAAACATATTGAAATCCTGGAAATGTCCTTAAATGCCAAAAACATGCTAAAATCCTAGAAATGTCCTAGACATGACGTGTGTGGGGCTGATGCGACTGGCCCCTGACCTTCTGTCAAAAGTGCAAAAGTGGTCCGCAAGCAAAGCATGTTGAGCATCCCTGCAGTAATGCATAGAGGATGTGAAAAAAGGCCATGCCTGCTGCCAAATATTAGCACTTTGATATGCCGCTTTTGAGAAGCAATACAAGAAATACTAGAGTGTGTGCAATAAAACATTGAATGCTGCATCCAAAATGAATTACCTGAGGTTCTGGTCCAAATATCTGGTTATTTATTTCTGTGGAATTGTCTCGAAGGTGAAAAGACTGACACACGGGGCCTCAGGAACAAGCACACACATGAGCTCGCATATTTCCTCCCGTCGCCTTCCTAACGTGTGTGATACAACACACAAAACGGGGAATGTAATTTTCTAAGCTCATAACACACAGAGAGATAAAACAAACAACAGCAGGGCCTTTTTTTGTATTTTGTTTCCTTTTCCAGTAATTTCCACCGGGCTTAAAGGGAGACAGAGGCTGAGACGGGCTGTTGCTGAGAGGCATGTCTGACTGCAGACGTGGGGCACACTGCAGGCACGGTGACTCATGTGTTCTGGATGACTTGCCGAGGAGACAACCAGCCATTGCACACTTCATCACCATCATCATCATGGGTGTTGTTGCCATCAGGAGCTTTGAGTATAAACAGTCTTACTAGTCGATTAGATTGAGATCATCCTCGAGTGACATATACAGCAGACGGCCGCAAAAATTCATTTTGCGAGAAGATGAAATTCTTGAAAATCTATAACCTCCCTTGGGCTAGTTGCTTATTGCAATAAAGGAAAAGGACATACACTGGCAATAAAGGATGTTTTGAAACCAGCACTTGGAAAACTGAAGGCTTAATGGTAGCCGAGATGATGCTTGCACTGATGTTGATGATGATTGACTCAGCGACAGCAGTAACAGACCCGTGGCGGCATCACTGAAACATGATATGAGACAACAGATTTCCCAGCTGAGCGTGTTCTTAGTGAATCCGCCTCTTGCAGAGAGAACGGCGGCCGCATGTGGCTGCACTGCGGTCAAGCTGCCGAATCTGTCCGGATGCGTCATGATGAATCATCTCCCACATCTCTAGTCCACATGGGCTTCCAGAGTTGTGGGGGGTTTGCGTGCTGCTGAAACACCAGCAGACACACATTCTCAGATAAATGTGAAAGTATTGGCCTTTTGCTTTCCCAGATAATTGAAGTGCATTCTGTTATATTCTTTTTGTCTTGAGGCAAACGCCTTGTTATTGTTTCTCTAATATTGAGCCGTAGCAGTTAGACAGTAGACACAGTTAACCCACCATGTGGCTCAAGCAAAGCAAAGGAAACCTAACAGACATAATGTGACCTCCTATAAATCCTTCTGAGCCGTAATGATCTGAACAACCAGCCAGTGAGCAGCAGCTGTCTTGGTGTCCGCTGTCCCCTCCCCCACTTTCACCCCCCCTTTAACCAACGCCCCCCTATAGATTTGCCGTGGAATGAGCACCACAATAATACAATGACGGTCCAATGGAGACTTGAGCAATAACAGGTTTATAGTGTTTTTGAATTTATTCAGCAGCTGCAGAGATCTGTAGTGCATTCAGCACAGCTTAAAGGGCCAGTTCAAACAAATTAGAAAAAGCATATTTTCTCATTAAAATGCAGATTATTCTTATTTTTTTGTTTGTTTTGAGGTATCTGTCTGAGATTTCTACCTTAAACAAAGTACAATGACATTTACAGAACATTTGTGTTGCTTTGACAAATAACATTAAAGGAGGCGTTACTCTGCTCTTACTGCTATGATTGTCTTACTGTCAACAAATTCTATAAAAAGACCAAAACCAACAATGAAATCTTTCTACCAACAGAATGTGTGGCCACAGCTTGATATGGCTCATTCCTGCATGACATAGAGCTCTGTTGTGCAGTGCTGAGCCGTTTTAGGAAATTACTCAGCCTTTTTAAAAATGAAACTATACACAATATTTGTGAGTGAGTGGGAGCACATAGTAAATCTGAGGAAGAAGGAACGTATTGAGAGGGAGACTAACACAGTATTGGTTTTGGTCCTTTCATTGGATTTGCTGATAATAAGAAAATAACAGCAGTTTAAAAAAAGTAAAAAATATAGACTATCACCAGACGTCTCCCAAAAAGAAAAGTGACAGTAATTTATCTTTCCGGAAACATTATGGTTACTCTAAATAAGTCACAGTGAGCACATTTCATGGGATTACAACTTGGCATTAAATCATTATGTATTATGTCATATCAACTCTTCGCTGGAATCCGTTTTATTTGTGCGGTTTTACTGAGGTTGGCAGATGCCAATACTTTATCATCTTGCTGCACACATACAGTGAAGTGTGTACATTTAAAGCAACACCTCTCAGAGAAATTACATTTCTATATGAATGATTTTTTTTATAATTAGGTTGTTGTCTTCATGTATATATAAAGTTGAGGACAGCCATAAGAGAATCTCAGGTTTGCAATCAAACTCCTGTCTGTGGTAAAATTGAGGTAACAAAGATTATGATTTTGCTTACATTATAACTTAAAAAAAAAAAAGAAAAAATGCTGTAGTCCAGTGGATAGTGTATTGCAAGATAATCTATTTTGGCAAAAAATAACCAAATTATATATGTTCTCAATGAACAATTTGCTAATCAGATCAATTTCAACATTTTGTGACTGTGTAAAATATAACAAGCTCAACATAACATTTCCCTACAAATGTAACTTATTTGCTGTTTTAAATTAGCTTATTAGTTAGTATATAAACACAATATTTTAAGAGACAGGGCTGGTTTAAAGGATTAGGTAAAAACCATGATTTGATCAAGTACTTTCTATTATAGTATTGAAGGAATGAGTTACGATGAACACTGTTTCTGGTTGTGGCTGTCAATTAATTTATCTATATTTAATTATTGGGGAGGGGTGTTGATCTGACATTCAACAAAGCTCCCTGGCAAGAATCCAACCGGGAACTCTGCGGCTGCATGACATGCGCCTCAAACACTAGACCACTGGGACGTCCCTTGATTGTTTTTAATGTAATCTTTCAGTAGACCTACTGTCAGCACCACAAATGAAATTCCATTTACCTCCATTATGTTGGGGTGCAGCCCAATCGCCAGAGGAAATGTAGGAAATGCACATTTCTGCAAACTATGAGAATGTGTAATTCGTTGATTATGTCACCGATATGTTGAAACCTTAGCATTTATACAGCACTGTGCTGATGCGTGGGTAGGTTATGGCCCAAAAACCACTTGGTTACATTGAGGAACATATGATTTTAACTCAAAATGTCTGGTTTTAATGGCATAGTCGCCGCTGGAAATTAAACGATTTTGTTGTTTGTTGGTCCCAAACAACGGTCTGCAGCTTGGCCATCTTTGTCTTAATGTCACAACATCTACCATCCCCGGTCACCATCCCAGGTCACATACATGAAATCAAATCTACTTCAGAACGTGTTCTCATCACAACTCATCAAATATTGCCTCTTTGTCAGTGGACCTAGACATTAAAATATGCCATGGTGAGTTTTTCTAAACCTAACCACATGCTTTTGTTGACTAATGTAAGGAAATAAACCTGAACAAAAAGTGTTTTGTGTATGTTGTAAATTTATTTCAAAACGGCTGTATGCATCTAATCAGCATACTGTACATTTCCTGTAAAAATGGAAGCAAATTTTGAAATGACACAGTGGTATGAAGCGTAAATTGACACGCTGCCCCTGAACATCAAAAATGGACACAGGAAGAAACCTAGCATGTCATATTTAAACACATCTAAATTAACTCAACGTATTTTAACGTATCTGTGGTTTGCAATCGTCATTTCGCACTGTTTAACTTTTTACCTGTATTAAGCACTTTTTTACTCATTTATTTTATGTTGTTTTTACTGATAGTGAGGATGATCTTAGTGTTTATTGACGGTATTTATCTTTATATTTTACACCTGAGATCCCTGAAAAACACTCTTTCATTCTGCTCTGTATGTAAATATAGAGCCAAATGACAACAAAGCTAAAATGAACTAAGCTGGTTTGCACAAACATACGATGACAACATTTTCTACTGGTGACTGGGCTGTGGGGTTCAGTACAGAATCTGAAACTGATATCCAAATAAAATCAAATTTATGTGCATGAATGTTTAGAAATTTGCATAAGAAAGATGTTTTGTGTGATAATTTGTGTGAACTGACTGAATGTTTACCGCAATTTTATTCTAGGAGAGGTAGATTTCCTGTTTACTAAGAGATTAGGGTGTTATAGTTCAGTCATTAGGGCACCCCTGCTCCCTCCGCCTTTTGCTGCCCCTCACCCCTCACCCTTACCACCGTCAGAGAGAGACGGTGAGAGAGAGAGAGGCTGACTGACTCCCACCGTTCATACCGGCAGCTTGAGAGAGAAGCAGAAGAGAGGCTGTCACAGCGCAGAGACTCTACAACTTGTTCACATGTAACCGCCAGCGGAGGGGAAGAGAAATAATAATTACACGGACTTACAAATGCCATTAATCCCGTGACCGGTGACCGGAATGGAAATATACGAGCCGGCGATGAGAAGTTGTTTGATCCGGGTAGTCGCGTGAGCGCTGCAAGAAGAAACTCATGGTAGGTTTTTATTTCACACACCCACACACACACACACACACACACAGAGTTATTTCTTTTAATTTCTGTCAATGCATTAGCAGTTTTTGCTATTATTATGCGCATCAGTTCCGAGTCGGTGAAGTTCATGCCCTCGGTTTTCAGACTGTGAAGCGAGCGCGTGCAGAAATGGAAAAGTTTTTTTTTTAGGTGGTTTGACTGTGTGTGTGTGTGTGTGTGTGTGAGCTGTATACAACCGGAGACATCGCCAATATAACGGGCTCCTTTCAGCGGAGAGGCACCCGCTGCCCGTAGAGAATGAATGGGTCACTATGTATTCTAATCTAACTCAAGAGTTGAGTTTGCTGCGTTTAAAGTGGAAGAAAGAGCTGCTGACTGGAGAGTTAACAGCGCGTCTCGCGTGTTGAAGAAGAATATCGAGGCGGTTATGATCAATTATAATCACAAATAAATATTCAGAGTCGCGGTCACTTTTACGAGGGGCGGATTTTATTCTAAGAATCACACATTTGGCACATTTTCTTTGAGATCGTGCAGGAATATTTTTCCATTCATGAGATGCGTTGTTGAGGCTTTTCTACCGTGAGAGACAAAACAAAAGGATTTCCCGCTGACCAATGAGAGCAGGGGAAGCCTCAGGAGGGACGGAGTGGTCCTCTCGTCTCTTTGTCCTACCTGAGACACAACATAGACCACAGACTGCCGCCAGGCACATATGGGGCAGACTGGGAATGCTGGGATCACCATGCGTAAAAGGAAAAATGTTCAGTTTTTGCACCAGTTTTAGATTAAATCCCACCTGGTTGCATCTTATTCAGTAGTTCCCATTCTGATCATTAGATGTGATGAAGAATAGATCTGAGAAGCCATCTGAGCACAAACATTCTGGTTTTACCCACTAAAATTTGGGGATTTGCAGTTTCTCTGTTTAAAGGACAAAACTTTGAAAATTTTACCTTGAGCTCTGGTAATTTGTGATGAACATTTTTTTTTACTGTTTACCATTGTCTGACGTTTTATTGTTTAAATAAATATCAACTCTCTGTATATTTTAAACACTTCAAACCATAGCCAAATCCATACAGGATTATTTGAGACTTAAAGGGAAAGTTCACCCTGAATTCAAAAATCCATATATTTCCTCTAACATGAAATCCTATTTATAAATGTGAAAAATAGATCTGAGAAGCCATCTGAGCACCTGCTGATTAAACCTCCACAGTTCACACGTCATCCTTAACTGACTCCTAAATTATAAACACATATAAAGATCTACGATACCCGCCGTTACAATATGGATTCATGTGAGGGCTGATAAGTTTTGGCTAATGGTTTAGACATACCCTCAGGGTGCATCACATCACATTAACTTCCCTCCTTCCTCCCCTCGTTACTTTCAAGTTGGATAAGTTAATGTGCACACAAGGGGTTTTAATCACTGAACTTGAGCTTTCAATTACACACACGGTAGCTACATGCCAGCACATCAGACATTAGGATTTCATATGGAAAGAAATCGAGAGAAAGGGCAGGCAAATGGGAGGAAAACGAAGAAGTTGTCGGGAGCACAAGTGCTGCAGCAGTTAATCGATGAGTCGAAAAAGAGAGATAACTTAAATGTCTGAGTCACAAATGTCTGGCTCCAGCCTCTCAGATGTGAAGATTTGCTGCTTATCTCTGATTTGTATCACTGTAAAGTGAACATTTAGAGGTTTTGGACTTTTAACTAGACAAAACAAGTCATTTAAAGCTGTCCTCTGGGGCTGTGGCTAATTATCTGACAATAATAAAATAAATAACTAATAATGAAAATAATAACATGGCTAGACACAGGGCCATAATCACCATACCATAAGTATTTTGAAAAATACATCAGGGGTTCTCAAAATGTGACTTTTTCTTAAAAAACATTTTTATGACGTGCTATACTATGACTTTTTCTGGCATTTTTTATGACTTGCTAACATGTTACAAAAATGACTACAATTGGCAGTAATATAGCCTGCATAGCACTCACATTGCACTGTAGTTTTTCCTAACATTCATTTATTTGTGGTGGCCCACCACATTTAAAACATCCGCCACCACAAAAAAAAATCTATTTTTGGAGCTAGACCATATTTTAGGAGCACTGATGGAATATATATATATATATATATACTGTTTTTTTATTTATAGCACCACACTGTCAGAGCCCAGAGTGTCCTATGGGCACAGATGGAGCAGTACAAAATCAGATGCAGTGAAATGAAAAACTGGTCATTTTGCCGGGTCTAAAAGTTTGCTTTCACTTACAAACAGCTGCTTCTCTCATCCATGGATCTGATCTGATCAGCTGTGAGCGGATCGACAGATCAGTTATAAACCCCGTAAGTCACAAACAAATGCTGAGGAAAAATAACTCATGGAAAACTCCACCGACGCTGCTTTCACAGCTGCTTTAAAGAGGGGACACAGAATGATACAAAGGGACACAGACATTAGTAATGGTCATAATAATAATGGCAATTTGTTAAGTTTATGTATGATTATAATTACATTTGCTAATGATTATTGCAGATGGAGGTGCATGGTTGCCTTTCACTACATGGCTAAAATATTCTTTATATAGTTTTTTTTTTTTTTTTACCAGTATCAATATATCTTATAATTACTGCCTGAGACACACAGAGTCTCTGTGTGCACTGTGTAAGAGTGTGCATCAGTTTGCTTACAAGTTGACACAGAGCCTGTGTGGGAAGCTGAGACGTAGGCGTCGTAAACCTGGTGGGGGATTCTCTTTCTCGCTGCAGTATATTATTATACAGCGAGTGGGATGGATGATTAGAATGATTTAAATGCCACGACTGGGTGTAGTGTGCGTGGCCTCTTGCAGGCACTCTGTTTTGTTTGAGCTCATTTCATCTCTCCCACTGCAGATTTCCGCAGAGTGACTGAGGCACTTTGATGAATGGCTCTGTCCAAGATAAGTTGAGCTGTAATATTTCCGCCTGATCGTTCTTGATTTAGATGCAGCGTTAACTTCAGTCTTTGTAGTGGGCTGATGAAGTATTCATTTAGGAAGAACTTAAAGTAAATAAACGATGAATCACACTGCCACACGCTGTCAAATCTGCATGTGAAGCAGGGCTTTGTGCAACATGATAAAGAGCATGCAAAAAGAGACAGAACTATAAATGGATCATATTTATGTCATAACTCTTCAATCAATTATAAAAAAGCAAGATGTTCGGGTCTTACAAGCAGACTTTAATTACATGTAAATGTGATCACAGCAGCAAACGCAGCTTTTAAGATGAATTTTCCATCATTTATTACAGTTATACTTCTTTCAGTAATAGACCAGCTTAATTATTGTATTACAGACAAAGAATGGATGCCTTTGTTATTGAAATCTTAGTTGGCGATTTCTAAAGAAAAAAGGGAATCCAATTGAAACGGCTGAGGGGAATCTCAGGAAATTCAATTTAAATGGCCTTTCTAAAGCCACTTCATCATGCAAACTAGGCAGAGTGTGGCAGCAAACATGCACAGAGCTGTTGCCCTTTTCAGATTCACGGTGGTCATTAGACGCTGACAGTGATAAAACATGTTTAAACAAATAAAGAAACACACATTGGATTAGTTTGAGTCCAAGATGAAACGTGTTACTTCAAAGCTGTATTTTGTGTGTGTGTGGGGGTGCTTCTGGGAATTAGCTGGTATTATTTGTCTTTTTTTCCCCCAATGTTGTTACACTATTGTGTCTTTGTGTAATTTGCAAAACATGCACAGTGAATTTTGTGCAGCGGAGCGGCTTTTATTAGCAGAGACATGCTGCGTCCAAATGAAGAGGTTGGTGCGAATTGTTCTGCCATACTGCATTTAGCGTTGCACGGATTTAACACACTGGTGCTCTTGTTTATTTGCACTGTTTTAATTTTCAAAAGGAGAGGGCCGTCTTTATTGCCAATTGTAAATCTGAGGAAATGGGCATATTTGGAAATAGATTCATATAATTTTGTCCTGGCCGTGTTATGAGTCATAAAATTCACTAGAAATCAGATGCACCGATAAACACTGTGGTGCCTGACTTGCTGCCAACTTCCTTTTGCTCCACTTTGTCTTTTGTGAGGCATGTCTGGGACATTTTGCACCAGACGGGGCAACTATCTGTCTCGAAGCTTCAGTGTCTCATCCCCAAAACCTCTGACCAGTCCTTCAGATACCCTGCATCCCCTCTTTTTTCCCAGTGACTCACACATTCTGGCCTTGCTCTGATAACTCTGACACCTTCCTTTTTTTTCCCCCCGTCTGTGGGATACATCTCCCTTTTCAGCCTAAGAGCCTGAAGCAGCACTCTGTGTTTCTTAAATGAAGCATTTGACCTCTCTTTCAGGGGTCTTTTATTTCAGTCACTGGCTGCAGGAAGGTTAGTGCCAAGTGTGCATTTGGGGCCATTGCATGCAACTCAAAAAGGCTCTTCTAGGGCAAAGGGCACACAGTCTGTCCATATGGACTTTCAGCCCATGTATATGCAGGCACCATTAACACATGACAAGGTCAGCCGACTGTCCTTTAAAAATGACATCTTCTTATGTATCTCAAGCTCAAAGATTCTGCGGCTACGCCGGATTGGCCTTACCTAATACATTTCTTTTACTAACCAGATTGTGGTTCTTAAACACATCTTTACAATTTGGAATTTAGCCATTCTGTAATGTAGCCTTGCTGTTATGGCGTGTGCACACAAAGTGAATTTTTGCATCACATTACTCATGCAAACACCCCCACTAAAGTTGTTGGTTTTGGGGTATGGGCACACATATGAGCGACTGTCGGCCAGTGACCACGGCTAGTCGAGGAATTATTTGTGCTGAATGTGGGCAGTCTTCGCTCCTCCGTGACAGAAAGTTCAATTAAAAAGGTGCTCAGTTGTATTTTCTCTGTTTAATAAGGAAAACAGGTGTGAGCATATTATTTTTCTGAACATTTTCTGGGTTTCTAATGTGTATTTATTAGTCTGAAAAGCTGAAAGTAAGTAGCGCTACATACTAAACCGCCATATACTGTATACCTCAGAGAAATTTCAGGACAGCATGAATGTATGCAAAATTAGATACTGCTCAAGCTTTGCCCTATTTTGTAACTGGCAAATATCCTTAACTGTTGTGCGAGCTAACTGGTGACGGCAGCTTACAGCTAACTTGGTTTATAGTAAAACACAGCTGATAGCTGGAATCAGGTTGTCTTGGAAATATTATTCAATATCAGAGCATTTGGGTGTCATCACGTATAACAGTAACTGGAAGAATGTATGATTCATCCATGGCCATGGTTAGGTATTTTTGGAGGCTTCAGAGTCCTTCACTGTCTGCATGCAGATTGGATACTGCAAGATCAAGACCTTGTGGATGTTTAGACTTCAGCGTTAGTCACAACTGTATGACGTGTGAATTAGACTTTATAAGGGTGAATCATTGCTCTGTTTTCTTTTGTATTTTTTATAAGTTTTTTGTATGTCTTTGTCCATGTACATGTTGTACCAAGAGTTTCTCCGATCTAATTTGTGTTGTCCTTTAACTCATATATTCATGTAAGATCAACTGTGGCTCATCTAGTTCATTTTATTATACATAAAAAGATGAAGGTTGACAAGAGCACATGTTTTCCCCACATCACCAGTGATGTAAACAAACAGCATCACTTAGTATGTAGTACAAAATGCACATTTAGCTCTTGATGTAAATACAACACTTGTGTTCAGGCTTATTATGACTTTGCAGGATCAGATAGTCTCTGCAGTCCTTCAGGGCTTAATTGACAACATTTTTAACATTAACAAACTAACTGTTGAAAATCAATAACGAACCAAAAATGCCAAACTTTATATTGAATATTTGGGGGTTGTAGATACTTGGTCACATAAAACATCCCATTTTAAAAGGTCACCTTGAATTTGAGGAAGTTGTAATGAGGATTTTTCATTATTCCTTGACATCCTATACAGACTAAAGAATTCATCACAAAAAAATAAGCAATTGATAGTCAGATCAGTATAAAAATGATACTTTTTCAGTGCCATATTGTAAGATATTTAGAACCGATGTTTAAACTGAACACTGCACATCCTGAAACTGCTACAGTGGATCCATACATCTACCTCATCAGTATTCACATTGAGGTTTTGCAACATAACATAAACAAAGTGATTGTCACATCCTGTTTTGTTCAGTGTGTCTATTTAAAGTTAAGTCGCTCGGCAGCCTATCAAAACATGTCAGCTCTTAAAGATGCCATCTTTAGCTTCGCTCTTGTCACCAGTAACCCTTTGTTGCATAAATGTTTCATAGACAGACTGCTGTTTTTGTGAGCTCGCAGCCAAGTGACGGCAGGCTCCGGTTTTAGATTGAATGATCTGTACCGTAGACAGTATCCGGCTGCTTTCCGGCTGCGCTTAAGTGCAGAACTTGGACTTATGGACTTAAAATAATGGTCCATGCAGGAGCCCAGTGATGGATGGCTCCACCAATGAAGTTATGTTATGTATTCCTGATGAGAGTAGTGGATCAGTGGGCAGGATTTATGTGGCTGTGGAAGAGCAACTGCTCAAGAAGATGCTGTCTGGTTGAAGCAGCGGTCCAAGGCCATTTGTCACTGTGATTGATGAGCTTCCAGTGATTAAGCTAACATGCTGACAGACATTAATCTGCTTTATCTCGTGAATGACTTGCATGGAGGTTTTTTCCACCAGTGTTATTGACTCTAGTAAACAAGGAGGAAAGGCAGCAGCGTCTTCCTTGCTTCAGTCGCTTTCCGGTTGTGGTCAATCTTGTCATAGTTTGTAAGGTCTAAACTCTTTAAGAGTCATTTTAACTGGTCTAAGGACATTATATGTAGTACTCGAGACATTTATAAGTCAGATACTTATCTTGAATAAAAATGTCACACAAAAATATGCTTATAAAGACCCACCACTACAGTATGCAGTCTCCACACATCACATTTCCAACTCCCAACATCAACAAATCACGGGTAAAAATGCCCGTGATCATAGTTTGTAAGCTCTTAACTCTTTTAGAGTCATTTTAACTGGTCTAACAGAAATTATATACTGTACTTGAGACATCTATAAGTCAGATACATCTCTTGAATAGAAATGTCACACAAAAATCTGCCTGTAAATTCACACCACATACAGTATGCCTTCTGGACATGCAAGATTTCCAACTCCCAATATAAACATATCACAAACAAGTCACAATTAAAAAGGGTGCTGATTATGGAGCAATAATGGCAACAAGAAAACAAGTCACACATGAAAACCAACATGTCAAGAGCACGTACGACTTTTCACATGTGCGACTTGTTATTGACATATCCGCAGGACATTCTTTTCCTGCGTAACATTGCGTGTAATTGCGGACATCACGCGGGGACTTTGAGGTGCTGAGTAAGAAGGTAAATCTGGCATCCCAGAGTTGCTGTGCGCCGCTGCCAAGTTGGGGGTCATTGCTTGTATTAATGACGCATGGGAAACTAAACTGGCTTTTATTTCCCTCACCATCTGTACCCAGTTGTGTGGTATGGATGGAGTCTGGCGAATGAGAACAGCCCCCTTCTGCAGCTAGGGGTTTGATTTATGGGACTGTGCGGAGTGGGACAACAATATTAGCTATGCAGAGAAAATTGTGTGTTTACAATTATGCAAAAAAATCCTGTTTATTAAATACATCACTGGTCTTATCTCTTCATTATTAGCTATAAAATTATTGAAAAATTGTGTAGCTAAGGTTCATTGTTTCTGTATTTTAATGACTTTTCTCTTGTTGTTTTTTTCTTTAAAGGAGCAGGTTGTGAGAGGTGGCAGGAGAGTTAGCGAGGGACGTGCAATAAAGACGCCGCTTGAGGTGAAAGCCAATTAAGTCACTTAAAAACTCATAACGCTCAATTGCAGCAATTTGTGTTGAAATTCACACTCCCTCTCACAGGCATAACTCAACTCAAATCTTAACAAACAGACAGGTGTCAGACTTTGAAACCCCCCCCGATTTACACCTGAATAAGATGTCCCTACATGCCCAAAAGGCGTTTCCTGCTCCAAGAAGACTCACATTCAGGGACGAGAGGCTGTGATAGACATGCAGTATATAAGCAGTGTCAGGGTTGTTACTCAAAAAAAGTTGCTTACTTACTTAGTTACTTAAATAAAAGAGTAATGTATTACTTAATTACTATATGCTGAAGGTAATTTGCTACACTACTTGTTACATTTCTTTTGCATTACTCTGCAAAACTGCCCGTGGCGTACTGTCACATACTTGCTACCTAACAATACAACGGCATTAATTCTAACATATGCCAACATATCAAAGCAAAAAGGAGCAGGAGAATAAAGACAGTGCTGGCAGCAGGCTGTAACTGCCTCAAAATGACACTATGTATGGCAAAATGGGATATAGGCAACAACTAGACTGATTCTTTAAACCAAAAAATTAAACCGAAAAATTACTTGTATAAGAGAGAGAGTGTGTTTTTAGAGCACCTGGGCAAATAGCATGACACAACTTTATCCATATTCACAACCTGGAATATTTTTTTATGAGAAACTGTTTAAATTCTTTTGATCATTGGATCCTGACGGACTTAAGGAATATATAATCGAGGAATGGACATACGTTCAGACTTTATGAACCTTCAGAGGTCGGAAAACAATGCTTTTTTTTGTCACTGCTGTTCATCATGCTGGTATGCTAACAGCAAAATCTGTATCTGTTTAAAAGCGGCTGAGACGGTCACTGCAATGAGAAAAGCTGGTCCACCTTAACAAGTCCACTTTAAGGGAGCCTGGGAGGCTAACTCACCTTGGTAACTTCAGTGGCTTTTCTGTTAACTTGCTGCACTGCTACTAAACTCTCTGCTCCGCTCGCTGCAGCCTCACCCGCACACACACACGGTCGCTCGCTCTCACTACTCACATAATCTGGCACTGAAATGAGGCACCAAAATCTGAATTATGATTGGGTCTGATAGGTATTTGTCTTGTGGGAAGGCACCAGGCTTCGATACCCAATCCTATGTGTAACACATTGTACCTTTAACTAGTCAGAGAATGTTCCTAAAACATTAAAAAATACGAAGACATGTTCATAAATGAGTGACGTTATTACTCACCAGATTCCTTCTAACTTAAGTTTCAATCAAAAGAAATAATTATATTTCAGAGAGGATTGTACATCCAGACTTCAGTTTTTTTGATATTCGCATTTACATTTTTTTTCTTTCCATAGAGAAACAAAATTGAGAAATAAAAGCAGCATGATTCTGCTTTTACACACAACTTTAAACTCTATATTTACACAGCCACGGGATCGTGGATTCTTTCATGTGTTGCCATGGAATCCCTTAGGTTAGCAGATACACCCAGTATTAGTGGTTGTGTGTGTATGTGTGTGTGTGTTTGTAGACAGTATCTGTCTTCCAGATGTCACTCTAATGGGCCTCCACACAGACCTGTGGGGACCTCGACAATATACAGCGCCGGGGAGAGATGTGTTCATTTTCCAATTACCTCTGGCTACTCCTTTTAAATGAGCAACTGTGAAACCTTTCAATACTACAGCCTATTCTCACTACACTCTTCTTTTTTTTTTTGAATGACCTAAAAAACATTAAGATTCTTCCTGATAATTTCATCTCATCACTGAGATGAACTGCAGACAAATTTTTCTCCACCTTCCATGCAAGTGAACATATGGCTGAGGTGGTGATTCTAAGTGCAAGCAGCAGTGGACCCGGGGCTAATTTAACCACAGCAAGAGGCGGCGTCTTAACAAGCTCAGACGGGTAAACAAAAAACTTGCATGCACTTGCCATCGAGCTGCGCGTCTGTCTGAGTTCAAAGGTCAACATCGAGTTCCGTTTACCAGACGGTCTCGAAATGTCCAGCAGAAGCGTCAGACGCACCTGCAGGGGCTGTTTGCATTTTTCAGACTCCTTGGCAGCGTGGAGACACACTTCGACCCGGCCTGGGTCACAAGGAATTTGTAGAAATGTTATTTTCATCGCTGCAGCTATCATTTTGTGGGATTATCCCTGCCAAGTTAATTTGGAGCTGGAGTTTTATATCTGTGCAGGCAGACGCTGCCAGTATGAACCTTTGGCGAACCAGAGAAATTTTTACACTTTGCAAGATGGATGTGCTGTTGTAGTTAGAACATCACTCCCCCTCCTCCGTTTATCAGGAAGTGGCCAAGCAGGTAGAGTTGTGATTAAACTGTTTTTTTCTTGCTACAATCTACTTCCAACGCATACTGAACAGGACAGATGTATTATTGTGATTTATGCTAAACCTCGCACTCAAATTACACTTCAAGTGATCCTTCTGTGAGAGAGGCGGAACATATTGGCAACCTTGAAAATTAAGATACCATGCAATTAATCCTCTGTATTAAGAGGGGGACCTCTTTATTCTCACCCTTAATTTGGAGAATTAACCTGCCTGCTTGTCCGTTAAGCCTGGAGAATTTGTCCAAGCCTTCATTATTGTGGAGCCACATGTATAATGTGGCACAGAGAAGATAAAGCACAGCATCTCATAAGTTAAAATCCACAGGCCAAGTTAATATTATGGATCCGCTGGGATGCCCTCGAGTAGCCTCCCTAAAACTGTTTGCATCAGGCCCGGTCCCGAGCGGCGTAGCAGTAAGCCAGCCGACTCAGTAATAGCCTACGTTTTGTTAATTCACACGTTTTCCTGGCAGTCATAGGCTAACACTCAATCCGTTCACATATCCCTATCTGGCAGGAGGCTCAGCACAGTTAGAGATGAAACTCTGACTGTTAACTAGGTGTGAAATGCTACTGCACAGGATTACTATGGGTCTCCTGCAGATCTTTTAGGAAAGCAGGGAATTGGAGGACAGAACAGGAAGCTGCTCCGAAAACATCACAGCCTGTGGTGCTTCTCTTCATCATCATCACACATTGTCGCATATGGAAATGTAGTATTTAATAACTTGGCTGACTTCTGGGCGTCAACAGCCATCAATGTTTCTGCGGAGAAAAGCTGAATTTGTCTGATTGCGCCAAGTTACTCTTGGAATCCTCACAACTGCAGGATTTGACAACAACTTTGGTTTGTTTTTTGGGAGATACTCAAGTTTTCCTCCAGCTTTAGTCATAAGTAAACAACTTTATTCGATGGAAGTTGAGAAAAAGCAGTGGCGCAGCTCGACTGGAAAGAAAGTTTCTCTCAAGCCTCATTTGGCTTAACAAATGAGCTCCTTTTAGCTTCCTTACTTGGCCGTCAAGGCCTCAGTAACTGCAGCTTATATGAGTCCAGGGTACGATAATCATCATCTGTCTACTGGGCAACTACTTAAAATATATGCTTATACTGAGAACAATGAATATCTCAAGTCTCCCTTTCATTCTGATCAATGAAAGGAACATTAGTCATTGATGAATTAAAGACTAATAACCCCTCTACACATTACAAATTAATCCCACAACCATTGTGTTAACCTCACGCATTACATACAGTAGTGACATGTACTTTGGGAATTTCATATAATCACACCGTTGACTGCTAACAAGCTGTAAAGTGTTTGCTGATGAGGCTTTAGTGTGATAGATTTGAAACAATTAAGTTATGATTGAATTCCCCGAGCTGGAGCCACCAATAAAAAGTCACCATTGAGAATAATGTCATCACTGTCAGGTGAAAACTTCCTATCTCCACTACTGATGCCTTTCATTTCTTCATTTGATGCTAGGCGATATGGAGAAAATCAATATTAGGGTATTTTGACCAAATACCTAAATATAAATATTGCAACAAGATTGTAGGGTTGACTATTGGTGCTTTCACAAAACATTTACATAGTTAGATTTTTTTATAAATAATCATCAGTAATGTGGATATAATGTGTAAGTGGGTAAATGCAAATGATAGAACAGTTAGAACAGTCTGATAAGTTCAGAAAATTACAATAAAAAATACATCACTTTTCTGTAATACAGCTTTAAAAAACAGGAAAAGAAAACACTTGGGATATTATGATATCCAAAATGTAAGCGATATCTTGTCTCTTATAATATCAATAACATCTAGGTGTGTCCTGAATACCATTTTAGGGGGCGCATGGGAACCTGAAGGGGGACGGGAGTTATAGTTATCAGACATATTCATATACGCTCAATCACCTGAGCCAACTTTAGTAAGACTTTGTGTCTTCCCTTAGCCATGTTTGATGTACATGATCGACATATTCCTCTTTGTGTTGAAAATCCTCAGCAAAATCCTTCTGAAAGCCAATCAAAGGAACTCAAAACCTTATGGTTTTTGAGCTAATAACATTTTTCAAGCTTTCTATCTGTCTGGCGTATAGAAAGCCTCTGGATGGAGGCAATGGCTAGTAATTCAGGAAATCTGGTGTAGCAAATGGATAACCAGGCTATTGCATCCTCCTTTGTGCGCAGATCATTTTGGCTTCATTTTATAAACAGATTTCTGCATTGGAATTCATATAAATTGGAAAAAATATATATAATAATAATATAGAGTCAAAAAGTCATTAGACATTAGCCGATGGGTTCAAAGATTTCTACCAATGTGTTCTGCCTCTTCATAGGGACTGTTAAAAGATGTTTTGGGGGGCTTTTATAGACTTTAATGGACAGGACACTTTAGGCCTGAAAGGGGGAGAGAGAGGGGGAGCGGCATGCAGCAAAGGGTCAGGGCTAGAATCGAACCTGCGGCTGCTGCAGCGAGGATACAACCTCTGTATATGGGGTGCAGCTCCATCCACTGCACCACCAGGCACCCCTTCACAGGTAACTACCTGCAGGTAACTAAGACCCAGCCAAACATGGTTGGTGAATACAACTCAGACTGCGGGTTGCAAATGAAAACAGCATAAAAGCAGAAACAAACATGCGAAACACAGATGTTTAGATGTTTTTTTTCCAGGATCAGTCACATGTTGCATGTAAGTTTTTGGCCACTCACATTTTTATGTTCACGACTTCTGTTGTTAAAACACATCCCGAGCACTTGGATCTATGTCTTCAATTTCTCAACTTTATTGCCTCTCACAATAGACCCATTGAGTCAACCAAAATACATACTGTATTTATATGTTGCACAGATGTGCCATAAAGGCACATTTTAGTAGCGGTTTACCAACATGAAGCACGGTGTGACTCCAGAGCACAGAACAGTGTTTACAGATGTGTCCTACAAATGTCAAGAGTGTCAACGGGTTACAGCATGTGGATGGAAAAATACCCTACAACTGCAATATTGTTTTAATTGTAAATATAGCCTTGAAAGTCCCAGCCACAACATTTTTCTTCCCTTTATACAAGTGTTACGGTTTTTCCCCCTAAATTTTCTGTAAGCCGATTTGGATTGGAGCCATTTATGCTGCACTTTGGGTTCAGAGGCATTCCACTGGAAACAGTAAACATTCCCATTGGATTAATTACCAACTGCTTTCCCCCAGCTCTGTCTGCTTCTTGTCAAAAAGGAAAATTAACAGTAGATTGAACTTTGGTCCACATGTAGAGAGACTGCCTGTCAGGTCTCATAAAGAGAGTGAGGAGGTGAGGAGGAGCAGGTGTTGAACAAATGAAAAGGTGGACGTCTGAAGGACACAGTCAGATTAGGTAAAGGGGCAAACTCTAGCATCAACTGCTGTCTCCAGTATGCCTGTGTTCCTCTCTTATTTTCATCAATAAAGTGGTATTAATGTAATCCCAATATTGACACTTTGAGTTGGACTGGCTCTGGGAAGCCTCATTTTTTATCTGACTTCTAAGAAAACAGTTCTGATGCTGAGTTGCTAATGGTGCTCAGCATAAAGGTTTCAGGCTGCAGTTGGCATCCACATTATTGATGGTTTAAAACAAGCGAGAGGGGAAGAGAAACCGATGGCTACATATTTCACAAATCCCAAAAACAACCAATCCTCTTACGCAACACAGAGTGTAAGGGAAGTGGTATTTCACATTTCCTTGTTCACTTGCTTCCTCCACAACTAACTCACAATATAAGTTTCCACTGTCAGTCAGCATTCTTGAACTCTCTCCTATGTCTCTCGTCTCTCTTATGTATTTTATTTCAACCTTCATCTAAAAAAATCAGTCGGCAACATAGATTAATATTTCACAAACAAAGATTGTGATCAAGAAAAGACGACATCTGACCGCTGACACAGAAAGCTAGACAAAAGATAAAATGGAGAAACTGAATTAAAGTGACTAGAAGATCACTGTTAGAAAGCTCCAAAAAACTGACAATAGCAGGAAAATATGGAAATACACGCAAGGATGTCTCCAGAATTATTTGAATTCATCGGGGTATAAATTTTCTAAAGTTAGATAATAAGTTACAGACACATCACATCTAAGTTCATCCTGATACATTATTCATCGGAAGCTGCTGTGCGAACACAGCACTGTTTTGCATATGCCCCTCAAACTTGAAGCTCCTTTTCATTCACACAAGAATTCCTTGATTGTTTATTGTGTTAAAGATGCTGCTCTTTAAATAAAATTACTATCATTTATTCATAATTTGATGTAAAGTAGGCCCCATCCCAGATACAACACATGGCCTTTCACCTTTTCTTTTATCTTTCCGCTTTCATTTTCAATCCCAATTTAGCCGCATTGTATGTGTTTTGTGTGGAAACCAGAGCACCCCATGCTCTTCATAACATATCCATTACCGCAATCAATAATTTAAATGGGGGCCATTGTTTTTCTGCGCTTTTTAATGACACCATCATAAGCACTTATCCACCTTAGAAGGAGCCCAGGCAGTGGGAGGCTGCTGAAATTAAAATAATGAATAAAAGATAAGATGGAAGAAAGTGCTGAACTGGGACTCCGTCTGAGATCCCAGCTGAGCAGCAGTTATGAATCCAGGGCAGAGGCCACATTTCTCGCCACCCTCCGCAGCAGTGAAAGTGTCCGAAGGCTGCGTTGATAATTTGACCCGGCGGCTCCTCAGTCGGGTCACGGACGGGTCCTCTGGTCTCCTGGGGGGGCCTGCTGCCTGACTTCCTGGAGATTAGATTCTGATCTTCGGTCAACAGTGTGTGTGATCTGGGGGAATGTGATGGATGACTTCTCCCTCGGTAATATGACGAATGAATCCATTCTGAGCGCGGTGAATACTGATCTTCTCTTTCTTGCCTGGTGTTACATGGTTATGATTTACATGATTAAATGGGGCTGCAGCCCCTGGGGGCGCTAGAGAAGGAAGTGACATATTTGACAGGTCATAGGGCTCCCGCTCGCTCTATTATCGGTGGACTCTGTGGTACACCGTAGAGATGGAGCGCAATGCAATCCTATTTCCAGATGTTTCTCTTGTACTCCCAAGCTATTGTAAAGAGCAATTTCATGCTTCAGCAGCTTGCTTTGGTTCTCGCTTCATTTACTCCCACCAATGATGCCTTTGCCAATTGATTTCATTTTTTTAAAAACAAAATGCTCCATGGTTAAGGCTTAAAATTTTAATTTTGAGCATCTATTTATTTTGATGATTCAAATGAGGTTTAAAAAAATCAATCATCAAAAAAATCTGACTGTTACTTGTGTGTTCGGAGGGACTAGAGGCATATCCAGCTGCCTGCTTGCGATTTCTCACCATTATTCTTTTTTTTACTTTCTATTACTTTAAACATTTTGATGTCACTATCACAGGAGAACCTCATTTACTGTAAATGTATTTATCTATACTTTTTAGCCACAGCAAATATAATCCTATAAACAGATATCTGCGTATGTACAGTATGTAGAATCAGGATGTAGCAGTACAAGATTGTTGGGTTGCACTGTAACAGATAAACCAGCTGCCTTTTTGTGGATTTTCAAACAAAATAGCTGATTAAGGTGTTTGCTGTAGAATTAAATAGGTGTCGACAGATTATCGGGGCCGATATTTGGCATTTAGCGATTATCTGTATCAGCGTTTTACTCTGATAATAAACGGGGGTAACCAAGGGTGTCGCCAAGTAGGGTATTATGCATGAATCAGCTACTGCTGATAAACAATATTGCCAGTGAAACTGAAAGCCAACCTTGGATTGAGTCTCATTTTGGAACGAGTTTTGTCTGCACTGCTGTATTTTCTGTTTTTTCGTGCTATAGCCACAATTTTGGTAGCTTTCTCTTGGATGTGTGCAGCCTGTCACCTGACTGCTACCTTTTTAAAGTCCTGCCCTCACTTGCACACTGTGCCCAGTAACATTGCAAACATTGCCAAAAAAAAAAGAAAAAAAGAAAATGCAGACAGAAGGCCTGCATTGTCTTTGTTGTATTTAAGAAAATCCTGCATAGTATACCTGTAAAAATTACATAAGGATCACAACTTTTTTTTTTATCAATTAAAATAATCTAATCTAAAAATGATTATTTGTTTGCTGAGAATATGTAAACGCATCATATGCTACAAAGAAAACCTATCCTAATGGAGAGAGCTCTTGTCCCTTTAAGATCCCCCTTGCAAATTAAAATAGCTTTGACACTGGAGGAAGCAGTATCAGTGTCATCAGCTGCTATTTATCACCAACCCCACTTTAACCAATCACAGGGGTTTCCTCAGTGTCACATGTCAGGCTCAGTCTCATGGCTGTATCACCCTTGCAGTGGCCTCATGCTGAACTTTAATTATTGTGAGTGGCGTGGCGGAAAAACATCTTTTTCCAGCTGACACAGCGATGACACCATCTTTGTTCTTCCTTCTGACTGCCTCCATCACACTCTAGCCCCACAGTACTTCCTGTGTTTTTGGTGGACGTCAACCAAAATCCACTTCCCGTCTCTTGGAAAATGTTAAGAGGTCACAGTAGCAAGGATGAGATTGTTTCTCAGAAGAGAACACGCATTAAATGCATGTTTACAGCCCTTCAGCCAGTATTGGCTTTTACAGTCAGCTCATCGGCTGTTTGTGTAGAAAAAGCCATAAACGGGAAACTGCCAGAGTCCGCAGGCAGCACTGATTTTCTGCTTACAGTCTGAAGTCATTAGCCGTTTACTCTATTCTTCAGTTTTTTTGCTTATTTGCTTTGGAGAATCTGTAAGTGGTCCTAAAGGGGAAATGGCTGTGTGGACAGGCTTGTTCCTGAATGACAAACTGCTGCTTCAGTATGACAGTGGATGGTTAAAATCAGTCTGTGAGAGTAGGTCGAGAGTACTCCTGAGCAGCTGCATACGAGGACTCTGTGGACAGAATGTGCTATTCTATTCTCAAGGTCTCCCAAGTCTCTTCATCGCAGGGTTTTGAGTCCACTCTGTTATTGTGTGCTCATGTTTTATATTCCTCCACACCTTGAACCATCAGGCTAGCTTTCTCTTTTCTCCATAGCTGTGAAGGAGAGCAGCACATTGCTGTTCATAATGAGCACTTTCCACATCTGTATTAAGCTGTTTTTCATAAAGTTTATAGTTAAAACTCATGTCTCTGTTCGTATAGAGGGGAGGCAACACTGCAACACTCAAGGTGCGCGTATCGCTTTACACAACTGCAAAACGAAACATTAAACACTGACACATTAGACATTAGAGCTACGTTACATCATCAGCTGCAAATAAATTTGCTGATTTATTACATTATGTGGAAGGTCATCACTGTCAGATTACTGTAACAATTTAAGTACACACAGCTAAATTCCATGGCTTTTCCAAAACTTTTAATGATTTTGACTGATTCCATGACTTTCCCACGTCTGGAAAATGTAACAGTGAAATTCTATGAATTTTCCAGGTTTTCCATGACCGTGGGAACCCTGGTTTATAAATTGGGACTCAGTGATTTATTTCTCATGAAGGATTTAACCATTTTTTATCAACTCTTCATGGTAAAATGGATCAGGCTTGCTCGCTTGAACTCACCGACTCGCTTTGTGGATAACCTCATATAGTATTCCCCTGACTCCCAGTCCCAACGCAACCTCTAATCTGCCTGTTGCTCCCGCAGATAAGTCAAGTTTAAGCTGTCGTGCTATGTAAACAGCACTGAATAATAAAATATACTCTAATATATAAGTAGACTCCTCTCCTCTGGTCCTCTGAGGACAGACACATGTACTGAGGCAAATTGTCTTACAGTGTCTTCAAGAGTTTCTTTCACCATTTTTTAAAGAGAAAACAAGCAGAAAACATCTGAGTTCGACTGTAAATGGGTTAGTGTTATGCCCAATAGAAAAAAAAGGTCTTTTAATCTTCTGCAGTCGAAGATAAAGACAACAACACAGAGAGGTCTGTGGGGATAACTAAGATATTTTAACAATATTCTGTGATATGGTGCACTGAGTTCTCTGTAGCCAGAGAGTGAGCCAGCGCTTTGCTTTGAATCAAAACAAAAAGGGCATTTCAGGGGCCCATCAGCAGGCCATGCAATTAATTTCCTCCATTTGAAATACCAGAGAGTCGAGGAAGTAGGACAGTGTGGTCTCCGCTGCACAGACTGCATCTCCAGCCAGGTATAATGATCATCTGTCACTGCGGTTTGTGGAATGAATGATTAAAAAGACTGTGGAGTGTTTTTGTCATTCCTATTGTGTGAGAGCATTTATATGAGTATGGAATATGACCACAAGTCACGGACAGTATGGGAAAAATTGAATAAAATTCCTACCTTGCAAGTAAATTCATGTCTAGTAGGCATGGGCTGTAGCACTACCAGGGTAATAAGAAATCCCGATGGTATGACTTTAAATACTGTCAAAAATACAGACACTTTTCTTTCTGTTAAACTGAAACAGAAATGCTGAGGTAATGTATTGCACAGCACGTGGCACCGGAGGTCAGTCTCTTTTGCAGAAACAGGCAGCTGAGCTGAGAAAGAGGCAGCATATTTCTACAAGTAACTCTGTAAATGAAGGGTTAATTTCAACCAAGCCAGAGTTCATGTTTGTTGGGAGCTAATCTTAGTTTGGTGACAGAGAGAAACTTGAATGCAGAAGTTGTACGGTTACAATTTTCCATTTCATAAGGAAAATAGGTGTAAGAATATTTGCTTTCTTGGCACTTTGTAAGTTCAGTTGACTATAAAAGCTAGGAGAGCTTGTGAAATGCATAGATGTATAAATAGAACTAAGAAAATTGCTCAGTGACACATGAAGCCAAAGAAGTTCCACTTTCTGGGTATAAAATTACCCAGATCTTCAGCATTGTTGGGCTCATAGAGCAGATACACTAGAAACTTCCTCCAGGCGAGCAGCTAACTTTCAATTTAGCTCTCTGCTAACTTGCATTGGAGTAAAATGATTTAATAATGCGGCTCCTCTAGACTTTTGAAATGTTACCGGTATGAATCTATCAAATTTGGATAGTGATAGTCATTTTGCCTTGTAAGTCTATTGAAAAAAAATACTTACTTGGCTCCTTGGCATTAGGTGACGGACCGAGTTGTAGAGTTTGGCTGTGTCAAGTGAACAGAGCAAACTTGCCACTCCAGACGAGGGCAACTTGATTTTTTGGGGGGTTATTTTGTTCCACAGTGTCATTTTACCCTGAACCCTGGTGAGATGTCAGTGTGGCACTGAAAAATAGATAGTGTCTTTTGTCAATTTGGATATTTTTATCTTCGCAATCAGTGCCAAAGAAAGCAGCCTTTCACGTCCACCACATGGGAAAAACTGTAATACAACCAGTTTGAAATTTGATTTGCTACAGCAGATGGCTTAATAGTGGTAACCAACAATAGATTTCGATTGGTTCTTTTACAGCACTTAGTACAACAAAAGGTAATCTGTCCATCTACACTGCATCTTTTTCACACAAATAATCAATCATCCTGTATTGGCAGCAATAAACACAAAGCAAGGAATTGTTCAGTGAAGAAGAAAAGGTACCCAAGAGAACAGCAATTAGCTCCCAGTGTGTGAGATTGGTTGGTTTTTTCACAGCAGAGACGGACAGCCAGGAACGCAGCAGACGGCAGACTTTAAACAAATCTGCCTGATTGCCCGTTTCACTGATCCGTCTCTGAATGACAGGGCAGACAGTATGGAGAGGTCTCCTTCTGATGAGTTATTAAGGCCGTGGCAATTCCATTTGCACCACACAGGGAGGGAACTATCAGCACAGCATGCAGGCCATTACCACTGATGCCAGTGTCTTTGAAGTTAATTACAATCATTATGAATTTGAGTTATCTGTGTGGTTAATGTGTTTGATCTCTCCAAGTCAGATGACACTCATACTTTCAGACTTGCAGACTCTCTAAGTGAGTGATATTTCCTTTCTTGGCAGCAGTTTCTAATAAAGCATACTTTATAAAATGGGTTCATAATTTGTACCAAATAATGTTATTAATTGTTCGCAATTTTTTAAGGCTTTATAGTTCAGTAATGAGAAAAGCTTTTGTGCGGCTAGATTGTGTCATTTATGTGTGTATAAAACCTCCTCTAGCATGCATGTTGCTTGCTTGTCTTTTCACTATAGCTCTGTTTAATTCTATCAAACCAGATTAAACCTGTACAGGTTTTTTTCTAATGAGCAGAGTGGATTTTGTCAAATTTTTGTCTTACTAATGTTTATTACTGATCTTTAGAGCATTTATCAACAGTTTGTTACCCATCAACAAAGCTTTAACTTACAGTAAGAGCTTAGTTTCTCTTACACACAGTGATCAGAGGCACTTAATCTTTTTGGATGTGCATAAATAGATGTGCTAAATATCCATTTTCAGTCAGGAAAATGTTCAGATCCTGACTTTTTACTCTTATTTGAAGGTCTGGCAGCAGTAAAGGTAGATGATGCAACCCTGTGTCCTCTTTGTCCACTGCCCTCTAGCCATATTTCTGTTCTAGTTAAGCTGTTTCATCATGTTTGATGGACAGAAGCAGCGTATTTGCTTTATGAATAGAGCAGATCTGTCATGCTGCCAGTCGCCCACTGCTACAGTTAGCTGACTGATTGATTTAGATGCAAGTTCCCTTGAGAGTGACATTCTCTCGTCAATGACAGACTCTTTTTCCTCTCTTTCTTTACATCTTTTTTACCTCTCTCTCTCTCTCTCTCTCCATCTTTAACTCTCACACTCTCTTCTTCCTTCCCTCTATTTTAAATAGCCGCAGGCACGAGCACCTCGTTGACTTCAGCCTTGATGAAGGACACAGACGGTCAATAAGTGCTAATGGCACGCCGACTACAGATGAGCACATAGCTCATCAATAGCAAACAGTGGGCTTGTTACTCAAGTGCAATCCTGAAAATGTCATCCTACTTTTAGCACTTTGATTACACAGTCTAGTGTCCATCTCCGTGATGGAACAGGACCTCTGACATGCAGTAATTACATTTCTGTTAAAGCAAACTGCTTAGTCTTTTTGAAGCTTTCATCATCATTTGGAAAATCTGAGTTTGTTCAAATGAAACCCCACATCATCACAAACTATTTGAATCACAAAAGTGAACACTGCTTATTCTGGTGTAGACAAGCACTGTTATGCCATCTCTGATGTGCAAACTTTAACCGGAGTAGATACTGTGATTTAAAATTCATCACTCTCACTTATCATATACAGTGGTAAAAGGTAAATGTACTGCATTTATACAGCGCTTGTCTCAGTGACATCCTCAACCATTTTACACCGTTCACAACGAAAATAAATTGATTCACACAATTTTTTTGTACAATAAATATATTGAAGCTTCAGTGATAAATATCTGCAGTTATTTAAGGCTTTGACAGGGGATGGGGGTGGTAAATGAAAGACAAGGATATCAATCAGTGCATCTAAAATAATCTGATAATTAGCCACTTTCTTAACATGCAGATTGCACATTTACCTTAAAATCGAGAAAAACTTTCATGATGGATATGCTTTTACTTGCAGCATAAATAAAAGAAACTAAGCATTCAAATACAGCTTTTGATGTGATTATAATGCAGAGTTTTCCACACATAAATCCATTTTTGGCGGCCCGCCCTTATTCAAACACTTGCCACCACTTTTAGTGGCTACCTTAACACCTGGCCCTGGGCCAACAGTTGAAAATTAGCCTCATTTATTGATGTGCATGTACCTTGTAAAAATGAAATTGTAAAAAAAAAAAAAAATTGAGCTGGACTGTTTATTAGGAGCGGTGTTGAAAATAAATATATATATATAAATATACATATACATATATATATATATATATATATATATATATATATATATATATATATATATACACACACTATTTTGTTACTGATGGCACAACTTTCGCAGGGCAGAGCATACTCTGGGCACAGACAGAGCAGCAGAGCACCAGGTGCAGTGGAAGTGAAACTTAATCTTTCATTACACTGTGTCTAAGTCTGCAGCAGCTGCACCTCTCATCCATCGATCTGATCAACAGATTAATTTTCCATCCCGCGACTCATACTCCTAAAACACCTCAAACTGCTGCTTAGAGAAAAGAACCCATGATGAGTTCCACCTGCACTGCGTCCACTGACCCGCAAAAGCATACAAATTTAGAGAGGGGAAACAGAATGATAAAAAAGACATTGCAATAGCAACGATCATAGCTTCAAAGAAACATTTGGGTCAGCCCCACCTGACAGAGGTCAGGGCTAGGGCTAGAATGTCATTAAATCCTAGAAATGCCCCTGCATATACCTGACCTGTGTGGGGCTGCTGTAACTAGAGTTGCCTCTCGGAAAAAAATCATTGATTATATACACTGATGAATTTTATTAATATTAGTTTATTAGGTGGCCCAAGGACAAAACAAGTGAAGTATCCCTGCACTATGGGCACAATTCACCCCATTCTCATACTTGTTCTTACACTGGTGGCTGAAGCTATCATAAAAGGTGCACATTAGATAATCAATATCTCCTATCGATAAATTTCTATAGATGTAGATTTTTGTTTTTTAAAAGTGCTATATATAGCCCTGCTCCAAAAGATTTCCTGGCTAACACTCCCCTCCTACCAATATCTGACTGTCATTTCAGCTTCTTGTATTGAACCTTTATTCGACAGCTCTCTTTTTCACCCACTGAAGCTGCAGTCAGACAACTTCTTGAAGGCTGGAAATCAGTCTTTTCAGAGCGGGCCTCGTTATTTCTCCACCTGTCTCCTGGAGAGACTGTTGCCGTGCGGTGATGCTAAGGGCCCAGCTGGGGGTAAATGACATTGCTTGAGCAGGTAGGCAGGCGTTCTCCAGCCATCCTCTTATCAGCACTGCCTCAAGCACCGTGAATACAGAGTTGTGCAAAGGGTGTGGGCGATGGGCGGCGGTGGTGGTGGGGTGGGGTGGGGGGCAGACGATATCAGCAGCCATGAGGGGGAGCGATGACTCACTTCCATAGTGCCCTTATCTTATGATGAATGCAAGTTGGATGCAGGTATAAGATACATCATGGCTGTATCCATGCGGTTTCAAGGCTTCAGCCATATTCTCCGTTACCCACTCATCCTTTGAAAAGTGTCCTAGACCCTCGGCTCTGTTGGCTTTTTGTCATTATGCTGTATTGTATTCACTGCCATCATGCTGGCTCAGCTCCAGACACAAAGAAAGCCTCAAGGATAAAACTGCACGTTGCTGCTGCAGGAGCATTATCATTAAAGATCCCCAATTCTTTCACCCTTTAGACACTGGCCCTCCTTTTATCTGTGGCCGACTGTTGATCCATGTGACTTCACAGCGAGGAATACCATTTTCTGATAATATAATCCCTTCTCCGGTCCAGACCGGATATCTCTTATATTCGTGTCTCTCCCCAGGAGAGTCTGACACGAAGGCTCGTAGTTTCTAGGCTGAATGCATCCCTCGTCCTTATCGCTCCCTCCATATTGTGGCTGTGATGCACGCTGGGTGGGAGGATGGACTGCGAGGGTGTTGCTGTGCTGTCTGATTAAAACAGGAAGTGTAAGAGGAAGCAGTTTAACCCCTCAAAATGTGACTGTTGCTCAGTTAATAGTCGCAACCAAAATTATACCACATTTCCCAAGACTTTGCAACATTTGGAGTGAGTAATCAATTACAGGATGATCTGAAACTTCTTACTAGCACTTCATCTAAATCAGCCATGTCCATGACAATGTATAAATTAAACTTAATAAAAATACTAAATGGGCTACAACAGAGAAGAAATAGATGAGTTGTTCTCATTTTTTTGTTGTTAGAAGCAGCTGGCCCCCAGGTATTTTCACATCTCATCTGCTCCCCATTCAAAAAGTTTGGACACCCATCTAAGATATCAAGTCAATATTCAGAGCAAACAGATTTCTTTCAGTGTTTTTCTCTGCTGTCAATTTCTTTTTCTTTTGTTCAGCCTCAGGTTGTATTGCTACACCTAGAGAAGCACAAAGGTTTAAGTGATATTCCCTTCAGTTATCTAATCGCTTGACTGCTTTCACAAAGCGGTATTATTTTGTTATTGAGTTTTTCTGGGACTGAGGGATGTGATGACATGCTCTTGACGTATGAAATGTGGTGGTGGTGACCTGGTTCTCGAATAAGGCATATGCAAGTCAGCATTTGAACAGGATGTGACACCATTCCTTGTCAAGGCACTGCATCAATAAAATTCTGAGGGACTCTGACATCTCGTAGATAATGTAAATGCGGTACAGGAAAGGCGTGGGTGGAAACAAAGGATGATCTCGAATATTTCTGAGGTTTTAGAACTTGCTGCCTTTGTCCAGACATAAAACAATGAGTCCATTTAGTTGACTGTATGTATTTTTCCTTTACTAGGCAGACGTCAGTGGCTGAGGTGGGCTGGTCTTCACAACCCATCATGGATTTCAACTGTCGGCCACATTACCATCCAAAAACCTCCTGTCCTGCTGGCTCTATAACATCCTCGTGTGTCTGAGCTGTGACACTTGGGACACCATGACGCAAATGGACTACAAATACAGCCTTTTAGGCTCCACGGTGGATGACTACCGCAAGAGACCATTGCTCCTGCAGGTGGATGACACGCCCATGAACCTGTTTGCGGTCCTGGAGGTGAAACGGGAGCTGCCAAGACGCTGGAGTACCCTCAGCTGCTTCCGCAAGATCCGAATCTACAGCTTTCTATTTGGCCTGGCCATCATGTTCCTTATCATGGCCTCGTATATTCTGACAGGAGACAAGAAGGGTCTCCTGCTCACCCCTTCACCCTACCACTTCAGCACCCTAGTCAGCCCAGGACCTTTTGCCTTCAACCTCTCATCAGTCAAGGACTATGCACATATCAAATTGGTGGTCAAGTCCATCACAGCCAAGGTGGAGTTTCGGAGCAATCGACAGCTCCCAGAGCTCAAGGCGCTGGTTAACAGCGAGCCACATGTGAGTATAACTCATATCTGCCCTAATACAGTGGTTCCCAACTGGTCCACTGAGTTCAGATTTCCTCAGTCAGTAGTTCAATGTCTGTTTTAATTACCAAATATTCAGTTTTATTTCAAAATATGTAAATAACACTTAGGCTTAAAACAGGGTATATGTGAGGACATTGGAGGCTTTGCCTGGACCTCTTTGGGGGGAAAAGGCAAACTGTAATAATAATATATAATAATTTCTGCTGATTTCTTTTAAAATTTGGGTGAAAATATTTTAAAACTCTTTAAAAACATTTTGTTGAATTTGTTTTTATTTTTGTTTTTTTGTGGGTTTTCCTTTTCTCTAGAAAGTCAGAAACTGTAAAAAACTGAATCTATTCATCTATTTCAATTTTTCAACCAACACTGCAACTGAAATAGTGTTTATTATTGCTTCAAGACCAGTGCAAAGGCACAAAATGTCAACAGGCCAAATAATAGTGAGAACAGGGCAATGAAATGATTTTTGTTCTCGAAAAAAATACTAAATAAATAATAAGTTCTCATACTTGACTGCAGTTAACTGCCCTTCAAAATAAAAGCTATGAGCTGGAAATGCATGGTACTTAAAAATAAATATAATAATTATAATTATAAATATAAATAATTGTTTTTTGCAAAATGACATGGTCATGAGTCAACATTTGGAATAGACCTTCAACCCACTTTTGGATCACGACCCACCACTTGAAAATCACTGCAGTAATATATTCAAAAAGATCTTAATTCTATCAAAAAATTGATTTTGTTATCAGATTTACTGCCTTAATGAATACCTCAGTGTTTAATAGTATTTAATAGTGTAAATGTTATCTCTTTATTTTAATCATAATACAAAACATGGCCCAGCAGGATATTGATCTCTCTTTTAATTGGCAATCACAGATCTGTCTTAAAGCATAATTAAATGCTAAGTGAAAAGGTGATTCATATCAGTATTCGTGCCTACATGCCGTCTACACCGGGTTCAATACAGCTACACTGTTGCAATTCCCCACTGGTTGCATTTTCTAATTTAATTTATAAAAGAGATAAAACTGCTCTGAAAGCCTTGTATAACACTTCATGTCACACCAGATAATTGCATATGACTAACCATTTTTTTTGCAGAAGGGATTTAAAGCTCAAAGTCATCCCACAGTCTCCCACCACATTGGCCCTGTGGCTTTCTCGCAGTGTCCGTCTCACCTCAAAAGCCTGGTTCAATTAATTGTTAATCCTAATGATAATGGCTTGTGCTAGAGCTATTTGCAACATAACTAATTTCTTATTGAACCAGCTAATGAATAGGAGAGTGTGGCCGCGGGACAATCAATAGCATGTCTCAGGATGGATCCGGCATTAATTGTCCTTAAAGTAGCTGCGTGTCTCACAGGTATTGAGCGAGTCATAGTAACATGGGCCTCTGTTGTGTTTGATCACCAAAAAAGGCTTGTGAAATGTAAATGAAAAAAGACTGTCGCAAATGTGTTACCTCACGTCCACAGTTGAGGATGAGTTTTACTTTTTTTTGTCGTACTTTTTGCTGAGTACAGCACACTGGATTAGAAATGAAACAATGAAACTACAAGTACTAAATGCTCAAGTCGACAGTCGGCCGTCATTTTCCCTCTCATTACCGGTTCCGATACCTGAACTTATAGCTGTCGATACCGATCCGACAGCATTGCATTAAAAACATTGTTTTTAAAAATTAAAAACCATTTAAAAGCAGTGTACTAGTGATATTATTTTATCATTGTTGTATGGCATGGATGTTTACAGTAAGATTGAAGATTTAAAATTTGTAACACCAGTGCCATCCCTTGAAACTTAAGCCTAGCTGTTGCTGTTTAACCTGTGGGATTATTCAGTGTAAAATATGGCAAATTTCTGATATTTTGCTAACAGATAATGTTACACTATTTACAGCAAATCTTTTAATTTTTTGCTGCTCTAAAACACTGGCTGGCACAGCACAACTTGCTGTGTAGGCTGCTCTTTTAGAGTAACAAAGAAATGGTTTCTGGGGAAAATGCTGTGTGCAGAACTACTCTAAAGTTCATTACTATACTATGCTAATCATATCAGTACACAGACTTGCATGCGCGCCAGTACCCGAAACAGGGCATAACCCAATTAGGCAGTACAGGGGGTATTTCGGACAGCTCAAGTAACCACGATATCTTTTGTCACTTTGTCTTGGTCCTTTAGTGCTGAGGTTGTGCACAACCATACTGGGTAAACAGTAAAGGACTTGTAGCCCCTTTTAGGGCAGCGCATCAGAAAAATAATCCAAGTTTGTGTTTTATGGCCAAACACTAGAATGTGTTTGACTGGCCAAGTCAGAGGAGCCTGACCTCAATCCAAGTGATCGTGTACTTCAACTGCTGTAGACCAGATAGAAGGAAAAAAGCCCCCCAAAAAAGGAAAAGGTGAAGAGTATCAGGCAGAGCATCGACAGTAAAGACACGTGTCTGCTGTTGTCTGTTGGACTGTAGCCTTCAAACAGACAGTGAATACAAATGATTTTACACCAAATATTAGAATTCACCACTTCAACTTTGTTAACTTTCTGTCTCCAGGAGGACTGTGTATAAAAATGGCTACAACTCCCACACTGTTTATCTGATGTGATGTGGAAATAAAAAAGTAAGAACTTTACGGTGAAGTTTAGAGTCAACGCAGCAAAAAATGTCCATTTTAAAATAGTGTTTGACTGCATTGTATGTGCATTTCAATTTGCAGCCACTTGTCAACATGCATCTTAAGCCAATTTGCTGCCCCTCTAGAGACTCCTTCCTCCCTCACAAACTTGTCATGATCGTGCAGTTGGATCCCACACAGATGGTGTTTGCTTACACCTGCCAAAACAGTGGCCTGAACACGAAAAAAGTTTTTAAGCTGTTGAAACAAACCTCTTCCTTTTGTGTGTCTGTGAAATGACTGGAGGGTATTTATGTTCCATCGTGCTGCCTTAGAAATGATTATTTCAAGAGTTTGCACAAGGCTTTGTTTGAAATGTTTTTATATATTTGGGAAGTGCGGTGACTCAGCCTGCTTTCTTTGCCTTTACAGATGTTTTCTGCTATCCCCCGCAAATTCCTGCCTGGTGTTAAGAACCCATGCTGGTATGAGGAATATTCTGGGAATATAACCTCGGACCCATACAGGACAAACTTGTACGCACGCTATTCAAGGCGCTTCCGGACGGTGTTTCAGCACTTGAGGAGCACTTTCCGAGAACACTTGTTTCACCGCGACGGTAAACTCTACCGCATGCGGTGCCTTCCTTATTTCTATATCATTGGCCAGCCAAAATGTGGCACAACAGACCTGTATGACAGACTGAGGCTGCACCCGGACGTCAAGTTCACCACTTTCAAAGAGCCACACTGGTGGACCCGCAAGAGGTTTGGTGAGTAAAGAAAACTGTAATTTGTCGTGGTTAAGGCCTCCGGGCTCACACAATAATGAGAGCCCGAGAGCATTTAAAAGTGTGAAATGTGACTCTGCAGTGGTTCATTTTGGCAGAGACATACCTCAGGGGGCTTCAGAAAAGCACTCAGTGACAGGCGTTTGAAGGGGGCTCACCCTCAAAGGCGGGCCTGTCGGTTTCATGAGCATAATTAAAAATATCTCCTGTATACTTACTGTCATCACATTGTTAAGTTGTGTGGATTGTTTTAACTAAATTCCATACATTTCAGGAGGTAATTGAGGGGAAAGTCCTTTGGATATTTTCTGACAACTTCACACTATGTCAAACAGAATTTCTTTTTCTATATAAAAACCTGCAATCACTTTTTTTTTTTTAAATAATACGAAACCTAGCTGGATGTGAGGCCTGAATGTGACATGAATTAAGTATCTCTGATGCACGCAGTTCAATCTCCCAATGCAATTAACCGAGAAATGAATATTCAAGACCCATTTTGTGCTGTGCATGAGAATAAAATTAAACTGTTTATTTTCTACCTGAGAGTTGTTAGCCGCAAATTTACAGCTCTAATGGTGTATTTAAGTTCTTTATTGCCTCCTACGTTCAACATTTTGAATGCTAATAACCTTTTTCTGTTTCCCCCTCCTGTGTGCTATTACACCACCATCAGCTTCTTAGCAGCGCAACTTCCAACTTCCCCGTCCTCATACATAGATTGTTGAGCTCATGCGGTGGCTGTGCTCATTAATGGCTCAACTAGGACTGTACGCAGAAAGATCTACTGTACTTCACCATCATCTGGGACATAGATTTGTCTCTGTGGTAGAAAAGACTTGAAGAGAAAACATGAAAAATACAGCAAGTGATGCCTACTGGCACACTTTGAACCCACATGTGTGGGTGCACTATTTCCTGCACTTGTTTAGCAAACACTCGTTCCTTACGACACATCTTGCCACCATGAACTTTGCTTCCTTTAGTTTCTAGTTCTTGCTTTATTTTACAGCTCCCTAGCTACTCTTTGTGGATTTTATGCTCTCATTTTAAAAAGTAATAGAGCTATCATGCAGTTATTTTACAGGGTTCCTACAGCTTACTCCAAGTTTGAATTCCTTCTTTAATGCCACTCAGGATGACATTTAAGATCAATTATGCAATAACTATAATTGGGGAAGAAAAAAAAGACTAAGACTGGATTGCACCAACAAAGATGAACTTTTAAACCTGTTTAGTCATGGTTTATGTTTCAATTACGTTGCACCAAATTTTAAAACTATCTTAAAATTAAGAAAAAATACATTTAAACCTCCCTGTAAATCTAAGATTAGTTTTAACTCTAAACCTAGATTAAATTTAATTCTGTTGCACCAAAACTTAAACCTCCAATATAAACTGTAAACCAGGGCTAACTTTAAACATACAAATGAGAAGGTGTAACTTTTGCAATGGCTGCCTTTTTGAGATGGATTGAAAATGATCAAGTTCTTTGAAGAAAGTTGTGAGACAGACTCAACCCACTTGACTTTAATAATGATGAAGATTTTTTGTCAAGATACCAGTTCACCAAGGAAAATGTTTTGGAGCCAAACAGGAAGACTGGGCCAAGTGATATCATGAGTACCGTTACACTAGCAACTTTTTGGCAAGATAGCAACAATATTATTGTTATGAAGATGTTTAAACAGTTAACACCCCTCCTTCACCTCTATTTTATACTTATATGTTTATTCATATTCATATTTTAATTTCTATATGATGCTTGCCTTGTACCTATTGATCAAGCTCATTTAAATGGATAAACTTGGCTTTACTAAACCAAGATTAATTTTTAATAGTGCAACAGAGCTCTGGTTAAGTTTAAATCTGGATTTACTCATTTTAAACCTAGTTTTACTATATTCACAGTTAATTCTCTGCTCTAAGCATTGCAGCTGGAAACAAAACATGAGTGTCTTTTGTTTCGTTAACCTGCATGACGTTGATGCGAGATGCATGCGGATAGTCTCAAAAATAAATAGATATTTCCAATTAGTTTGAGATGTTACAATGCAATGTCAGAAGGAAAAGGTTTGATGAAATACGACTTCCTATTTTACACACATTTTTGGGAGTTTTGAAACATCAATTTAAGACATTTGAATACCAATTAATGCAATATTTTTACATTAATGAATTCCATGCCTTTTAAAACTTTTTAAGGAATTGCAGGAACCCTGTATTTAGTTAGACAGCAAATAATTTCATTTTATGGAGGGAACTGTTGCATATTGTATGCCCTATCGATCCCTATGACATAAGACTACATATTGTCTTGATTTTGGATATCATAATATCAGAAGTGTTGTCCTTGTGGTTTAAAGGCTGAATTACAGTTCAGTGTTGACTTTGTCATTATATCCATATTACTGATGATTATTTAAAAAAAATCTAATTATCTAAAAAGAATCCACAGTCAACCCCACAATATCATCACAATGTTGATATTGAGGTATTTGGTCAAAACTCTTTGATTTTCTCCATGTTGCCCAGCATTATTTCAGGATTTCCCTTTAGCTTTGGTTAATATTTGCCAGTTGAGGTGGTGGAGACTTGTGCATTATCACATAATCACTTCAGTTCAGACTTTTTAGACACATGCACACAATCTACTGCCACAATCCTGGCTTACACTGTCGCTTTTCATGGAGTTTGAACAGGTGGTAATATGTCATTCTCTCAAACAAAGAGATAAACCCTCAAACTGTGTGGAGAGGTAAGCGCCGCCTCGCAGCAGACATCTGGTCGCATGGCAGTTCTGTCGTCTAAATGTGTGGAAGCCGGCGTGTGTTTGCTCTGCCATGTGCATCTGTGATGTTAAAAGAGCCACCGCACCACCACAGATGGGATTAAAAGCCGTGCGAGATCTCACTTTGGGCAAACTAAACCCTCTGTATTAAATATATCCAACCCCTCACTTAACTCACAGATGCACTGCTCCTTTAGTTTAAATTTAGTGACTTTTTCCTTATGACACTAAAAAAAAAAGCATCCTGAATCTGTTCCTTTCTTGGATGTTTACATTTTTTCTAAATAAAATGTAGTTCATAATTAGCACACAGCCCTGCAGTAACACTTTTAAAGAAGCTATGACTCTAAATGTGTTTCTCTGCTCCCAATAGAAGGCAAATCATTATTCTCAATACCTACCATGCTTTTTGTTTTCTTTTATAACTGAAACAGCCATTAAGATTCATGAATAATGGAGCATCTTCAGCAGCTCAAGAGGCAGGCATCGAGAGTGTGAGTCAGTGCATGTGTGTGTGTCACTAATGTGAAGAAATACTAGAAGAGGAAAAAAAAAGTGAAGAGCAGCAGTTAAACTGTAGGGCACCGATCTGTTCAAAGTCAGCTCTGATTAAGAAATCGGAAACAGATTAGATACTTTAATGACTTTATACTGAGTTGAAAGACGCGCACATATAGTGTGTAGATAATCTCATAATTCTTCTTTAAGAACAGCAGCTGCTTTATCACATCAGCGAAGCATGAGGACTCCATTTTTTAACGGTAATTTCTCACTGCAGAGGACTTATTCTTCTGCTTAGCAATGACTGATACATACACTTTTTTCGCCTGCAGCTATCTGTCTAAAAATTACCTAATGATTTAAATAATTTGACTGGGGGGGTGGGGGGGTGGGGGGGTTGGCATGTTACTTGTTGAGCAAGCTATACAGTATTGGCCATATTTTTCGGAAAAAATTCATCCAAATTCTCACCGCAAATATCAAAGGAAGCTTAACAGTCGCAGCCAAAACGATCCTTTTGAAGTTCATCCAGTTGCTGACTATGCCCCTAATCCCTCAGAGAGCCGCAAACTGGTGGATTGATCAGTCTGTGTGCAAGACGTATTTTAATGTGTTCAGTTTGAGTCGATAATTATTTGAACCTCATAAAGCCGCGGGATGTGGATGAGTTGTTTGCCTTAATTTGTCTGCCTCGTGCCTTTGCAGCGTGTGATGTTCCGTAGCAGCAAAATGCAGCTGTATCCCAAGGACATGGGTCCCTCTCAGTTATTGTCCCCCCCTCCCTTGTTTCCCATCCTTTCATCTTTGCTGCCACTCTCTTTCTTTCTCTCTTTCCCCTCCTAGTGTTGCACTTAGAGCTATGTCCTGGTAATCAGCACTTTTCTCTTAAGACATCCTTTGAGGACACTCTGAATTCAAATGGTCTTGTTTTGTATTTATTTATTTCATTCCCCCCTCAAGGATCCACTCAAGCGATGCAGTGAAAAGGTGATTTGATGCAATATGCGTCACATAACTTTCTGAGAGGAGCAGTCTGAATCTTAAGCAGATGTGCTTGCCGTATATACAGTGCCCATTATTTGAAAATGGTGTGACGCTTCTTTCATATCAAGAAAACAAAAAAACAAAAAAAGAGAGGAAGCCCTGAAGCGAGACACACAAGCACCATCACACCTCATACAAGTGTAACCGTTCTGGATTAATAATGATGCAGGCAGGGTGTTTGGAGAGTTTACTAGAGTCTTCTAATCATGTTTTGCTGCTAACTAGAGAACGGTGTTTTACTGCGAGACCATCAAAGCACCACTGAAAGTAACAGACGCCTGAGCTACCTCATTATCCCCAAGCTGCATGGATAGTCCTAAGTCCTACCCTGAATCTCCACAATTGCCAAGTAAATTGTAATTATGCTGTGGACCACAACAGCTCAGATGGAAAACACATTTGCTAGTCCTGCATTTAAAGCATTAAGTTGACATTGGCCCTTAATTGGAAACAGAGAAAACAGAGCAGTACGGTATTCCCTGATGAATTAGGATTGGATCTGAACTTGGATTTTATTAGGTCACACCACAGTCAGGACAACACAGAAGCCTTAATGACCTCCTTCAGTGTGATCGCAGAAACACATGGAGAGCAGAGGGCAGCCAGGAATGAAACGTGCTCAACCCTTTGAAACCTGGAGTGACATCACTTTCTTGTGCTTTCACAAGTATTTTAACCTTTGAACCTTGAGCAAATTGGTGTGATTTTTTTGAAAATCATGTGGAAAAAGGCAATATGCAACTTAATGAGAAATACTCCAAAAATTAAAGGAAATTGGCAGATTTATAAAATTAGATGATGTTCTGCTGCTCTGTCTGTGCCCCGGGTGTGCTTCAAGAGTGTGGTGCAATGAATAGCCAAGTGGACTCAACAGGATTCCAGCTCCAAAAATAAAACATCTATTCGTGGTGGGCCACCATATAAATGAATCTGGAAAATCCTGTGTACCAGCACCTGGAATTTGGTACCGAGACCAAACAGTACTGATTTTCTGTACTTAACTCTTTCAGTAATAACAATGAGTCCAAACTTATAGCTGCTAGGCAAAAGTGATGGGAGAGTGTAATTATGAACTGGAACAAAGTGTGCTTACAACATACTCTGCTTTACCTAGGTTGTAAAAGGAAGATAAAGATAGTGCTATTTCACTGATAGTGATATGATTCCAGTCTAGACACGGGGTATGGTACACTTCCACACAGATGAGTGACCGGGTTTCACATTTTCGGTTCTCTGCTGTAATGACGTAATTCAGTCGGCACCCTTAGAAGTACTGAGTCTGGTGCCCAACTTTAGTATTTTCTTATAGACGCACATTCTCAGTAAAGCCTGAACTTTACTGTCAGTCAGTTTGCCCATCTTTTCTTCCTTTTTTATGTTACAAGCTGTTGTGTGTCTTTTGTGTTGTTTGTTCTGCTTGGAGAGTACCTACTCTGATATATAAGCTACAAAACCTCTTTCTAAGAACTATGGATGGTTCCCAGTTCTTGTGGTGTAAAAGAAAAAAAGAGGAACTATGAAAAACTTCTTGTGTACCAAAAATGCCTCAGGTCTAACCTTAACATTTGTAGTCTTACAAAGAGTCTGTCTGTACTTTTTACAAAACAGAAGATCTGATAACTCGCCAACAAAAGTAGACATGCACTGGAGATATAACTGTACTTCAGAAAGTTTATCAACCATCTTTGTTTTTTTCCTCCACCAGGTATCATCCGTCTGAGCGAGGGCTTCCATGATCGATACCCAGTGGAGGACTACCTGGACCTGTTTGATCAGGCTGCTTACCAAATCCAGGGCAACCTCACAGCAAATGCCAGTGGAAGCCCCAGCCAACCTAACATCATCATAGGTAAGCCAAGTACTGTATGGTTATGTTATTTAATGATAATCATAATAATTTGCTGTATGCAGTTTAAGTTGTAGCTCACAAATTGAGTCTTTGAACTGTGAACTGTGTCCACGTGAGTATCAAAATTATGCACTTTTTGATCGATAGTGTAACCAAAGGCCAGCACACAGGATAAGCTTAGAATAAATTACTGATGTTAAAAGCAAACCAAAACATGGCGTGCAAGGGTCAAAGCCACTCTATCCGTAATGTGCTGTAAAAAATATTTTGTTGATGCTTTATTTGGATTGGCTATTAATTATAATGAGCCATAGTAACTGCTGTATCTGGTGACAAAAAGGGCTGTGTCACAATCTGTGGTGCCTTTATAGACTCTTATATCCCCTATTTTAAAACGACAAGCTATCCATTTTACACTTTCCATCCTATTTATAGCAAGGGCACTAGTTTACAGTTTTAACCGTTAAAGTTTGCCTCTTAAGGGATTTATTATAAAGGCAGAGATGTCCAGGGTCAATCCTATAGCTGAATCTATGAAAATCCAGGCATGTTTTAATGGTTTGGTATTGAGTAAAATATAATCAAATTCCTGTTCTTTCTTTCTTCTTCAAAGTGACACGTCTTCTCTCAAGCTGTTTGGGTCATGTCAGTTTCAGGAGTTCCATTCTCCAGATACACTTTTATTCATATAGTATCAATAATTTGGGCTCATAAACTCAAGAGTTTGGAGCAAAGACCTTCAATATTTGGTAGCTTGTGAAAAGTAAGGTGTGTCTAGTTTGAGTCATATTAAATCAACATTTAGTAAGTATTGGATTGAGCTGGGCAAATACTCAAAATTAAGGACTCCGATCCAGGTCAGGGCCAAAAAAGGACACCCCTATTCCAGCGCCTGTGGGATCTGAAATAAAGACAATCTTAGACTCCATCAGCCCATAACTGACTGATTGACTTGATTGTAAATCATTATAAATCAAGTCAACCACTGCCTAGCACTGGATTTTGTTCAACCCCAATCTAACCCTGAGCCCATTTTCAGTCCCATTTCTAATACAGTGGAAACTATTTATAATTATCAGAGTTAGGCCAGAAATATACTTGCTGTTAACTACGTGTACGCATGATGACTGCGACACATCCCCTGCGTAGGTTTGGCGCATTGGCTGTGAGTATCCTCAGAAATGAACGCTCATGAATCAAGTGAATGCCAAATATACAAACACATGGTTAAACAGCAAGTGTATCTCCAGCCTTACAGTGATCAACCGCTTTTATGGCTCAAAAATATTGGGACACAATCATTCTTATACAAGCGCTGTTTAATTAATCGTGTATAGCAATCAAGAAGTCTGACGACAGTATTTATTTTGGGTATTGTCATGCATGACAACATATGGAAAAATATAAAACTACAGTAACTCTTTTTTATTTTATTTAAAATTTACTTTACTCCCATGATTTTTACACATTAAAATCGTGGTGGGAAAAAGACAATTTTTCTCAAAGAAAAATGTAGTCTCCTCGAAGCTTATGGCAAACTGCCAAAAACGAGATACAGCAGCTAGCCTTGGTGTTCCTCAAGCTTCCTTCTACTCAGACAATGAGAAACAGTCATGGCTGCAAGTGATAGATACAAAAAACAAATGTGTTGAAGAAAGCACCTGTGGTTGAAGCTACCCAGTGGTCAAGTGGATTAATAATGCCTGGTCATGTAATCGCAGGGAAAACGCAGAAGATAAATAGCTGTCTGTTACATTACTTTATATTTATGTAATCAGTTAACATATGTTAGTTAAATGTTCATCTGCATGAGAAACTTGGTTATAATAAATCATCTGCTAACATGGTCAGACATGATCACCATACAGTAATCAGTCTCCATTGTACCAACAATAGTCTTAAGTTTAATTGTAGCCCAGAAACTAAACATCAAATACAGATTTTCACACTGAGCAAGCAAATCAAAGTGTCATGTGAAACTCAGCAGCCCTTTGAGTGTCACACTATGACAGGAAGTTGCTGATCAGCACATGACTGTTACAATGAAAGCACCTCTGATTTTGTACGTTCAGAATGATTATCTAAAGAAAAATGCTGAGAAAAGATTCTGCTGAATGCGTGTAAAACATAGTCTGCCATCTCTCTAATCAGATCTCCAGACAGTTTTAGTCGTACGCACATTTCCTGTACAATGTAATCTCTGCCTTCCTGCTCTGTCTGAGTGTCGCATCATGTCCTCTGCTGTATCATCTTAGTTACTCAGGTCATGTATCAGCGCTGTGATTTGTGTGAGGAACTTGGACTGACAGTACTGTGTGCCCTCGTCAGGCTGCAGCCAATAGCGTTTGGCTTGTGGAGACCTGACACTTGACTGGAACTTCACTTGTAATCTCGCCTGCAATATTACAAAGCTGCGATTAAAGCAGCAGGTAGCTAGGCTGAAGCATGGAGCCGCGCTGTAGCAGCCACTCTCACTCCAGCCAGTGACGGTGATTTTTAAGAGGGGCGGTGACTCAGCCCTAAAGAGAGGCTCCAACAGCTTAATAATACCGGACTTCCTTCTGCTTCACTTAGCCACTTCACTGAAGTGCCGTATAAAGGAATCATTGTTTTTTTGTGTTTGTCAGGGCAGCAATAATATCCGCAGCGGGGTGGAGAAGTCTTACAAACCTCCGTCCTCTATCTGCATATCCTGCTCCCAGCGCCTCTGCTTCCATCTGTCTCTGTCTTTTCCCCTCATCCAAACACAATCTCAAAGAACTGCTCAGCTGCAAAGAAAAACTGATTTGAGTTTTCAACAATAGCCTTTTCAGACTTGACTGAGTTGGTGCATTGAGCGCAGCTTAGCATGCCGCCCTGTTTTGTTTCCCTCTTTAAATAAGTAATCCTTGTAAGGAGGGGGAGTGTGCAGAAGCCCCGCTCAGTATTCACACCATGCCCTGAGAGAGCCCAGCAAGGTGCAGGCCTGTGGCCAGGATCTTGGGCTTCTGACTCTCCTCAACCGCCGGCCAACACCAGAGGCACGCCGGTCTGGCTCCGCCGTTTGTTTGCCCTATTATGAACTCTCCCCACGGAGCAAAATAAGCCCTTTTAATGGACACCGAGACCTTTAAATAGACTTGATCGCTGTGTGTATCATTTCAGGCATAACTGCATTAGCAGCGATCCTGTTTCAGTCTCACCGTTGTCATCGCAGAAAATAGGCCCTGGCTATCATCCGTTTCTCTGAGGAAGGGAGGCAGATAAGGCCCGTGTTGTGTTCCCTCCAAATACATCACAGCTTCACTTCACAGATAAGAGGATAATGAAGGCACAGACAGCCTAATGAATCCTGGATATCATTTCTCAGCGCAGCCTGATAAAGTTTCAGCTCTCAAATTGTTTGAGAAACGACATCCTTGGACTTGTTATGAGCACCAGCACCATCGCTGTCTGGATTGCAGTCTTTCCACAATTTTACTCACAGCTGGAGATGTAATTGCTCTTGCTTTCGCACTTGCTTTCGAATCTTTCGTTTTATTGACTTGTTGCATGTGTGTTGGGAACGTGCTGTGTCTGTTAGTTACAGCCTCGATTCAAAGGCAATTATACGAAGAAGTTGAAACAAACTTCCATTTGTGGCTCATTACTGTATGTTTTTCTGTAGAACTTAATGGGGGATTTTATCTGTTTATACTGATTACTTCCAAAAAATCATTGAAAATCAGATAAAACAAAACTCTCTGGGTGAATATTGGATCTTACAAACATACTGAGCTGTGCAAACACTCGACATAAGAGCTTTGGGGGAGTTTGGGGCACCATTGCCACATTACATTATCTGTACTGTCAATGTGACAGTAGAGTCTTACATAAAACTGGAAGTGTCTTTTTGAAGCAGTAAACATAACTTTTAATTGCTTGAGGACATAAAATGCATTTGAAATCTGTCTTCATTATGTAAAATCTGCTGATTATTTGATGATTCCCCTATTAATTAATAACTTCAGTAGTTTTCAAAATGTCAAAATATGATAGAAAAGATATCCTTAGATTAGATGTTTTGACCAAATATCTAAAACCCAAAGATATTAAATGTACAATATAATATACCAGAGAAAAACAGCAAATCCTCATCTTTGGGAAGCTGAAACATAAAATTCTATTTTTGGCTTGAAAAAATATTAATCAAAAGTTGCAGATCAAATTTTCTTTCAAAAGACCTGTGACACTCAACTTGCAGCTTGTGGGCCTCCTGACAGAGGTCTGGACAAATCATTTAAAAATGAATTGTTTGTTTGTTTATGGCTTTTGGCCTCCTAGCATTTTGTATTATGTCCCTGGGCAAAGCCATTTTAGATATTCCTGCAGTAGACTAATCAATAGCTTAACTAATTTTTCTACTTGTAACTTCAAAAAAAACCTTGGTGGATGTATTAAACAGAGGAATAAGAATTCAACTACACGTATCAAATGTAGGCAAAAGAGTGAGGAAAAAAACTATGGAAACGTGTCTATGTGTGTGTGTTTTGTTTTGTGTCTCCATAATTATATGTATATGAGGGTCTCTGTGCATGTTTTCCTTTGAACCACTGTGGGCGTGTTTTCCAGGAGAAGCCAGCGCGTCCACCATGTGGGATAACAACGCCTGGGTGTATTTCTACGACAACACCACAGAGGGAGAGCCTCCCTTCCTGATCCAGGACTTCGTCCACGCCCTACAGCCTGATGCACGCTTCATCATAATGCTCAGGGACCCAGTGGAAAGGTGAGAGTAATCTCTGTTTTGCCGCCTCCTACTGTATATCCACACTGAAATGCAATAAAGATGCAGATACAGTTCTGATATGCGCACCACCACCTTTGTGCCTCTATCATAGCTGTTTACACTGCAGATACAGATGGATACTTTTCCTGTTTATAGCAAACAAAAGACCCACTGTTACAGAAGACGTGTTGCCTTTTACCCAGTCTGGCTGTCATGTTTCATTATGATGCCTTTATCAGCACTGTGGAAAACCAATGCCTGCAAGGCATTGTGTTTATACTGGGATTACTTTATGCTATTAACATCGATTTGTACTTCAGAGAATGTCTGAACATGCTCTCTATAATTGCTTTTGTCCTGATATTGAAATGTACCATTGAAATACATTATTGATATGCGTATTTGCATTCCTGTTAAACTGTTCTTCAGTATAACATTCACAATGATTATGCATGTTGCAATAAAAATTATTCTCAGGATCAATATCTTTCTCTATATCATGCAATTTTTATGCTCATTCCCAGGATTTCATATCCCCTATTCCCTTTTAGTCACCCATCATTGAAATATCCAGCTGGAGATGAATGCACTCTGTTAAAACTCTGTCATAAGCTGGTTTTAATGACCACTTATTCGAATATTGTTCATTTAGTTCTGTGGGTACTGGTCCCATAGAGAATAACCAGTCCTGCATCACTTCAATGGCAATCACTTACAAAATAAAAGCATAATAGTGCAATAAAGTCCAGTCCCAGGATGACTGCAGGGGTATATTTATCCAAGTCATTAAGTTCTCAAGACAAAAAATTCCCTCAATCATCAGAATAAATGTTGACATTGTACATTTCTGCAAGCCACAGATCTGTAACTTGTGTGCATTATTATGTAGAAATTTAACATTTCTTTACATTTGATCAACGCTGTGGATAAAGTTTGGTTATGTTAAGGCACAAGGCACAAGTATCGTTGTATTACAGTCAGAATGAGCCTCAAAGGAATGAAAACAGAAGGATTATTTTGGTTGACCAAATGTTTTATCACTATACTTAAGACTTGAAAGCACTTTTATTTTTTTATTTTTTTTTATTTTAAATGGGAGTATGTGTAAAAACTCTCCATTTTGAAAATAACTAAAATAAAGGTGAGATTCTCACTTCAGTTGCTTTTTCTTTCCAATATTGTTGACAAGCAAATGCACACAGTATCATTATCCTCAACTTTCCATCACGGTATACCTTAAAATAGGTATGTCACTACAAACCAAGTGCCTGCTGCAGTTGACAGATTTTTGATGCAAGACAAAATATGCTTGAAAACAGGTTAAAACCTGCTTTAGTTAAAAAATAAATAAATAAGTAAATAAATAGTCTAAAAAATATAATAAAATAATAAATTAAAAATAGAATAAATATCGTAAAATAGGACATTTAAAAAATTGTTCAAATTTGTTTACATAGCATCTTTTTTGTCTTTCAGGCTCTACTCTGACTACCTTTACTTTGGTATTGCCAACAAGTCTGCAGAGGATTTCCACGAGAAGGTGTCCGAGTCACTGCAGTTATTCGAGGGGTGCCTTACGGAGTACACAATGCGCTCCTGTGTGTACAATACTACTGTCAACAACGCCATGCCAGTGAGTGCACCCACCCTCCTGCTTTTGTCTCACAGCCCGGCAGAAAACCGCAATTTAGCGACCAGCGTATTAGCTGGTGGGAAGAAAGAAATAGAAAAAGGAGTGAAAAAGACAGATGGAGTGGAATCTACACTTCATTAGCACATGCTAAAGCTTGCAGGGTGGACTTTATGAAAAGGATTGGCAACAGTGTTACCGAGCAGGGCAGCGTCTCGAGCCTCTCTTTGTACTAGAAAACTAAGTTTACCAGTGGTGTGAACTTCCTTCTTACGCACTAAAAAGATTAGAGTTAGCCAGTGCAGGGCCTCAGTGTTGGGCCCTCGGCCAGCTTTTCCCACAGTGCCCTGAGGCAGACTGGCTGAGAGGGGGGAGGAGGAGACCGTCCTCTTTTGGCTCCCCCCTCCGGGCTGCCTTGTACTCAAAGGTCCTCCTCTCCAACTGCCACTGACAAGCTTTATGGCCCTCTGGGAGCATGCTCACTCACTGCCACTGGCCTAATTGTCCATCCACTAATATCTCCTCAGAGTTATTAGACCATGTGAAAAGCATTACAGCTGTCCTGACAGCAGTCTCTCATGCCTGTGGCTCCTCGATAAAAGTTTTAGTGCTCAGATTAGAGTCCGGGGAGAAAAGGGGAATAAACACCAGCATGAGAACACAATTGGCCTTCAGTGTTGTACCAAATTGATTTAACAAAGGAAGAGTTGCTGGCCCGGCTTGCAATCATTTATTCTGAATGGCCTTTCAGTTTTGCTAAAGAGGCACAAGGACACAAAGATAATTCCTTTCCCAGTAACAAGGTATTTTATTTACGCCCACTGTTCTGCAACAAACTGTCACATGGGAATCTAAAAATCCATTTCTACAACAATTAGGCTACCTGCAAATGCTCTGGTGAAATCTCACAAGGGATCAACAGCCCAGTTATTTTTGGAGAATATTTTAATGGAGTTTGGGATTGTTTAATCTAAAAAAATGTCAAAAATAGCTAAAAACATCCATCACAAGTTATCAGAGCCTAAAGTGACATCTTGAAATTGCTTGTTTTTCCAACCAACTGTCCATTATCCAAAGATACTGAACTTACTGTGACATAAAAAACAAAAATATTCTCACATTTAACAGCAACTCAACTGTCAGAAGAAATGTTGTCATTATTTATTTGTGAACACTATGGATATGTTACATTTGCACAATGCTGTAGTAATGTGTAGTTAGGTTTAGGCACAAAAGACCTCTGGTTAGGGAGAGATCATGTTTTGGCTTAAAATACCCCAATTTTAGGGTCATAATACCGCCAGAAAAAGCAGCAATGTGCCTGAAATGCAGATAATAGCACAGATTGGTCGTTACAAAACACCCACAATCGTAGTCTGAAAAGCTGACAGAAACAAAGACAAGTCACTGCAAAATACCCTTCTTTAGAGGCTAAATAACAAATAGAAAAACACCAACAGGTCGCTATAAAAACAACCCCTTTGAAAACATCAATTACACTCTTGAACATCAGCTTGGCATGCATCTCTTGTAGATGTAATGCCCTCCACCTCCCAATGACAAAGTCAGCTATATATTACACAACTTTAGAATCTTTGATTTGTATCAAACCTGAAAATGTATTCATGATTTACAGAAATGTACAATTTCAACATTTTCCTCTAGCAACTGGGCTGCTAAGAGATTAGAACCAGCAATTGTTTGTCATTTTTGAAAATTTACAATAATGGCACAAAACAAAATGCAACAACATTATGTAAGGGTATAAATAAAGCAGCATGTAGTCCACTGGCAGGTGGTGATGCAGGTTTCTAAATCTAGAAGAAACTCCATCTTTCTCAGATGCCTCAACCACTCACATCACGATACCAGCAACTGTTCACATAACCACACAGTGCCTAGCATTTCCCCGCCTGTGCACACGGGGAAGATGAAAGAGAAAGCTGGCGGTATTCCCTTCCTCCTCCTGTTCATCTCCTCGTAGAGGTTTAACAATGAATGCGCCCCCGTGTCCCTCTGCTAAGGAGGAAGTTTCATGGTTAGAGCTTAGTTATCTCACATTGATTCTCCTGTTCTGTGTTCTCAGGTCAGGCTGCAAGTTGGCCTGTACATCGTGTACTTAATGGACTGGCTGAGCGTCTTCAGCAGGGAGCAGATTCTGGTCCTGAGGTTGGAAGACCATGCCTCTAACAGGAAATACACAATGCACAAGGTCTTTGATTTCCTTAACCTGGGTGAGTAAGCTTCACATCGCAACATGAGACCATGACTGTAAGCATTCCCTCTGATCAATACAACACAGATTACTAAAAACAAGTAGGGATAAACAACAGGACTGGGTGATAGAACAATAATGATAATTATCTCAGTAGAATTTTCCTCGATAGATAGGGGTCAACAGATTACCAGGGCAGATATGTGGCATTTTTACGATTTTCTGTTGTTTTATTTTAATGATTGCCAATAACATGAATCAATGAAAAAGTGTGCTACTTTTGGCTCCACCGCAGCTGTGTATCTCCCTCTGGTCTTAAACATTTGCTAAAGCCATTTAAACAAGAGTTTGTTATATTCCAAATTCTAAATTTCGACTGAAATATTTTCATTTTTATTGTAAATGCATATTGTTTCCAAATATTGGTTGTCGGTCTCATTTTAACAACTAATAATTAATATCGGTATCAGCCCTGAATTAACAATATTGGTCAACCCCCGATATAAAATGCTGGGGTGTCGGTGGATCAGTGGATAGAGCAGGCACTCCATGTATAGAGGCAGTGGGCTAGCCGCAATGGCCGCGGGTTCGATTCCAGCCTTGGACCTTTGCTGCATGTGGCCTTCTCTCTCTCTTGCCCTTTCACACCTTTACTGGCCTATCAATTAAAAGGCAAAAGTGCCCCAAAAAATATATTTAAAAATGCTCAAAAAATCCTCCATATAATTAAACCAACCAAACGCTCCATAGAGGGGGCGATAATGCACCTTAAATGGTAACTACCACTAGATTGGCTACCTTTCACCAGCCACTAACGCACACAGCAATCCCATAATATTACGGCAAAATTCAACACACACATTAATTAATTATCAGTATTGTTTTGACCATGGATAATACACTGCTGACCACAATTAGGATCCATTTGTCAATCTATTGTTTTTTTTAATGACATTATTTTGACTATAATTGTTCTGAATCACCTCAGATTGCTGTTGGCAAATGTTGTCATGTTCTGGCAATTAATAATAGCTTAAGCCAGAATTAACCATATGATTTTTTCAGCTTTTACTCAGTTGCAAATATCAGCCTATAAGCTTTAATTGAATAATGATTTGACGTTTCTGGTGGATAATTATCAATATTGACCAATATGAAAATTTATATTGTCATAAACTTTTTCGCCACATAACCCAGCCCTAATGTATAACATTAAATGCATTTGTTTCAACCACAAATGTCTGCTGTTGAGGTAAGTACTCATGGGAAATAATGAGAGTTTTCTGCTACCATGTTAACAAAGAGCAGCAGATGTACTGCATTAGGAAGTCATGTTGATTTTGAAATGCTTAAGTCATGTATAGCCACTAGCTTAGTAAAGAAAATTAAATTTCCCTCAGATACAGCTCTAAACTTTCTAATACCTTCTATATTTTCCGTATCAAAGATCCTTGGGGCGTACAGTAGATTGCTGTTTGTAACAGGCTAGGGTATACGTGCGACAGTCAAATACAGTTTTGCCTCGTAGCCCCCTTTTCTCATTGGTTCATCCCACATTTAATTGCCCCAAAGCTAAGACTTGGCTCTTCAAAGAGCTGCCAAAGATGCGATTACCTCCCAGTGCGTCAAATCTTCTGCTCAGAGCACCGCTGATACGCAGTGACATTTCAGAGTCCTTTACTGTAGTTTTGTTCCATTTGTTTATTCTGCAGCAAAATCTGAAGTGGCCCAGAATAAAAGGAGAGACGTGAGAGAGGTGTTTCTGTGTGTTTTACAGGGCCGCTGACACAAGAAAAGGAGTCAGAGATCACAAGAAGTCCGGCGTCAAACACCAGGAGGCCGGCTGACAAAAACCTGGGACCCATGTTGCCCATCACTAAAGAGATCCTGCGGGATTTCTACACGCCATTCAATGAGAAATTGGCCAAAGTGCTGCGGAATGACTCCTTCCTCTGGGAGAACAACTCAAAACTCTGAACAACCCACCTCCCCTTTACTTCAGTAAAAAAAGAAACCACTGACATGTCAGCCAGCCCCTTCGTTTAAGCTCCATCTCTCGCAAGTGCCCATAAAAATCGATGTTTTTTTAATTTAAATTATTTTCTAAGTTATAAAAGACGAGATGAATCAAAGATAGAAAATAGCACAAGAGAGTGTGGTGATTTTGTGTGTGTGTGTGTATGTATGTGTGTGTGTGTGTGTGTGTGTGTGTGTGTGTGTGTGTGTGTGTGTGTGTGTGTGTGTATGAGAGAGAGAGAGAGAGAGTGAGAGTGTGTGAGCGAACACAAGAGCGAAAGAAATGTTGGAAGGTCTTTATTGTTTTGCTTTTTTTGTGACCAGATGTACAAAATTAAATAGTGAATTCAAAGATAATAAAACAGAGTCCTGTGTTGTCTTTTTAAGTTTGGTTTGATTAATTAAAAGATAGTCCGCCACACAGAGCTGAAAGGATGATAGCGCTCGCCCTTTTTGTCCGACACAGCCGGGATACATCCAGGCAGATAAAAGACTTTGTGCCTTGATCATAATTCAGAGTCTCCCCTGCGTACTTCTACAGTATATGTACTAAGAACAAGCTGAATGGAGTCGTCTGGTGTCAGAGCACAAGTTTAATGAAACAACACCGCCTTCTACTGGAAGCCACTTGTAATTGCCCTGATTCAACACCATTGCTGTTGATAACAATAGTAGCATCTAAAAGCTAAAAATACTACAGAACAATAGTACTCACATATTTTCTTATTTTAAATAACTAGGAAATTATAACCAAAAAAAACTGTGGTGTAAAAGAAGCAGGTCCAGGCACTTTAGGTCCTTTAAGTTCCTCCTTTTTTAAAAAAAAATGATCCCCTTCCATGAACACCGCTGGTTTGAGGGATACCAGAAGTGCTCCTGCCGACCCCTTTTTTCTTATTTAACTTATAACACTTTTCATCTCAAAGTCATCATGAGCATGATCAGTTCAGCCGCAACAATTAGTCATTTAATCAACCAAAAGAAAAATAATCTATTTAAAATAAACTATTTTGATAATTAATTAATAATTTCGGTCATTTTTCAAGCAAAAATGTTTGCTGGTTCCAGTTTCTGAAATGTAGACATTTGCTGCTTTTGTTATTTATGATAGTGAAGGATGTAGTAAATGTATGATAGTCTTCAGGTTTTGCACGTTTTTTTGGACAAACTGAGCAACTTGGAGACATCACTTTGAGCATATTATTATTTTTTTTTTTTTTTAATTTCATTGATTAAACAATTAATTGATTAATCGTGAAAATATTAGGCAGATTCATCAATGATGAAAATAATCCTTTGCTGCAGCCCTAGCGATCAAACAAGCAGAACGGGCAATATATAAATTTTCAGGTGAGGTTCGAACAACACTCAGGAAAGAGAATACATAACTGCTAATAGGATCCATCTGTAAATGACCTGCCTAGTTACTGCCTCGTATTTGTAGGAGGTTTGTCCACAACATTCAGAAACAACAACAACAACAACAACAACAACAACAACAACAACAACAACAACCAATGTCACGAGCTGAAGGTATCAAACTGAATTCCCAGGAACGTAGTAAGACACCTTAGTTTATATACATCAGGAGCTACAGACTCAAGAATAATAAATGAAATTAATTGTGACTTGGAAAACAATGACTTGCTCCCACCTCTGCCTGATCATGCCGCTATCCTTCACCGTGCATAAAAATTAAAGATATCAAATGGAATAAACAGGGATCCACTGCACATAGCTATTATATGAGTTTAATAATTTACCACCCCAAAAATGCTAAAAAGGTGCACGACAAATAAATACAAAAATAACACCAAAAAAAACATAAAAACATCATAAAAAATAAATGTATAGATAATAACAGTTTGATAAGAATAATAACACAATTAGAATTATAAATATTATACTACCTTGATTTTTAAATAAATCTTAATGAAAAACACTGTTTTCTGACTGAAGTTGAGTGAGTCAGATAATTGTAATGTAATTACTTTGTTCAAGCCCTCAAAATGATTTCCTCTCCTTCCTGTTGGAAGTGTATCCCAAAAACACAAAATGATTATCAATTAGTAGGGAGCTGAACTGAAAGGTTTGTGATTGAATGTGAGGCCATTAAATCTAAAAAGTCTTTAAACAAAGACTTTTGAACAACTTAAGATAGAGACGTGCACGGCTGAACAAATTCAATTTATGAATTAAAGAAATGCAATAATTTGACATACTGACATAATACAAAAGTTGTAATATCCCCTTTCTCTGCACCAGAGGGCAGACAATGCTTAACAATATACAGTTGCAACTTGAATTTCCAGCATTTATTAAGTTGTGTCAACAGTAAAACAGTAACATTTCTCTAGCATCAACCACTGCCAGATGATTTAATGAGCTTTAAATAAAAAAGGTGCTTCAATTTCATGTTTCTCTTTTCTGGCAGGCCTTGAGCCTTCCTCTCAAACATTCATATCAAGACCAACTGACCCAAATACCACTGGAAAGCCTACTTCCATAACTAACAGTAAACCTGCATTCACACAGATTTATTGAATACCATTAGATCCCATTTTCCTTTGTTGCCATTTTCAAAAGGGAACGCAGCTCCTTCACTGCACAATCTCAAAAATGCAAGCAGTTTTGACTACTTCCTTCTCACTGAAATCAAGACAATCTGACAAAAAGTGACTGCAAATCATTTGCATATTTTGTTTGGAGTTGGACTGTCCATCTGGCTGGCTGAAGAGGTTCCACTTCAAGGAGAGCCTCTGACCAACTTCAATTTCCTTGGAATTCACAAACATTATCAAAGCGTCTTTCATCCTCGTCTGCACTGTATCAGAGTACAGTGACTGACAGGAAACTGGACAACTGCTGCTGCTGAGAAAACTCCAGAGAGTTTTTCAGACACACATTTTGCCAAAGATCCCACATTCCTTTTCATTGCCTCTGTGCTGAATCTTGGCCTCCGTATTCCAAAAACACAACCTGTTGTTGTAGGAAATTACACATTTTTTTCAGGCTGTACTTAGCTGTCTGTTGGACAAAAGAAAAACTCACATGGAGCAGATTTATGGCGGTATTACAGAGATGATATTTAGCAACTTGACCCCATCACATTCCACAAGGAAACAAGCCCAGCACAGTGGAGACTGGGGAGTGATGATAATAAACTGCACCCAAAGGGGACGTAGACTCAGAGCCTACAGGTGGATGCTGGGCTGGAGGTGGAGCTCAGAAAAAGGCTGTATGAACAGCAGTAGCTGCAGTAATATCACAGTGTAAAAATAAATGATTAGTTTTAACTTTAGTTAGTAGTATCCGGGCTGCTTAACCCTTTGAAACCTCAGCAAATTGGATTGATTTCTCTCAAAAACATGGGGAGAAGGCAATGAGCAACTAAACACAAAATTACTCAAAATTAGAGAGAAATTTGTTAAGAAAAAAGTTACCTAAAAATAAGCCCCCCAAAAAACAAACAAAAACACAAAAAGAACATAACCTGAAAATTAAAAAAATAAATAAATAAACTGTAAGAAATGCTATTATACACTCACATATGTGTAGCATTTCTGGACATTACCCATTTTTTCACAAATAAATTTTAAATAATTTCATCTCTTGTCTAAACTAATTTTCAGGCCATTGTCTTGTCATTGTTTCCTAATTTCCAACAAAATTAGGAAACAGACCTCAATTTCTTATGAGGCATCTCCTGCTCATTGCCTTTCTCCCAAAGTTTTAAAAGAAACCAAATGAATTTTCACAGGTCTCAAAGGTTTCAATGCTTGTGAAAGGCGCCTGGACACAGCACAAGAAAGCTGATGTCAATCCAGGTTTCAAAGGGTTAAGGATTTTAAATTGACTGAATTTGATAAAACAGAGTTAGGGTTAAGATTAGACTACCTCCATTTATCTCCAGCGTCAGCTTAAAATTTTAAAACAAATAGTTTCTTTTTACTTGTGCAGTATACAGTAGAGTTTGCATCCATAGCAGAGCAAAGGGCACCTCAGACTATGACAAAATCTGGTGAACAACTTCAATGTGCAGACTTTAAACCACACAGTGTCACAAGGTGGGTTTCCATTAACCCTCAAATTGCACAAATTGAAATTGTGAATACAAAATACCCCTAATGGAAACACCTCAATTCAGAAAAATCTCCCATTTATCATTTTTAATATTATTATCCTCATCATTATTAGTAGTAGTATTATCATTGTCTTTATTCACATATTATAATTGTGTTTTCTATTCTAGTCTTTTATTTTTGCATGAATTGTTTGATTTTATTTGTCCTAGTCATCAGGGAACTCAATTGCCAACATTGCTTATCTGTTTTATTGTCGGTACTCTTTATTGTCGGTTTTTCTTTTATCCAATTTACTTTCTGAATAATCGAAATTGCCTGGTTTCAAGTGCTATAATGTTTTAAATCCTGGTTCAATCATGTAAAGCACTTCGTGACTTTGTTTTGAGTGCTCTGTAAATTAAGTTGATTATGATTATTATAATTATGTTTTATTTTTGCCATGTATTTATTTATGAACTGCTATATACTTTGCACTTTCACCAGTTTTAAATACAAGAGTTTGTTGTTTTATGGGCATTCAACCTGTTGACATCATTTCTTTTATTGGCATCTTACCTGCTTATGCATATGGATATTTCTTTTAAACTTAATTTTTATAATGTTCTTAATATTCTCATTTTGGGTTATCATTATCTTGTTTTATTTTATTTTGTTAACTTTTTTTATTTGGGAAATACTTTGTTCTTAAGCTTGTAAAGTGCTATATAAATAATGATTGTTATTATTATTATTAGTTTTAGTTTTAGTAGTAGTAGTAGTAATAGTAGTAACAGCAGCAGTAGTAGTAGTTGTAGTGTTACACATCATTACCTTCAATTACAGTGAGCCAACAGACACCCAAGTGGGAAATATGCAGCAAAACTAACAACACCACACAAACATCAGCATTCATCATCATAAATCAACAGCATGAAAAATTCACAATGCTTGTTCCAACAAACAACCAAAAGAAAACAAGTTAAGTCATTACCAGCGAGCTGAATAATTAACAAACAGTCAACAGATAAAAATTGCCTCCTTCACATTAATGTGGCAGCAACATTTCAGCTGGGGACAACAAACAGCCAGAACAAGGGCGAAAGCCACGTTAGCCTAGCTTAATAATATGGCTAACCAAGCACAAGAACACCAACCAAACACAGCCAAGACATTCAATTATATATCATTTTTAGCGAAACTTACCCTGCCGAAGTGTAGAAGTGATTCTGGTTGTTGTGTCGGGGGGATAATAAATCCTTTGGCAACAGCTGTTGAGGTCCCAAGTCAGAAAAAAATCCAAGTTTGTTATGAGAGCTAACGTTAGCATCAACACCTGACAAGGTAACTTATCCGTGAACGGTGGCAGCAGCAGGATTATATCCTCTTCAAACTCGTCCTGGCACAACATAATACTGTATATATGGGCTGTAGGCTTAAAAACTACTATAAAAAACGAGCATAAGAAATAGTTAGCAAAAGAGCAGTAATGTTATTCGGTGAAAACAACAGAAAGCGAAGTGAAGTAGCGTTTTAAATAGACCGCCTCGCGCGCTAACGTTGCTGTAGAGGGTGCGTTTGATTTAAGCTCCAAGAAGTGGAGTTTGTCACGTGCAAGTGTAGCTGCAGTAGTCTGCAACAAGAAGCTACCTTTGCGCAAGCCAATATTTTTTTGTTTCATAAATAAAGCCTCTGTGAGATATGCAGGATGAATGGCAGAGGTTTGATCCGTACACTTAGGCCTATTTTGAATGTATTTTATACAACATACGGATTTTTGCTAAATATTATCAATTGTGGATTGTTGAGGGTAAAAGCCCCTTAATAATAATAATAATAATAATAATAATAATAATAATAATAATAATAATAATAATAATAATTAGGGTTTAACAGATTATCAGCTTGGCTGACTATTGGGCTGATATTTGGCGTTTCATCATTTATCTGTATCTGTGTGTGTGTGTGTATATATATATATATATATATATATATATATATGTTATTTTTTATTTTTATTTTTTTAAATTAATTAATTAATTTATTGCTTTTAAAATTATGATTATGAAAGACTGAAACTGAAGAGGAAGAAGACTTTATCAATCCTTTTTTTTTTTTTTTACTCTGCTCTTATTTACATGTTATAAACATTACGTGATGCTGCTGGGTAAAAATCTTATTAAACAGGAGTAATTGATCTGATGACATCAGTGATAAGAACATCAGAAAATCTTCCATAAGCTGCCTTCTCTGTTTTGAAGTTGGCTCTGTTGCCTTTGTTGCTGTACAGATCCTCCTTGCTTGAAAGAAGACGTCTGGATGCCGACAGCATGACGATGGAGTGCCTGAAGCTGTAATATGGACGTCACATTCAGGTCACATTCATGGGATTCACAACAGGATGTTGGATGTGGCTGGGAGAAACTTTGTCCCCAGGTCCATTTCTCCTCTGTCAGTCTGGATAAGCTTTGAAGCAGGGCTCTAGCAGAGAGGCCTCTCTCTCTCCAAAGTGTTTCCCATAACTTTTCTTTTCACTCCTCATCAAGTATCTCTAAACTCCCCCGCTCTTCCTTCTCATAGCCCTCTTTCAGAATAAGCTGGTGGTGTGGGACCTCTTCATGTGACGGATGCTTGTCTCTGATCACTAAATTATGTTTCTGACCTCTTACCATCACATCCAGGGAAAATGCTGTCAAAGACCACCAACAATGTCACTGCGTCTCCCTCTCAGAACTTTCTTTAAAACAGGGATAGTCAACTTGCGTTGCTTGGGGGCCACTTTTACAAAATGACCAGTGGCAAGGGGCCAGTCGCAGCAGCCTCATAAATGTTTCTTGGATTATACAATATTTCTCAGATTTTAACATGTTTCTAGGATTTCAATATGTTTCTAGGATTTTAGGGCATTTCAAGATGTTTTAAGACGTTTCCAGGTTTTAAGGACATTTCTAGAACTTTAGGACGCTTCAAGGATTTTGGGACATTTCTAGGATTTTAGGACGCTTCAAGGATTTTAGAACATTTCTGGGATTTTGGAACATTGGGGTTTTATCTAGGACCTCTGTCAGAGGGTGCGGGGATCCTCCACTGGCACTTATTTTGATAAAACAAGCTTTATTTTTATGCTGTTTCATGCACTCTTGCACCTTATTTATACTAAAAGTACAAAAACTATTCCCAATTTGAATCACTTTATTTTTATTGTAAATTAGAAAATGGCTGGAAGGGGGGCACCCAGCATCCTACCAGGGGCCAGATTTGGCCTGCATGCCGTAAGTTGAGTATCACTGCTTTAAAACAAGCTGAGTGGGGAAAAAAAATTTAAAAATCATCTTTTAAATCACAACTCTGTGTCTCACTGATGTCAGTGATTTATGTCTTTTGATAGCAAGAAAAAACAATTTGAATAAACAAGTTTATGCAACAAACATTTGCTATCTATCACGCTGATTGAGTGCTCTGATAGCCTGCCAGTTATTTGTGAAGAGGCTGTGTGAGGCCCAATCATGCCCACTGATGATGGAGAAAGTGAGGAATGCAAGAAACAAACAGATCTTTATAAAACCCCATCTGTATTTATGTAATATAGTGATTATTCTCTTTATATCACATACAGTTATGCAAACTTAAGCTGAAGATATTGAACTGAGGAGTCCTGATACTCCTATTCACTTCTCTCTCCTAACATTTGTGGGATATTAAATGTTCAGCCCCAAACATCTGTTTGTGATATACAGTGCTATGCAGTTTTATCTCTTTTGGACACATATTGTAGAAATAGAAATGGTCTGTGGCGTAGCTAGTGATTACTGATTGCTCTGCTTCTTACTTCACACAGTGTACTAAGCTATAAAATGCTATTGAGATTGGTGTGTCAAACTTGCAGTTGTTTTGATGTTTTCAGGCAGTGGGCATTTTACTTATAAAGATTGTTGCCCACCCTCTTTTAAAACTATTTATACCTCCAAAGTCAAGGACAGCCAAAATCTTTAAAAATGCCTCAAACCTCAAGAACTCCTTTTACCATGAGCGTATTAATGGGGAGATAATGGGCCCCTGGGCAGAGACACGCAAAGAGCCCCACCACTTCACCTAAACAGGAGCAAGACACAACGACTTTGTTGAGGTTTTTTTGGCTGTTTTTATTGTTTTGTGTCTCCATGCAGTTGTTTTGTGTTTCTCCAAGGTTGTTTTTGTTGTTGTTTTTTGTCTCTTTATGGGCGTTTTGTGTCTCCTTGTGGTTGGTTTGTGTCTCTATGAGGTATTTTTTGTCTCTTTTGTCATTTTGTATCTTTTTTTGGTAATTTTGTATTGCTTTGTAGTCATTTTGCATTTTGTTGTGGTTGTTTTTTGTCTCTTTGTGATTGTTTTGCCTATTTTTGTAATCATTTTGAGTCTCCTCCCGGTGAGTTCTTGTTAATTTGAGTGACATTTTTGGGGGGGGGGCCTAAGACTTTGGGCCCGCAACCCTGTGCCCGGTAAGCCCATTAAGGAAATCATTCATGCCTTTTCCTGCATGTTTGCATCTTTATTTTTAGTCCTTATGGTTCTGTTTAGTACTGGTGAGTCTCCATGTGGCTGAAATTAATCAATTCAGCTATTTTTATCAGACCAAACATTAAACAATGGAGGATGTGCTTAACCAGATGTTTCTTCTTGTTTTTTTCTCTCTCCTCCGAGGCATCTTGTGCCCCTGCAGTTTTGTCATTGTTCAGCAAGGTTTAATGGATACAGGGTCGTTGCTCTGCATTAACTCCCCCCTCAGAGTCCAGCCAGGCATTTCACAACAAGGACAGTACAGAATTTTAATGTGGTTACATCTGTGCCTGGGCGGACCATCTCCTTCCTTGCAGCAGCTAAACTACCAGATGTCCTTCAGGGTGCCCGTAGAACGTGCAACGCTGCTTTGCTTTACTGCCAATATGCTGAACACAGCTGTATTATTAAATCCTGGATGATGCATTGAAGAAATCCTTGGTGTTTTAGAGATTGATAGTCTATGTGTCATTAGCGTGTTAACAGAGTCCAAGATTTCTACTTCCCTGAGACAATACATGAGAAGAAAAATAAACAACTTGGCCACAATGAATAGCTAAATGTTACATCAACTTTTATTACATTTGATCGTGCTCATATGCAAATGAACGCTTCTAGCAGGATTGTCCTGCAATTCAAATTAAAAGCTGTCCCTGTTATTAGATGTGAACATCTGGCGTGTTTTCGGTCACATCCAGCTGGAACCTGTCCCAGCCCCGGTGAATGTGGACAAAGAATTAGAAACACAGGTGTTCAGGAAGGGAGCGTTTTTGGGGAGGGAGACTGAAGGCGGTTGTGCTGAAACACATCAGGATCCAGGACACTGAATAGAAAAAACTGACATTGTAACAAAGCAACTTGAGGTCTAAGTGTGTGATGAATAGATAAAGAGCTTTTCATCACCCAGAGGTCTCCAAAGGGGAGGCATTCCAACAACCTCCCCAAACCGCAAACAACAATAAATTGTCCAAAGTTGTAGGGATATGATAAATGTTAATAGTTTCTGCAGCAATCATAAAATAGTGCTATAACTGGACACAGTCAATGCGGTAAGTAGAAAACCAGTAGGTTAAATCCAGTGTAAAAGACAGATGTCAAAAGTATTTTTGTCTCAATGGGTCTGAATAAACAGCTTACTGCGCTCGATGACAAGTTATTATTCACATACCGTTGAAAGCATTTGCTTTTGAAATTTAGTAAAAGTAACTTTTAAAGGTTCTGGACTTTAAATTAGCTTTTAAAAAAATAAATTAAAAAAAATTGGCCAGTAGATGGTGGCAACTACTGCAGGAGAAAAAGCTAGAAAGTCTGTATATGGCAGGTGGGAGGTGAAGAGGATTGGTTAAACAAATAGTGAACTTCCACTCAGGTGTACTTTGTCAAGGCACATTGCATGTAACACACTTAAATTGACAGACTGTCCAAAACTGATGCAGGAGGGTACTTAACATGATGTGTAGGTCCACTGACAAAGCAGAAATATTTGATGAATTTGGATGAGAACGTGTTGATGCAATAGCACAGCTTGAAGTGTATAAGCAGTGTAGGGAGGAGGGGCCGAGTTTAAATGTTGTGTTTACAAGCAGTAACACAGATTTCCTGCATGGTATACCTTTAAATTAACATGACAAAGTTGTTAGAAAGCAGTGGTTTATTTATTGTGTAACATACGTAGAAACATTAGCATTCATTTTGAGTTGTTTTTCTGGCCACCCAGCAAATGCAAGTCCAGTATTCAATCTGTTTTTTGCTTTGTTTTGCTCTCCACCAACTTGGCCCATCACTATGAGTGACCCCTTTTTAATACACGCAGTCATCTGATCCATTGTTAATTTTAAAGTTCTGGTTAAAGCAGCTTTAATTTCTAAAAACTTGGGAGTAAGAGTAAAGTTAAAGGCAACTGCCTCTCATATTCATCTCGTCTTACAATATTCTAAATGATTTTGCAAAAGCGTGAAAATAGTAACCACAGGCTGGCTGGGCTCCTTGAATACCCACACATTCATAAGTTCCACTTCATATAACTCATATAAAACATTTTCTCTCTCAATGTCATATAGTCGTTCATCACAGCCTGTACTTCTGAGGTTTTTCTCTCTTCAGTAGAAATGGTTCCATAACTGTAATTGTACAAAATATCAGGTTTGACTGCTTTGATTCTGTATGTGGCGAGTACTAAACCAAAAGAAAGAAAAACATCTCACTGCCGTGTACTAATCAGGATCAGGTATAAAGTGTCTACAAAAGCAAAATCTAATGAAACTGGATCAACTGAACCCGCTTCAAAAATGTAATATCTGATCTTGACATTTGAAATCTGCTGCCACCATGAGAGAAATATTACCACCGGGCTGCTATGTGGTGTGATCCTGCTACTTTATGTTACAACATTAGATATATTGACGATGATCAAACCAATAAAAAACAGCTTATATCTTTGACTTGGCTGGGAAAGCAGGTTTCTGAGTTCCAAGACAGAGAACATAACCTGACACAGACTTCAAGACTCAAAGCATACTGCTCTGCATGTGTGCCGGTCGAGCAAATTGACCATCGCCACGTTTTCACACAGTTTCCATGGACACAGGGGAAGTATTGCTAAAATTCATCACCTGCCTTTTACTTTCTTCTATGATCAGAAATGTTCACAGATACAATTTAGCCAAGTTCAGAAACATATACTACCGTGCAGAAATGTCTTGTCTATGTCATTAAAATTTACACTGACAGCACCAATGTCATCCTTGTGGAGGAAACTCAGCACATTTGGCTTTCAATTGAAGTTGAACCAAAATTCCACTAGCATATTTAGTTTCCCTACCCGTCTGAATATCAATAATACCAAGAGTTGAGATTCATCGATAATGAAATGCACATGATTTAAAGTAGTAAATCCAAGGTTGTTATAAGACACTTTCTGGATCCATAAAAGTGTCACATTACATTTAGGTGAACATGTAAATAAAAAAATAAATAAGACAAGACATGTTCGTCCCTGTCAACCAGGGCTGTACCGGTTCGTCCTCATTGAACTCTTAACATCAGCATTTATTAGAAGTATTGGACACAAGCCAGTTTGACACTCTCAAGGTTATGTTTGATGGATGATCACAAAATGTGTTTGCATGCACACTGTACAGGTTTTTCTGTGTGTGTACAGAATTTGTGAGATTACACACATAAATCAGTCTCCCCTCATGCAAAAAAGAAAAAGCTGCACATTTGTAAGCCACTTTTGGTCCATTACTACAGTGGTCAACAAGGGCAAAAGAACTGCATCAGCCAAAAAAACATTTCCATTAGGGCAATGTGCTGCAGCTTGAGAAACAATTCAAAAACATGTACTAAAATCCAAAACAAATACAGCAACAGAAGTTCTCCAAGCCTGTAGGTGGAGCACCAACTGGAGGTCTTAAACCAAGCTGTTCCACTTTGCACTCCCCCAAAGGACTAAAAAACGTCTGTTGTTGACTTTATATGCAGCTCAATCTTACCGAACCTATATTCATAATGTGCTCAATATGCATAATTCAAGCAGTGTGGAATATTATATTTGCTTCTTTATTTCTTACTTAAGTCCCAGTTGACACTAACTACATGTTGTTTATCAGGGAACACATGATTTTGCCATGTTCTGCCTAACAGTACAAATCCACTTTACAATATTCTTTCTTCCCTCAGATTCTCTATCTCAAACCAGTCCCCAATTTTCATCAGTTACAAGGTGCCAAAGCAGCACAGGAAGGTATTTGTCACTGAGCCTCTAGCCTGTCACTCTGGGCGCTGACGTCCAATTAATGAGAATTCAGCCAGGGATTTTCTACCTATAAGAGATTATGGAGAGAGGCAGGAGCCATCACTCTCCCACCTTGGGTGTTCTTCACTGAGAAAGACAGCTATTGTCACAACATCCCTTCCTCGCGCTGCTCCGCTCTGCTGCCTGATAAGTGGCTGTTTGATCTGCTTGCTTTCAGACTACAGCAGGTATTTTAATGCACACATTTTAGCTGTTTTAGACAGCAAATTTAGGAAAACATTTCATGCTTTAATAAATGTTGACTGTGTCTAAGTAACTTATAAATTATCCTGTAAGAACCAGGGATCACACAGCTAAGATAAATATGGTCCATATGTAGGGTTTCTCTTTGCTATAAGCAGTTTTAGGTTTCATTTGGCTTTAAAAATTGCACAATATTAACAATAATAATTTATTTGTTGAGCATTTCTAAAAACAAATGTTCAAATGAAATAACAACAAGAACATAGTACAAAATAAGTGCATGAGAGGGAAAATTCTTTGGTAAAAATATGTCTGTAAAAATTATAATAAAACTACTGTTACACTACCTGGGAACTACAGTTTGTTTGTGTTTTATTTTACCAGTTAGTTAAGGAAAAATTGTGATTATGGTTCATCAAAAAACATACATTAATCACAGGTCTTTCATGGGATGTAATCTGGACTCCTGCACATAAGTGATTGCATAAAAATCCTATGAACTACATACCACTCTATCCTAACCTTTTAATATTGCAGTCCACCTCACTACATAAAGGACACAATACTTCCTGCATTGTCGTAAACCGTAGTATACTGGCACTACTGATATAGTACTGTAGTAGAAATTTGTCCCTGGATGTAAATTGGAATCTATATTTTTAGGTCTTTTGAGATCTATAGAGGAAAGTAAATGCAGGATATTGGCTAGATTTTGTAGATGGTGAAAACATAAACGGGCAACAGAACTTACTGCAGCATAAGAGTTCAATCTTGGTCAGACAACACGTACTAATAATGACCTGCATCACAGAGCTATTTCAGTCTCAGTGAGTCAGTGTCTTTTAAGGGTACATTCAGTTTACTTCAGCCTGGACACTATTTTCCCATGTTTTTGTGTCAAAGGGCTCTAATGGGAAAGACAGTTTTTGAAATTGGTCCAGTGTGGAGAGAGAACGCTGTATCCATTAGCTGACTAAAAGTTATTGTTTTTGCCACTGACAGGTTCAGATTGATATTGTAAGTGTCTTACAATATTATGGAAAGGATTCCTACAGAGATAGACCTTTTTCTTTAAGAGTTTAACTAGAAACAGCCCAGAAATTGCAATTGCAAAAACTAACCAGATTGTGTTTAAATAAACAGTCATTTTAGTGTAGTTAAGTGTAGTATAGAGCTGACATATGCTCACATCTAACTGGGTGAATTCAAGTTTATATTAACCAAACCAGAGTTGGTGATTGTGAGAACAGTGAGAGAGAGCAACCAAGATGGTTTTTGTGAGTTTTGTTATGTTTCTGTCAACTTTAAATGAAGTGTGTTTCATGATAATTAAATTATTGTTTTTTTAAATTGAGCCTGGTAGCTTTGGCGAAAATTTCGGTCCACTTTCTGATCAAACAGAAAGGATCTTTCTCAACTGATGAAAAGGTCTGTCTCTGTAGGGATCCTTTCCATACTGCTATCAGACAATAGGAACAATCATCTGAGCCTGTCAGTAGCAAAGACATGCACTTTTAATGAAAGTACATTGTTGGAACAAAAGTGTTTACTTTGCAGACTGTTTTGCAGCTGCTGGCTGCAGGGCTCTTGCTTAGTACTGGACCAATTACAAAAACTGTTCACATTAGTCATTAAGTGACAAAAACATGAGAAAATACAGTCCAAGTTGGAAAATAGGCTAACAAAAAAATACCCTTTAAACCGAAACAAACCTGCAAACATAGCCAAAGCTGTAACAATACCTTCTGTGAGTGCTTGTGAACAGACAGATTGCTTTAGAAATCCTCTCCCATGCTGTAAAGTAATCCCTTCTAAATTATAGAGCTGCCTCCAGAGGCGTCACAGCTACAGTGAGGTCATGTATTTGAAGAGACCTGACACTCTGATTGTTTTGGTTGTTTTAAGGTGTGTAGGAAAAGGAGGATATTTCTTGTCTCAAAACCTTTCAGGTAAAAACGTTACAGCTCTCCGGGCTGCCTTCCATGTCTCACCCCCTTCCGTCACTCTCCCGACCAGACAGTTTAGGATGGGTGTAGTCTAGATGAGGAGTAGGCGAATGCCTGCCTAGCTGGCAAAATGCTATGCCAGCCGAGCATAAAGTCTTCCAGCCTTGAGCTGTCCACCCACTCTAGATCCTGTTCTTCTGTGATTAGCCTGCAGCCTCCTTTAGCTGCTATTCAGGAGCTCCCTCAGTCTCAGGTGTAAAGTCTGATTTCCATACAACCTATTCAGACTTTTCTGTACGCGATGTCCATCCACATCAGTTATGTGTAATGAAGCAATGCATTTAAATTGGGCAGCGTCCAGGCGGGGCACCGATTATCATCTTTGCTTTAGTTCTTCTTGCCTCAGGTTGATGAAATGTCAAAAGCTGTACTTATTAGATGAGCAATGTTCAGTGGAATCCCACTTCTCCTTTTGACTAAATATTTTCGGCCGGAGGCTATACATCATAGTCTCTGCTTAGTAGTAAGTCCCTGTGTGTAAACCTTTCTCTAACTTATAGATAAATCTTTTGAGATGACAAAATATGGTTTTAATCAGCAGTGTGTCAGCCAAGCTGCTGGCTTTGGGCTTTGTTATTATCTTTTTGCAAAGGCGCCATCAGCTGCTGTAGTAGTGTGTGTGTGTGTGTGTGTGTGTGTGCTAGTGTGTGTGTGTGAAAGAGAGAGAAAAGAAGAGAAAGAACTTCACCAGGAACAGACAGTGCTGATGTGATGAGGTGTGACACACGGGGCATCGCTCCATCCCTGTGTTGCAACGTGCCCAGACGCTCCACTGAGAGTTTGCATGGTTAAATCGCAGCCGCTTGTGAACATGCAAATTACTGCAGAGTCCAAACAGGTCCTGGCTGTAACAGCCTCGGCAAATGAGGCAGCTTGAAGAGGAGCAACCAGTTAATTAGCTTTCCCAGCAAAGGGATATCATGTGGTGTTAGAAGACATTCAGTAAGTGCTCTTTTCACTAAAAGCCGCAGTGTGATTTACTGCTCAGGGCTGCTACTGTTTGTTTGGGAATGCCCATATTGTGCCAATTTGTACTTTAACCCTTTGAACTTTGAGCATTGAGGTGCGATTTCTTTCAGCAATATAGGAAATAGGCAGTAAGAGCTTGGAAATGTTTCACAAATTGCATGAAATTGGTAGATTTTGAAAATTGTTAAGGCTGTCAAACGATTCGTTATTGCGATTATATTTTTTACTCAGATGTGTTTAATTCCATTATTTTGCATTCTCACTAGAGTGGGCATTTTTTTTAATGTAGGAAAAAATGTCTCGTTGGAAAAAAAACAAAAAGGGAGTAACTATATTAATAGTTTTCATAATTACATATTTAAAATCATGTTAAAAGTAATTCTAATTTCTAGAGCACTCTTTTCAGGTCATTTTCTTGTAATTTTTACTAATTTCTTGCTTATTTCGGGGTCATTTCTTCATTTGTTGCTCATTGCCTCCTTCCCACGTTTTTGAAAAAAAAAAAAAAAATCTGACCAATTTGCTCAGGTTTCAAAGGGTTAAACACACCCCCATGTGAATGAAGACACTCGCCTCTGCTTTTTCTTTGGTCACAGAGAACTGAGTACTGGTTAAGAGCTGTTTAAGTTCCTCCGGCAGGAAAGAAGAAACTTTCCTCTGGTTAAAGCCGGCCCCAGACAGAGTGGGAGGAGATGGAGATGAAAGCAGATCCTGAATGTGTCAATGTATGTTTCCCAGAGTGATTTCTATCCTTGTTTCACGATCCACACCAACAGAATGACTCTGCAGTGTGTCAGCAGCCTGGATTGCTTTGACTCTATAAGAGAGACAGAAAAAATGCATTTTGAGTCACCTGCCAGCATCTAAAGGAGAGAAGTGTCTGCCTCTTCCCTCTCCCTCAGCTCTCTGTGTCTCTCCCTCCCTCACTGCATTTTTCCCAGACTGAGGCGTCCATGGACCCTCTGGCTCCGCTGCTTTCGTCAGTGACTTGGAGCGCTCTGAGAACTTTGTGAACTCTCCGTGTTGGGAGAGGGGAAGGGAGAGGAAAGGGGAGCAGTTGATGGGACGCAGCCCGGCAGCAGCAGCAGGCTCCTCTGGAGACAGCATTGGGACTCGCAGCTGGAGATAATCCCCCCCGGGTCATGACAAGACAGCGCCTCAGCCTCCTAACCCCCCTGGCTCTGCTGGGACTCCTCGTGGGGCTCGCGGACCTCAGCCACGGCTCTACCGGTGAGGATGAGGATTACTACATGCAGGAGCTGCTGACAAGAGAGCAGTACAACCAGGTCCAAGTGCTGGAGAAGCCTGTGGCCTCGATACCTGACAGGCATGAGCACCCCAGCCAAAACCCTGGCAAGAAAGTGCCCAAGGGGAAAGCAGACAGCAGCAGGCAGATGGATAAAAGTGCAGCTGATGCAAAATCAGGTAAAACTAATATCTCTTTAGAAGGACAACTTGAAAACTTTCTTAAAGTTTCATTACAAAAAGCAGAAGAAAAATAATCTTTACAGTGCCAAGGGCAACCAATCAGCTCTAATGATTTCTTAAAATTATTATAAAAGAATAAAGTTCTGCTAACAATTTTAAAGTAACTCTGAGTCAGTGTTGCCACTAGATGACAGTGTATGGTTAAACAATTGAACTTTTTCAGCAAGTATTCATTAATTTTTCAGTAAAATAGTAATTGCAGAAAAAAGTAAGGGAATGCTTCGGATATTAACCCCTTGAAACCTGAGCAGATTGGCTTGTTTATTTCAAAAACAGAAAAAGGCAATGAGCAATGAAGGAAGAAATGATAAAATAAAAAAAATCCAACAATTAGTAAAAAAGAAAAAAAAAACTATCTGAAAATTTGTTTAAAAAAGACAAAAAAAGTAAATAAAAAGTAATAAAAACATCAACAAGGAAATGACTTGGAAAAAGTGAGAGTTATGACAAAATTTTAAATATGTATTCATGATAATTATAAATATAGTTTTTCCCTAGACTTTTTCCTCCAGCTTTTTTTTTTTTTTTTTTAAATCTGAATCAACTAATTTGTTGCAGTTTGAACATTTCATAACAAGTTGATAATTGCATGTTTTCCATGTTTTTGAATAAAACTGCACAAATTTGCCCAGGGTTCAAAGGCTTAAATAGTTTAAAGAAGCACAAGAAAAATTACATTGCTCCAGGTTTCAAAGGATTAAATGGTAAAATGCAAATTTTTATTAAAAATAAGACTTGTTTCTGTGGCTTTTTGTATCTGCTGATGCTATTAAAGTTGAATTTTTATGTAAAACTGAAAAATCAATGTTGAAAGTTGCATATTTCAGAAAGTTTTTTTTCCCTCAGTGTCAGCTAACGCAGACTTCAGAGGAGCAGCTGATTTTAATTCACATGGTGATGGATGTGCGGAGAAAAAAACAATAACATGACCTCCTCAGGTAGTCTTCCTCCTCACTGCCCCCTCCTCCCCATGTACACATAGATCAGAGTCTCTGTGTGGCTTCTGCACAGCAGCAGGATTAACAGCCTCACCCGCTGCAGAGGTCAGGGCTGCGTTACATGTCGGAGCCAGAACACATGTGAAATCCACGTTTTTCCCAAAGCTCTGCTGTCCTGGTATAGTCCACACAGAAACGCACAGCCCAAAGCTCTCCAAACGGGACGCTCCGCACATGCAGTAGCAGGTTTGTAGGTATGTTTGAGATCCTGCCAGACGATTGGAGGACAGTAACAGGCGTAAGGGTTTTCGGTTGGTTGGTGGCAGATAATTTAGAGCAGCTGTGTCGATAGTGACCTCATGTTTCAGGCATCTGGCTTCACGTGTCTCAGCAGGGATACCTGCTGCAGGTGGTACTACAGGAGGAATATGATAACAGAGAATTATTACGTAGTCACTGCTTCCATTTGATGGGATTGTTTGTTTTATCTTGACACTGCATCATATTAAAAAGATACACTGTTGCTTTTAGAGGCCCAAAAATTCTGACTGCAAAGACTTTTCAAGTAAAGTCATGGACAGGATGTTAGTTGATGACAGGAGAGAAAATGAAAACTCACGTGTGGGACTCACACTCCACTCAAAGGGACAGTCCACCTCAAAACCAAAAAGAAATATTTTTCCTCTTACCTGTAATCTAGGTTTTTTTTGGTGTGAGCTGCCAAGTGTTGGAGATAACAGCCATAAGGATGTCTGCCTTCTCTCCAATATAATGGAGCTGTGCATTGATACACGTGCCAACCCAGCCCGTTCTCACTCCGAGCTTGATGTCTTGGAGTCTGGTGAGAACGCATCTGAGCAGAAACTGTCGCTTGCATTTGAAGTACAGCAACCATGTAATATAAGGAGCACGATGGCATCTATAGGGCGGGCAGGAGGCTCCAAAACACCTGACTTTTATGTGGGAGTCTGGTGTTTACATCCCATCTGAATGTGATGGGTTTTTTTCTCTACACCTTATCATGTGCCTCCTTCCCCTAATCCTTACCATCCATGCCAGCATGTGCATTTGTTGTGTAATGTATTTTTTTGGCACTTCCAGCACCACAAGCTGAGTGTCATATAGTTTCAATATATTCGGGAGAAGGCAGACATCTCTACAGCTGATATCTCCAACACTCTGCAACTCACACCAAAATAATACAGACTAATAAATAGCACTAGTGGTAAGAGTAAAAATATGTATTTTTCATTTTGGGGTGGACTGTCCCTTTAAGTACAGTTTTAAGATGCAGGTTCTTGAAATTCCCTTTCTGAGATTGTAAACTCATATTGAAGGCCGTTATTGGGTAAAATAAAAACTTGCTTTGTTTAAGCTTGATGGAATGAATTTTTGACATATCTGTAATGTTTATGATAGGGAAGGGGTTAGGAGAACCTTACCCTGTAGAGTAGCACGGATAACTTTAATTGATCTGAAAGCATACAATCAGATTTTTTCTGATTTTTTCGTAATTTCACATCATACATTTATTTTTTCCAATTATTTCATGGTTAAAAAAACCTGCATTTTTAATATTGGAGACTTTGATTCACCCCAAATGTTAACATTTAGACAAAATTGAGGGTAAAAACCTTGTATCTCAGGTATTTATTTATTATTATTTCTATGAAACTTGAACATTTGAGCGCACTGTAACTAAGTACCTGAGTAATATTTTAAAAACAGGACATTTACATGTTGTATTTCATTGCATTATAGCTACTTCATCCAAATGATCATATCTCAGAGCCGTTACACTGAATCAAATATGTAGCTGGGAGCATTGTGGAGGATTCAACCTGTCCCTAGAATAAGACGAGGATAAAAACTTTCAGATGTGAGATGGATTGTTATCACGTGGGGCCTATCCTGATCTGACACCGTGTCAAATACAAAGCACACGCCTGACTTCCATGAGTCCCTGCTCGCGTCCTGTGGCGCTGTAACAGTGACAGTGAACTTTGGCATTGATAAAGGAAAAAGACTGGCACTGAAAAAAGGTTCCACTGACAAATAAAACCCAGGCATTATTGATTTCATTTCTTTTCTAAAACACATTTTTTGCATTCTTATGTGTTTTACAATGCCATTTCTCCAATTTTTTCTTCATGTCATTTCCCCCCGCTGTACTTCTTACTGTTTCCCAGTCTCAACTTTCTGTCACTGTTTAGGGAAGAAGGGGAGTTTAAGGGGAGGAGAAAGAACAACATGATTTACATAGAATCTGCATACTAAGAAAGTAACATTTTTTCTGTACCCACAGATTGACGATGAAAAAAGTTGAGGATTGTCATTGAAAAGCACATCAGAATGCAAAAAAATCAAAAATAAAATAAAATAAATTTTAATGCATGTGTTTTAGTTTTTCTGCAGATTTTCTTTCTGTGCTAATGTTGCGCAATAATTTTTTTTTTAAAAATCAAAAACAAAAATAAGAAACAAAAACTTAAAATAATGAAACAAATAAAAAATGTTTAAAATAAAAAAAAATAAAAACAAACATTTTTTTTTCTTACTTACTCTTTACTTTTCTATGCTTTAACTTACTGTCACTGTTATAGCTCCATACCGTCCTGCCTTTTGTACAGGGTGCTTACATTTTCCTATTTTGACTCTTGAGACAGTTATCATATACATGCTGCCACTGTTTAAAGATCTAAATGAGTTTCAGTGTAGTCACTGTAAGTGGTCAACATACTGTAATTGCATGTAAGGAGAAAAAGAGTTAAAAGTTTTCAAATTTTCTGCCCAGAGATTGTCTCTTGGTTCAGACCCCAATCTTGAATCTATCCATATGTGCAGGACTGAATCCAAACCCATTTTTTTCCTGTGTAAACACTCCCTCTTTTCACTAACAATAAATCAGCAGTTTCAAAGGTGACTGGACCTGTCGAAACCCCTTTAAAAATGGAAAGGTGTTGAAAAAGCCATCATGCATTAATTTTATTTCCTTTCTCAGTAAAAACAGCCAATAAAAAAGCCGAGAAGAACAAGAAGAACGGCCTGAAAACCCCAAACAGCATCTCAGAGGGAGAAGGACAATACAGCTCGCTAAAAGTGGGTGAGTGAACAACTGGTGACACTCTCGCTTGTTATGGGAAATTCATGATCTCATAAAAATTCATCTTCCCGCCGACGCGCATGGATCATTTCTCCGCTTTCACGGGAGCCGTTAGGATGAGAAAAAAGAGATGAACTCTCTCAGAGATGACAAATATTTTGGAAAGTGGAAGAGTTTTTCAGAGAGCACATTTTCCCTGAGAGGAAAGGTTTGGCACTATAAAATGATGCTCTCAGAAGTGGAGTCAAGCCACAGAGGCACTGATGTCTTCTTTACTTATGAAGCATTGTGTTTGGTTTCAATGCATCACTGTATATTTGTCTAACTGCAGCCAGGATGCCCCAGAAGCCTCCCTGTCATGTCAGATGACAGATTAAACTCGCTCGACTGAGAATGTGATTTAGGGGCAGAGCACATGTGCTTTGACCTCAGACTTTCCACAGCACTGAACGTGGTGCTAATGCCCTTATTGCACTTATTTACAGAGCGTCAGACATTTCTAGCATAACGGGAAGCTGTATTTAATAATTCTGGGAGGTTAGGAGTGGCTGTGGTGGCCAACTGTAAATTTATGTGTTTATGTTGAAGCTATTGTAAGGAACTTAGCGAGACAGACAGAAAGGCTGCCATTGTTAATTTGGCACAGGGGAATGGGAGCAGAAAGTTGGATATTCTTGCATGTTGGAAAATGGGAACTCGGTGCCGACACGCCTGGCACAAAGAAGCCCACACAGTCAAGATCTGGAAGGCTCATGCTCCCAAAATCATGTTTTTCACGGTTGAAACTGTGACTCAACACCAATCTGGTTTCCAAAATTGTTTCAGTGTCTCTTGGTAACAGCTGATTTATGTCAAATGTAAAAGTCATACACTTTCTATATACTATCAAGGGCTCCATTACTCAGCTTAAGAAATGCTTTGGCCTCCGAATTTTTAATTATTCACTCATTGTTGGAGGTGTAAGGAGAACCTCAGTGGCTGCCACAACCAAACATACCATAACAATAGGGAATTCATTAAACACTTGTAGGACCAGGGCAGATTTTCAATGTCTGACGCAGCGGATGTTTCAACGACCCATTCATCGTTCCCATCGGACGTAAAAGAAATGTGTTGAAGCAGAATGTTTCCGCTCTGATTTTACAGTTTGTCACATGTGGTCAGTAAAGCTACAGAGGCTGAGGTTAGACTGCTGAAAAGTAAAATACTGTGCCATGAGGTGATGTGCAATGATGCTGAATAGTCATGCTCTAATAGAAAAATCATTGAACTTATGAAAGAAGAAATGACCAAACCTTCTTTCACAACTAAAAAGCTTAACCCATAATCAATAAAGTATGCAATAAAATACTTAGAGGTGAACTGATACACTGATTCGACAGCCTGTTCTTATTCCGAGGATGTCAAACATCGACCCCTTTTCACAACCTCTGCATGTGACATCAATGCGAAACACACCGTTTCGCATCTTTATGAGATGCACAGGGCTTTCAGCTAACTCGCAAAGCCAATGCAAACCCATTCGCAATAATACTTGGTGCTGAGAGCAGCTGACGTACTATAAGAGCAAGAAAGTCCACATAGGGTGGGAGGGAGGGGAAGTGTATGGGTCAAACAAAACTGGATTTTCCTATGTGAAAACAAAAGTCAGTGTTGTTTTATGATGTTATGTCATTTACATACATTTTCTTTGGACTGAAATCACTCCTGTGACATATTTACATCACAGTACTGTTACAAATAAACTTATTTTAACCCAAAACATTATCTTCTTTCTAAACCTAACCAAGTAGTTTTGATGCCTTATACTAACTGCAATCATTTCACATCATGAACCATGTGTTACAATGTGTTTTGTGTCACATATAGGTGCTTAAGGATGACTTGTATATCACTTTGAGACACAGACAGGTTTGACAAAACATCGGTATTCGACAACCTGGCAATGACAACAGGATTTGCTATTACAACCTTATTCGGTCTGGTATAACCAGTAGATTTTGGTGGCTACTGTCTACATTATTCAAACTCTTGATAGATATCACTGTCAGTTACACAATAAGTTAATTTGTTGACTTACTAATGGATAAAAATGTTATCGCAAAAATGTAATGAGAAATAAACAAACCATACGTCATGGTGAGACATGTTTGTCAATTGCTATTTGCATTCCCATTCGTACGTATACTATGAATGACAACTTTTGAAAGATGGCAACTGATTCAAACTATTCAGATGAAAGCTGTTTGCTGGGCGTATAGCCAACGCCAAAACAGTTGTTCAGACTTCCATGTTTTTGCTGACAACTAAATTCAATGCGCAACAGCTGTTCGTGGCCATAGGGGGCGCTGTTCAACAAAAGTTTCCAGGTCCTTAACGTTTACACAATGACAATTTTATTCCTGACCTGCCCTACGCTCCCTCAGATTGGCTAGCTATTGTCTGTGTTGGTTGGATTGGTTAGGTTTTGGAATAAGGGACCGGATGGGTTAGGGTTAAGTAAAGGTAAAATCGCAGCATTCGGGCACACGGGTTAAAAAGTTATTCATTTGTAAAGATCTCTTTTTGTCCATAAAAAGCCTGACTAAAACGTATTTTAAAAACCCAACTAAGATGTTTGCAGGAATGAAAAAAAAAGGGTTAGGGAGGGTTTGAGGGAGTAGGGCAACGAGAGAGGATGGGAAGGTCCAAAAGCAAGAGTAATAAAAACAGGGGGGTGAAGGTTTGGAGAAATAAAAAAACACCTTGTGAGCTGGCTAAAAGGGGCGTAAAGGACCGGACACACAGGTGAGAGCGGATTATGTGCTAAAAACAAGATACAATGGTAAAAAAACAGGCTATACTATACCAGTTTTGTTGGTATAGTTGTTAGACAGGAGTTTAAAGCTTACAGTCCACAGACATGATAATGTAAATAAATCACACATTAAAGTATTCCAACACAGTACCACCAGATGTGAATTAGGAGCTTGTGACATATGAAGCCTGACTTAACAATAATTCCAAAATTGGTGTTAGGCCTCAGCTGTAACATGCCAAGTGGAGTACATAGCAAAAGACTGTCTTTTCTGTCTTTTCACATTACACATTATTGTTAAAGCCAGATGCTGTGTCCCCTGTGTGGTTCCTCCTGCGAAGAATTGCATTCAGATGGTGATAATGATTTAGGGCTTTGCAACATGGCAGGCACCCATCCATTTTTTGTCCTGCTAACCTTTATCCTTTGAGGGCCGGGCTGCCCTAATAAGTTCGCTCCATTCAGAAAGCCTGTGGACGGACGCCAAGAGGATTTAAATATAGGAATACAGGGTCATAAGTAGATCAACACGTGTTTTATTGCTGTATAGAGTGTCTGTGAATGCTACACTAACTGGCCGTAGTTGCTAAAGGCTTGTTAATCAACTTTTACGTCTCGGTTTCACAGCAGGAATTAATCTGCTCTCAAGGTTTGCTTTACGCACCAAACATAAATTGTCTTGTGCATGTGTGGATTTTGGATGGTGAACTTTTCAGTCTGTGGCTTTGTTTCAAATCCTGGTTCATATGATTGACGGCTTACAGTGTCTCAGACATGTCAGACTGGAAGAGTTACTCAATGCAAAGCCAGCTTCCTTTATGGATCAGATATACTGCTTCACATGCAGACATGGTGTAAAAGCAAAAGTCCACAATATTCTTAGAGACAATATCTTTGTCTTTTTTGTGCCTGTCGTACTTCTGGGTGTTCATGTGCGAAGGCAGACCTGGCTGCATGACAGTAACGTGTGCTGCATATGCTACATGTACAAACAGACCATTGCCCGATCGGAAATTCTTCCTCTGAAATTCTATCACCGCGGTCTGGGAAAGTCCGCAAACGACATGATCTGACCTAAAGAGCTGTTGACCTTGATTTGCCTGTTTGGCACTCATTGGTTGATATCCATTGTAGTGTTAAGGATGAGCCAATCTCACACAAAGAGCTCCATTTAGAGAACACCAACTCGGTTTCTGCAATCACTTAAAGACAGGCATTTGTTCAAATGAACTGCAAACTCCCTCCAGCAGCAAATGAAAACATTCTTAAGTGATGTGCAGCTTTCTTTCTTTAAAGACTGTGCTCTTCTAGAAGAAAGGCGGAGCGCCTCAAAGACGGCTGCACGCCTGCCAAACCATTGCTGTGGCATCAGTGGGCGTTACTGGATAATTGCCATACTCAAGGAGTTAATTATAAGATGATTAGTCATATGGATGACTGCTAATTGCCATCATCTGCACTGCCAGTAAAGATCTGAACAACGGGACTCATTGCATAGATTACTCACATCCTTTGGTTTGGGAGGATACCTGCACATTATCAGTAGTCTAATCTTTAGTAATGACCATGTGATTGTGAAGTGGAAATATGTCTGAGAGTAAAGTTTGACCCAAATAACACATAGTGTGTCATCAGGGTTATTTCACCTTGTGCTAAGAGACCTCAAAAAAAAAAAACAACAGAAAAAAACCCAATAGATTAGGCCAAACAAAAAGGCATTTTTACGTTGCTTTATAGAAAATGCAGGCTTGACCCACACTACAAGCAAAAACCCAGCATCTGCTGCTTTAATTTCTTTTTTTTTTTTTCTTTTTTTAAATATATCTGTCCCACAACTTTATGGCAGAGGAATTTAAAATTGCTAGAGTGCTCCAAGGGAACTATGATGTGCAAAAGGTCTTGAAGGATCACACAACTTTTTATGGTTTTGACCCATTTGTCAGCCTATCCAATATCTGCTAATAGGACTGGCACTAAAAACTCTCTCAGTCAAGCACGCATATATTTCAGCATACAGTGAGCATGCATTAAAGGGACAGCTCACCCCAAAATCAAAAGTGCATATTTTGCCTCTTACTTGTTGTGCTTTTTATCAGTCTAGATTGTTTTGATGTGAGCTGCTGAGTGTAAGAAATATCAGCTGTAGAGATGTCTGCTTTCTCGCCAATTTCTTTCACCAAACAACAGTTGCCAATCAAATCAGTGCGACGAGAAGCTTGTGACAGCTCGAGATGTAAACATTAATGATGTCCTCCTCGGCTGAAATGTAATTTTAGCTATCTCAGTGGGGCTAGGCTGACTGTTCTCATGCACTGTGTGTAGGAAAAGTAATGCACCACAATTCATTATAACCCACATTATCATGAACCAGCAATTTGTGTATAATTCTAACAGGAGCAGAGAAGGAAGTAGTACAAAAACGGAGAGTCTGTCTAAGGAGGCAGGTTGGGGTGATGGATAGGTCAAATAAACACAAGACTTTCCTCCAGGAGACTGGTATTCATGTCCGATGTTAAACCAGGTAAAATTCAATTTTGATGTCGTCACCATGTTTCTTTTTTAAACCGAACTTTGTAACTTTACGTTAGGTACGTTACAGCTTGTAACTGTAAGTTAAGTACATACCTTGACAGTGCTCAACCTTGTTTTTTTTTGCTTAACTTAATCTGCATACCTTTATGTTAAGTAATTAATTAATAACTCAAGTACATTACGTCATTTGCAGGGCAGTATTTTGATATATATTATACAAACTGTTTTATAAAGTACGAGGTGAGCTAGCAGCAGATGCACTCTTTCTTCTGCGTGGTGATACATTTGATGGGTGTAGTTCGGCAGAAAGAAAATAGTTCCTACATGAAACTGCTCACAACAAAGTCTGTGGATTATTTTAATTCCACAATACGAGACAATAGTAATAATAGTAAAGCCTTTTTGACATTGAAATATCTTGATTTGATCAAATTATATATCTTTTTCACCAATACCTTTAAACATGCTTGACAGGTTTGCAGCTGTAACTGCTGCAATTTCCCATCATCTCCCTTTCATGATATTGCCAGACTCATTTCAGCATTTAATCAGGGATTCAGGGTGCAGTGAGATGGCTGTGATAGGTTGCAAAATTAAAGAAAAGGAAGCGTTCATAGTGTATAGTCATTAATCATCCGTGAAGACCGAAACATTTTAAATTCAGAGTAATTTAGACATCAAAGCCTCCGTCGCTCTGTCAAACTCCATTTCACGCACACAAGCTCACTTTTTGGAGTTTTGAGACAATTAGTTATTTACGCACAGACGTGTGAAATGTTTGAAGCACATGAACTTGTCTTTGTTTGTCTCCTACAGGTGATCAAATTAGCAGCAAAACAGACTCACTCAACGACAATGACTCGAGAGTTTCCATCTAGAGTTGTCTGATTTGAAACACCAGTACTGATAACAGCCACCAACCACCATCATAACAATCACATTCTACTTAATTTGGGCATTTCGCTTTATCGGAATGAACATTGTTCACTGTGTGTTGACTACATTATGTTTTTTGTGTAGAGCTCCTATTATTAGACCTCCTCATTAATAAAGAGTGCAGCTGCTGTCTTGTTTGCTTCACACATTTGAGCTCACTTTGCAAAAGTCTAAATTGCTCATTACTGTGGAGTCAAAGACTCAGGAGCTATACTGTGCAGAAAGCAATGCAACACATGATACATAACATTAACATCACGGGCCAATTTATCATTCTCGTTACCCAGAATGCCCTCCCATGGGACTGGAGACATTGAAGATTGATGATTTCCAGCTTCACGCCTCAACTACAAAACGCTACGGCCTTGGTGCACACAGAGGTCGTCTTAACATTCAGGTAAGACGGGAATGTAAAGTGTTGGTAGCTTGGGCAAGCTTAGCAGAAATGTCGGGGCTCGCATTATACCCTGGGCAATCTCACCTTTTCTTGGAAGCTTCCATGGAAGCGTCTTTTTTTTTTCCCACAAAGCAGCATCACAAAAAAAGATCCAGAGATTGCATATTTTAATTTCAGGATTAGTTTAAGTTCATATAAAATGTCAGCTGTGATAACTGGCTTTTGCTCAGTTGAATGTGACATTATGATTCTGTTTCAGCATATTTTTAACAATAAGAAAACCATCTGCCATCAAACTATAGGGGTACATCCCTAAGCCTACACTGTAAAAATGTTCTTAGAAATTACAGTGAAGAAAGTTGAAAGTTAGTTGTCTAAATTACAGATTTTGCTAATGTGTAAATTTAAATTTACAGAATGAAACCTTTCACCATTTAACAAAAACATAGACGTAGATACAAAAGTCCACTGACAAAGCGGTGATATGTGAACTCTTGGGATGAGAGCATGTTGATAACATATATATAAAAAAAACAATAGTTCTTAAATGGTTCTATAAAAAGATTTTCTACTTCTACAAAAAAACTATCAACCTCTTTATTCAGTACATAGTTTTTAGGGTCATATACCGTAGCTCTTTTGAAGTATTAAACGTTCTTTATTTTATTTAAGTTATGTTAAAGTGGGTGATGGCATGATGGTAGGCTTATTATTAAAACGTCACTCAATTATTTGGGGTGGTTGGCTAACTGACAGTATTATAAATTGGACAATTTGGCGGAAATTACACAGATAAAAAATAAGTGCAAAAACTGTTCTAGTACAAATAAATATTGAGTAGAAATCTTACTCTAGTTCTTTAAGGATTGGCATCTGGGAGAAAAGGTATTTCCTGTTTGTGCGAGCTGTGCTTTGAGGGTATTAGCTCGTGTAGAGTGTGCAGCGTGCCTCGTCTTCTGCAGGCTGTGCTAAATCCACACAATTAATGCAACATGCACACATGCGCTCTTAATCCACACAAGACAGCAAGGCATTATGTTTCAGGAAATCAACAAAACAGAGGATTTGTTTTTTTGGTGTGTGTGTGTGTGTGGGGGGGTGTCTTTTAGGGATCATAGAGGAGCAGATAGTGTCCATTCTAGAGGACAATTATCTGTAAATCAGGAGGCAAAACATAGAAAGCAGATGCTGCCTGTTGAACTGGGCCTGTGGCCAGTGAGCTCGGTTTATTTCCACCTTTGTAGCTACAGTTTGTTTAGATTCCAGATACCAACAGTTTTGTAATGAAATTAACTCTCTTTAACCTTTTTAAACATGAGCCAATTGAAGAAGACATTAACCAAAAATTAAAACAAGAAATGACCTGAAAGTTAGTAAAACAGAATGAATATTAAAAGACAACAAAGAAAGTGCTTGAAAATTATACAAAATGTATAAAATTATTTTATATACGTAATTTTAATAATTAAAAATACAGCTTTATGTCTATCCTTTGTTGTTACCTAAAACAAATGACCCTAGCCTTTTCAGTTCTCTAAATCTGATGTCTTGCAATTTGTGGAACATTTCTCACCAAGTTTCTCATTGCAGTCTTTCCTTGATGTTTGGGGAAAAAAATCACATCCATTTGCTCAGGGTTTAGTGGTTAAAATACTTGTGAATGGCAAAGGAACCCAGCACAAGAAGAACAATGTAGCGCCAGGTTTCAAAGGGCTAAAGTGGAAGCATACCAGCAGTGAAACATGAACGATTGAACTTCTAGACAGCACTGAAATACCACACCTTCTAAATTTGTAATTGTAATAGAAATGCTTAGAAAGTAAAGAGTGTATCCTTATCCTGCAGCAAAATACATATATTGACATTAATGGGACACATGCCAGTTTTTTTTCCATTTAAGTAATGAAAGGTCCTGGCTCTGCACCTGGACCTGGATTAGCACCAAAAAATAATCCTATATATTTCATTGAAATCTGCCAACAAAGTTTTGATATATTCTGCTAACTGACAAACAGGACAAAAAGCAGTTCCTGCGTGGCAGAAGTATTTATTTGCAAATCTTACAAATCATTCAAAAGTAAACGTATAGTTGTTTTTTTTTGCTTTAGGAATTTGGTTCAAGGCAGCTAAACAGTGACTTCTTGGCTACAACATGCCTCTCCTAAGAAAGTCTGGGTATTGTTTGGATTGTTTAGTTTTCTTTTGTACACATGTAAAACAATTTTTTTTATCTTTTCCATTTCGAACCTGCATCTCGACAGAAAGTTGGCTCAACCAGTCTGTTGAGCCACACAACACACTAACATTTAGAGGATGAATAGGTTGTATATTTACAGAACAATGACTTCAACTGTTACATTCTTTATGAATTTCCTGTCCAAATCCAAAATCCAAATCCATCCAGTGTTTCTTAACTTTCTTTGCATGCACAGGACTATTTCTAGTATGCTGTTTTCTGGTAGAGGTAAACAAGATGGCACAATCTGAAAATACATCCTCCTGCAGCACTCCCCTCTCTGTCCTCCTCCAACCAGATGACCACAGACATATGCACACGCTTCATTCAGTCACCAAGTGTTTCCTCTTATTATCCTCATCCTCCCCCTTATGCAGCCATTCTCACTCTGAGCTCCTAAAACACTGCTGCTTTCACAGTGCTTTTGGTGTAAGAATGCAGCACCAAAAGCCAGCTTTTACATCTGCATGAAACGCTGCTAAACGGCATTAGGAGAGTACGCAACCAGACAGAACTGGTCACAGTGTTATTATACGCCAGTGAATGGCGTATAAAACGGCGCACCTGCTGTGTCACTTGAGAACGTGACCGTAAATGCTGGAATAGCAACTTTCTCTGCAGGATTATCTGCCACTGAATCAGGCTTTCAGAGAAGGGCCCTAGTTTTAACTCAGTCCACTCAAATTTAACCACATTTTGCCCAATGACACCAAAATAAAACTGCCTACCCCAGCTTTAATTTTCTTTTTGTTAAAGACTGATAAAAACTTTTATTTTACAATAAACAGTGTACAACTGATCAAAGTTGAGGATAGTTTACAAAACCTTATACAGCTTTATGGTACTGATTTTGCCCCAGTTACAATCTTAATAAAAAAAAAACAAAAAACCTAAAAAAAAAAATGTTACTTTTATGTGGATGTTGCATCAGGTAGTCAGTTAAAGCAATACATGTCATTGTGTGTCATATTGACTTACATAAAGTACCTTTCATCTTTGAGGTGAGAATATGTAAATATTTATTAATTATGTCAAGTCTGATTCTTCAGTGTTCAGATCTTTAAATAATGAGCTGCTTCATGTAAAATAAACTTCAAAGAGATCTGACAGTCACTATAAAGAGGCAGTGATAGTATGCACTCAGCATGTGGGCGCAGTATGTCATCATAATGTTAACATTCGGGTGGAGAAGATGAACAATGTGACCTGTCAGCACATACGCAGCACGTGTGTGTGACTGTTCTCGCTCTGAGCCAACAACGTCAAACCGTACAGTACAGGCTTCATGGAGAGAGCAGCATTTTATGCGTTATAATTAGTTTAACATTTTCAGCTGTTGAATGGAGCAAGCGTCAAGAAAATGTGTCTTCACGATCCATCAGTATCACGCACACTCAAACTGAATGATGGGAAATGGAAAAGAGACATTGTTTTCATCGCTCAGTCCTGTCTCACAGATGTGTCCTGCGTTCATTCCCGTAAATCCCCTGGCTTTGTTTTTGACCTCCATTTATGTGATCCAGTCTAGTTTGAGTGACGAAGCCTCTTTTATAAAATTTATAGTTGCTGTCTTCATCATTTTCAAAGACACATTTATCTTTGCTAATTCTTATCTCGACAGCATTTAAGATTCAGAGGATCAAATGTAAACATCACAGCCTTGCTGACTTTGCATGCTTCACTCTCTCCACTGTTAACACCGTTAATCAGTAGTGGAGTGTAACTAAGTACATTTACTCAAGTACTGTACTTGAGTACAAATTTGAGGTACTTGTACTTCACTTGAGTATTTTTTTTAAATTTCACTTTATACTTTTACTATATTTTACAGAGAAATATTGTATTGTATTGTATTTTACTTCACTAAATTCATGTGAATGCTTTAGTTACTTTGCCGATTCAGATTTTCAAAAAACATTTTTCGAAAAAACATAAGATGAGTTTATAGAATGTGATGTTTTGTTATACATTAAATTACCAAACAGTTTATACAAGTACAGATGTAATGATTAGCTGATCAATCAATCAGTCAACTGACAGAAAATTAATTGCCAACTATTTCGATAAACATTTTACTTTTTTTTTTTTTTTTTTGAATAACATAATTAGGGGTGTTTTTTCTATTTCTTTTAATTAATCTAGGTTTTTTTGAGTGTTTTTAAAAACTATTTATTATTCATTTTAGTTTTTGTTTTTAAATCAATAACAATAATAATAATAATAATAAATTATATAATAATGAGTTTTGAGGTGTTTGTTTTTAAGATGCTTTTTTTTCTGATTATTTTATATAAATTTTCATTTTTTTGGGTGTTTTTTTCTATGCAATTTTTTTGGGGGGGGTGCGGGGTATTTTATTTGTTTAAGGGTCGTTTTTTTAAAAAGATTTTTCTGCATTTGGTACTTGTACTTTTAATACTTTAAGTACATTTTCCTGAATATACTACATATTTTTACTTAAGTAAAAATTTCAGCGCAGGACTTTTACTTGTAACAGTATTTTTACAGTTTATAGTTTTACTTAAGTAAAGAATCTGAATACTTCCTCCACCACCGCCTTTAATAAATAAATAACAAAAACAAGCAAAGCGGAGGTGGTCAGCATTACTAGTTGGTCTGTTACATGTATGGACAGTGTGTTTGTGTTGCCACATGGACATCTGGAATAAAATTCTGCTCTTCACGGCGGTTTCTGTCCTGCAGGCTGGCCTTTATGAAGATGACCTCTATGACGGGGCCTGGTGCGCGGGGAGAGATGACCCGCTGCAATGGTTCGAGGTGGATGCCAGGAGGCTGACAAAGTTCACAGGGGTCATCACACAAGGCAGGAGCTCCCTCTGGTCGTGAGTAGGAACCCCACGGATATGCATGGAGAGATGCAGATGGTGGAGGATGAGGATTTTCTCGTCAAAGCTAACTTTAAAGGCTCTTAAAGAGACAGTTCAAAATCAAATATGCATATTTTTTCTCTTACTCCTCGTTCTACTAATCAGTCCACTGCATATTGTTTTGGTGTGAGTTGCCGAGTGTTGGAGGTATCGGCTGTGGAGATGTCTGCCTCCTCTGATTATAATCGAACTTGATGGCATAGGGCTTGTGGTGCTCAAAGCGCCAGAGAATACATTTGAAAAAATCAACAGCAATGTCTCTTTCCACAAATCCCAATCCCGTTACTCAATAAACAAATCTTAATTTAATAATATAGAGTGTGCTTATACGTGGAGTAACAATAGTATTTTCAGCCAAACCTACCTATCTGCTTTTGTTGCCTAAACCTAAGCAATTAAGCCTTAAAAAAAGTTTGTTTTTTTTAACGTCCGCTCTAAGTTTATGTTAAAAGAAGTCTGTTTGCATTTAATGAGTGTAAACTGTACCTTTCCTCTGAAAATGGAAGTTTATTTTGAAAAGACACAATGCATGTAATGAGCAAATACTCTGGAAGGACACAGAGAGTGTCATAGTTTGATGTGTAGGGCCAAAGTTTGCTATGTGACAAGTTGGGAGTGCATAACTTTGTATAATAACAAGACAATGAGTCCACAGAGAAGCTAGCAGCTCTGTAAGGCTGTACTTTTTGTAGGCACAGCAGTACTTTGAGCTAAATGCTAACATCAGAATGCTAAAATACTCACAGCAATCATGCTAACATGCCAACATTTAGCAAATGTGTACTATGTTCATTATTTTAAGGAAGCATGTTAGCATGTTAACAACTGGTAATTAGCACCACACAAAAAGTACAGTTGCAATAAATTTCATGGCAATCCATCAGAGGCTGTCGAGACATTTCACTCAGAACCACAAATGTCAACATAATGATGGTGCCAATTTAAACATCAGGGGATCATCATCAGTAGGATTCATCCTCTGGGGATTATTAATGTCTGTGCTAAATTTCATAGCAATCCATCCAACTAGAAAGTCAGTCTAGACCAAAGAGGTGGTCCAATACAGCCATGCTGCTAGCATGGCTAATCAAAATCCAAATATAGTAAACTGCCAAAAAATCTAATTACATGATGGCATGAGTCTGAGAATAACTATGGGAAACTAAACCTGGAGGTAGACAGACAGAAATAATTGTTCCAGAACATTAAATGACCCTTGGATTTTCCTGTAAACCCAACTGGAAAATTTTACCTCACAAATATAAACAAAACAAGCTCTTCAATCTGGTCCACATGGCGCAGCACAAACCTTCACTGGCATTTGCCCTTTTCACAAGTCGTTTCTGATCCGTCACTGCAGGATTAAGGATTTATGAATTTGATTGACTGGAGTACAGCCTCGTTCTTTCATCTCCCTTAAAAGGTCACTACATTAGAAAAATCACACAGGAGAAAGAATATTTTTCTCCACTGTGAGCTTGTTCATCACACTCAGATCGTGGTTAAAAAAAAAAGAGAGAAACAATAATAGGACTTACATTTTAAACTGTACACATTTTAACACTTAAATAACATTTACAGTTAGTGTTAACCGACATAGGATGAGTGTGCTATGTGCTGCTAAAAGTGTCAGTGAAGCTCGTTAAGATATGAATTATGGTGCCATCAGGTCTCCATGGCAACTTACGTACTTAACTTCCAAATACAAAGATAGGGGTATAATCTTGCCTCCCACTGCTTTGGCTCATAACTACATAAGTCTGCAGGTCTTTTTTGAGCATGCAGACGTATTTTAAAGATATTCTCTATATTTAGAACCTGGCTATGCATCCCTATTGCTTCAGTTATGGTGTCATTGTTAAAATATGTGTAATAAAGTACAATCGTAGAGTGGCATCTTGTTTGACATACTGCAAACTACAAAACACTGGGTCAAATCTTACCCCAGCCAATAAAGCACCGATATGAGAAAATACTGGGTTAACTTTAAATTTAAAAAAAGACAGAGAGAGAATGGTTAATTAATTTTAAATAATTACTTTAATTGGTAAGACACAAATTAATTGGGTTTTTTTTAATTGAGTAAACAAGATTTACACAATTGCTTTGAAATTAAGTTGAAAAGATATTTATTGATGTTTTACTAACTGAAGTAATTTTTTAAAAAAGTTTTGTCTTTTTTCAGTGTGGTGGGAAACAAATCACTAATTAGACTCAACACAATGGTGTGCTCGGAGCCAGTGTTAATGTTATTCATTTATTTTTTTATTGCACTTGCATTATTTCATCAAACTATTTTTTTTTGACCCAGTAAGACAGGCTAGTTAAAGTTAAATCTTAAAAACATAATGTATTGTAAGTTGTGCAAAACACTGAGCGTGTTCGACACATATTAATAACAATCATGTAGCAAGTTCATGTAAGGCAAGAGTAAATTATGAGTTTGACAGTTTGATGTTGACATTGTACGTTTCTGCAAACCATGGATGCGAAACATTTGTACGTTATTTTGTAGGGGATGTTTTGAAACTTGATGTTTCTTTAAGTGCAGTTATGTTTAGGCACAAAAAAAAAACACTTGATTATGGAAAAGATCATGTTTTGGCTTTAAACACCTGCTTTTGGTGGCACAATCGCAGCTGGAGATGCCAGCGATGTCTCACTAAAAAACACCTTTGGTGGCACAATTATGGCTGGAAATGCCAGACTTTCTCTTTTGGTAGCACGGTCGCCCCTAGGAATGCCACCAATGTTAAAATAACAACAGGCGGTGTTGTTAGTCTCAAACATTGTTCTGCAGCTTGAAAGCGGTCTCACCTATGTGTCGCACCATCCACCTACTAACCACAAATTCAGCTCATGTAATCATGTAATCAGTAGTGCGTCACCTTAGAAATAATGATATAATGCATCTGAAATATACCAATGTAACATGTTGGCATTGTTTACTTGCAGAAATGTACAATGCCAACATTTTCCTCTGCAGCTTGCAACTGCTGACCAAATAACTCATGACCTAATGATTTTTTCTTTTGTTCAATTTCAGTTTTTCCTCCATAACACTGGGTCAAAACAACTCAGGGTCTTGGGTTTGATTGGTGACATAATGGTTTTCTACCCTGTGGGCACTCGGTATAGTTAACCCAGTAAAGTACAATGTACAAGGTAGATGTCATTTTTTTTAATTAAAATTTGTCCTAAATCCTGCTACATACCTAATGTATTGATGCTACTGTATATCAAACTAACACTACTACTGTGCAATACATCCTTGTTTCCATGAGGTCTTGAAAATCCACTCTGAACTCACAGAGGACAATGTGTGTGCCTGTAATCATAATAATTTATCTTGTATTATTCAGCCCACACTTTTCAACAAGACTAGATTCTCCATTATACTACACCTATTGTGTCAAACAATACAGACAACTATACAGGTTTGTGGCCTAAAAGCATTTTCAAAAAAGAAACTTATAAAGTATTCCTTCTTAGAAAGTAGCACCCGTCTTGGTAAAAATAAGTAGAGCATCCCCCACCCCAGTCCATGTAAGGGATTTTGTCAAATGACAAAGTAACGAACTAAAAGGAAAAGTTGTAATTTTATTTATTCCCTTATTCATCAAGAAAACCAAAAACTGCTTCTGTTCACATTTTTCCCTGCCATACCTACTCTGACTTGCTCTGTAATAATATTTGACAACTTTTGGCCTTTGCACCTCCTAATTGGAAAGGGTGGGCACAGACTTCTGGAAACTGCTGTGTAGTTAGAGAGCATGGGGAGATACTCTATCAGGCTGTGTTTGTAATTTTCCTTCAAGGCCGACGCGATCTGAGGGTGCAGAGGACTCCGATGCCTGAGACAGAATTTCCCCGCAATTAGCTCTGTAGGCCATGTAGCTGTCTGTGGTGCCAGCCCAGGGGCTTCGAACAGCGCTTTAATTAGCAGAACTGGGAATTCTTACCAGGCTGGACCAGCTCGGAGCTGATGTCTTTATCCAGATGCATGAGAGTCACTGTCAGCCTACATCCTGCTCACACTGGGCATGATGGGGCATTAAATCATCAGTGAAGTCTTTCTGCAGACAGACAGAGTAGTGTTTTATTTTGATGTTTCACCACGCTGTGTGCTCTACCTAAGATACTTTTAAGAAAAATAACAACATATTTGCAATTTTTGGCTCCTCAACTACAACTTCTGTATATTTTTAAAGGCTTCTTTTGTTCCCAACAGCCATTTCTCCCATTTATCTCTCCTAAAAATCTGTAAATAGTCTTTTAAAAGATTCAGAGTTACATTACTATTGCCAGGACAACAATTTCAAGATTTTTTTCAAATTGGTTTATCCAGATGAATTTTCTGTAAATTGCCGGAATTAGCCTGTGAAACATTCCCCATTGTAGGGTGGGAAAACCCTCAAATATCCAGAAAAAATACTGAAAACATTGTCTAATCTGATTTTTGCAAAACAATGTATTCTTAAAATTATGTTAAGATTTTATTTTATTAAGTTAGCATTGTGTTTCTTCAGAATATAACATAACAATGTAAAATTATGCAGATTTGATGGACTACACAGTCACTATACAGTCGGGTGTGTTGTTACTATTAAAATGTAATAGATTTGAGATTACCATGTTAATAATATATTAAGTAATGTAACTATTAAATACTTCAAAGTAATATAACATAGTACATTTCATTTCTTTTTGATTACTTACTTGCACCATTACTGACAAATGTTTTACCAAAAAGAATATATTCAAATACTTTGTATATCCCCTTTGTAATCACTAACATTTGGATTTTTAACTGTAACCAGGCCACTACCTCTAGTGACATTGTGTTTTTCACCCCCCCCCCCCTTTTTTTTTCCAATTTTTCATTTTTTTATTTCTTTATTTGCTTTGAGCTCCACATGCTGAGTGCACTCCAGTTTCACTATGTTTGAGAGAAGTCAGACATTTATGAGGCCGATACCTCCAACACTTAGCAACTCACACCAAAACAATCTTAACTGATAAATGGCACTACAGGTAAGAGGAAAATATGTATTTTTTATGGGGTGAATTATCCCATTAACCTCATGTATAGAATAGACAAATGAGATAAACTGTGTTAATTTCATGAGGTTTAGAGGTGCCAGTAGGCAAATTTTTCTAATATGGACGAAGCCAGGGTATTTTTTCTCCCTGCTTTTAGTCTTTATACTAAGCTAACCTGCTGCTGGATAGTTTTATATTTAAACCTCAAAGTGGTATCAATATTCTCATCTAATACTCAGCAAGAGAGCAAGCACAGTGCATTTCCTAAAATGTCAAAGTGTTCCTATTCCTAGGGATTCAAATCAATGAATGAAGTAAAAACAAAATGGCAATCCAGTCTGATTCAAGTTTCCTGGAATTCAAAACGAGAAGTCGATCCAGTTAAAATGAAAATCTTCTGCATGACAAACTTCCCTTTTGCTCATATTCCAAAACTTTAAGCAATAACAGGCTCAAGTGACACTTCTAATAAAAATTCTTTGACCTCCGCTCACATTGTCCTATTTTTAAACTGACTTCCACCCTGTGAGAATAAAGCGTGTCTGGATGTGTGCTGAGCGACTGCCTCACAGTCACCTCATTTGCATTGAATTCAGCCTTATGGGATATTTCATTTCTTCCTCTCGTTCACTGATTTTCTCCAACAGGAGCGACTGGGTGACCTCGTACAAGGTCATGGTGAGCAATGACAGTCACACCTGGGTAACGGTGAAGAACGGCTCCAAGGACATGGTGAGTAACAATCGTGACATTTAAAACTGTATCTCCTGACATATACATCTACAAAGCAGGCAATTATTATCACTCTGTGAAGCTTTTGAGCTCAAGCATTATTACTCATTCTCTGCGTAAACAAGCTTCAGAAGGAGTCTTGTTCTGTGTGTCCCTTGTTGACTCGGAGCTGATAGAAAAATGAATTCTTGCCCGAGAGCAATTACAGAGGAAGATTTAGATCTCTGCTTATTTCCAAGCTTAATGAGCTGGGAGACAGTAGTAAATACTGATGATCCTCAGGCAGATGGGAAACTCGTCCCAGAGTTACATCTCCACACTTGATGTAATTGAGTAGAAGGAAACCAAATACAGAAATTCATAGACCACAAACTAAAGCAGCAACTGACGCTATAAAATAATAACAATATTACTAATCCTGTTATCAGTACACATGCAGATCAGATTATATTTTTTGAAATCATATCCTCGTCGCTCCCTGCTGCGGTTCACGTTCCAGCTAATGAAATTTTGGTGTAACTGTACACTCCCCTGGCTGGTGATGTCATAGATGTGGGAGATAATGCCCCAGCAGTAATTTAGTCTACAAGCTACACGCTCCCCGCCCACCCACTCGCACACCTTTCATGCCAAATGCCAAACTGCACAGTTTGTCTTGCAAAATGCCAAAAGGTGCAGAGAAGAGCTATGAACCTGGGTGTTAAAATTTACAATAAAATCTCATGGTGTCATGGTTTAATTATGCTCTACAGGTACATAGACGTGTGTTTGCTCAATGGTTAGTTGACCAAAGCATAGAAACTATTCTTTTTATTTTCATTTTTATGCTCCATGTATGTTCTAACAGAATTTATTCTACGTCCAAAAAACGTCTTAAGCATCTACTATATGTCCTGTCCATCAAATGAAGTGACTTTATTAGATTTTGAGGGTGACTTTCAACTAGGGCTCGACTGATTTTCAGGGTTGATACTCATTATTAGTACTTAATGAGACCGACAACTGATATTTGGAACGGATATGCATTTACAATAAAAATGAAAATATTTCTGTTGAAATTTATAATCTGGAATATAACAAACTCCAACACAAAACTTTGTTTAAATGCCTTTAGCAAATCCTTAATCAAAACTGAACCTTTCAACTTCATGAACACCAAGTTCCCTGCCACTTTTTTATGAAGTTCAGTGAAAATTTAAATTAAAAAAAAAAAAAAAAAGAATAAAAATAGCTCCCTGAAGTTTTTACAAAGCAAAAGTTCCTCCCATGCTGACACCTTCGCTGGTTTTGGTTGAGTAAAATATGCACACTTATCCATTAATTTATTTTATCAGCGATCATTAAAACAAATACAAATACAGATTATCAGCAAAATGCCAAATATTGGCCCCGATAATTGGCCAGGTCGATAATCAGTCAAACCCTACCTTCAACATCTTGTCACAAACAGTGTTTGACTACATAGCTAAGATCAACTGAGGTTAACGTAACAAAAATAAATCCTGTTCTTTGTTGACGATCTGTCTGAATGTGTTTGTCTCAGTAGATCTTCATTGGCAACAGGGAAAAGGAGATCCCGGTCAGGAATGTTTTCCCAGCGCCAGTGGTCGGCAGATACATCCGAGTCAACCCTCGCTCTTGGTTTCACAGCGGCAGTATCTGCATGAGAGTGGAGATCCTTGGCTGTCCTATGCCAGGTGACGGGTTTGTATGGACAAAGCAGACACATGAACAATTTCTGCTACGAGGAGGCTACATTTGTAACTTTTGCAAACAGACATTAGAGCTACAGAATACAGCATTTGTGCGCTAAGAACAACACGTATCAGAAATTTCTGACATGATGCCACGATCAAGCAAACAACATCACTGTTTCAAAACTACATATATTATGCTTTAGGGTTAAAATTATTCATAGTAGCTGCTGATTTTAATCAACTCAACCTTCAGCTCCAAAAATGTTGCAGGATCAAGGATATGACCAATAAATCTACCATGAAATAATCAAGTTTCTGATGGTACGAACTTTAAATAAGTGAATGTTGACTTTTATTTTCACACTTTACCAGGGTTATGGGATTTCAAGGTATACCATGTTGTTAAAATTGACAGTTATAATACTGTGTACATTTTCTTACCTACGGTCATGAAAAAAAAATGCAACTGGACAGAGGACCTTCCCTGTGAGTGTGCATTTCCTTTCCCCCTCAACTTTATGTAAAACTTTTTATACACACTTAAATTTTTAAAAATAGTCTCAAGGTTTAGTTATGATATTTTGTCCAACATAACAATCCTTCTGTTTTCATTCTTTAGAGGGTCATTGTAAGTGACAATGGTAATAGTAATTATGTAATATTGTATACTGTGATACCATAAATATGTAGTTTCTCATTCAGTTATCGTACTGTAAAAGTAGCCTGTGTTAAAGTCCCATGTTTTTTTATTGGAGCACCCACTTAGCCATATAACCAATTTAGAAAACAAACCTTTTAATTGACTCAGATTTCAATTTGTACTTTAGTTAAAGGGATAGTTCACCCTACATACAAATCTGCCCCACTCACCTCTACACTCCTCTCACATTTTCTACTGAAACAAGAGTTTAAACAAAAGCTTTGCACAGTAAAATCTGTGTAGATTATCCACAGTAACTGGGACACTGTTTCTGGAAAGACATGCTGCCATTGAGTGATTAATGTCTAATTGTCAAGCGCAAGGAGAACAACAAATTAAATTAGTTTTCACTTTGTTTGTGTTGGGATGATGTCTCAAAACGCTGGCACAAAACACCAACACAAGAAGAAAAAAAACTGGCCGAGCTGAACCTTAAACTGCAGGAAATAGAGCAGGTGCTCAGCGTTTATAACCTCGACCCACCTGACATGATCATTCCTCTCCTCTGGTATCACAACAAATAAAAATAACTCATCCACCTCCTTTATATGTTTTCTGATTCTCCACAGATCCAAATAATTATTACCACAGACGCAATGAAGTCATAACAACAGACGACTTGGACTTCAGACACCACAGCTACAAAGAAATGAGGCAGGTGAGTCACCGCGAGCAGAAAACAACAGATATCAGCCGCCTGCTCATTCAAAGACTCCAGAGCAGGGAGCAATAAAACATCTTGTGTAACCGCGAGCCAACACCAGACAAGTTGTGTCCTTTTCAAGAACAAAGTGTGCAACGGTAACAAATGAAGTGAGCGCTGCCAGCCGCATGAAAATGCATTAAGCATCTCCAGGGTTGCATCATTACTTATTCATATAGTTGTCATGAACAGTAGCCTGTTTGTACCGAGGAGGAGGACAGCTGTATTTGTCACTGCTTACACTGTGACTGAGTGGTTGTGAAGGTACAAGTGCTGCGAATCACAATCACCTCTAATGTAACGGCTCCCCTGTGCCAAACAGCCAACAACAGGTGTCCCCAACTGCTGTCATGACCAACGATCTACTCCAATTAATGCGCTATACCCTATGGCGTACTGTAAATGTTTTTGGGGGGAGTATGACAGCATGAAATGCGCTTTTTATTTTCTTTTTTATCTCTCTGTACCTTTGAGGCTGTAATGTATGTCACACAGGGTGTCCATCCTCAGAAGGCATTTACAAAGCAAGAAAGGGTTATTTTCAAAGCCTTTTCATTCTTGACATTTCTTTTCTTCATGCAGGTACCTGATCCACAGCAGTTTAAATTGTTCTGTGGCAGAACCTCAGAGTGAAAATAGTCCATTGTGGCTTCTCAAATAAAGTGCATGCCCCAAGAGAGCAGTAAAAAAGATATGTTATATTGCTTAAAGTCCCCCTCCACTACAAAAATGTGTTTTTTTTCTGTTTATGCCCCCTAAAATGTCTGAGCTTGACTGTCTCCATGCAAAGTTTGTCACTATAGGGAGGTGTTTTTATATTTCTCTACTGATGTCTGTGCACATCCCAAAAGAGATTCAAACATCTACCCGTGTTAGCTAGACTGGAAAAATCACTCCTACGAAAGCCAATCGCTGCCTAATGCACAAAAAATATACAACGGAACAGACTTTGACACAACACCAGTCAAAAAAGCTCCCAGCTGGCAACCAACCTCATCAGATGCTGATATTTGATTGAATTTAAGGTGTAATGTCAGCTGACCAAAATTCAATGTCAGGCCAACATCAATTTGATGTAGAATACTGACGACAGATGATGATAGATGATGATATTTTGTTTGTTTTGTTAAGTAACCACCTCCTGAGTTTCAAAATCAATGTCATCTTTACATAGAATAGCGCCATTTTGTCATGAGGTGGAGAACAATAGCCAACGTCTGCAAAACTTTGTAAATTTACATCTACACAATTTAAATCTTTACACCATTGGACATTTAAAATATCGTCAACCCAATTTTCATTCCAATTAAAAGGTAATGTTTGTCTGATGGTTGCACCTAACGCATGTATGGTGGTTAGCTGACTGTCCTAGCTAACTGCATCCAGTATTTAAAATTTGCCAGTATGAATTTCCATCCAGGGACTATTTTCCAAAATATTTGGGTGAGCCCCAAACAAGAATTTTTTCACATTTTTTAAAGAGGAATATGGTATATTACCGTGACGTTGATCTGGCACATCCCAGCCAAAAAGCTTATATTTAATGACAACATAAGTTTAATTATAAAGTCACTATTGGCACATTAAAACACAGTCTATATCATTCAGTAATAGCGTCTTTCTTTAAGAAACAATAAAAGTGGTAATGAAATGACTGTGTGTAAAGACAGGATGTTCTGAATTGATCCTAGTAAATACAATCCAGGTATTTTTGACAAAGCAACGCTGCACTTTATTAAATTGGGAAAAAATGTCACTGTCGACTTGTAATTCTTGGTTTTATGAACCAAACCAGATGTTTGTCTAATGATTTCCTTGGTTAGAAAAGTCAGGATTCAACCCAGCCTTAATTAAAATGCCATCACTCCTGACTGGCTAATGACTTCTGCAGCAGCGGGAGGAGCGACTCAACACAGATTTCTTAACAGCTTGTTAGTCCTGCTGCACTTCCTCTTTGTGTCTCCACTCACGCCCACATGAGTAAATGATAGTTGTTGCTATTTTAATCAGCTCCTTTTCAAGCCTGTCTTCATAATTACCTTGACTGCTTTTCCACACAGCCCCCCCTCTTCACTGAGTGTTATTTAATAAGGTCTGTGTCAGCGCTACTGATATTGTTGTTTTCTTTTTGTTTTTTTTTTAAACAATACTGAAATTTCCAATAACATGGTGATTATTTAGTACTATTTTAAATGCAACACATATCTAGCATTTACAGTAGACATATCAAAGTGTAAAAATAATTGAAAACTTTTCTATAAAATCTTACATTGATGACACAGTCATCGGATTCTGATTCAAATATCGTAAATCAAATGTCAAAAAAATTAATCCTAATTAGTGCATGCAACTATGTGATATGACCTTTTTTCTAAATAAGCCCCACAACTAGCGCGGAGAGCAAAGAAAAAAGAGAAATATAGAAAATCTCATGAAAAATAAACAAATCTGTTTAAACTTGGGCAGAAAATTGTCTGTCAATGTAGGACTTTCCTCTCATTTTAACACTTACATGGCTGTATTTAAACATATAGCTTGGGTACTTGGCACATGGCCTCTAAGCATTTTGGCCTTTTATTTGTATGCAAATTAAGTGTTAGGTCGCTGAAAACAAACCCTTTCTTATTTTGATTTGTTTATATATTTATTTAATCATTTATATATGACAGACAGACTGACTGACATGTTGAATGAATGTGATTGACGAAGCTGTTACACACTCTTACAGTAATGCCTATCATATACATGAACCACTAAAAAAAGTGGTGACGTGTCAAACCGTCTTTTTTTTTTGAATGGAGGCTGGCTTCACTGCAGTATAAAACACTTTTAGCTCATTTTCCAACACCACTGACTAATAACTGAATACAAGCGCATCCGGATATGTGCATCATTATTGCATGTCATCTGGAAACCCTTCCATTATGTCGTGATGTATTGAACTGCATCTTCTTAATGTTTTGTAGTATTTGCATTCTCAAATTGCTGCGCATGTGTCTTCAAACTGATGATGTTTTCTTTATTTGCATGTGTTTTCTTAAATTGCAGCGTGTTTTCTACTGATGGCCTCCATACATTAAGATATCAGAGTTTGCACCGTTCTCTGTTCAATGGCCGACAAAACCAAAATAGTCCTGGCTTTAACTTTGCTAATGGGATTTTTTGCATTTTTACACACCAAATGGTACTCTTCCACTATATTGAGGAACAAAGGCATCAAAATATGCTACGCACATCACTGCTACCTTTTTTTTTCTAATGACCAATGCATACTGTCACGGCAAACACAACCCTGAGCACTTGATACTATCACATAGGCAAACACGTGTCGACATACACATATTACCAGAGAGTGAGCATTCGGTTGCCAGGCTAAAGGTAGGGGATGTGGGCCTACCTGCTGCCTTGTTGTCCCAGCACTCTCTGACAGGCGTCACTCGGTCAGTTCACTCTCTGTGGTCCGAAACTGCTTAGCATCGATCCTCGACTGACAGTTTTTCTGTAGACATTAAACACATCGACAATAACTTAAAACAAAAACTTGTTTTAGAGAAGAAGTAAACTCAACTGTCCATTTTCCTCTCAGCACTCAGACACATCTCCGATCCACTGCTGTTCTCACCTGGTCCAAATTAACTCCCTTAATTACTTTGGCACGCCCACTTTTAAACTAACAGGCTCTACACCTGAATGAGCCCAACCCTCTGAGCCTGGTGGCCATGCAGGACAGCCAATAGGAACGATGTGCCGTGACAATACCCTCAGAGGCATGTCAAACCAACACTGGCTTCTCGGTTTGACATGCCTCTGACCAGGGATGGACTAGAGATAAAATTCAGCCCTGGCGTTTTTCATCTGGATGAGCCCATTAACCTCCCGCCCAAGCATATTGTGGCAAATAACACAGAATGACAGATGGGAAGAAAGTTATTTCACTTATGACACAATACTTACACCAGTCCCAAATACAATACAGCTTTAATTATGAAGTGTAACAGCCAGCTCACTAATGGTGTAAACACACAAAAATGACAGAAACCAGCATAAATAAGTCCAGCACTGGGCATGATGGGAAATGTAGGCATCACTACAATATCAACTAAGACACACATCCACCTGCATCTCAACAGGATTTACAAACTCAAAGTTTACGACACAACAAGTAGAAAGAAATTCACCTGTATCTCTATCTCTATAAACGCAAAGCATGACGCAGGTGCACTCTACTAACAGCAACACAGTATAATACCTAATGACATATATTCACCTGCATCATCTGTCCATATTACTCTCTCCATCAGCATCAGCCTCAAATACATTTTTCTTTTTGTCTCTGACCATCTCTGCTCTATACTGATGATTGTACATAAGTAACCGTTACTCCAAATGTCACAAAAAATGTTCATCTTTCGTTTTTGTAAACTACAAATTTGTTGCTTTTGCACTTAAGCATGATGTAAAGGCTATGTTGAAAGTATACATTTCAACAAAACTGTGGTTATGATAATTTGTGGTTAGGTTTGTTGATATGTACACGAGCCACTTGCAGTCCATTCAGAAGGGACCCACGACCCAATTTTGACCCAACAGTTGGGAACCACTGGTCTAGGTGACATGCCATCCAGATGACAGTCAGTTTAGTAACATTAATATGATACATATAAAACGTACAAATAATATATTTGTAGTTTACAAAGGTAATGTTTGTCCATAACAGCAAATATTCCTAACTAAATGTCCAACAATTAAATAAACAAAACTATTTTGCATACTTCATCTAGAGCTGATGTTTCATTATTTACTTTCCACAGCTTATGAAGGTGGTGAATGAAATGTGCCCCAACATCACCCGGATCTATAACATAGGAAAGAGCCACAGTGGCCTCAAGCTGTACGCCATAGAGATCTCTGACAACCCAGGAGAGCATGAAGTTGGTGAGTATATTTAAAGCAACAGTTCGTGACTTAATGTACAACAATAACAATAACAGAGACATCACACTGTGTTCCTCGCAGTGTTTTTCTCTCTGTTGTGTACACACAGTCACAGACTGCATATTTAATCCCTCTCCCCTCATCTCTCCCTTCACATGAACCTGCTGACCCAGGTGAACCAGAGTTTCGTTACACAGCGGGTTCCCATGGTAACGAGGTGCTGGGACGAGAGCTGCTCCTCCTGCTGATGCAGTTCATGTGTCTGGAGTATCTGTCGGGCAACCAGCGGATACGTCACCTGGTGGAGGAGACCAGGATCCATCTACTGCCATCTGTCAACCCCGATGGGTACGAGAAAGCCTTTGAAGTGGTAGGTCTGCAAGACGGCCATCAGTGACCTCATATCACGCGCTGGCCTCTGGTGAAAACAGCACTAATATCTGTTGGCAAGTCCTCTCCTGATAAGAGCGCATGTGGTGCATGGCAGAAAATTGGTTTGAATGAGTCGGTGGAATATATAAAATGTATACGAGTGAAAAGAATTGGACACGAGCTGCCTTTAAAATAACACTCAAACACATGCTGCTGGTATAATCTTAAATCAGCTGCAGGCCTGCAACATTAAACACAAATAAATAAAGACAAGAAAGGGAGGCCAGAAGTCAGTCTGACTGTGCTTGGCTTCTGTACAGACGATTACATCATGTCATTTGGTGACCTGATGTGTGAATGCACTGAATGTACTACAACGTGTTTTTAGTTCCCGTGATAGTTTGTACTTTAAATTGCATGTTCTTTTACAGATCATTCAACCATGTGTTGCATATAAAAGGCAGAGAATAGGCCTTTTTTCAGCTCAATTAACCACATTTTATCATGGCTGTTGCAATGATTAAATGTTCATTAAAAGGGACATCCCCCACCCCAAACTGAAAATACATATTTTTCCTCTTACTTGTAGTGCTATTTAACAATCTAGATTGTTTTGGTGTGGGCTGTCGATTGATGAAGACATCGGCTGTAGAGGTGTCTGCTTTCTCTACAATATAATAGAACTAGATGGCACTCAGCTTGTGGTGCTCAAAGTGGCAAAAAATTACATTTGAAAAACTCAGCAGCAATATCTTTAACTATCAAACTTTGATGCTCTTGGTTACCCGCATATATTTTTTTACTTCTGTAGATTTAGGGAAACAAAAGTACACAGTTACTGTCAGGAAACAATAGCACTTAGTTACGTTTAGAAAAAAATCATGGTCAGGCCAAAAACAAGCAAGTGTCTTACAATGTTTAATTATCTAGTACATGTAATATGTCACTTGCGTAGTATTCTACACACAGCAACACAAAACGTTATTCTTAAATTAACTTGACGGACTTTTGGTTTCATCCACCTCATATGTGGGCTTCCTCAACCTTTAAAGCTACACCTTGCTTGGAGTGACAAAAAAATGCTGCCGCCCGGTGCAAACTGCCACTAAAGGGTGTCTCGAAAACTGTAATAAGGTTGGACAGTGTAGTAAGAAAATAGTTCCTACATGGAACTGCTTAAAACAAGGTCTGTGGATTATCTTGAGTAATGAGGTCATGATTTCTGGAAAGTTGCATTGCTGTTGAGTGTCATCTATTTCCATTTTTATAGAGCAGGCAAACATTGCTACAGCCAGTATCTCCAACATTCAGCAGACACTGAAACAAGCTAGATTGATAAACAGCACTACAGGTAAGATGGAAAATATGTATTTTTGATTTTGGGGTGAACTGTCCACTTAAACTATATATTCTTTAAAATTTACACTGAATCATAGGACCCTGTCTAATGTAAAAGGGTCACTTGGTGCTGCATCCACTCAAAATAAACGGCCCACTCCAAACAGTTTAGCAGTTTTTAGCCTCAGTTGCTTCAGCCTCAGCTTTAAGTGCTTTTAGGTTGCCAGTGTCGACCTTCCTCCACTCCGCAGCATGTTCCTTGGTTGACCAACTGTGTGCTTGGACTGCTGGTCTTTGTCATCAGCAGGAGGTTGGCGGTGTTATGATTTGTTCAAATGTTGCCCCTGAATGAGCTTTGATGGAGTGTGATGATAAACCATTGTCCCCTCTTCACCTGAGCTTAACCTAACTCCACACTTCCCATTAAGCCATCTGAACCATGTCACTGGGCTCCATCTGCAATCATAGAACTGCTGTAACCACTTCTTTTTCTCTGAATCTCCCTCACACTTTCTGTTCTTTTTTCTTCTTCTCGTGCCCAGGGTTCAGAGCTCAGCGGCTGGTCTCTGGGTCGATGGAGCAACGTTGGAATAGACATTCACCATAACTTCCCCGATCTCAACTCCATACTGTGGGAAGCCGAAGCCAAGAAATGGATCCCTCGCAAAATGTTCAACCACCACGTGCCAATCCCAGAGTGGTACCTGTCCAACAACGCTTCAGTGAGTCTGATAGTCTGATGTATGATATGTTAAACGTATTCAAAGTAAAGATTTCAGCATCCATAGAGGTAAAGGCATACAATTATTAGATTATGGCTCATTGATATGTTACATTTGTGCATTAAAATCCTACTCTCTGCTTTTAACTGTTTATAATATGAAATAAGAGCCCATTTGCTGCATCTTTAAAGGAACAGTTTCGATTTAAAAAATAATTTTTTCAACGCTGTACAGAGGGGCTACTAACTGCGGTGGTCGATGCAAAAACGTGAATGGCTCTATCTAACACCAGTGTTTGGTTTGTCCCTTCTGAGCTACTTTAGAAACATAGCAGACTGTGAAGATGAGGACCTACTCCTTATTTACAGCTCATTCTAAAGTAACAAAAACACAACAATGCTTATTTTCAGGTTAACACTAAAGAAAATATACTTATTAGGGCTGAATTGTGCCAGTTGACTCAGATATGGCTGTTTAGTATTAGGTTTTAAAGTTTGAACAACCTCACCTGGATCTTCAATGCAAAAGTGACATAGATGTTATAAAGTAAACAATCTAACTGCACCAATAATGGCTGTGAACTGTAAATTCACCACTTCTTAGCAGAAGAGAGAAGATAATGTTATCTTAGAGTCCTCAGTGCCTCTGCACCTCTCTTTACCAGAGAGCAGCCAGAAAGTCAAGAACGCTCACTCCACAGCAAAATCTGGGGACCAAATCATCCCCAGAAATACATCACACAGCACACTGACAAGCAAAAAAAACACCCCAAAACAAAATAAACACTGCTTGACTTGAAGCAATCTATATATAGCAATATATCCCCCTAAATCCTACACACTGGAGCTTTAATAACATCACTGCCATTCCAGTCACATCCCCTTTAGGTGACAAATTATGACAACTCCTCCAGTTTAACAAACAAATCCCACAATAAAGACCATCTGCCACTTGAAAAGGGTAAAACAGCCTTGTGGGCAAAGCTGCACTGTCTATTTTGGGAGAAGCGGATGCGTTTGCTATTTGTGACGACGAGGCTGTGAGCTAAAATACACCCGGCGTTCTATTAAAAGCTCATGTTCACGAGTGTTTTGACGTTACAGAGAGCCGCGAGTGAGTCACACAGAGCCTCCAGAATTGCTGCTGCAGCTGCGGAGCTGGGATCCCCATCTGTGCTCAAGAAGCTGTGAAAACTAACCTCGCTCGCCTCACTGACCAGCCCCACCAGCGCTTAGAGATAGAAGCGCGGGTTTAATTATGAGTCCAAACTGCAGCAGCAGTTTTCTCAGTATCCTGATTGTTACATGTAAACACAAGCCAGTGGATGGTCGCAGCCTCTTGATGAAAATTTCACTTTCCAGAATAAATGTTAGTGACATTATAGCATGGGAGTGTGTAACCAGCATTATCACTCCCTCTTGAGAGCACGCAGTGATGAAATTGTTTTCAAGGCGAGGGAGTTAATTTAGCAATCACAGTAGTGAGAGGACTGCACAAATTACATTATCCTCCCCTCTCCTGTGTCTCTCTGCTATAGGTTGCTGTGGAGACCCGAGCTCTGATAACATGGATGGAGAAAATGCCCTTTGTGCTTGGTGGTAACATCCAGGGAGGGGAGCTGGTGGTGACCTTCCCATATGACAAAACTCGCTCCCAGGGTGTAGCCAGGGAGACGACCCCCACCCCAGATGACCATGTCTTCCGCTGGCTGGCCTTCTCCTACGCGTCCACCCACCGCCTCATGACTGCCGCCAACCAAAGGGTCTGCCACACTGAAGATTTCGCCAAAGAGGACGGCACCATCAACGGAGCGTCTTGGCACACTGCAGCTGGCAGTTAGTGTCCATAGCTGGGTGTTTTCTCACTGATCCTAACACTGTGTTATGCAGGATTTCTCCGCTCAGCGCTGAGCCTTTGAGCTCAAGCTTTGTTTAGCACACATGAGCACATCTGCATATTCAGCACTGAGCCCCTCTGGCTCTTTCAAAGCTTCACGGCTTTAGCTCGAAGCATCATGTCAGGATTCAAAGGCAAACAAACAAAGAAATCAAAAGTGATTCAAAGACCACAGCATTTCACCAATAGCTGGACAAGATGCTCACCTATGTTTCTCTTTCTTGGCAGGTATGAATGATTTCAGCTATTTGCACACCAACTGCTTTGAGCTGTCGATGTACGTGGGTTGTGACAAATTCCCTCATGAGAGCGAACTGCCTGAGGAGTGGGAGAACAATCGCGAGTCTCTTCTTGTCTTCATGGAGCAGGTACAGAGGCAAAGCAGCCCCCGCAGCTCACACATACACACAAGACAAACTGTGCAAGCGAGCCTCATAAACACATGCTTTTTGTTATTATTTTGGCGGTATTTAAGCAACACGGTAGCCCTATCAATTTGTTATTTGTCTGTATCAGTACCATGCACGGCACTCTACACATTGTTCAGAGAATTCGCCACTCAATGGTGTCGTGTTAGCTACTCTCATTTATTTCGATAGCTTTTTGACTGATAACTGTAAATACTGTAAAGAAAAAAAAGGAATGTATACCCCGTATACCTGAGTAGGCCTATCACGATAATTATGCTATTTACTTATCGTACAATATATGGATATGTCCTTGTTCATTTTGCTGACCTTGATATTGCCCGTTTTGTCCAGTGTTTTGCTTCCATTAGTATATTGCACATAGCCAGAATAAACAGCAGGGTTTTCACAAGAATTTTAAGATTTAGGTGCAGTGATTTACCCCTTTTTTCTTTTCTAATCTACTAGCACCATCTCATTCTCATGAACGCAATCTCTTAAGAACACCATTAGAGACTCTCCTCAAATTTGGCACAAATGCTGACTTTGAGTCTAGAATTAACTAATTCAAATTTGGTGTCAAAGGTCAAGGTCACTGGGACCCTGTGTCCTTCTCCTTCCTGTGAACTCAATATTTCAAAAATACCTTGAGTGAATTTCTTCAAATTTGGCACAAATCCTTTAAGTCAAGTATGATTAGACTTTGCTTGTCAAAGTTCAAGGTCACTGTGACCTTGTGCCTTTTTATTCTCATGGATGGGATATCTCAAGAAGGCTTTGGGAGAATTGTTTTTTCAAATTGGCACAAACATCCACTTGGACTGAACAATGAATTGATTAGAATAAAAAATTCAAAGCTCTTTGAAAGGGTGTACTTCCATTATTAAGCTATTATCAATATATAAGTAGCATAAATTGGTATAAAAATTACAATAATATTGTTTACTGCACTTCTGGGACAATATATTGTCTAACACAAGTAGTCCTCTTTACAGGCCTAGGCATCATTTAGATAAACGGATGTTATGATAAAATCAAAACCCAATTTGATATAATAGATATTGAGGGTTGCAAAGGTCTTGTCCTCCAAATTCAGGCAAAATAAGGCTGCACTCTCAGCCGTACTTTGAGAAAATTTGTCGGCCTGTGATGTTATAGTCTCTCTAGTGATGTGGACTTTAGAGGATCCAGCCCCATGTTGGGGCATGGGTTTTATTTAAATATTAAAGCTCGATGAGGAGGAAAGACATGATTAACTTTTCTGTTAAACTGAAGATCATACATTATACATCACATCACCACATCATGTAATATACATTGTGTTAAATTATGAAGTAGATTTTGATGGGGTACGATTCACACACGGTTGCACGGGTCATGCTTTTCATGTGCAGGTGCATCGTGGGATAAAAGGTGTGGTGAGAGACCTGCAAGGACGAGGAATTGCTAATGCCACCATCTCTGTGGAGGGCATCGGCCATGATGTTCGCACAGGTACAAAATCACATTTCACCTCATTCTTGTGCAGCATTTCAGCTGTTAATGGTTCATTTGCGCAAGCGATATAAGGCAAATATTGTCATTGTCTGTTTTGCTGCATGTGTATATTTTTCCCCTTCATCTCAGAAATTTTATGTGAGTAAGCTCGGATTTTTGCAATCAAAGCAGCTGAAGCTACCCCAGGGCGCACTGACTCGACTGTCTCTGCTACTCACAGTATTCCTCAAGAATGAGTCACTCTTACAGTAAGTTAGTATTACAGCGTAACGTGGAATAAACAGCATAAACAGAAGCAGCTGGAGCACGCTGGAGTCTAATTCAATTCGCAGTCATAGCCAGTGTCATCGAGGCCTCCTCTGAATCTGACTATCGATTGTGCGTCCTCAAGGCAATCTCTGCTGATGCCTGAAAAAATGCAGCCTTCAAAGCCAGAGCGGTTTTGCACTTAGAGCGTGAAATCGAATGTCCAAAAGGACATTAGCCATTATTATTCCTGGAGCTAAGTATAAGCCACCATTTCCTTTGCTGTTCTCAGTTGCAGTCATGATAGATTTTAGGCTATTTATTTTGAAAATTGTACCTTTCCAGCTGCTTTGAATTTAGCTTTTTGACATTTCCAAAGCAGATTTTCCTCTCATCTCAATCAACTGTAGTCACTGAGAATGCGCAACACACAGCCTGGATGATGCTCATATACTTCCATATCTAAGATTCATTTTATATCCAAGCATTCCAGGAAACAATTAGATTCCCCTGAATGTGAGCAATTCGAGCGCAGATGTCCACATGAAGCTGTCTGGATCAGCAGCGGGGGCAGACCTGCCTTCATATTTCATTTGTCTCAGTCGTCTTTCAGACGTGTCAGGTGGGTGTTTGGATGACCGGAAGGAAGCGTTGTTTTTCTGTGTGAGTCAAGAGCTGAAAATACACCACAAGCGCACCAGTGTGTTCCCAGGTTACACAAAGGCAGCGCTCAGCAGAGAGAGAGTGCCCGAGAAAATCCAACATGACAAAGCAGAGCTATTTTTAAAAATCTACATAGGAATATAGAACACCTCCCCTCTCAAAAGTGGAACACAAAGAACTCTCCAACTTTTATTTTAGGCTTTAGATGAAGGCTTGCTTTTTGCCACTGCTTAGCAGGCTCTTTAAATTCAGCTTTCTAGGACAGGGTTTGCATTTTGCTTTTGTTGCACGAATAATGTGTACTGTAAGGCTTGTTGTGGTTCAACTTAAATGCAATGTTTACATGGTTCCATATCGGTAAAATGCTTAAAGGAATGCCTCAACCTCAAATGATCAGTTGTAAATCAATAACTCAAAATGTGTTACAGTGAATTTATGTAGAAAAAACGTTTTAGGGGTCCACGTTTAAGAGCAGCAAAACTACATCAAAAAATCTGTTTACAAACTCTCCTCGGACTCATGCAGTCCCATTTAATCCATTCACATGCTGAGTGCTTCCCAAACAGAAAGCTCTCTCTAGGCAAGTTTCCATTACAGATTTGTGCAAAAATGAAGCATTATTTCTTAAATGCCATAACTGATTAATAACTGCGTTTCCAGTGAGGGTTGTTTTGCAACGTCTCCCCCTCGCGGTAACATTCCAAGAAGCATGGCTATGGATGTTTAAAATATTAGCAGGTTTATTTCTGTTACAGCCGCCACACTAACGTCATTATTTCCAATTGAAGGCAACATAGTCATGTAATGGGAGCAATAATGGAAAGGCAAGCCCCTAATACGTGGGAGTGGTAACATTGAGGGATTTCTGGGAGGTGATAGGCCATGATTTCACAGAGGAGTTGTGGATTCAAAACTTCCAAATAATCTGCTTAACTTTTGAAGAGTTATGCCATGCAGTAACACCTCTTGTAGCGCCTGCTGCATCATACGCGAAGGGAGCCAGTTTAAACTGACAAGTGCATAGCCACAGCATCATGTGACCTATAAAAGCAAAAAAGGTGTTTTCATTGCAGTTTTGCAAAATATGGCTTTTTCTAATCACCTGAAATACCAGTTCAGTTTCCTGTTCAGTGTCCTGTCACAAAAGGCCATCTGTTTGGGAAGAACTGAGCTGTTTAAGAGTTTGTAAATAAATGTTTTGATATAATTTTGCTGTTAAACAAAGACACCTATGTCTTCAATTCATAAAGGGTTTATTTTGGATTCCTTATTCCCCAGAGGCATGACAGAAACATAAAACAAAGCTTTCTTTATGTTTTGAACATAACGTAAGATTAATAATTGATATGCAAATCATCATTTGAGGGATGCAAATAATCACAACCCATCAATTATATTTAATTTGAGCATTAGGTAAACATTTACATTGACTTAGTCCATATAGAGTTCAGTGTGGCAAATTGGAGAGGTAGGCTGAGCATGCAATACCCCGAAACAACAGACACCACATACATAAGTGCAAAACTGATTGTGACTGTGCGTTTTCAGCTGCTGATGGGGATTACTGGCGCCTGCTGAACCCCGGAGAGTACAGAGTAACAGCCAGGGCCGAGGGCTACAGCGTCACTAGTAGGAAGTGCGAGGTGGGCTACGAGATGGGCGCCACCACCTGCGACTTCACCATCGGCCGCACCAATCTGTCACGGATCAAAGAAATAATGGAAAAATTCAACAAGCAGCCGATCAGATTGCCCGTCAGGCAGCTCCAAGCTCGCAGGTCCAGAGAGAGACGCCTGGGAACATAATGACTGTACGAGGAAGAATTAAAAACAAACGTCTGCTCTGATCAGACTGGGGTTTGGACCTCTGTCAGATTCCTCCAGAGTGCTGTCAGTGGAATTAGTGTTGGAGAAATGAAAATGTGGATTAATTTAAACGGGATGCTTTGTTTTTTGTTTGGTTTGGTTTCTGTTTCGTCCCCAGGCATAAGCTCTCTCCGTGTTCACTGTTGTCATCTAAACTTTTCTTGATTTCCACTGTAAATGTTTAAGTATTTCACTCTGTCAAAAGCTAAGTTTATGTTCATGACCCCTCTTTTTCAATATATATATATATTATTGAGACATCAACCATCATTCTTTGTGACGTCACCTATAAATACTGACAAAATATAATCACATCAGAACTTATTTTTTTAAATAAAAGAAAATTGAAATACAAGTTACAGATGAGGATTTTTGTTGTTTCATCTAATTGTAACCACTGTGAGGAATGGCCATGACTGTCATTATGTACATACTTATTAACTTATGTAACACAGTTATGTAAACCATTACAAAAGCCTTTATTATCTGCACTTGTACAATTTCCGGTCCTTTGAAAAAAACTTGTGGACTCAGTGACCAGTTGTTTGTCACGGATTAGTTTTTTTATACACTTTGGTTTTTGCAAGTTAATAAATAAAGACTATGTTTGCACAAAATGAAATTTTTTACTTGTTTATGTGGACGTCTGTGTGTCTTATTGGTGGGCTCAGTTAATCAAACAATTAATATTTTAATCAAATTGCATTTGCACCTTTATAACAGGTTAATTCAGTTCAAAAGGGTTTGTAACAGTTTATTTCATTGTTTTAGAAATTTCCTAGAAATTAAAAAATGATAGAGAAAAGAGTATTTATTTGTTCATTTTTTAAATTAAAAATATATATATATATATATATATATATATATATATATATATATATATATATATATATATATATATTATCACTACTTTTTATTTTGTTATTTTGCTATTAATTTTATTTATGTATTTTTGGTCAGAAATTATACATCCCTTCTAAATAAGTACTACAGTGGTTTAGAGACCAGATTAAAAAGACATGAGAAATTAAAAATTGGTAAATTAATGCACAAACCCTCCCAAAATATTATATAACATATATGTAATTACAATTTCACAAAAATGATAAAGGTTAAAACAAATTGACAAATTGCAGTAGTAAAAAAGTCATACATCCGGGAACATTTATAGTAAGGCCAGAGCCAAAATAATGAAATAATGTAGAAATTATTTTAGAAATCCATTTTTTATCTTCTCTCACCATGATACATCATATCAAAAGCGCCAAGAATTGCAGTAATTGTGTATGATTTACTAGGATGATGTTTGTAGGATTGATATTAAAATGAACTCTGATTTTAAACTCACTCCTGCTTGATTGAACATCCCTAATGGAAAAAAACTTCATTTCATCCCCATAACTTAGTTGTAATCACTGTGGTTAATTTCCAGTCTCCTCTCATTTGATTTCCGCAGTGTGTGGTGAGTTAGTATCTTGGGTGTCGAGGTGGAAAGGCTCTAATTATCAGAGCGGCGCTGGGGCTTTTACGGATCACTGGCTTATTCTGACAACAACACCAGCCTTCCTTCTCTCTGGCCAACATGCAATTATAGGAAGACCTCAGCCTCTTATCTCCTCCTCCAAAGGTTATTGAACAGAGGCTCATACACCTGTCATCATCTCAGAGCGCTGCAGAGCAGAGGACACACGAGAGCGTGTTAATATTACCATGCTTTCTGCAGCTCTATACCATAATCAGTGGCTCTGAATGTGAAACAGAATATGTCACGCAGATGAAGTGTTACATAAAAAAGGTTTGAATCTATAATAAGTTTTTCTGCCTCACACTCAAACTGTCATCTCATGATGCAATGAGAACTGCTGGATGTTTGTAAAATGAGAGAAATACTGTGACGAGCAAATATTTATCATTGATAAACGCAACCAAGTGACGAAGCTGAGAACAGCCCTGCTTGCAGTTACTTTTTAAAACACCATTATCTTAGGATCACAAGTTCACTATTTTGATATTTCCAAAAAGCGAGGTTTGTTATCTTGAGATAGAGATAATCGCACTGTTATCGTGATCATCATCAAGAACTCCATGACATAATGCCTCTTATCTCTGCAACAAGATTATCCGCTGTAATGATGCAACTTGTGCAAACAAAAGCACACATTTATGCCTTGACAACTGATCAGTTATGATTGTGCGTCTCTATCTGATGCTGAGGGCGGCTGTCCAACCGGCTTTTGTTTTTCTTTTTTTATGTTGACATCCTTGGAGCGAGATTTTAAAACTTTGTTATGAAAACTCTTGTATCAACTGTAGAACTGAACAGTCATGAATAAATATGATCCAGACAACAGAGTAAACTCATGTAATCTGTGTGTATTTTTTAGGAAAATATACAACTGAAATGGTCAAGTTATATGATTAGAATAAAAACAAAGGAGAAATTCCCGGGAAAAACAATGGGGATCAGTGTCTCTATGTGGTTGCTGCAGAGCCTGAAGCCTCCAACTCTCAAATGCTGCACTAATGTTGACTTGACTTCCAGGGGGGCTCGGAGAATTGAGCATTCAAAACAAAAACAGAGCCAGGTCAGCCCTGTTTAAAAATCTGTGGAGCTAAAAGATGAGAAACTGGCATTAATCTTCTGTAGAGTTTTCTCTCAGATTTTGGGCACTTTTTCTGCACCAAAGCCATTTCATTATAAATGGTGACATCTATCATTTCCCTGCAGTGCAGAGAAGAGATGTGGTCAGCAGTTATGCTGATCTCAGAGGTTTGATAATCCCAAAAGCGTCTGATGCAGGAAGTTATAAAACCCAGATGTTTTTGGATAAAACCAAACTATATATTTACTGGAAGAGGCATTTCTGGCCATTAATCAGTGGTGATGTTCATTAATAATCAGAACTTGTAAGACAAGCTTCTCCCATATGGCCAGCAGACAATCCCACTGAGTTCAGGTGGGTGTGGATGGTGGCGGGGCGGAGTTTTACAGCAGTGTAGCCGCTGAGGCCTGCAGCTGTGATACCGTGCAGATGTGTGGGAAGACACAGGCACCGGCTGACCTTGCCAGCAGTTGAAAGGCCAATGCTTCTTCAGAAGTCGGTCCAGCCTTTGAAGTGTTAAGAGCGCCGGCCTGGATATCACAGGAGTGAGTCGCCACGCAGCGTTAGTAAACCAGCTCTTAACCTCTCTGAGACAGATTAGACTCTTCACTGGTACATCAAAGAAGACAACCAGATCAGCAAAGAGAGGGATGATGGTTGGAAAGTTATTTGATTTCTGGATTCATTTACCAGCTTTGGACACCTAATACCGCAATTCAATTTTGTTCTCCAGCATTTGCCAATTAGTACTAAATACAAAGTAACCACAACAATTTCACAGCAGTCCAAATGTTGAGACATTTCACTCAACACAAGAAATATCTACCTCATGGTGGCGCTAGAGGCAACGTCAGATGATCACCAAAGTCACTAGACTTCATCCTGCAGGTAACACGAATAATTGTACAAAATTTCATAACAATCCATTCAGTAGGTGCTCAGATTTTCCAATCTGGACCAAAGGTAGCGGCCCATCCACCAGCCAGAAGGAAATGCTGTCGTTGTCCATTTGTGAAAGCCAAGGATATGTTACATTTGTATGGTTCATATGTATTATGTCATATGTTTTTAAAGTGACATAGCACTGATTACATGCATATGAGCTGATTTCCTCATCTGAGGGTAATGGTAGATGGCATGAAATAGGAAAGGCGGCTGCCAAGCTACAGACTAGGGATGTCAGTCAGTACGTTTACGTGCACGGTTAAGTCAAGACGCGGTTATAGCTCTATTAGGACATTTGACTGGACTACTCTCCTTGTCCAACTATACAAGACAGTGGGGCAGAATGGACTTTTGATGAAAGCAAGTCCGACTCTGCCACATTAGGTGGCGATATGCCCCCGTTCAGCTCGTGGCTATTGGACCTTCTTCAGGTTGATCTATTACGTCACATACCAAACAAGTTAGCAGGCGGCAAACTGGTTGCATGTCGAGCGGTGACGACATGGAGAACATTTTGGCACTTTGTGCATTTTGTACATACTACTTTTTTACCTTGATCTTGTTTTGTTTTCTTCCATTCTTCTTCTTCTTTTGTTTTTTCCTGGGGAACTATGGGGCATGCGCAGAACGCTTAGGCCAGTTCAGGTCCAGTTGAGGTGTTACCATGAGGGTACGTTACCATGCAGAAACATGGCCAAAAACAGTCAACCGTTGACATCCCTACTGCAGCCAGACTGATAAACGACAAAAGCAGGTGTTTTTTTTTTTTTAGAAAACATCAGCAGCATTTCCATCACTGATCCTGGTACCAAAACACGGTACCATAAGCTGATTTTTTCCTAACAATAACCAACAGCCTGAACAAAAACACATGTTAACCACAGCAGTGTTCAAACAAAGTTCCAACATTTATTGAAAATACAACTGTTATGACAGACATGCTAAATGTCTTCATATTATTATTTGTCTCATCTGTGAATCAGTCTGGGTTTTTTTTAAATGAAACTTTTAAACAAATCCTCATTAATGATGATAAAACCATGACTATCCACTACAAACAATAAAGGCATGTGAATGGGGCACAGATCAGCATGTGTACACAGCTTGAGTGAGTAAGACAAAAGATGAGCGCTCAGTGAGACACTCCTTTAATGCTGCAGCGGCCCCGGCACACATGTTACAGGTTTAGGTAACAAGCAAACCAACTCCACCCACCAGCAGCAGAGTCACACAGCTGGGCCAGACTGAGGAAAATGAGAGTGCTGCGGGCGAGATTTTGTGGGTGATATTTAATGGATATAAAATATTACCTGACTTATCTACACAACACAGTAATTAATTACAACTGCAACAGTTTTGGCGAAACACCATCATATTGCTTAGGAACCTTCACAGTTCAAATATATGCACTCGTCATATTTGCTTTGTGACAGCTGCATGATACATAGCAACCAAATATAGCAAACCATGGAGGATATCAGACGCGTTCATTTTCACGCTTTTCCAGATATATTAAAGACCTTCACACTCGCACAGGTGTTCGCACTTTGCAAAGCCCTCAAAACACAGGTGTCCTGAGATATCGTCTCTAATTAGATTTCTGCTCAGAGGGAGCGATTTTTTGATATTCTTGTGATGTCCCCAAACTCTGGCTTGTCAAAAACAACAAACAAATAAATGAAACCCCGCAAAAACAACAACAATTAACAAAGTAATGACATTAAGGACTAATTCATCAGTCAATATCATTGAGCCAGTATAGCTGAGACAATATCTAATCTCTCAATGCGAATTTGCTGATACTTTTGTTTACTTTTTTAAAACTAGACTATTAGGAAAAAAAATTACATCATACACTTTTAGAGACTGTAACATGAGGCATATTTCTGTTATTTCAGCAGAATGCTTCATAATAAAGGCAAATAAACTAATGACTGTTTTTATGGTCTTTTTTCCTCCCAATTGAAAATCAGACAGCACAGTAGTCTGCACCTTAAGCAGCCTATCAAGCTCTTTCAAAAAGCCAGCAAGCAAGCTCACAAGAAAACACAACAACAAACAAACAACAAGTCCACAAGTCCACCATACGGAGTCCAACAGATCCAAACGTGTCCTCATCATCACAGTTTTTCGCATCAGCTCATGTCTGTGCGATTGTCCGTGCAAAAAGAATAACTCACACAAAACTACTTCAACTTCCCGACAAGTTTAATTAAAATCGGTTGTTAATTTAGACAATTTGGCAAAAAAAAAAATCAAACACCACACAAATAAACCTCCTTGTTGGAAGTACAGTAAAGTCGTGTCGGAGCAGCAGCTCCACATATGTCACAGCTGCACGGTGTCCACTTGGTCAAACAGAAAATCATACGGTGACAAAGGGGAAAGAAACGAGAGCACAAGTGGGATAATGAGCACCACATGCCTTTTTGTTTCGTGATACACTAAACGAACAGTCATCCTCCATCACAATTCTCACAAATTCACTAACATGTCATTCAGATGTGGAGGCAAAAACTGAGGTGAACTTTGTTGGGGTTTTTGGAATTTGGATGAAACAAAGCAGCATTGATGATCTTCGCTTTGAGGCTTTTATATTTATAGTTTTGTGGTTTTGCAGCGGAAAAAAAAAAAATCCAACAAACACTGATTTCTTGTTATCACTGCCCTCTGTATATCTCGTCTTTTTTTATGGGTTTCCAAGTACCTGTCAAAAGAAATGTTATTCTACGCCTTTTTCACCAACGACAGGATAAATGTGTCATTTTACATTCACACATTTAAGGGAAAATGAATCTTCACTGCACCAAATCATTTGAAAAGGACGATGCTTTCGAGGAAATCGGATTCAGACCTTGAGAGCTTTGAAGTTAGCCGCTCTTGATGTCAAAAGGTTACGAGGAAAAAAACAACAAACATTCCTTTGTTTTACAGAGCGAGGTGTCCACTTTTCACTTTTGAGTCGTGCTTTATTTCTCAGTCAACAGAGTGGGTTGAGGCCTGTCATGATTAAGCCGCGTGTTACGGTCAGTGCCACCCACCTGAAGATAATCACCGGCTCCTGGGGTGTGAATCAGTGTACAGAATCTCAGACGAGGTCGACTCAGCCAGCCGCTGATGTTTCATTACCACCTGCGCCGTGGTGTGAACAGAAAACTCGCTTCTCTCTGGCTCCGACTGATTGCAGGTGGAAACAGTCCGAATTGCTGCGGATAGAAAAGCTGGAAGTCATATTGCTCTTGTGAAACCCTCCCGTTGATTCTTAAAGACGTGATTATGGCACTGATTTATCAGTGGAGCGATGATGGAGAGCCAGTTTCTACAACTTTTTCTGAGCAGTGAGTGGTTAAGCTATCTTTTGCAGTTGTGCCATTTTTTTCCTTTTTCTCTCAAATCTGAGCAGACTGAAACCAACCATGAATTCATCTGATTAGGGGTTAACTGATATTGGTTTTTCAGGGCTGTTACCAATACCAATTATTAGCAGTTAATGAGACGAATAACCAATATTTGGAACCAAAATGCATTTATGATAAAAATTTTTAATCTTTCATTCAATATTTAGAATTTGGAATATAACAAGCTCCAACACAAAACTTTGTTTAAATGCATTTAGCAAAACAATCTAACCCAAACATAAATGTTCAGCAAGTTCCCTGCACCTTTTTTCATAAAGTTAAGTGAAAAACAAAACAAAACAAATAAGAATAGCTTCTCTAGGTTTTACAAAGTAAAAGTTCCTCCCATGCTGACACTTTGTTTGCACCTTTTAATTAATTTTATCAGCGATGATTAAAATAAAACGTCAATACAGATAATCAGCAAAACACCAAATATCATCTCTAATAATCAGCCAGGCTGATGATCTGTTGACCCCTAATCCCAAATGTCATGTGAGTAGCCACAGCCTGATGTAGGTTCTACATATGTGCAAAAGAGCTCAACTATTGTTTATTGTAAGATATTATTGCTAAGTTTGGGCGTTTATCCAGCTATCAATTTATGGTTTTAAAACGTTCTGAAAATGGTACAATGCAATGTTTTAGTAACGTTTAAATAAAAAGTTTGTATCAAAAAACAACATATTTCATGTTTTACAGCAAATGGCAAAGTGTCAAGCGTAATGGGAGATGCAGCTGCTAGACACTAACAAAATAGTCGTTAATTTACCTTTGTTAAAATGACAAGGTGTTCCGATTTAACTAGAGGTCTACCAGCCCTACATGAACCCAGTGTGCAAATCCACATCAAAGGGGACCTGTTATGCTTTTACTTATTTTCTTTCTTATATACAGTATTGGATTTTCAAATGAAATTATATACATATACATATACATATACATATACATATATACAATATTCTGTTTCCAACATTTTTCTAGCTTCACAACAAGCTGACATAAGTTGGTGGCCGATTTCTTTTTATTACATAAACTGTATGTATTTACATTACAAACACTGCTATATGTTGCTATATCCTAACAGACAGGCACCATTACGCACACCGAACATCGGCAGCGGAGGACTGGCACCAGGGCATACCTGACATATGGTCCACGAGGACAACAAAGACGCCACGCCAAAATGTCTGCACGCCGCCAAGACGGGTGTCAGGCTCCGGATCAAAGGAAGTCACATCCGGGTAAAGGACATGGAGCTGCCTTGTGCGCACCGCAGCGCCGCCCAACAATTACGCACCGGTGAACACTACCGGACACATCACTGGAGCAGGAGGGAGGAAAAGGAAAATAACCACCCTGCTATGAAACGGTCATGTTAAAGAAAAAAGTTAGATTTTGAGAAAAAAGTCATAATTTTAGGAGAATAAAATAAAGTCGTAATATTATGAGAAAATTCCTATATTACGACAATTGAAATAGTTTCATGAGGAAAAAAAGTCAGAATTTTATTGGAATAAACTTGTAATATTACGAGAATAATGTTGTAATTTTACCAAAAAAAGAAAGAAGTCCATGAAAAAAATCGTAGTTTTATGAGAATAAAGTGGTAATGTTACAAGAATAGTAATTATAAGAGAAAAAAGTCATAATTGTGTTGTATTTTCACGAGACAGGGGTTTATTATATTACGGAAATAAACTATAAAACAGGTGAGAGCACAGGTCAACACATTACCTGTTGGCTGTGTGGCATGGCACGACTGAGACTAAATTACATCTATTAACAAAAATTCAGTTTATTTTGCTGTGGTACCACCAGACTCCAGAACAGCTTCATTCTCAAGGCCGTAAGACTCATCAACTCCTCCGTCGACTCCCAAAGATGTAGCAGAGTCAAGGACAAATTTTAAATTTCATTTTTTAAACTATGTTTTAAAATGACTTATTATTAATCTACCTTGTACCTTGTATCTTGTAAACAGTTCAAACTGACTGAGTGTGCAGAGAGACAATCATAATGAGGTGGCAGATTTTCCAGAACATTAGCACAACAGTACTAGGCCACTTTGATAAAGTCTACAGTTTACTTTAATCATCACGATCAATATCTCATACAGTCATCCTCCTCAGTCTCACCAACATTACGATAAATATAACCACTAAAACCAAATATTCGAATCTTCTCATCAACACATGGAAATAGTGGTCGTCATCACCTGTCGTCACGTCACCACCGTCGTCAGCTGTTTGTCATCCATCTGTAGCAGCAGCGAGCCAATGGTTTAATAAATTAGGAAGTGCATAACAAAACATCTCAGGCAGTCAAGTCAGTCACCAGAGCAAAATGAGGTATATTACACTCACTTCATTGTTACCAACAACAGTTCAAACTACATTATTTGCATGTGAAGCAGCACATTCTGTAACACTTGAACAAATACAGTGTCGTCATAAATTACATATCAAAAAGACACAAAAATACTTTTCACATTGTCATTTATCTAAATCGGTCGACATGTTATATATTATTTAGCTTGTTTTTTACCAATAACCATCATGTATGAGAAAAATAACTACTTTACATCAGTGCAAAACATCAGCGAGAAAATACCATAAGCGGAGTTTGGGTACAGAAATACAGATTCTAGATGATTGTGTGTTAATGAACTGAAGTAAATAAGGCAATGTTTGACTCTGTCTGTTTTGTTCAATATATCTGTATGCCGTTATGAATGGAAAAACTCTAAACCATCATGTATTACAGAATTTAAGGCATCGGTTGTCTTGGAGTGTCATACAGTCCTTCGCAATGCATCATATAACCAAGACAACCATTTCTCCTCTGTTTAAACAAAAAACCCTTAGATGGACATTTTAATCTGAAATCAAAATACATATTTTTCCTTATACCTGTTTACTGTTATCTATCAATCTACATTGTTTTTTGTGTGAGTTGCAGAGTGCCGGAGAGATGTCTGCCTTCTCTCCAATATAATGGAACTGGATGGCACTCAGCTGGTGTTGCTCACAGTGGCAAAAAAATACATTTGAAAAAACTCAACAGCAATGTATTTTCCAGAAATCATGACACAGTTACTCAAGATAATCCATAGACCTTGTTGTGAGCAGTTTTATGTAAGAACTATTTTCTTTTAATATAACTACACCCGCCAACGTATCAATGTGCAGAGGGAAGTGTGCATTTATTGCTAGCTCACCAAATACCACTGAGCTAGCTAACATTGCAATTAGCCAAGGAGGGCGCCATTAATTTTTACGTCCAGGATTTTTCACAGGCCAGTTTTGGGATTATTACATACCGAAATGCCTGATTTCACAGCAAGTTTTCAAAAAAAACTGTGATGCATGTTGTGATGTTTTCCACTGGTAATAGCTGCAATGCTGTTTTGGATTTAGAGCATTTGTTATGAGTATTCAGTGTTTCTAACAAAACATTGGCGATCACAAACAGCTGACTGCCAACACTTGGCTGTTCCTGCCTTTCGACGTAGCCCTGGAGGACCATCTCCTTGAGTCACTCTCCTCCTGCTCTCCCTGCCTGGTTAGCACGAGCTAACACAGCAGCAGTGGCTAACATCCAACTGCGAGCCGTTATACGGTCCCAACAATCTCACACTGACGCGGCTCAGCAGTTTATAAACGTTGGGTAACATAAGCTATGTGATGCTGACAGTTAGCCCTGTCACTGTGTGCGGGACTTTGCCCCTAGCACAGAGCTTACGCTCCTGCAGCATTACTTTCATAACAGAGAGAGAGAGCGCTGCAATGAAACAAGATTCCACAAGTTTTATATGGTCAACTTTGCATTTAGTTGAATTTGCATGAATTGTTCTGATTGCAAAATCGCAACATCCTAAGGGGGCTGCTTAATGTTTACATCTTGTGCCTTCCCAAGCACAAGCCTCCCGTCCATGAGTAGATAAACATTTTCTTCAGGTGGTGGGTGAAGTTTGGTAGAAAGAAAATAGTTCCTACATGAAAGTGCTCAAAACAATGTCTGTGGATTATCTCGATTAACCAGGTCATGATTTCTGGAGCCAATATCTCCAACACTCTGCAATTAACACCTACACAAACTAGATTGATAAATAGCACTACAGGTAAGAGGGAAAATGCGCATTTTTGATTTTGGGATGAAGTGTCCCTTAAAAATGCATGACCACAAAATAAAAGAAAATATGTATCAATTAGTCATCATATAAATATTCTTATGTATCTTTGTTTTCAGAAAAATTGAACTGCAGCTACTGATATTTGGCTCACTGGGCATCATTGATAATTTTGGCACTGTGTGATACATACAGTATCTCACGGTTGGGCCGTGTTCATAGACAGGTTAAACACACCGTATATCCAAATCCTTCAAAAACTGCAATATTCTGTATTCTCTGAACTAAGGCGTTGAAGCGTCTTTATCTTCAGTTTATCAACTCTATAACAAGTGGAGCCCAGTCAAAAGCCCTCTGATACAGAGCTGCCTGTCTTCTGATACAGAACAAAAATAGATATAATAGGTAGCACATGTAGTGAGTCAGATAACATTTTGTCAGTCAAGAGGGCTCATGGGGCTTAGTCTTCAAGAAATGCCTATAGGGCTTACAGAATATGTATTTATTAAAATGTGAGAGCAAAAAAGGTGATATTGCAGCAAAGTCACCAGAAGAAAATGTTGGCATTTTAATGTTTTTTTTTCTGCAAACCATGGATACGTAACATTTGCATGTTTCCTACGTATCAACATTTCTAAAGTGACGTAGTATATGAGCTGACTGTCATCGGAAGCTGGAGGGGATGGCGGATGGTGTGGCAACTACGCGAGATGCCTGCCAAGCTGAAGGCCGCTGTTCAAGACCAACAGACAACAAAACCAGCTGTGGTTCTCCAAGTCATTGCTGTTTCCAGCAGCTTTCTGGGTACCAAATGTGTTTTGTAGAGACCTGCCACGGAAAGATATATTTTTTTTTGGTGAGAAATTGGCATCATTTCCAGAAGTGATTGTGGCACCAGAGCCAGCTGTTTTGGGGTGAGAAATTGACAGCATTTTAAGCAGCGGGTGTGCTACCAAAACTGGCAGCTTTTTAGCGAGACATTGGCTGCATTTCCAACTCCACCTGTGGCACTGATATTAGCTGTTTTAAGCCAGACATTGGCTGCATTTCTAGCGGCGTTTGTGGCACCCAAACCAGCTGTTTTTTTAGCGAGACATCAGCGGCATTTCCAGTGGTGAATATGACACCATAACTGTTGGTTTTAAGCAAGACATTTCCAGTGGCAACTGTGGCACAAAAACAGGTTATTTTAAGTCAAAACGTGAGCTTTTCCTACCCGTAAGAAAGTGTCTTTGGTGCCCAACCCCAACCACATGTTAATCACATTTTTGTTAAAGTATTAAGTTTCAACATTTTCGCTACATGATAACACACAAATGTAATGTGTCTGTGGTTTACAGAAACTAAAATTACCAACATTTCTTCTGGTGATTGGGTTGGATATTGCCATCCCCTATAAACATCCATTTCACTAAAAAAACGTGCTGATTGCCATGTGTCTGTCTTAAAAACACTGTAAATAAAGCAGAAAGCAGAGACTACTTCTTTAGCTTTTATGGACGGCTGTCATTGATATTAAATATCACATGATGTCATTTAGTTAACTTGACATCCATCATTTATATTTTCCTTTCCCGTCCATCTCGACTAAATGTTTTAGAAAGCATGAAGCAGTCTCTTCTCCTCTCTGTGAGTACAAACCCGGCCAAGTACAGTCGATCATGCTCCACTTGACTAAACAACCTGAGGGGCACATGTCAGTCATGACAGAAAAGGCAGCCAGTTTGAAGGCCTATTTTTCCTGTTGAAACTCTGCTTGGCCGGGTTGAAACAACATGAGAAACAGAAAAACACTATCTTGCTTTTTCATCCATTGGCCCTTACACTACAAGACAATGTACTACAAAAATAAAACTAGCTTAAATTTGTTGAATTGGGAGTGTGTTTTACCTAATCAAGTCTGAAATAACCTGAGCCGAACAGTGCAGCGGCACTTTCTTTTCATCTGCGATACAATTTGGAGACTGTCAAGTTTTGGTTAGGCTAGTTTTCAGTGCTACATACAGTGCCGACGTATCAACCCTATCACTTTGCACAGACTAAAACAGACATACAGCCATTCTCAATCCTTTTTTAAAGATAATATGAATATATACTACAGTAAAGTCTAAACAAACGCAATATCAGACTGAAAGCTACCCTAGTTAGAATAATGAGGCTTTGAACTGGCCATTCTTCTTGGGTGAGCGCATCTGTCTCTCCAGGTGGATGTGAAATCTGCCGTTGCTTATTGTCCTCACGAGTTCACTGCACTGATCTGCTGTTCTGGGGACTCAGTATGAGAGCACAGTGGTATTCCTGTGCGGGGATTTGCCCTTGTCTGTAGTTTTTTGGTTTTTTTTCTGTTGGCGTGTCAGACCAAATTTAAGCAGACGTGGACAGGAACAACCAATATTTGTTCTGTTCTTCGTGGACGATAAATCAGCCTCATATTTCCCTGACAGTTGCCGGGGTCGACCCTCAGACCGTATCAGTGCGCTGCACGTCACTCTGCGGTCGGTATGCTGTGGACTTGGTTCTCGTGCCCACGCCCGGATGCGTTTAAAGAGCTACGCTTCAGCAGCCTGTTGATGATGTCAGCGCACGTCTTCTTGTACTGGTGTCGGAGCAGGGAGTACACAAAGGGGTCGCAGGCCGCCTTGCTGTAAGCTAAGCACTTGGAGACAATTCCCCAGTGGGGGTTGATAGGCACCGCTGGAAATAACTCCACAATCCTGCAGGCAAGCATAAAGAGAGGGAGGTGAGGGAGGGAGAGCAGGGGAAAGGCAACATGCTGGAAAAGGCATGCATGCCCTGAGCTTATTATGCAGAAACAGAAATACATTTGCAAGACATTGGACCTCCTGCAGCCACATTCTCTTATATTTTCTCTAAAAAATAATAAAAGAAGTTCTTAACGTTCTTAACCATCCAGATCTGCTCCTACTCAGGTGTGCCCAATGACGAAACCCATTTAATCACAAATTTGCGGCATGTGGCCAATTGTTTGTCATTACAAAAAAGTCGTCAATGTAAAAAAAACCCATCAAATCAATTTTCAAAACGTGAACTAAATAAATAAAGAAATAACTAAATTTAAAAAAGGAAAACCAGCAAGACCTTATTTGAGAAGCTGGAACCACAATTTTTTTCATGAAAAATGACTCAAACAATTATCAAAATAATAATAATAATTTTCATATGATCTTTGCATAAAAATCTCTAATTTCTAAAGCAAATAAAGTTGTTAGATAATTGTAGATGAGTAAAAGGTACAATATTTCCCTCTGAAGTGCAGTGAATAGAAAGTAGAAAGTGGCACAAGATTGATATTTTTAAAATTGTTCCTCATATTTAAAAGTTGCTCGTGTTTGACAAACAATTTTTGTAGAATAAAAGACGCATTTTTCTTATCTTGGTAAGAGTGCTTAACTTTTTGGAAAACTATCTCCAACTCTAAGAAAGGAGCAAAAACAAGAAAACAGTGGTGAATCCCAGAAATCCATAGATACTAACAAAATCAGAGAAAATTTGTTTGTATATCATCTCCTGTATGAGGCCAATTGTTGCCCATAACTTATTTTATTTATCTTTGGAAGCAGGGTGCTTCTTTGTTACTGCAGTTATGTGAAGACCTGGTGATTATTTACATATAGAGCCATCTAAGCAAGTACTTACTCTGTCTTAAGTTATTAAAATGTAAGCAGCTGCAAAGTGAAACTACAAGTGGAGTTTCCCTTTTTTCCCTCCTGTGTGTGGATTTATAGTGTGAGGCTACTATTCACTTTATTTATCATTTACAGCCAGCAACATTTCATGGGAGGAAAAAGCAGAAGCAGAATAAAACAGACCTTTCTAAGCAGTAATAGAAACAAGCCGGTTACCTCTGTTTGTTTCAAGGAGCAGCGTAAAAGTTTTAGGGGGATTTAGTGGCAGCTCGTGAGGACTGCCGACACGTTCTCATACCACAGCGGACTTCTGTCACTACATATTACACTCTAGGTATTCTTCTGAATCTGCCGTTGACGTTTTGAGATGCCGCTACCATGATATCAATACAAGCACATGGTGGGATTACACATGGTTATGTTTAGGCAACAAAAGTACATGGCAACCAACGCGGGTTTGTCAACAAACACACAACCTGGCATGGCATGGTTAGGATCGGGCACACATTTAGGTGCCTTCGCGCTCCTTATTGGCAGTGTTTCAGCCTGATGCCATCCTGCCGCATTTCATGCGGATGCAACAGGTTCCATCCGACTGCGTTCTCAAGCAGCAGGTGCCACTCAGCCATCCGGCGGTGTATTTTAACACCGGGACCAGTTCTGTCTGGCTGCGTTCTCACCTGATGCCGTCCAGTAGTGTTTCATGCAGAAATGAAAGGTGGCTTTCGGTGTTGCAATCTTACGTAAAAGTACTGTCAAAGTGGCAGTATTTCACCAGTCCAGAATGAAACTAAGGAATTGCTGATTGCAATCAGCTGAAACTTCTCTCAGTTAGAATTCATTCAGTGTTCATTGTTGAGGTTTTTACTAGGAACAGAGGTATGCAGAGAGTCTCCTCCTCTATGGTTTAAATCAAACTGTAGAAACATTGTGATAACCATAGACAAGGATTCCCTCCCTATGTATATATAAATGTCTCATTCTGAGGTGACAAAAACACAATGATTCTAAATTTCTGGTGACCACACACTTAAGAAAACGTATTTATTATATTATTATCCCTTTCTGTCGATAGATCCCTTTAAATCCCACACACTGGACATCTAAGTTATTAAAATGTAGGCAGCTGTCAAGTGAAACTACATGTGGAGCTTCTCTTTCTGTCAAGCGTGTGGATTTACAGTGTGAAGCTACTATTTATCTCATTTCTCATCTACAGCCAGCAGCATTTCAAAAGCAGAGCCACAGGAAGAATAAAACAGACCTGTCTAAGCAGTAATGACAGCCTGGAAACAAGCCAGTTAACTCTGTTTGTTATTTAATACAGTATAATACTGTGGACAAAGCAGAAAACCATAAAGTACAGTGAGTTCTTGGGGACAAAATACTCCTGTACTGTACTGTAAATACCCCATATTTGATTTAAAGGGCACCTAATGAGTTCTGTCTGCTGTTTGCATCTCAGTGTGATCTCAGCCGTACTCATAAAGACGTAAAATTGGTGCTTTCACACTAATTTTTGTCAAGTACGAAAACATTTTACCGTACATCGTGTCATAAAAGGCATTAAACTAAAAATCGCTGATCCTCGCTTGCACTCTGTATGATTACTCCGTCCACAATCAAGCTCTGTCAGCACATTAACACCGGCCTCACATGGGCCAGTCGCCATCGCTGATATTTGCCCACACACTCCTCAGCAGCGGAGTGAACAGGAGGTTAAGTCAGCTGCCACGGCACACAGCGGGGCTTTTACTATACACATGATGACCCTGACAACAAATGAGCTCCAGAGAGGCAGCGGAGGAGCTTTTAGCGTAATATATTCAGACTGTGATGAGTAAACTGCCATTTGCAGAATGAGAGCGTGTGCCGTGCTGCTGCGGTCATTCATTACTGACAGTTTACTGAAAACAAGACAAAATAACAATGATAAACTCATATTTAACATTATTGATGGCAACCTGGTTACATTTTAAAAAATGTCCAAATTTTTCAGATTTAACATTTTGATCTTTCCTCCATGCAGACACTCCAGCGTAACCTGTAAGTGATGCATTAATGTTTTAAAAAAGAGGTTAATATAAATAAGATACAGGGGCACTAATGTACAGAACCCTTTCTTGAAAATGTATTGTATAAGGTCAGTTCACCCAAATTATAAAACAAGCAATCCATTCTACATTCTTAATTCTAAGATTTTTTTTAGTATATAGCATGTCCCCACTAGGAAAGAAGAGACAATAAAGCATACTCAAACCAAGTGCAGAGACAGATGTTGTCAATACCTAAAGACCTGGAGCAGGCGCATGTTCCCCTGGGTTTTTTCTCCCAATTTAAGACAGCTCGATGTGCTATGTTAGATGATGGAATGCCTAAAAATCTGTGCATCATTTAGCAAAAACATGAAAGTGGCCAATGAAAAAAAAATCCTGTAGATCAGGGATACGCAACTTGCTTTGCTTGGGGGCCAGTTTTGCAAAATGACAGGAGGCCAGGGGCCAGTCACAGCAGCGCCATACCTGTTTCTAGGACGTTTCTAGGATTTGAGGACATTTCTAAAATTTTAGGACATCTAAAGAATGTTAGGACATTTCTAGGACTGCAGGACATTTCTAGGATTTCAGGACATTTCTGTATTTTAGGACATTTGTAGGATTTTAGGTCATTTCTGTATTTCAGGACATTTATAGGATTTTAGGACATTAGGGGCTTAGCTAGGACCTCTTTCAGGGGGTGCGGGAGATCCTCTACTGGCACTTTAGGGAATCAGGGAATATTTCCTCATTGGGAAACTATTTAAAGTGAGGTGAAAAAAGACAGAAGTTATTAATATTTTTTTGAAATTTGCTGGAAATGACACTTGAAGTCTTACAGAACATGTTCAATTCTGTACATTTACTTCTAATCTTGCTTTTGTGGGTTTTTTTTTTTTCCATGTAACACACATCTCTGATATTTTGAACCCTGTTAATAGTGGAGGTAATGGATTTGCCCCTTTTGGGTTCCTTTCGTGTCTCTAAACACTTTGTTTTCTTAAATCCTCATGTCCTATGATTTTAACTTCCAGTTTCATTTGAGCTTCTTCTCACATGTCCAATCGTACATCACGTATGTGTCTCACTGTCTACATCTCGTGTGGTATCCTCTCTATGTCCAGTGATTGATGCCAGTGGATTCCACCTAACTAACTGATGCACCCGACGAACTTCAGGAGAAAAGTGCTAATGCAGCAGCAACAGCAGAGCAGAGGCATATTACTTATCACAAGGTCAGCCAATCTCATCTTCCAACTCTGGCCGCTGTGGAGAGGCAGCAGAGAGGAGGCAGAGAGGAGGAGGTGGTGGTACACAGGGAGGGTTGACAGCAGAGGAGGAGGGAGGTTTGGGGGATACCAGCAGAACAAAAGGGCTGCATACGCCGCAGTGTGCCAGCGTGGCAACGCTCTCCCACCTCCCCCATGGTCTCTCTCACCTTGTGATCACATAGGGAGCGAAGCAGAGCATGAAGGTGCCGATGAAGGTGCTGATCTTCCTTGTCGCTCTCTGTCGTCTCCTCTTCTGCTCCTCGAGGCAACGCTGGCGAACACTGGAGACACAGAGTGGGTTTATATTAGTAAGTAACAGCGAGTGACGACCGTAAAGTGTCTCCAGAAATCTCACTAGAGACAGATGGGAGTGGATACTGTGCAGGGGTTAAATATAGGAGGAAAGCTGAGGTAAAATAAGGATTTATCCTGGAACCCAACGTGACCCAAAGTCCCCCCTTCAAGAATTATAATCTCAACAATTAATCTGTGTGTGATGTCATGATGACACACTGCTTGAAGTTATTCTTCGATGATATAGATGTGATCAGAGCGAGTGGAGACAAGCAGGAGTTCCTTATAAACAGTAGTTGTGATTTACCAACACAGTCTCCAAAATAAAAGTGAAACAGACACGACCTCTTAACAACGACTCAGAGGTGGACACAAAATATTTTAAAATAGTGTGCTGGCAACAACAAAAACAATGCCAATGCAAAGTCTGTTAGAAACGGTCACAGTTTTATTGGGAAACAGTTGCAGTTTAATTAGGTTTAGGGAAAAAAAACCATCTGGTTAAGTTCCAGGCCGTTCTCATAACCTGTGTTTTCCTAAGAAAAATAACACACCCAAATTCATACATATTCCACCTATTCATGAGTCAGTAATTAGTGCACAACCCACATATTTTGGAAGGCTGTGATCATGTGACGAATGGGCTGACGGGAGTCAACACATTTCCAAGTCGTCACATACTGCCGCTTTGTCAGTGTACTTTGCGTCTACATATTACATTCTAAATATCCTCTTGCATCTGCTGTTGAGGTTTCGGGATGCCACAACCAACGACGTGATGATAACAAAAGCACACGGTTATGATTTAGCAACAAAGGCGCGGGTGTTTAGGTTTCGGCAAGAAAAGCACATAATTAGGTTTAGAAAAAAGAAAACATAGTTCTGCTCTATTTATATCTAATTTTAATTCGGTTTTATTTATAAAGCCCAATATCACAAATTACAAGGGAAGCGAACACCGGCCTCCTTGGTGAAAGTGCAGGGTTTGTTTGGTCCATTCATCGCCCCTCCCACCCGTCCTCCCTACAGGGACATTCCAGCTCCTTATGTTACCTTGTTACCACCAGCGTTTCACCCTGACACCGTCCAGCAGCCTATAATACAGCTGTGACAGGCGGAGTTATTAACTGAAGCTGCCCATCCATGTATCATACTGGCGCGCCAGGTGCTGGTGTATCCATACTGGGTGGCTTTTGGTGTTGGTATCTTATGACAAAACTAGTGAAAAATCAGCAGTATTTACAACTTCAGAATAAGAATTGCCTGAGGAAGTAAACAAGGAGGCAGTCCTGAGTGGTCTAAGGAGGCACACTGGGGTGATGGATGGGTCAAACAAACACAGGACTTTTCCCAGGAGATCAGAGTTGGACTGTGTGAACTTCAAGTGAACTCTGAGTCCTTTAAAGGTGCGTCCTCACAATGTCTCTTTTCCTGAACCGAAGCACAGTAACTTAAGTTGCCTAAAACTAACCTCCAGAACTTTATGTTTAGGAGTGCTAATTCATAGGATATTATACGAACCGTTGTATAAGGATACATAAGTTTGTCTGTCCAATTCTCTGAGCCACCTACCCACATCACACAGACTGTCTTTCTCTTTTTATTTAATTTGTGTCCACCATGACAATAGATCCTCATTGACTATGCATGTTGCATTTCATGTTTGCCAGCATGTGATTCTAACACATTGTACCCACCTCCTCATAATGAATTGTTAAGACTTTGCATCCACTTCACGTATTTCTATGAGACTGGATCTATAGTATGAAACCAAATGTACACTGCTGGATGTCTTAAACATACACACACACGCACACACACGCACACATAGAGAGGGAGAGAGAGAGAGCGAAAGCACGGCAATCACTTTGGATGGCATTTCAATAGAATCAAATTTTGCATCCCCTCCGAATACTGATGACACAATTGAGATGTCAGGGCAAAGACAGCAGAGCATCATTAACTGTACTGTTTTTCAATATGAAAAGGAACGACAGCTCCAACTAAAATAACTGCTTCCAGTTTCTCTCCTCTTTTGATCAGAGGGTTGATTGGTACAGTTTGTCCCCCCCCAAATTCTTTCTTTGTATTGAGCTATATTACAATTTGTTAATATTCTTTGCAATGCAATGCAGAAATACTCTGTTTCAAATAAGAAGCCTGCATTCAAATCTATGAGTAAAAGTACAAAAGTATTAGGATCAAACTTAAAGTACAACAAATAAAAGTAGACTTTGCACAGAATTTAGCCCTATTTGGAATAATATATATTATATTATTTGATCACAGTTACTGATGCATTAATTTGTTCATTACTTAAATGTTGCAGCTAGTGAAGGTGGAGACAATTTTAACATCAACATCTGCCTCCAAGATGGAGTGAGGTAGAAGTATAAAGTATCATAAAATGGAAACACTCAAGTACAAATATCTCAAAAAACTTAAGTACAATACTAGTAAATGTACTTAGTTACATCACCCCACTGGGAAATCTACACCTATGGCCTTGAGTGCAGATGGCTGTACAGCAGTTTTTGATGCAAGAGCAATACAAACAGAAATAATAAGTCAGTGAGCTCACCTGGGGTGTATATCCACCAGCAGCACCAAAGTTTGCATCGTAATAACGTCGATCCTCTTACAGTGAAACCTCGCCACTTTAAGCACTTTGAGGTATGTAACACACAGCACTATAAAAGACAGGAGAAAGGTGAGGGAGTGGAAAAACACGGTGAAGATAACAAACTGGGTCCGACTGCTCGCCCTCGGGTTGGACAGGGTGCAGGACGCGTAAAGCCGGTGGTATCCCACCCAGGAGAGGCAGGTGGCCACCGTGGAGAAGGACATGGAGTGCGCCCACGTGTACCCAAGCACAAACGCCGCGTCTTTGTGGCGCATTTTGGAGTGGTACCTCAGAGGGAACACCACCGCGATCCACCTGTCGATGCTCAGCGCTGCCATGCTCAGCATCGAGTTGGTGGACAGGAAGGTCTCCAGGAAGCCCACGATCTGGCAGAAGCCGTCCCCTCCCGGCTGAGCCTTGCTGACGAGTCCCACCAAAGTGAGCGGCATGTTGGACACGGTCAGCAACAAGTTGCAGAAGGTGAGGTTGAGGTTGAACAACCCGGGCACCTGCTTGCGGATCTCCGGGTTGTACAGAAAGCAGATCAGCACCAGGACGTTGGACAGCAGCGACACTATGATAATCACAACCACCAACACAGACAGAATCACCTCCGCAGTGTCCATCCTGGGGGCCCCGAAACTCACTTATCCCCACTTTTTGTGCGCATATCCAGTCTTGTTTTGCAGCAGCAAAATGATTAATCACCCATAACCGTGTCCATGCATCCCCAGATCTCTCCACCGGTGGAGTTTTCCTCTCCACTACATTGTCTCGAGCCACCAAAGATGATCAGGAAAATTCCGGCATGATAAGAAGTAAACTGGGGACCCGTGTATGACGATCTCCCCTCTTTTTTTCCTTCCCAAAAACTACAGAAAGCAGCGCTCGTGCCAAAGCTGCTCTCTTCTGGCACTGCGTCTTGCAGTGGGGTTTTGTCGTCCTGTGATGCGCTCTCGAGGCATCACCCCTCCGCACACACCGCACAGTGTGTGGGCTACTTGATCTCTCCCCCGTCTCCTCTGAGATACAGTAAAACACAAAGAACATTAAAGTGGGGATTCCTACTCGAAAAAGAAAACTGCAGTGATTCCCCAGAGTTTCATTTCCTTTCACATGATCCAAATTTATGCCTGAAGAAAAAATGTTTTAACAGTGAATCACACATCTGATGTGAGTATGATTCTTTTCTCTCCCTTTTTTTTTGGAATTGGAATATTTTCTATTGGCTAAATAAATAATTTAATATTAGCAGATCCTTTAAATAATGCCATCCTTGTCTGATGTATTTATGGTTTCTTTTCTTTTTTAGAATTTTTTTGTAAGGGAGACTTGGTTAAGGAGTCAGCAGTGCCATGCTTTTAACTCTGGTGTGGGGGAGCACATATGAAATACACACACACACACACACACACACACACACACACACACACACACACATAGATATATACTGTAGACAGATGTTTTGAAGCCTCAAGGTTGTGGCTGGGGTGAATCTAAATCATAATGTCTGCATGTAATGCTTAGCTGTGTGTTGCTTCATGCTGCCTGAGCGATTGTTTTGCACCAATGTTCTTCTGTTTCTTGTTGCTTTGCGTGGCTCGTGCTCTTAGTCACCTCGCTAAAACTGGCACATTTACAGAAATGTTGATTAATGTGTGTTGGGATGTAATAATGTTTATAAATAAAGAAAATGAAATGAAAAATGGTGGTTACGATGGGATGTTTACCTGCTCAAACACAACAGGATACTCCAAAATCCTGATCATAAAGGGGTTATTCACGTCCGTAAGCACACTCATGAGTGTAGCAATGCCTCCTTGACAACCTGTCACTCAAGCCACCCCGCCTTTAAACATGGGTAGGTTTGGGCCTTAATAAAATTTAAACAAGAGAGTTACACAAAAATTCATGGAGGTTGAAATTAGCTTTAGACCAATAACGTTTCTTTTACCAGACCGCAAACTATTTCTGCTGCAAAGTTGGACATTTGAACATGGAGGACTTTAGGGATTTACTCAGTTATGGAGTCAGCCTCAAGCAGCCATCAGAGGAACTGCAGTTTTCGGCACTCTCACATTGGCTTTATTTTTCAGGGTTGAAGGTTGCTGCTGTTACCCCACAAAAATACCTATGCCTTGGCTGCTAAGAAGCCCATATTTGAATTTTTAAAGATCTCTTTGAAAAAATCCTACAGACAGAAACGGGTTGATGGAAAAAATAGTTCTTTTTTTTAATTCTTTAATTTCAATTCATTAATCAAACTTTATTTTGTAATAAAACACATTGATAAGAGGCAGATGAATTTAAGTTAAGAGGTCCTATTGCTTTGGAGCATTTTTCTATCCCAGCAGCATCTCTGTGCCACGTTCTTTACTCAAATATCTTCGCTAATTAAGTCTGCTTCATCAGATTGATGAGGAGCAAAATCTTCTGTTTCCCTGGAAGCCGGATGACAGCCCCACACTCTGCTGCCCCTCTGGACTTGAATGTGGAGAATTTTTCCTCTGGGATTCATCGGAGTGTGCTGCGGCACGTGAGCACTGAAGGCACTGGAGCAGAGGTGGCGGTTGTGGTTGCAATAAGGGGAAGGGGGGGTTGCCAGAGTGAGAGTGTGTGGGCGGAAAGAGTTATTGTTACTGCAACACAAATGCACATTGTATTTGACTGTGGAGATGTGCTACTATGCAGGCCACCGTGTTCTCCACATTCTCTCCTAGGTTGCAAATAGGTGAACAGGAGAGAAAAAAAGAGCGATTGAGAGCCTTGAAAGTGAGGCTCGTTAAAATGCCATTTTGTAATGGTGTCTGTGGAGTGTAGATGCTGATGTTTGCGCCTGATGCAAAGAGAAGGCGGCTGCAGGGGGAGAACAGACAACCCTACCAGCTGCTGGCTGTTATTTAAGCTGAATGTAGCGCCATTGTGGCTATGATGGATGCCTCTCCGGCATTATACTTGCACATGTGATGGGGCAATCAGCCCTTGGAAAGAGGCTCACTGTCATGCAACTGCTTGTGCATCTCCCTCCTGTCAGTGCAGAGCCTTATCAGCACAGAGCCACCAGTTGATCTCAGGCGCAAGAGCAGCTTTTCGTAGGCATCGCTTTAATTATTCTTTTCATAATTAAATGCCAGCTCCACAGACAATAAAATCTGTGAGAGAAGTCATTCTAAAAATATAGCTTTGAGGGGACTGAGTGATATGGATGGAGAGTTAATGGGTGAGAGGACTGTAATGGATTTTGTTGTTCAAATTTTCTTTTAAAAAAGTGACTAAGATTGAGTATTTTTGTTCTTTTGCTCAGTCGGAACAAAGCCACACAAACACCCCCATTAAGCATCATGCCACATTAGACAGACGTGCATGGAAATAGCTTTTGATAAACATGGATGGTGTTTATCAAAGACACAAAATGTCCTCTTTTATTCCACCTGAAAGAGGCTTTATGTGAGGACAGCATTATGTCTAAATAGATCCATGTAAATGAGGCTGATTAGAGCTGGACACATGGGCTTTGATGCCTCCTGGCTTCAGGTAATATCACCTTGGATGAATACAGCACAGCAGCTCTTTTGTCTGATGTTGGTCGAGTATGTCCCATGGATTAATCAGAGACACAATAAACAGGCAAAAAATTAAGGATACTTGCCTGTTTTTTGGAAATAAAAGTAAATGAAGTAAATTCAAATAAAAGCCATTTTAGAGGCTGTGAACTGATCAGTGTGCTCAAGTTACTTTCTTCTCAATTGAAAAGCTATTAACCCTCACTGATTTCATCATACATCCATTTCAAAACAGTCATGAGTTTGTGCACATTGTGCATGTGTGTAGCAGCAAGTTTTAATTTGTTTATTTAAAAGCAACATTACAGCAACCAAATATTTTCATTATCTATGCCTATTGTTTTTTAATGAATCACTTCAGTGTTAAGTCTTCAGAATGTATAAAGATGGTGAAAAATGACCATCACAATGTCCCATAATCTCACATACTCTCTTCCAAGCGTGTAACAGTTGACCACACAACCCGAAATGTCGAATACTGACGCTTTGTTACTACTGACGGTGCAAAAGGCACCTTTCTGCAAAAGAGGTGCATAGCAATCTCTCGAGTGAAACATGTAGTACCACATAGTTAAGTGTCAAATATTGCCGCATAAGAGTTTGCATTGGCGTAAGATTCACTTCTCAGCCTTGTGAGTTGCTATGAGATGCCCAGGGGCAGTGACCAAGAGTTGATATTTAAAGGCCTGGATATGACTGGATTATCAGAAACCATACTTTAAAAAACAAAAAGGCCAAAAAAAGAAAAAAGACAGCAAATCCTTATATATGAGTAGCTGAAGCCAGTGATTTATTTTGCTTTTTGGCTTGAAGGATTTTTATCTATTACAAAAACTAACTGACTAAATGTTTAAGTGCTAACTGATTTGTTTTTAGAAATTTCTCTAAAAACAAATCAGATTTCAAGTTTGGCAGTTTGTCCTGTAGTAAAAAAAGGACCATATTTCCCCAGCATGCCATATTTACAGTCTTTGCAGAGGGCAGACTGTACAATCAGATGCACCCCTGGCTACATTTTAATCTGAGTGAAAGGCTCTTGTCTTCATTGATTGTCTTCTTAACCGTACAAACATTTACAGATGGATTTTTGTATAACCTAAAATCAGAATTTTGAAGTGGAATCCTCTGTGTTTACTGTGTTTGAGACAAGTCACGACATCTCAAGTGTTCAAATCTGCACTCTGAAGGTAATACCTCTTGTCAGAAGATTTAAAAAGTGCAGGAGTGGACTGTGAGAGACGGTACGACGAGAGAAAGCCTGCAGCACTCCTCCTTTTCGCTGTGACAGTGCGGATTTGAATCCGCTGCCAGTTCCAATTCCACACTTGACTTCCCTCGGATTGGCAGGCTGGCGTAAATTTTAAACCTAGATGTTTGCTTCGTCTACGTTTTCCTGACTCGTCGCTCGACTTGTCGCTTATATTTTGAACATATCGCAACTAGTGACTTTCTATGTTGAGTTGAAAGGAACTTACTTTGGTGTAAATAAATTGGAAAACTTGTAAAACTCAGACTGAGACTACATGTTATGTAACTCAAAGAGCACATACTGTACCAGCTGGCTGGAAACACAGCGTTCTTATGGCTCGTAAAGGGCTCATAGGTGAAGACAGTAGGGAGATTCACTCAGACAAGGAGGTTTCTACAAACAGTGAAATGCCAACCTGCAAAAGAAGTCGAAAGGAAGGTGCTGACGCTACTGCTACTCAACTGCATTTACACTGCAGCCCAGCCTGCTCTCTTTTCCCAGGTTGTCAAATACAGATGCTTCATCACGCCTCTTGTCACGGACTGGGCTTTCAGCTAACTCCAATGTAAAACCATCAGTGGTAACACATGATGCTGAAGGCAGCTTACATGGTTATAAAAGCGAGAACGTCTACAGGAGGGCAGGTGGATGGGTCAAACAAAACAAGACTCTCATTAAGGAGATCACAGGTCATGCCCCGTCAGTAAATCCCCCACTCATGAACTTTGAGGAGGTTATGTCGCAGCAGTTGTTATCAAATGGCAAAATGAGACTACAGATTGTCATCACGCTGAATCCTGCTTTACAGCCTTGTTGTAGTATGGATATTAAGTAGCCTAATATTTTTTTTTTTTGCATTAAGGCCTCAAAAATGATAAAAGAAGTGCTAAAATGTGAAGATTATCCTGCCCAACATAACATGTAAGTATCTTCTTTTTTTTGCCACAGACTATTTTCTGTAAAAATCCAATGGAAAAATCCCATAGGCTTAGCGTGACTCACACCAGTCAACAGACATACATCGTATACTCTATTTGACAACCGAAGAATAAGAACAAGTTAAACAGCTATACTTAGAATGCAAATAAAGACTTTGTATACAAAACATATCATCTTATATACAATTATGCATTGTTGATACTTTATGATCCAGAAATACTTAAAATTAGCACCACCTTGACCAGCTACAACATTAAAATGTTCTTTAATGTGTCTGTAATAATAATTCAACATGACTTTCTCAGCGCTATTAATAAATGTTAGAAAAGCTTCCCTGATTAGTGGCTGCTGCCAATGCCCTCTATCTGTATGCCTGGCTGGGCAGTGCACCACCAAAACCCTCCTGAACAGTTTGCGGCCCCTGTCTTTTCATATTAGCAGTGGCGATGTCGAGGAAACCCAGCACCGAGGCCTGAGCTCGCCATCAGCAATTTATAATCAGAACGCTGTTAATACAGGCACTAGGCTATGGAGTACATGCTCATTTTCATTATGGATCCAGGAGGGTTTTGGCTGTGTGACAATATGCTCAAAGCTGCAAACAGTACAAGTTGTTAGTATGACATGGTGCGAGTGTTTTACAGTAGGGGCTGACAAATTGCTTTTAGCCGTTTTGTTAATATTTAGCCAGACCATAAAACATTAAGCAATTATCATCTGAAGGTGGAGAGTTTTCTGCAAATATCTACTGCTCAGCGACTCTAGCTTGGCGTCAGATTTATAGTATAATTATGTAAAATGGTTGAACCTTACAGGAAAGAGCTGTATTTTAGGCCAATGTTGAGAGAGGAAAAGTGCAACTGAGTTTAATACCAGAGGGATTTGCGGCGCATTATAAAATAAAAGACGTTTTTGCGCATTCACCCTTGAAGGTGTCAATCCAGGTCGACTTAAACAGGAAGCTCTCTGTCTTTCATCTGTTTATTTCACAGATGAGTTCACAGTGTCATTATCAGCTGTTCTGTGAAGCCTGTACTGCATCACACAGCTGAAAGCAATCACAATCTGCAATGTATTGATCTTCTTATTAACAATTCTCTAGCAAGTGTCAGACTTGTGGTGAAGCTGCAGAGTTTTTGTATTCAGTGACATCCAGATAAAATATAACAGAGGATTATAGAGTCTCTTGTTTGCAAAGTACAAGCTTTCAGTGTGTTGAAATGCACAAATGGTATTTTCTCTGATGGAGCTGACTTGATTGGATTTCTCCTCTGCGGTGGCATGTGGATCGAAATCTTTCTTCCTGACACCAGCATCATATTGTAGTCATGTGAAGGGGAAAGCAATCCTGTTTTCTAATAGACTTGCTATGTCTGCTGTCTGAGGTCGACTGATAAAGTCAGCACAATCCAACGCTAATGACAGAGCAGATCTGACAAATAATCAGTGCCATCAAGACATAAAGCCTGGAGCAACTCACTTCAAGTCTTTGAACTTTGACCTTTATCTGACCCCAATAAAATAAACCCACGTGAGAGAATATCTTTAATTTTTTGAATAGGATTTCTAGGTGCAAATAAATATATAAATACTAATTTTATGTCCAATAAAAAATATCCCTCAAGGGGATAATTATTTTTGTGACCCATGAAATATCAGTATTTGTCAGTATTAACTGTTTTGACCCCTAAAGCTAAAAACCAATAAACTATAACTGAAACCTGTTATGACAGAAAAGGCAAACATCCAAAAAAAAATCTATAAAATTTAGTATTTCTTAGGAATAAAGCTATTGTTCCCTTGAACAGAGCGCCACAGTGAAAGGGAACAGACAGGAAACTTTTTCATTAAATAAACAATTTTAGCACGAAACCATAAAAAATGCTTTGCCCTAAAATTTTTGACAGTTAATACTACTTTACAGTAATATTTTACTGTCCCATAGTGGAACAGTGTTGTCTGAGGGTCATATTCAGAGAAACCTATGAAGGAAAGAGTTAGTTTTTAACATTTTTCCATTTCAAATCACATGAATTTTAAAGAAAGGTTTTTGAATATTTCCCATTTGTAAATTCTATTTCAATTTTAAACATTAACCTTCTTTTTTTTCATTTCTTACCATAACGCCATGATGTTGCTTTGTGTACCCCTCCCAATTTTTTTTTTTTTTTTAAATTTAACTATTTTTACCTAAGTCTATTTTATGACAAAAAAACAATTTCTTTACATTCTTTTTGGCATCACAATGCAGACCATAGAGGGTTAAATGTATTTATTTATTTCTGTCTTGTTTATGTTGGTTAGTTTTGTCCTAACATGTACAGTCTCTTTATGTATGTGACCTTGGAAAGGGGCGTGGGAATGGGGACGGGGGGTTCAAAGTAGGAGACGTCACTTGTAATTCTACACCTTTTCTTATGAACGAAGAAAAAAATAAAACAAAGCTCATAAAAAAGATATTTCAAAGAATAAAAACAAAAAAAGAGGTAGTAAACTTGCTGAAGTTGGTAATACACTGGGCTTAAAATAGTCATGCACACCATAATCACCCACAAAAATGAAGCAGCAACATGATTCCTAAAATTATCGCCTTAAAATTAGCACTGAAAATAAAAAAATACAATTAAATTCACATCACAATGTGACTACAATACCACACAAGACATCAGTGCAGAGCCTCAGTCACCCTGGAACTGACACCAACAGTCTTTCAGTGAGAGACACAAACTTTTTTTTCTAATTACTCCAATCAGACACAGCTGTGGAGTTTGCTCCTCTGGCAGACCCAGGAGGACAAAACAGAAAGAGAAGCCCAGGAGATTCTCAGGAAAAATTCAACTCTTTACATTTGCTCTGCTGAAAGTCAGTTTGGACCCTCACAGTCAAAGGAATATAAAAACGGCTTTTAATTGTGTCCATCACAAGGCACACCTGTGTAGTAATGATGCTGTTTAATGATGCTGCATCTCAATATGCCACACCTGTCACGTGGATGGATTGTCTTGGAAAAGGAGAAGAGCTGACTAATGCTAATTTAAAAAATAAAATTGCAAGCAGAATTGAGATTGAGTGCATAGAAAAAGTCTTACATCTTCAATGGTGAAAAACTGGAGCAAAAATAAAAGTGTTACGTTTAAATTTTTGTTCAGTGTAAATCAAATAATAAACAGTGGTGTGTTGGAGTGTATACGTAGGTATATGGGGAATACCCACCTCTTTTTTTGGCTGTTTGCAGTCTACCCACACAGGCACGCTTTGGCACACCCTTTATGCATCACTGTAAAAACTGGACAGATTTTTCTGAGTGCATTGTAGGAATGCCTGGAAAATACAGTGGTGGGAGGCAGCAGCTTTGCAGCACAGTATTTCATGTCACTGAGAGGATAAATCAATATGCAGGAGCATCTAAGAATAAAGCAGCGTGCACTGAGGACACTTTGTCTCTCTGAAATAAGAAATATTAGAATAATGATGCTCCTGTATTTTTTCCTGGAGCCCCCCCACCACCACCTACATGTAAATGTAGTCCATGTGGACATCTGCAGTTAAACGAGAGCTGTTACCGTCCATCCGTGATAATAATCCAAGCTCAACAACCTGCTGTGTGTCTGCGTTTTATCCCAAATCCTGCCTTCTTTACCCCCTGCTTTGTGTTCAAAAGTCAATTTTCTCATTCACTGATCTAATTCACTGCGAGGATTAATTTGCTTCCCTAATTTGATTTCACAGTAATTTAATAAATCCCACAAAAATTTCATCAATGTTCCATTCACCTTTGAGAGAAACCTTAATTAGAAACACTAATGCGTAATTATTCTTTTATTTCCGGCTTATCATAGCCAGCATGAGTAGAATGCAACAAGGGGATGACAGCAGATTTCGGCTTCGGAGAATTAATTATATCAGCATGATTACATGAATATGAGAGTGTAATTTGTTTTATTTCCCGCTGTTTGCATGAAGCCGCTCTATCTAGAGTGCAGGAGACTGCAATTAACCTCTGATGTCCGCTCTCCAGCAGCTCTCATACAGTGATGCAACCATAAATGCATCATTAAGGTAAGTGTTTCTTTTAATATGAGGCTGTGTAGATGGAAAATTGATCAGATCCCTTAAGGATAAACTCTATTATTTCTCTGAAGGAATGTGATGGAGCCTGGTATTGTTATACAAACATACTTAAGATCTACCACCCAATGATATGTCTCATAATCACCTTGCTTATAAGTCATATCATATATAGAAACCTGCAGCTTAGCAGTAATTGTTAGCAAGATTGAAAAGCAAAAGCAGTGACTCTCCTGTTTGTTCAGGTGGCTGTTTTTTATAGAAGAGATTACCTTGGAACTTCACTGTCATGATGACACCAGCTCAGGTCACTAAATCATGCACTCCTGCCATCTAGTGCAGCACTGCAGTATTACAGTCAGACTCAAAGCCTGTGCTGAAGGCTGCATGAGTGAGCAATGAACTTCGACAGCAAAATTAAATCAGTGGTTCCTCCTTGTGGCAAAGCAAGGTCAGTGCTGTTTTTTTAATCTACTTTATCATTTTCCTGCTATTTATAGTCCACGTCTTGTCCATCGAGTGGCATTTGTAAACTGCATGTCCTGCTTGTCAGGGATGTAAGAAATATTTGACACCTTCTGATGTAAGCAAGCGGTGACCTTCAGATCCGGCTTGCAGCCAAGAGGCTGTTTGACAAGCTGAACGATTATTGCCAAGATATATATATATATATATATATATATATATATATACACATTTATACATATATATATTTTTTTTTCATTCTACAAGACATGGCAACATGGTGCTGCATCAGTTTCTGTCCAAAGATGTGAACTTGCATCAAGACACTGGATCCCTTTTAAAAATAAAAAAGTACTGCTAATTCTGAAAAATGATTTAAATGATCTTTATATAACGTTTTACCAATATCAATCATGTTTTTTTTTTTTTGCTGATGGGTGCCAACAGCTTGTAACACAACTTAAAAACTGAGACTTTTCCCATCTTTTTTGGTTACCTATGGTGGACTTAATGCCATGAAAAGGACCTAGGCCATATTATTCCTGTGAAATCCAAAGGGTGGGATGTTACGCTAACATTAGATCAGAAATTGAGTCCACTTATACCAACAAACGGCAGAGACAGACATTAACTTCACACAAATTCATCTGGAGCAAGACCAGGCTCCTGAGCTCTGGGGGTCTGATCCTGGGCCGTCCTTCTGAGCGCACCAAGTTCTCACCAGATCAGCACACTTTGCTGTCGCTGGCCACCAGCCCACTCTAAACCGCGGCTACGGAGCGCGGACAACAGGACGCAGACTGCAGTTTACTTAATGGCCTCAGAGAGGTGTTGTTAATAACAATGATGTTTGGTTCATTCATTTGAGGTTGTGTTACTGTGTTCACAACATAAAACCATTTGTGAGCCGCCCTTCATGTGGTGTTTACAACTTCGTAAGTGGAAATTTTCTGGAAGCTTTGAGTTCAAGAGCTGTGACGTGTTTGTTGGCATTTTCAGAAATGATGCAGGCCGTGGACGTTAATACTTCTACCTTGGTCAGTTAATATATATTATAGTTATAGTCATAATTTTATGATATGTCTGAGGAAAATTTTGATATTCCCAATACTATTCCTTTACATTTCCTGCATTAAGCGACCCCTTTGTAGCTTGCTAAATCGTTGCCTTGATGGCCTCTAAATGCCGACTGTAGCATTCTTGTTGCTGTTGCCTAGCAGCGGTGCTCTCACGACTTAACCACTTCAGCTCCAAGCATGTCGTGGACACGACTTCCCATGTCGTAACTACAAGCTCACAAGTTCCATTTGAACGCAGCCTTTCCAAAAGTCACATACTGAACCTTAGAGAACAATATTCCTGATTACATGGACAATATAATTGCAACTAAAGGTGAGCCCACTGCTAGAACTTATTCACATGTCACGGGTCAGAGAGAAGGGCCCAAGACAAAACTCCATTTCTGCAGTGTTTTGGGAGCCGTTGTCCTGCCTCTGCAGCTGGGATGAAGCCACTTCACTCCTTGTTGAGATTACTGCCAGGCACACACAGGGGCCATTAACGCTGAAAAGCCACTGCCCCACCTCTTCCCCAGCGCTACCCTGGGAGCCACAAACTCCATAATGGCTGCCACTCTCTGAATTAATGGTGCTCACCGGCCGTATGAAAAAAAAAAAACAAACGTGATTTTAATTATAGGCCTCGGTGATACCAGAGAGGGAAAGTGAAAGAGAGCGGTGGGGAAACCTTTTGTGCCTCCAGAGGCTTTGCAGCCGAGCTAATTCAAGCTTTCAAAGATGCCACTCTTGAGAATAACAGTTTTACCACAAGTGAATTAAAATAGCAAATTATCAAAGGCAGCTGAAGCCTCTAAACTTCAGCTGTCTCTCTAAAGCCTTACTTTTTTTTTTTTTTTTTTAGCAAAGACAAAATACAAATTGTGATCAAATTTCTCAAATTTTTTGGAATTATGTTTTTTTCAACTTTTATGAAGGTGAAGTAGAGCTATAATAAGGTATTTGTTCGTCATCATACCATGTCATTTTGTCTTTATGTTATTGATTAATGTTGCTGTTCCCTGCAGATTGTGAAGCAGTGATCAACAATTTATTAATCCAAGAAGTTTCACTGTTAGCTAGACTTGGACTTTAATTAAACTGCATTTTGAAACAGAAACTTGAAAAAAAAATCCAGACTTTTCTGTATTTGGTTCTGCAGAGGACTGATGCTGCAGGCCGACAACAGGCTCAGGATGTCCATCTGCCAGTTCTGTAACAGTATCTAAGCGGAGATGGACAGGCAAAGTCAGCGCCTAAATGTCCATAATTCTCTGTCAGCAGTTGGCAGAGGGTTTCTTATTTTGTGTTTATGAGTTTAAAGGGGAAGTTCATCCAAATTGTTCTTACCTAAAGTGCTCCCACCTAATTTAACGATCACCAGCTCTCTTCTGTAATGGAATTACGTGATGGCCCACCAGCAGATGGAGACATAAAATTGTATAATTTTAAGTGTATTTAATAGTCATTCATTGTGCAAAATAAGAAAAATACTTCAAGTTACTGTTGATGTTTTGCACATGTTCATTTTGTTGATACTGATGATGTGCTGAAATCATCGTGCATCCCTACTAGATTGTTCCATTACACTGGAAAGAAGACAACTTCTGTATGGCTAGTACCTATAACACTCGGCAACAGGCACCAAAACAATCTAGAGTGACAAAAAGCACGACAAGTTAGAAAAAAATATGTGTTTTTGACTTAAGGGTTAACTGTCCTTATAAACTTTGAAGCAGTGGCCAAATCATGTCGGCATACTAATAAAAAGACCCTAATTTGGTGCAAAGTTAAAGTTTTTTTATAACTGATTGGTAATGGGTTTTGTGCATAGGCAACCTGAGGTTCAACGTGAAGAAAAATGTTTACAATGTTTACAAATTGTATTTTTTTGTCCAATTTTGGAGTTTCATTCACTGTTTCATCTACACATTGTAGATTTCTAAACAGGATTTTAGGGGGTGGCTCTTCAGCATAAACCATTAACAAGGTTTTCCACATTAAAGCAGAAGTATTAAAAAGAACACATCCCTCAGAGAGCAGGAGAGACAGCCAGTCCATTGAGCATCCCTTTCACCTGAAACCTAAGAAGCACCTCTTAAAGAGAGTCACTTGCAATCAGAAAGCCTCCATTTAATTACAACACACAGGAAATTACCGAGTGAATAGGTCAGGCGCTGATAAGAGGCTGAGCCCCGGGGATGACAGCTCCTGAAACCCGAGGAGACCCAATCTCAAAGCAGACTTATCACAAAGGCCAAGTCTGGAAGCCTGACAATCTGATTGTACTGTCATCCAGATTCATAATTAATATATTTATCAAATTAATCGCTGAAAAGAGCCCTGGCCTCCTGAACAGTAGGCAGATTCATTTGCCACTGGCTCGGCTTACCGCTAATAACAGTGTTGTCAGGGAAATAGGCCCAGAGTGGGTCGATGCCCCAGACGTCATGACAGACAAATTGCTCATCTGTGTAGAGATGATATGGGGAATTTAGAGAGTGAAAGAGAGAAAAAATGTCATTGTTTGGTGACAACCACAATTGCACCCTTGTTTCAGATTGTGAGTACCAAGTTGGGGAAACATGAAAGGGGCATTTTGTGTTTGGGCAGAGCTGAAAATGCCTGTTGTTATACCTGTGGTTTTACAAATCACTCATCAAAGGTTCTGTCACTGCCATATGTTGTTCAAGTGAAAAAAAAGTTTATAGTATTTCATCACCTAAATGAAAATGAAAAAGTATTATATGTCACTGAGCCCTAACAGCTAACACATATAGCTCCACCCAATCTACTAAATGTTTTTGAAAATAACGGAAATGTGTAGAACGAGTTTTTATGTGTGTTTATCTGGATATACAAAATACACAGTGAAATACAAATTTACAAAGTTAGGTTTGCACAACTGCAGTAGTACTTGAGAGTATAGTGATACAGTTCAAAATGCCCTTAACTGAGCTCAGAAATTCAATAAATCTTCTGTTCCTTGGGCAATTAATTAATATCCAAAGAGCTATATTTCAGTAAATTCTGGCAATGATTTTTCTCTGAGTTATCATGCTAATTAATAAACAAATGCTGACAACTTAAGCTGCTTAGCCAATTTAACCAATCTCTTTTCAAACCGATCTAAGATCTTAATTTGTTGGTCTCAACAAGAAAAATCACGGTTAATTAAATTTGCACTTAAAGGAGAGGTTTACATTTTTCAATTGAAAATGTTTTTGGTCACTGTAATTGATCTTTCTGTCTATGCTAATGTAAGTAACAAAAAATGTTTGTATGAAAACGTGAGCTGGTTACAGGCTGTTAATATTGTGCATGTTGGCTCACTGTCATGGCTTACTGGGTCACTTTTATGGAAGTGAGACATCATTAATGAAATTACCTGAGTTTTTCTTACTATGACAAGTCAAATTATCAACTGTGGAAAAGGTCTATGTTGACATCCACTTTGTTATATCGCAAATGCAAAGGCTTTCATCATTGGGCCATAAATTCAGCCACCATCATTCACCAACAAATAGTGACTAAGCAGATATATATATAAATTAGGATCAATGCTTTAAAGTCATTTTAATACAAAATTCCCCCAGAAAGAAATAGGCTAGGATAGGATTAATTTTATCAAACCCTTAATGGGAAAGTCATTTGCCACCATGGTCAACATACAACAAGATGTAAGACAAGTAAAGTAAAACATACAACAATAAATATAGCACCAGGAATACTCACTGAAGGAGTGTAGTAATCCATAGTCCATACAACTGCCTCTGAAAATGAAAGAGAGAGAGAGAGAGATAAATAAATAAAATATAATAACAATTAAAAAATCATATTAAACTACAGGCAGAGGGAATAAAAGGCTCATTCTGTCAGAATAAATGTATAGTGATCATTGTGTATTCTATTTAAATCAATATTTTATTGTGCTTTCGAAAGGTGTTCGAATGTAATTATTAACTTAATGTGAAGATTTCTACTGTAAAACGGTGCCACAGTAAGAGATGCCTTAACCAAAGAATGTACAACGGGTCACCTGAGCCACACAACCACATTAGCATTGGCTCCACGAGGCTCTCGTGTAACCACAGACCGACACAAACATCTGAACTGCAGCCTTCTCAACAGAAAGAGCAGAGTTTCAGTCAGCCAGGAAGATTTTTGTAAGCTAAAGCAGGAAGGGTTCAGTTAGTTCAAGTGGTCCTCTGTACCGCATAAACTATATGTTGTTTGTTGCAGTTATGTATATGTACATGAGTATATGTATGTGTAAGTTTGTAGTTGTTTCAGACAGAGTCTTGAAGCACCTCAACCCCTCTACAATTGTGTAAAGCTTCAAGCAATGGAAATTAAAAAAGAGAGTTGAAATTTAATACGAGTAATATAAATAAAAGATTTCACAGATTTTTCAGCATCAGTTGTGATGTTAATGTTGTCATTGAGAACGGAGTGGCCTTTAATAGAGCGGACCTTTCCTCTATCAAACACATCATGTCACCCCTTGTTTTGTCAGAGCTAATTACAAATTGGACACATATGGTTCAATTTAGACCGCTAATGAGAATCTTGGAGAGCTGCTGGGTGAGAGTGAAGGGGCCCCTTTTGTCTGTCGGATTCCCATCTGGGCCCCTGAAAAGCATGAAATGGACCGTAATCACTGGTCATCAACCGAGGTCATCACTAACTGATTGTGGAGCTGTAATTACATGATAAATGTCTGTATTACACATAAAGAGACACACTTTCATTTATTAGAGTCTCCACGTAACATACTGATCAAATGTAATTCAGAGTCCTACAGAATATCTTTTTAATAGTATTATTATTTATCATTTGGCGCATGAACTATACAATATATTTTGATACTGAATTACTTTATACTGCCGTACACACACCTCTCTGGCTCTGAGGCTTTAGAATTGACTCAGTGTTAGATGACTTTTATTGTCTTGTTTAATAGCAGCCTGTAGATGGCAACACTAAGCTTCTCCATTCTTTATATACAGTAGTTGTAGTAATTGTTATCACTGTAGAAATATTTCAAATGGAAAATCTGAAATCTATGATATTTAGTTGCAGACAATACAATGTTTATCTTTTTTGTCTGCCTTCATTGAGATGCCACTTTACCAAATAAAATAATATAAAATAAAATAAAATAAAACATCATAAGAGATCATAAGCATTTAAAACTTCCCAGGGTGAAATGCAAACGAAAATGTTAAAATGTAATAAAGCTGTACTGTGTGAGAAGGCAAAATAACACCAGCTAATTTCTATTTTTGTTTATAGTTGGAAGAAACAGAGCTTAGAACTTGAGGGGAGACAGCATCTCATGATCAAGAAACATTTTTAGTAAGTTTTCTCAAATGCTGTGTTTAAATATGCACGTGAAGTATTGTCTAATAAAATCTGCTCTGATTTGCAGCGATCGCCAATGCAGAAATATGAACACTGGATAAAGGCAGACTCAAAACTCATGCTGAAATTTTAAGAATCAGATGTTTTTATGGAGGGGAATTTCAATATCTCTTTTTATCACTCCATAAATCTGAAAACACTGTCAACAACACTGACAAACACTGGGGGGAAAAATATCTATTAGGCCTACTTTTTAGTAATACAATATTCCATAAAAGTATGAGAAAAAATCTTATTTTGAGAAAATGGCTTTTAAAGATATGTATTATAAAATGTCAAAAAGTTTGAAAATAAAAATAAGACAACAAAGATGCAACAGGTTAAAAAATTTAACCTAATCACCAAGAAATTTCTCTAGATGATTACTTATTGTATGACAACTATTTTTTTGTATTACAGGTTTTCTGAAACTATGCAAATGAGGCATTCTCTGACCAAACATTTGCTTTTTGGATAAATTAATAAAGAAATCTTAACTTAAATAAACCTAAAAGTCTATTTTATACATTTTCATCCCACTAGTCTGACAGAAGACATCTCATGGAAGCAAAAGTCATCAAAAACCTCAAAACTGACCAATGCTTGAAAAATGTTTTCGAATGTGGTGTCTCGCTTTACAGGGGCTTCCTAAAAACAATGAATGCTCAACTACAGTATCTTCTCTTGTTTTTCTTTGTAATAATGTTGTTTTAACATGTTGTCCTCCTCAGTACTTATACAGTTGGTGTTTACGCTGTCTGTCAGCAGCGAGTTGAGGTCCTTTCCCACAGTGAGAGCTCGGCTGGTTCAGCTCTGCAGGCTGAATGGACCGACTCTTCACCGCCAACGACTGCACCCGGCAGGTAGAGAAGGCTTTTCAGCAGGGCCAGCCTGCATCAGTCAACTTAGTTAGAGGGCTCTCTCTGTAATTGCCAACTATTACAATGCGTGGCACGAGGGGTTCAACACTATTTTCAAACACGATGAAATGGCATCAAGGCCTCCTCTCACATCCAGTGATAATTGAACAATTAAACTTTAGCATACAAATTACCTCTTCATACAGCATAACTAATTACTGAGGCAGGCCAGTCACAAAGAACGCTCTCCGAGGTCGATGCTAAATCTGTTTTTCACACTTTCATGCTTCATTTTTGAGCCCAGGTTTAACTGGGTTTATAATATCAGTGGGAATTGTTAGTTATTCAGTTTTGGTAGTAATTTTGCATTCAGCAATTTAGCAAAAAACACATCTAAAGGGGTTATTTTACCTCAGTCTTATTTTGCAAAACCTCTTCTTAGCACCCATGCTTTTTCAGGTGAAATAGCCCTAATTATACAGGTGATTGAGACCCAGGACCATTTACTTCAGGTCATCCAGCTGCAACCCCTATTAAACATCTTGATTAGACAGGATTTAAATCACCCGGTTTGATTGGGGCAGTTAAGCTCTTTATACTCTTCACTGTAAAATGCTAATTCTCTCCAAAAAGGAAACGGGCAAGAATCCTCTGAGAGCATATGGAGAATCTCTCACATTAATAATTCAAAGGAAATGAGCAAAAATTAGTGAGCAGAGCATCAGCGATGTCATGTAGCCATTACTTCTGCAAATGAGATATTTGATTTGAAGGACTGAAAATGGAAATATCGTCTGCGTAAAAAATTATTAGATTTTTTTTTTTTTTTTTACTGCACTAGAAACTGAATATACCCAGCTTGTACAAGTCGGATACATGAAACTCATACTGCTATCACTCTCCAGATTATGTTTGTTTCTTTCCACTAAGGTTACCAAGCTCTCTATACAATGGTGGCTAAGGCCCTTAAGTATGAACTCTGATGCCTAATTACACTTTAGAACCCTCAGCCCCACTCACACAAACAAACACACACACACACACACACACACACACACACACACACACACACACACACACAAAGTGGAGCTCTTTAGGTGCATTGGGTGAAAATGACATTAACGCATGTTGGAAGCAAAGCTTCAGGAACCACTTGAAACACACCATGGTCCTGGAGAGGGCCTTTATCTTAGCCCATGACAAAAGGCTGAAGGCAACAACACGAGTCTTGCAGCAGCAGTTAGTAAAACAATGCCAAAATAAGCAGTTGCTAACTCATCTGCAAATGCTTCTTTTGGGCATTTAGTGAGCCGAATGCCTAAAAGAACAGAAAATGTAGTCTCTGTAAAGTTTGCGCGAGACAAACATGCACTCCTGACAATGTTTGACACCATCAGCTTCCCCTCTGTGGACAGTCAGAGATGAGACAGATTACAAATTTGATATTAGCTTCAACCGAAAAGGCCAAACTAGGAGCACAAGGCGCATTTAATATCTAAACGTGGCTGCTCACACACACGAGTCATTTGCAAGTTCCAATACAAGATGATTATATGTGTTGATACGTGAAGGCAGGAGATGAAAATGATTGGAAATGTATCACGAGGCGGTGATTGTGGACAATATTAAACTGCACAAAGAAGCTTTTGTTCACGAATTCCTGCGGCAGTTCAGCCAGTATTGCCTCTGCTTTAATTTAATATCTATTTATTTTACTCCATTGTATGGGTTTTATTGAGGTTGCGCCTGCTTTATCGCCCCGATCTCAACCAGAAGTGAAGGTCAGGAGAGGCAGAGTGCCTCTGTTTATTGGCTTCCATTGAGCCCATATGAGCTGATTTGGCTATCTGCTCTTGATATTAAGCTCTTTCATGGTATTTTGTGCTATCCGGATATTGTTTATCACCACATTGAGATATTCTGTGTGTATTTACTGCTGAATTAAATATTCTTCATCACTTTTGTAATATCCTCTCTGTAGGCCCGTGCAGGATGTGAGAATCCTGCTGAGGGTGCAAGCAAACCCCTTATGTAGACTATCTACAAGCTCAGGGAGAAAAAAAAACACAGAATATATTTCATCAGTGTCTTCCCATGAAATGTAAAATCTTATTATCTTCAGCCAACTAGACTAAACTTTTCTACATTTTTGGAATGAGTTTGCATTTTGTACTCTCAAGGGTCACATTTAATCAAATAATAATTGAATCCATTAATTTACCCTCTTGCATAGATTTATCACAACATTAATCATACATCTCAGAATTAATTGGATTATATACTGAGCAAAAAATTAAAGCGGCACTTTTGTTTTTGATCTCATTTGCACAGGTTTAAGTTAAAGATTTAAGACTTTATCTATCTATCACAGATGTGTTCAAGTCTGTGTTAATGAGGGTTTCTCCTTTTCCAAGATATCCATCCACCTGACAGGTGTGCTGATTAAATATCATGATTAGTGCACAGGTGTGCTTTGGTATGGTCACAATTTAAGGCTTCTCTTAAATGCGCAGTTTGATCACACAACACAATGCTAAAAAAAAAGGAACAAAATACAAATGTTACATTATTTAATATTGATTTATTTTTAACACCGCTTAGTACCCATGTTGTTTAATTCTGTGTTAGAGGCGAGTTTGCTACGGTCTGCAAGCTTTAATAGTTCTTTTAGTCTGAAAATTACATGAATAAGCATTTCTATTAAATGTCAAAATCATAAAAACACATGAAAAATAGCCATCACTGCTCATGCTATGTGTGCTTTGTGTTAATGTTTGCTGCTGTTGGTTGCTAAGCGAGAGTCTGTCTCCACACTGCGGGGCCTCCTTCAGCATGGTGGTTGTGAGTGTTAATGTGCTGCTAAGTTGTTTTTAAATAGTCGGACTTCAACTCTGAAAAATAGCAGATTTTTTTCTTAAAGGCATTTAATTATTTTTTCATTTTTTTTATTTTTGCTTCGCCTTGACATTAATTCAGAAAAACATTTTTTTCCTCAGGAGCCATTTAAAAAAAAATAAAAAAAATGCTTTGCTCAGACTTCAATTCAGAAAAACAGAACATTTTTTTTCATGCAACTTTTTTCCCAGAATTCTGATATTATATTTAGGTTCATTCAGAGAAAATAAAGGGGCGTATTTATATCTAATGGGAATGCATTATGCTTCAAAAGCTACAGAGCAGATCAGCTGTTAAATGGACCTCACAGTAGAGTTATTTTCTCAGATGGAGATAAAAAGTTTTAATCACATAGCAAGATATGCTTAATCTTCATCACAGTAAGTAGTTTTGAAACTTGATTGCAATCTACTGCAAATCCTCGTTTACAGCTACTTACATATGAATTTCACTGCATGCATTTCACATGTACTTGTACTAATTGTGAAGTATTTTTACACTGTGCTGTTGTGTATTTCTTCAGCACTTGTCAGGCTGTTTCACAGTCCAAAGCATCATCTGAACATCCCTTCAAAATAACATCGCTCTCTAAATGCATCACGCAAACACCACAGGACCGGGTGACGTGCTCTGACGTCATGTCCCAGTGGGTGAAATGTGATGCTGCACATGGCGCACGTGGTCTGTTGTTTACTTCTTCCAGGAACATTGGACGGCTGCTGCTGAAGAGCAGAGGAGGGGGGGGCGGTGACATTGTGAAACAGCATTCCTGGATAGAGTTACATTGCTCAGCATTTGGAAAGAGACCGACACTAACGCCAGGAAAATGTCGAGCTGAATTCCCTCATTTTTCCTCTTGAACGGCTCTTTAAACAGCGCGAGACTTCATCAGTATGTATTGTTTTGCTTCGGAGCTCGTGCCAGTCGTGTCTGTTGCTCTTTGTTCTCTCTGCAGGGTCCTCAAGTTCAAGCGTTTAGTGTAGTCAACAAAGCTGTAAAACCTGAATGTCGCATGTTAGCATGTCTTCAGGATGCTTTCATAGCATAGCAACAATGTTTAAGCAATAGAGATAGAGTTTTACGTTGAAATCGTTTACTTTAACCTGTTGGATTTTGCCAAAACAATGTTTAACACTGTAATTTAAATGCCATGTTGACATCATTTTGACAGTACTGCAGTATGGAACAAAGGAAACATGAAACTATGCATGTATTTAGACAAAGTATGTCCTTCTGCTGTATTGTTTTTACTGTATATAGTATACTTTTATGGGACTTAACTTTTTTTCGGCAACCTGTAGAGCTATTCGTAAGTCTAAAATTGTTTTGATGCGAGTTGCCAAATGTTGGGGGTATTGGCCGTAGAGATGTTGGCCTTTTCTTGAATATAATGGAACTAATTGGCACTCGGCTTGTTGCTACTATTTTGTTTTTTTATTTTCAGATAAAAACTAGAATGCCTCAGCTTGGAAGCCTGTTTACCCAGTTTAATCTCAGCTCCAAAGCTTCAGAAAGTGCCCAAGGCCAGAGCGCACATCAGACACCAACACTACCTGACTTTATACAACATGTCAGGTAAGTATTGAGTTAAGTATTTCATAAAACACGACTCAATATGCAGTAGAAAGGCACAATTATTTGTTGTGCAAGCGAGTGCAAGATGACCAGACCATTAAATGCTTGTGCTGGTGAATGATGTAATGTGAGTTTCTCATCCTGAAACAACATGGAAGTAGGCTGGTAACAAACAATCTCATACTAACACTAAGTTAAAATATATTTATGATGACATTTTAGGCTAGAATAAGGCAATGCAGTAACAGAATCTTGGTTCATATTTGATCAGCTCTGCTTAGTCTGTTGGACCAACTTCGACTTCTATTTACACACACCAGAAAACAGTATGGCACCCAGTTCTTGTTCACAAATTCTCTTATTATAGCCAAACAATACACAAACACATGTTTCTGAACAAATGTTAGGTGAGAAACAAGAAAAACTGTAACTGAATCTTGGTTTCTTTTTGCTCAGTATTGCCTAGTTTTACAGTTTGATCTGACTTTGAAAGACAGAGAGAGAGAGTCCTAATGCAGAGATAAAATCTTTAGTTTCATCAACAACCCTAGAGCCATTGAAATACCAATCTGGTACTGATGAACCAGCAGAAAATGATCACCCAATTCTTTGCCTTACCTCTACAGTCGCTGGTGGATTTGGGCTTCTTTCAGCTCATTGGTTTGATTCTACCGCTGACACTGCTCTTACAACCTCACAGTTTTCCCTATAATAGGGCCATAAATGGATAACCCTGCTGTAACCTGGCCAGCACCAAACAGCAGATAAAGTTAGTAACTAGTTGGTCAATATAGTGAAACATTTGGCAAGAGCCAGATGTTTCCTTCAGCAGTTGGTTGAGACTGAAATAGAGCAAAAAGGAAAGAGAACATTGGACTTATATTGGTGGGATGGATGGAAACATGACCCCAAATTGATGTTTGTGTCTGCTGGACATGCCATCACGTTTGCTGTAAAAAGTGTAACATAATGACACAATATGTCACTGTTGTGTTTGTGGCTTGTTTCACTGCCCCCAACAGTCTAACAAAATCAGTAAACACATGGAGAGATTGTCTTGTCATTGCAGGGACATATGACATAAATACATTAAAATGAGGGGCCTGGCCAATTATTGGGGCCGATATTTGGCATTTTGCCAATAATCTGTAAATGTATTTTATTTTAATGATCGACAATAAAATTAATTAATTAAAAAGTGCACAGACAGTGTCAGCATGGGAGGAACTTTTACTTGGTAAAACCTCAGAAAACTCTTTTTATTTATTAATTTTTTTATTTAACTTTTCACTTGACTTGAAAAAAAGTTTTAAAAAATTTAACTTGCTGTATATGATGTTGAATGTTTCAGTTTTGATTAAACATTTGCTAAAGGCTTTTAAACTAAGTTTTGTGTTGGAGTTTATTATATTGTAAATGCTACATACTGACAGAAAGATTTTCGTTTTGTAAACACATACTGGTTTCAAATATCGGTTATCAGACTTATTAACTACTAATAATCAGTATCTGTAGTGGCCCTAAAAATAAAAAAAAACGGCCGACCCCTAACTAAAACAACAGTGTAGATTAGAACACAGTAGAAACAGATACAAACACAGGAGGCTATAGTGACTAAAAATACATTATATTGCTTTTTCTATGCTTTTCTTTACTGTAGGAAACTCACCGGGCTGAGAAAAGAGGATGTTTACAGCAATCTGCGTATCCCCGACCAGTTTAAAACCATCAAAGACGACATCAGTATTGTTATCCTCACAGGTTGGTATCTAGAACAAAATGGCATTTCATTTTAGAGCTTAGTAATAATACTCCTTCAAGGCTAAGTTACATTTGAGTGAGCAATGAAACCTTCTAACATCCTTTTTCAAAAAACACACATTCAGACCGAGTAGTAGAAGGAAACGCACAGGTGTCACTAAAAACACTTACGATGGGTTAAGACAGTTAACCCACAAGACTGTTAAGACAGTGAGCCAGAATCCACAACACCAGCACACTCAATCTGATGCAGTGAAATGAAATTCAGCCAACCTTATATTTATTATTTCCTACAGTCACATGTGCAAATGCCTTCATTACATTACATTACAGATTTCTTTGAAAATGTCCCAAAAAAGTTTTTTTTCCAATTTATTTAAAATTTTTTTTTACATGATTTAAGTAATAGGTATGTATTTTCAAAAGTAATATTTATTTGTTTCATAACATGTCCCTTATAGTGGACATCCGGTCAATCATTTCCACAAAATGTACATTACAGTGCAGTACACTAATGTTATATAGTTAAATTCACTTTTAATACATGTAATATTAAAGATGTAATGCATGATTTTGACCCATTATACATAATATGTGTGTGTGTTTGAGCATATCATCTCTGTTTATCCTCTGAGAAATCTTAATTAAGTAAGGGAAACTGCAGAACTCTAGTTTGTGTGTCAGCTCTAATCTCAAATGGGTGCTGAGTGTCAACAACTTTTTCTTCGGGCCTCTCCTCATCTGATATGTCCTCCTCTGAACATTAAACATCCTGCTCTACTGCCCGGCTCTGGGGCTTTTTTTTTTCCATTTCCTGATAACAGTTGAAAATAAGAAAACACAAGTCCCACGGTCCCCCACAGAAGACATGGATTCAAATTTGTATTTCGAAAGGCTTTAAATTAACTTAGACTTCCAAAATCTTGATATATAATTTAGACTCTCATGAATAAAAAAACATCCTCATGAACAACAAAAACAATACATATTTACAAATTTGTACACTTATTGCCTTTACTGCCATAAAACGTGTTTTTACAATTCCGCCACATAAGATGTTTTCTTCTGCTCACACTCTCATGTTTGCTACATCACTAAAAAAGCCCAGGATGTGCTTTTCACAGTGCATTAAGTCTCAAATAGGCTGCATGTAAGATGTTTAAAAATAAAACCCCCCGCTGAGGACAAAAATGAATTGCTGGGGCTCAGGAGGATATTTGAGTCAGTTAATGCTGTCCAATGCTAATTCCCATCCAGTCATTTATATAGGTAGAAATCATTTCACTAATTTATTAACAGAAATAATATTGTATATCTCAATATATATTTCAACTGTGATACTAAAGTTCATGTTCAGATACCAGTTTTTCATTCTAAACTTGAGTATCTGCCGTATTGAGTACCGATCCAATACTACTGCAATAAAAATAAATTAACAGCTGTGTGCTACTTATCCTGTATGGCTGTGAAATGATTGCATCATTGTTGTATGGCACAGCTCAGGTTAAACCCTTTGTGAAACATACATAAAAGCATACAGTGAATGAATGCTTTCTTTTATCCAGTGTAAAATATTGACAAATTGCAGACATTTTTCTATGACAGACGTGACACTGTTTACCAGAAGTCGATCCTTCTTTGTTGCTCTAAAACAGTAGTTTCCAGTGGCTGCATGGTGCACGCTGGTTACTGTTTTAGAGCAACAAAGAATATTTTATTTCCGGGAAAACTGCCATTTTGTCCATGTTGTATTATGTTGTATGTAATGTAATTATGTTGTATCAGATCAGTGCATAGACTTGCAAATACCAGATGCAACAATTTAGGCAGAATCAGAGGCACTTTTGATACTAATATCAGAATAACTCTAATAAAATGATATATACTGTCACAGAGGAATTTATCTATTTTGCCTTGAGGCCTTTAGTATATTAGGTATTAAACTAGAGTTCTGAGTCTGTAAATCCTCATAAATGTTTTTTCTTTTTACTAAAGGCCAGGGGATCTTCTGCATCGATGTTAAACCCTGGAGAGGCACAGTGTCCGCTCAAAACCAGAACTGGCACGTGCAAGTGAAAGAAGAGGACCAAAACTTTACCAATACCTGCATTGAGCAGATTGAAGATCCCCTCAAAGCTATCATGGTAAAAAAAAAGACACATTCAGCTGGAACGTTGAAATGCCATCATAAAAACCTAAATGTCAAACTGTCTGGCACACTCGTGTCCAAGGTCCAATCAATTGTCCAGCACATTGTTTTCATCCGAACTCCAGCCGGGTTAAGAGATTCTGAGTCACCATAACAATTTATATGGAAATTTCAAACACTACAGCGGGGCTTCCTAAACTTCCCAAGTGGTCGCTCTTCATTTGAAAGGCCATAATTATGTTCAGGGGAGGGAGGGTGAACGCAGGCAGGTGCCTAAACACAGCTGTCACCTTCTGTGCCCGGGTCTGTTTGGAGTCATTCATTTCCATCTCTATAGATGCCCAATTTGGGCAGGGAGCTTGATAGAAGAGTCCGATGATGGCAAACACACACTGCATTATTTAAATAGTTCTGCTTAAATTGGACGAATTAACTTCATTAACCTACACAAAGCAGATACAGCCCAGCCGTCTGTGCCAATTTAAAGTTGTATAATTCCTTTAAGTGGGTCCTTTTTAGAAAATGAAAAGTGGACATCTGCCTCAATGTGTCTTTTCAGTCATTATATAACTGTTTAACACAGTGGCATCCTGTGTAAATGTTAGCGCATGCTTACAAATTTCGTGATTAAAAAACTCTTATTGCTGAAATGATCAGCTGATTAATTCATATCAGCACAAAATGTATGAACAACAGTTCTGATAGCTGAGTATTTCTGTTGATTGGACAAACCAAGCTATTGTAAGTCATCACTTTTTGCTCTGTACAATACTTTTTGTCTACACTTTGCTTTAAAGAAACCCAAGGTTTTTTTTTCTTAAATATCAGCTTTTAATTTAACAAAAGAATCAGAATTTCACAAATGTTAAAGGGTACCTGTTATGCTTTTCCATATTTTGTGTCTTGTATGTAGTGTTACGATGAAGGATGTTCATATGAGACATGCCCATAGTTTCAAATAATGAGGTAAACGTATGTAAAAGTAATCTCTGTGAGCAAAAACCTCAGTCATCAGACTGCTCTGAATACTCCGCTTTCAAGGTTTTTTTCTACTCTGGCTTAAGTATGACATCATAATGTGCCAGATTTCATTTTATGGTCATCTGCTCCTGTCAGCCTACAGCTCTAAATGAAGCTACATTATAACATCAGGGAAACAAAAACTTTGTTGCCGTTGTTGTTACTTTCTTTCTAATCTGGGATCAGATTGGAACATGTCTAGTTGTGTTTCGAAGCTCTTATTTGTGATTTTTTTTTATTTACAGTAGAAAGTACCGCTCTTTTCCCAATAATAATTTACGATTGCAAGTGCATCATTAAAGTACATATAGCTACATGCTAACTTCCTGAATACATGTTAAATTTGTCAGCTATGTTGTTATTTCTCCCTAAATTCGGATCATATTCCTGCGGGAACATGTCCTGTTGCGTTTAGACGTTTTTATTGTTCATTTTTAGCTGTCGAAAGTGCCGCTACTCTCCATGAGAGTCATGCCTGGCTGCAGTTACACTGCTAAGATACACAAAGCTACATGCTAACATCAGAGAAACATGTAATTTTGGTTGTTAATGATAACAAGGCAGAGCAGACTGGGCTTTTTCAGGAGGGGCACTAAAATGTAGCGTTTGAGACAGAGGGTGATTACAGGTGTTCAGACAGTATGAGGAAAAAACAACTTTGCCTTCAAAACTAGTCCATAATCAACAGAAAATATAAAGTAGAGGTTGCCTGATCAAAGAAAAAGTAAAAAAAAAATAAAAGTAATAAAACAGACGACAACTATAACCCGACATTCAATACCAGCTGTCAGTACTGCTATGTCTTGATGCTACAGGCATATTTTACTCAGTACCAAAAAAGTATTGATTGGTACCTGGCTCTAGCTACGGCCATTTTCACTGTTTTCTTCTAATCCAACATTTTCTTCGTCCCCTTTAGACCAAGACGGCTAATTTATGTGGCCATTTGAAGAGGAGTGGAGTGTCTGTGCGCCAAAGCCTCTTCTTCCCCAGGGTTGTCTTCCTCTCTCCAGACTGTGAGCTGGATGAGGAGCTGAGGAAGAGGAGGGAGCTGGTCTCCCACAGCCAGATAGACGACTTCCTCAGGTCTTTCAGGGAGGGCTACATGGCCTGGATATCAGATGCACTGACTCCGTCTTGGCTCTCTGGTAAGTAGGTCCTCAAATAATATACTATAAATCAATATTTGATTTTTGATTGGATGCACAAATCTTTATTTTATCGTGTTAGTTTTGTCTATTATTGAGGTCTAAAATGTGAATAAATTTGTTTTAGTGGATCGATTGTTTCATCCTGTGTCCAAATCAGCTTGATACAAAAATAGAATGAAACAAACTGCTGCACAAGCATGAAAAAAAATAACACTTGGTTCTTGTTATTTCATCACATTTTCAAAATTAAAAACACTTGTGTCAAGAATATTCAGATAATGTTGTTTTTCTGGATTGCAATGCTTTTGTATGCCTTATTCTGTCTTTTAAAACAGCCATTAAGTTTTGGAAAGAAGACGCTGACCATAAATGTCAATGTCCTGAATTAAAGTTTTAAAGGGGACCCTTGTTGCATGTCCAACCATCTTTCTCTCCCCTCACTTCCTGTCATCTCTCTCCTGATGACTCAGCAAAAACGACATGAAATGCAGGGAAAATACTCTAAAATAATAACTATAATCTTAACTTTAATCTCATTTTTCTCTCATTTTAAGGTGAGACTTTTAGGATTCGATAACTTGACTTTTGCCTTTTTTTTCGTCCTGCAGGTCATCTGTCATACAAGCAGATGGAGTCAGTGCGGGAGGTCCTGAGGCGGGTGGGGACGTGGGATCTGGTGCGTCTGCACTGTGGCGAGCAGCTGAAAGGAGACTACCGAGGCTGCCAGTACATCGCTCTCAACAGACAGGAGACCGACACGCTCGAGTTTTCCAGAGTCAGGACCCTGTCAGCTGATTCGCTGTGGGCCCTGCTCGGACACACGCCTCAGGTGAGTCAACTGCGCCGGCTCTGATAAGCCATCAGGACCAGAGGTACGGTCTGTAAATGAGAGCTGAATGCCATTTCAACAGCTCCAAATAACAACCAGACCAGCAGGTGGCAGTAGCACTTTAGACAGTAGACTGTCAGTTTCCAAGTATTCCCCTCTTGGTCAGGGAGCTGGAAAAACAAAGGTTTGATTGAGGCTCAAGATTGCAAAACATCACAGCAATTTTACAGTTATTTGAGAACAATTAGGGGCTTTTTAATTATAAATTGGTTGGACATTACTGTATAAACACTAGGCTAAATGATTACAATGCAATCTTGGTCAGAGACATTCAACTATAGAGAATCTCACATTTAAAAGTCTTTTACTGACCCACAGAGAGAAGATTTATTATCATCAAACCTAATTATATGTTTTAATTATTTGAAAGCAAAGCAGTTGGACTCATAACGGTCATTTTTAGAGATAATCTTTGTTTCACAATCTAGAAAAAGCTGAAGGCTTTTTAAACTGTTTTTTTTCCCCATTTGTGCCAAAAAGACTACATTTAGTACGATCAGGAAAAATGCCACAACATTTGATCTGTTGCTCTAAAGTCTTGAAATCTGGTATAGTTTTACTTATGGCAAGTCTCTAACAGCACAACTTTGGAAAAAAAAAACAAACTTTTTTTTAGATCAAATGAAAAATTACACTTTTATCACACTTTTTAATCAAAAAGAGGAAAATTACGGTTTCTCTATTGATTTAATTTTTTTACTCTGCATATCTTTGTTCAACTTATTATGTGGTCATAGATACTAAATACTAGATTGCGCTCTTAGTTGTTTTTGAGATACTTTGGACACACTGAGTCACATTTTTTTCTTAAAATGCATAGAAATATTTGGAAAAACAGCAGTCCCATGACTCCAAAGATGATATGTACTGTAGTATGAAAAGAAAACAGCTATATCTCAGAAACCATTTGACAGATTTAGAAAATTTCTTCAGATTTGGCTGAGGCAAGCCCAGAGATTACTTCCACCAAAGGAAATAAAAAAAAAACACTTGAATCGAGACATTTGCACCATTGGAGCTTATTCACATTCTCAGATTGGTTGATAATATTGTTTATGTTACTGCAAGGTGATAATTGGCTAATTGTTAAGATGATGTCTTTTCAGGCTGTTTGAAAGGAAATCGTAATTGTTAATGTGGCATTGAATGAAAAGGCTGTCTGAGTGATTAGAATATTTACACACACTTGTTTTTGGTGCGATTTTTAACATGAAATCATTCACAAATATTGAATTTATTTTGCTTGGTATTCAGCACAGCTTGTTAAAGAAGTCCTTTGAATGAAGTAATTGTTAGATACACAAAGGTCAGAGCTGTTATGGTCCAGTGCGTACGACCCCTGCTCAGCATCCATTACAGATTTCACACCCCACCCTCAGCTCCCAAAAACACTCAGCTTGGGCTTTCCTTACAGACTGCACTCAGGCTTTACTTCACCCCCCCCCCTCACACCACCCCAAACATCCAGACTGTATGTACTCTCCCCTCTTGCCTCCAGCTGCTGTGTATTTGATACATGACCCCACAATCATTAGACAGTCTTCAGCAGGCCCCCTTTCTAGCCCAAGGGGACACACACTCACACAGGGACAACAAAATATATTATTTTCAAAGAAATATTTGTAAATGGAGGCATTGTGAGGCGAACTCTCTCAGGATATTTCACAAAGATATGTGACTTGTTAAGATTTTCTCTACCCTACTTAGTAAGTTCAAATACAATAGACAGGGATATATTTGTTTCCCATTATCACATTCAAAGTATTTATCTGTGATAACCATCAGAAAAAAAATAAAAATAAAATATTTTGCAATTGAATTTTTGCTAAAAACTTGAGTAAAACATTTGATCCTCCGTGACTGTGTCTTCAGGGGGAAAAAAAAAAAAGATCTTTGCTCGTGTGCAGCAGCTGAGAGGGGAAGCTCGGGGGGTGGCGGAGAAACCTGATAGCTCCCCTAGGCGTATTTTCAGAGCCCAGAAATAATGCATGCTTTTGATTTGTTACTTGTAAACACACGGGGTAAAAGATCTGCGATATGACCCACAGTTTCACTCAGGCATCTGTTTGGCTGTAAGAGGTGGCAGCAGATGTATCCACAAAGCCACTAGGTGTGTTTTCTGTGGGCTCTCGGTCAATTACTCTGCAGAGAATGGGATGTCTACATGTCCCCAAAGTGGAGAATGATTGAGTGGAGTGGCTGTAATTTATTAATTATGGTCTATATTCTTAGACTACGGTTCTGGCTTCATTCAATTTGTATGGATTGAGGGGTAATTATGGTGTGTGTGTGTGTGTGTGTGTGTGTGTGTGTGTGTGTGTGTGTGTGTGTGTGTGTGTGTGTGTGTTAGGGAGAGAGAAAGAGCTAAAGATCTATTCATGTCATAATTTAAAGTGCAGGTTACTTATGTTGTTCATCTTCATGTCGTCTCTTATGCTGAAATTTGACTGTTTCATGAGGTCTATGTGCCAGTTTATATTACCCAGTTTATTCAGAAGGAGCAGAAAAGGAAAAAAAACAAAAACGTCTCCTTAATCACGGTCAGCATGGCGTGTCGACTAATTGCATAGCTGACAAACAACAATTGAGTTCCTACGACTGTAACTTGACTACTCCACCCAGTCAGATGATTAATAGAAGAAAAGCCACAAGGCGAAAGGCTGCAGATTCACTGACAGCATCTAGGCTAACAAATAATCAGACTTCGGTAACCGTAGATACATTGTGTCTTTCCAAGAGGCTACAGATTCCACACAGCTTGTTAATTTAACTCCACACTCGCTGACATTCCTCTCTGTTTGGCCATCTCCCAGGCTGCGGGCGTCACAGGGCCTGTAATGGACAGTCTGGTGCGCCCGGTGCTTAGCACAGAAAAGGCAGAGAGGGGAGACATCAACCGCTTTGTGGTGATAATGAATGGAAGCACACAAAAGGCTAGGAGCTGGCCATTTACAAAGCCTGAAAATTCTGCTGTCTAAATAGATAATATTGGCAGCCGCTGTGGCTTTTTGGTTTCTTTTTATGTGCACAAAAATGTATTTAGCCATTGAAAGAAAATATAGGCAGTACTACCCATTATTAGTAATTATAAATCTTTTATAATAAACATTGACATATATGGCAGAATCCTTTGTATGATGTATGAAATTTGCTAAACAATTCTATATGAGCATAGCAGGACCTTTAGTTTCCCTGAGAGCCTGTTTACTTGTTAGTGGATGCTTTCAGAAACACGTGTGTATTTTTCAGTTATCAAAAGTAAACCAGGAAAAGGATATTTAAAAGTTTTTCCACCCAAAGTGCAATTTATCAGATTATGTGTCCGTAGAGTTCAGCGTACATCGGGTTCGCCAGCTAAACTAAGTGCAAGGAAAGATTTCTGAACTAAAGAAAATAATTCCCAGAAAGAAAGATCTCTTAGTTGCATTTTCAACAAAACTGAAAATTGTGGGTGAATTACCAGGATGTTCAAATTTCTGTAATTGCAGCATCGCTCTCGAAAGAAAACTGGAATTGGAAATAATTTGCGCCAGAGTGTGTGTAGGAAGCTGCAGAGGAAAGCTAACCATGCAATTACGCATGAGAAGGGTGCTGCAGAATCACAAGTGTCTGTAATGAACTAGTGAAGACACCAGCACTTACACAGTGGAAGGCAATGATAAAAGCTGCCTTGTAATAGCGTGTGATTAAACTTGGTAAAAAATCTATTTTTTCACTCGAGCACTAAGCCACTGTGAAGAGTCCTGTGGAGAGATTCTGCATCTGTCAGTTTGAAGATGACTCAATGTGTTTCCTCCAAATTCATCACCCAGCATGTAATACCAGTCATGTTTGAGGGCTCTTCAAGCGCTCTTTTGTTAATTTAGTTAAACATCAACCAGTAGGGTTCATGTTTTACACATTCCTACTTAACACAGGTGGAGATTGAGTTTCAGTAAATTTGAATACATTTTTAAAATAAAGCCAAGCCATTAATATTCATTACAAAATAATTTCTTTGAATGTAAAATGAGCTGTGTTATGCACAGTCGCTTATGCTATCTGCAATGTGAGACACATAAATATTATATGTTTATACTGTTATCTGTATACTGTATATATATATATATATATATATATATATATATATATATATAAAACTGCATATATATATGTATATATATATATATTAATTTATGTAGTTATTTATTGAATTATTTATCAATTTTTTAGGGATGCAATGATTTATTGGCCAAACATTGGTATCGGCTGATATTAACATTGTTGACTGCCTATTAGCAAATAAGATGACATTCAGCGATAGCAGTGACTGATGTTTTTTCTGTTGTGTGTTCTGTTGCAAAACTAGCGGCAACAACAGGAAACGTGTTTGGGACCAACACAAATCCTTGAGACACAGCCTATTTTTTCCCCCAATAAAGCTACATTGTGAAAACAAAAATCTGTGTTGAAATTGGCAGGAGGAGAGCGAGTTAACGTTAGCAGCCGATGGTCGGAAATAACAGCTAACGGAGATTGTGTTGCATTTTAGCACTATTCGGGAAAATAAGTATTGGGTGAAGGTCAAATGTCATGCTATCATGGTATGTTCAAATGTGATCTTGTAAAATTTAGTTTTTGTTGAGAAATTTGTTGATGTTTTCACAGCAATATAAAAAAAGATAATGATATAAATAGTAATAAGGCTTTTAAACCATTTTAAATTTTTTTTAGCTTAAAAAAGGTTATGTTAAAGGTTGCTTTTTATAATTTTTTATGGTTATATTTGTGCTCACTCAAAGGCAGTGTAATGGACTGAATGACCATTATTTTTATTTATTTTTTATAATGGGGATTTTCTTGTTTCCCTGGCTCAAAACGGGGAAGAAATAACAAAAACAAAATAAACCACAACAATAAGAAAACATCAGTATCGACCTAAAATTTCACAGTCAGTGCATTCCTGATATTTTTGATATCATTATGTAAATGAAGATCAGAAATAATCTAATGCAAAAATGTTAAACTTTTATTAAAGTAGATCTTTTTTTGCCATATCTGATAGTAAGCTGAATATCGTTAAGTTTTCGTCCATTAGTTGGATACAATAAGTGATTAGATGGTATCACTGCAGGCTCTGGGAAACTGTGATCAACAGTTTTGAATATTTTCCCAAGTTTTAGCTCCAAAATGATTCATTAAGAAAATAATGTGCATATCAATCAGTAATAAAATAATCATCATTTGCAGCCATAATGATCATGTCGCATTAATACAGCCTCACTGAGGCTCAATGAATAATAATATTTTATTATTGCCCAGGCCTCTGAAGTGGTATATTTAATAAAACCCTATAAGCTTATTACATTTCCTGTTATTAATATCCTGACGTCATTAAATTGGCATCAAATGCTGGTTTTAGTATCTAACAGGAATTTTTCCTTGGTCACTGGCCAAGATGTTATTTTTAACACGGGAAGCTCAGCTACTTGTTTTGGGGATTCAGGATATTACAGTGATCCCCACGGTATGGGTTGTAAGATATGATCAATATGGATTCATGAATAATGAAGAGGCCGAGTGGAGCAGAGACACTTAATTACAGCTTCAAAAGCCATTCTCGTTAATTGAGGAGAATAAAGGTGGTGAAGTGGACTGAACAGCAACATTAGGATTTTTTATCTTTGACTTTCTTTTTTTTTTTAATTCAGAAAAACCCTCAGTGAAAGCTTAAAAACATCAGCTGGTAATTGCAAACTGTTTTCTTAAATGGATGCATGTCTATGTTTGATGTTTAGGGTTTTTTGTGAGCTTGGCCCATTTCCTGTGGCCACCTGTGAGCAGACTATCGTTCTTTTAATGTGAAGGCTAATACGCTGAATATCCAGACAGTGTGTGGCTGCTGTGTGCAGCAGATACCATATGTAATTGACAGCCCTGCCATCTGTTACAGTTATGTGAAATTATGGATAAACTAGTTAACAGACACTTTGGCCCATTGTCTGTTGTTTTGATAATCACCCTTAATAACGGACAGCATCAATATGGTCTTTAAACCTGATTTGGGAGTTAATGGAGTCAGATGGGGGCAGTCAGTGTATGCTCTGGGGGTAATGCTGTTAGAGATGTTCGTAAAGAGCAAATTAAATCAGTCATAGATTGTGCCCTCTCAAGTCGGCCAGACGACCAGACCCATTGAGCAGAAAAAGGAGGAGGATTCATATTTTAACCTCTCGCAGAAAATGCACTTATGTGGATGGAAATAAAGTCAGAGCTGGGTGAATGGATGTAAATGGTTATTGCAGAGAATCTAATGGCTTCCTGTTAGCCGAGGCAGGTTGGGTGGAAGCAGAGACGGAGCTATTCAGAACTTAACCGGCTATCTTTTGCGTTCATGACTTTAGACAAATGTAGTTACTGACGTAGACGGGGATGTCACCAAATCAAAGTTTAGGCATCTTAATGGACGGTCTATGTCTGGAGTTTAATTACTATGTTTGAGTATTTCATGCAGGAAGTATTGTAGTGATTTTTCAAATGAGAATGATTAGACTGAGACCATTCTGAGGATTCATTTGCTCCCCTCTAGCGCTGAAATGATTAGTCAGGTCAACAGAAAATTATTCAGCATCAATTTTTATTACCAATTGCTAAGTTGTCTTTTATAAAAGAAAAAATGCTAAACATTTTCTCGTTCTGTATTCTCGTGTGAGGATTTCCTGCAATTCTCATATTCACTTAATTTTAACACCTGTTGGTCTTGAAGCAATTTAAAGATTGTGATTAGTCACTAATCAGTTATTCTGTTATTTGCTCAAGATGTTTTTTATTGGTATTTAAGTTAATTAAAAAAAATCACTAAATCACAGGTGCAGTTTGGAGCGAGAGTCCAGTGTGTAGTTATCAAATAGAATTGATGTCATAAACAATTACTCTTAACTTATCAAATAAATGAAAGAAATCTTCATTAACAAAAAAAAAATAATAAAATTACACTTAAAAATGCAAGAAATGATTAAAAGAGAACAATAAAAATAAATAATAAATATAACTAAGAAATGAGTAGCAAGAAAAACAATTTAAAAATTCAAATTACATTACTAATACGGGGCTCGTGGTGTGCACGTTATTCTCAGCTCTACATCCACCAGTGCACTTAACTTGGTACAGCTTCCAACTTAAGCATCGACTGTAAGGAGACACTTGTTACACACTCTCACACCGAAGTCTATGCACGTCACACTATCATATGAAATAGAGGATAAGAAGTTACCTAAGAAGTAATAAAGTGATTTTTGAGAGCGATAGAGACAGACTGGGTTTGCTGAAAAGCTGCTCAAAAGGTTCCATTGGCAAAACGAATCTGAAGTAGTTTTATGGTACATTACTGTAATTTCAGTTGGATACTGACATGGCCACAGTGCAGATGAAGAAGGCCAAATGTGCAAAAATAACTAAATAAGTTAACTATATATGACATGGGGTCAGTAATACAAAACTGTGATATCAGTGGTCTTTGTTTTTCTATATGTTGAAATATTTGACAATTAATCAGTTATTTTAGCATTTTTTTTTTACAGATAAAGTGATTCATCCAACATTTCTGTCAGGGTGCAAAGATTTATTCTTGGCATTGATGCCCATTATTTAAGAATAATCATACAAACATAATTCTGCTGCCTCCTTAAATTGTTGTTGTCTGACACTTTTGCATATTTATTTAAAGATTATACACATCTATGGTCTATGGTCAATTTGATAATATCGTATCAAAAAAGAAAAACATCATATGTTGAACTGCACTGCAATCTTGAAAAATCCAACTTCGTGGAATTGCTGATAATCTGCTGATTCACACCGCTCTCAGCAGGTTGTTAATTTATTCACCCCGTGAGCCAAACCACACAGCGTTTACCTAATTGCCTGGTTAAATCTATCCGAAATGACAACAAACCACTTTTGGTTTGATTCCATCGCATTTGGCCCGTCGACAAGGATGTTTGGTGCCGCCAGAGGTGTGTGTCTCAGTGTTCCTCCCCATCTGTGTCTGGTGAGACACGGCGTGGAACAAAGAGCCCGTCGTCTGAAGCTGGTGTGGCGTTACGCTCACTCAGAGTTCACCTGAAACACTGCACCCATGGCTCCAGGTAACAGCCCCCACTGACTGATACCCCACTGGGATTCTTTGACTTTATCGGAGGGAGAATCTGAACTTTGTGAATGGCAATACATGCAGGTGGTGACACGTCCGTACCCAATTACACAGTTCCTCACATTATTCACCTTTTTGTCAGACCTGTCAGACCTTAAATCTCAAATAATTGCATTTATATTAACCAATTAGATGATCTGTCAGAATGCAAAGTCCATGATGCGAGTTTATTGCTTTTATTTTTCAAATTAAATAAGTAACTAAATCGACGCTGAGAATCTTTGCCATAAACATCTCTACAGGTAGAAGACAAGGAAACCAGTAGACTGCTATCAGCTGTATGTAAGAACGAGCTGTCGTCTTGAACTTAAGAGGGTAAAAGGTGAACAGCGCACCAGAGGCAGGATTTATGACTATTAGCAGACGGTAAATAAGAAGACGAGAGTTTGTCTCTGAAATGTGAGGAGTGATGTCATTCACACAGCTCCCCCGACACTGAAAGTGAGAGGCGGATCAGGGGTAGACACCGTTAGGTGAGCTCTCAGCCCTTTGTGTGACACCCAACCTTAGCCCCAAGGGTCCTGTCCTCGTCATTAAGTTTTACACACACATGCAGGCCTTTCTGTGCTTGAGATAGTCATGATTCTTGTGAATTCAGTCAATTGAGACATCATTTTAGTAACTTTTATTGATCTATTGGCTATCTGAAGGCTGTGCAGCTTTAATATGCCACTTTAAGTGAAGGATGCAGGTTTCACTTTGAATAATATTTTAATGTCAGCAGCCCCTCCACACTTCTACTGTAGTTTAGATACAGTATCGTCTTTATTCCTCAGACACTTGCCTCAAGTGGCTGAACAAGCAGTGACAGTTCCTGTACCTGACACACCACCTCTGCTGAACGACACCTGGCAGGCAGGTTGTCTAGACTGCGCAGAACTCCCCTCTTTGAGTTTATGCCAAAAACAGCTGCATACTTTCTTACTGTATGTAGCAGAATATAGTCAATGTAGTTGTTAATCAAAGCTTTCTTGTTTCTTCAGATTTCAAATCATACAGTATTTCTCTGTAGCTTTTCTGCTTGGTACGACTTCTCTTTTAGCCTGTTCAATTTTGTCTGTGAAGCATTAAGCATTTTTCACTCTTCCTCAAACTCTTAAGCTATTGCCTTTATCTTGAAAAGATGCATTGCTCAATTTGTGACTCATATAAAAAATTCCTTTTCTGAAATACTTCCAGAGCTATTATTCTAACAGTGACAATATTCTGAATTTGATACGGGTCTTGTAAACAGCACTTTTGTTTGGATATTACGCTTTATTCCAAATGTGTCATTTTCTGGTCAAGATGTGGGACATCCCGGTATTGTTTAGATATTAGGAGCATTCTTTTGACATGTACGCAGTGCATTTAGAATATGAGTATTAATTGGGGTTTTTACCGTAGTTTGCGACAAACGGCCTCTTACCCAGTTGGCTCTGTGTGTGTCATGGAGGCGTTGTACACCAATAGTTTGCAAGGCTGTGTTAGAGATTAATATCCAAAACAAAAAGCCATATTTCTGGGTAAAAGGAAGAACACACCTACTTTTAAACTTTATGAAATGCCACCGAATAAAATAGGAAGGTTGTGTTGCACCATCGACCAATCTTGTCAATGGAGGAAAATTTGAAAAAATCCTGTATTAGTGCAAAGAAGCAAAATGGTGCAAGCAACAGGTGACACGCGTTTCCATATTTTGACATGAACATGTCAGGACATGTAAATTGGAATATCCACTGCTGCATGTAGACCAAAATAAACAGAATATTTTGTGTATGTAAATGTGGTCACTCTGGAAAAGCATTTCTTTAGAATCCAAACCATTTACCTGTAATTGGATTCCATATTGTTGTACGCTGTTATGACGAGATGTTATTTACACATTTGTGCAAACTCTAACCCATTAACTGCTGAGTGCATTTTGCATTTGCAGCAAAAAAAGATGTCATGTTCTCACATCAACTCAAAGTAATCCAGCAAAATTTGACTCTACGGTGTCTTTTAGACAGAAGTGGGATACTTTTCAAAGGCTATAAAATAAATTCTGCATTTTTTTCCTTAAAAATTTAATATCCTAAGAGTTTAGATATTCTATTTAGAAACCATGATCTGTCATCAGCCAAAAAACATTATTGTCTATTATTGTGCATATTTCAGTGCAGATCTGGATTTAGATGCAGATTTCAGAACATTTGTTTCTTAAATTAAAATAACATTTGTGGGGCGGTAATGGATGCTTTCCCACAGACAGTATGCTTCATAGCCTCTGGTGTTGCTCTTTCTATATGAAGTTAATAGCATTCCTATTTCTGTGTGAGTTTAAAAATGATGCAGAGTCAGTATTGTGTCTGCTGCAGCGCCACAAAAACAGAAGTACTCAACTTTAGTTGCATTAAATTAGTTAATTGCTGATTACCAACTATTAGGTTTGACTATGATTGGTTAAAATAATTCCTCTCTGATGTCTTTGTGTTGGTTTATGCGCCTCTCTGCCACCAGCTGTCATGAAGCTATTTTTTCATGCATCCCAAATTAATAGTCACTCACTCTGAAGTGTCTGATGCTATTGTAATACAAGCCATGTGGCATTCGGCCAAGGCTGCAATATAAGACACAATTGTTGAGGGTTTTTTTTCTAGCTTTCTGCCTGTTTTAATGCACAGTAATAAGTAAGTAAATGGCGGAAAGATGTGTGTCTGAAATCGCGGGGGCCTTTGTTGCAGATAATTAGGTTAGCAGCAAGAGTGTGCAGGTGTTGAGGGTGTGCTGTGCGCTCGTGTTGTGTTATCGACTTGCTCATATTCGTAGGCTGTCAGGGGTGTCGCACTTCCCATCAGCCCCAAAGCTCACCAACCTCTTCACTATTAAAATGATCACTTTCAATAGCAGACAAAGGAAAGAGGGAACATATCTAGTGCAGGGTATTCTCCCCACCTCTAATGCTTATCTGCCTTTTGATGTCGGCGTAATAAAAGGCCTATTGGGCTTCCACAATGACCTGCAAAATGGACAAGGGCCGATATACTGGGCTCTGACTGTCGCTACCATTAACTAAAAGGCCCAGACATTATGGAGAGCCGGGGATGAAAGAACATGGAAAAAAATAATAATTGAAAAATTGCCTAATGCTAAAGTGAAAGAAAATGGAACTGTGAAAAGGCACTGTAATATTCTGTTATCCCCTGTAAATGCAGCCAAACAAGAGATGCAGCGAGGCATTCTTTTTGAAATGGATGTGGTTCAATTACCTGCATGTCTAAATCTAGTTAAGGCTCCCATTGTCAGGCTCAAACATAACAGGCAGTTTTGATGTAGTGTTAAAGCGTATTATGCCCTACAACCTACATAAAATCAAGAGAGGTATGACTCCATTCAAGATGTGGAGGCGAATTAAAAAAGCTCACAGTGAGAACAAGGTTAATTTAATATTTATTCTGTTTCAGACTGCCGTTTGGATCACTGCGCCAAAAGAGTTGCACAGTGTTTTAAAGGGGTTATGGAAAATTCGAGTTTTTTTTTTTGTTTGTTTTTTTTTTAAGCCATTTCAGTGGATGACTAATTGGTTGCTACGGAGGATCTTCTTTTAAGTATTGCCTTCCAGTAAAAGGATGACTGACTTGTTTATCATTACATACATTTGGTCAAGTAGAAAAGTACAGTCATGTTCAAACTGGAATGGACCCCCAAATAAGCTTGGTATATCTGGAAAAAAAAAGTATTGATTAAATGATTAGTCAGTTAAAATAAAATCAGTCTGCAACTGTTCTGGGAGTTGTGCAACTCAATGTTCCTGCTGAACTGCCAATTTTCTTTATAATTTTTTGGATTTTGGACTGTTGGTTTGACAAAACATGCCATTTTAGGCTCTTAGAAACTAGAATGTTTTTGCTATTTTTTGACAGTTGGTGGATAACTAATCCACTAATCGCAAACATAACGGTAAAAAAAAAACATGCTAGTTGCAGCACTAAAGCATAGTAGCAGCAATGCATTTAGTTGTTTACTAGTAAAAATATTTTGACATCAGGCATCTATGTTAATACAGACTAAATTTAGTTAAAAAGTCAATGTGTTTTTAGATGTCTATGACCCTATTTACCCTTGCATTGTGAGCCAATCACTTAAACCGCTTGTTAAGGTGGTGTGGGATGAACTGGATCGTATATTTTTTTTAGCGTAAACCACAGACATAGAAACTGAGATGCCACATTGGCTGCTGGATTATACCTTAACGTCGCTGCTGTATTGGAGAGGGCAAGATTTGCTTGCTGTGTTTTTACTTTATAGGAAGCACTATAACATTGACATTTCTTGACTGATTTCAATGAGTCAGGTTTTTTGGGGTTTTTTAAGTCTAGGATCTACATATAGTACGTGTTGTATCGTTGCATGAGGCAGAAACAGTCAATGCAGTGTCTACAGTGGATATGTATATGGTGTAAAAGCCACTGTGTCCTGGTGCAGTCACCAATGCAGGACATGGTGACGTCAGCACTCTATAACGTGCCCATTTTACAATGAGTTGGACAAAGTGTTACGAGACAACGTTGGATTTATCAGCAACGTTTCCAGCTGTACCGACAAAATCGTTAATGTGAATTAATCTTCTGTTTTGACCTTCTAGCGTAACTGACATAGGTAATAAATCTGAACAAACTGAGTCAGTGGGAGATGCATTATAAACACAGGTATGAGCAACAATGTGTCTCGGCTGTCTTCTTGTGCTTGGATCACTGAAACGTAACTAAAAATCGAGTGTAAATATGGTCCATGTTAACTTTTATTTCTATTTAATTTAATGGACTACATTTAAATGAAAAGTAACCTGCTTCAAACTTAAATTTAGTCATTTCAACAACATGTAGCCAACATGTTTTAAAAATGTTTCGACCAAATTTAATTCTGCTTAGTTGTGGATTTGATTCCATCTTTTACCTGCAAATTATTAAATCTACTTGTGCTTTTTGGGTCAAAATGGACCTCAGGTTGGACAGACATTTTTATTTTGCCCATTATTAGTATTTTATTGTCATCTGTTGTATTTATAATATTTGTGTTTACTGCCTTTTCAATGTATGTAAAGCACTTTGTAACATGTTTTGAAAAGTGCTTTATAAATAAAGGTATTTTTATTATTACTTTTATTATTATTACTTTTTTTATTACTATATTTATCTATGTTCTTTTATGTATTTATTTTATTTTTTAGAGCATTGATACTGCTTTGTCTGTCTACAAACCCACATACTAAGCAACAGCTTGTACACGTAGAGGTCAAATGTGAAAGTCATGAGCGTCTACTTAGCTCTAGGCAGAGGTCAGGAGGTCTCAGTCATGGTCATGACCTCAGCACAATCCCCAAATATCCAACAACAGTGCCTTTTTTACAGCCACTTGAAGACCAGATGTTTCCAAACAAACTCTCACTTTATAACCTTAATAATCTGTATTTTCTGCTCTGTTCAACTCTGCAGGTAACAGTTAAAATGTACAAGCGTGGATCTCAGGGCTGGCTGGGTAAATCCCTAAACGCCACCACCACCATCCCCTCTAACACCTCCGTGATCTTCAGGATCAGCGGGGAGGAAGCAGATGCCAAAATCCCAGCAAACACCATTCAGAGCATTACACTCAGCAACTGACAGAAGAAGATAGCCATCACAACATGAGGAGAGGATGCATTCTTAAATACAAGTATGCAGATGCAAAAAAAACCTCGAACCTAATCACATTTTTACAGAGTGCCTTTTACTATGCAGTGTTTGTATTTTGTTAATGTACTAAAACACGAGTACTGAATGTCTTTAAGTGAGCATTTATCGTTTAAAAAAAGGCAAAAGAAAGAAATGAAAAAGGCCCATTTGCCAATTTCCCTGATTCTCTGATCCTCAGCAGCAATATTATGTTAATGAAGATGGTTTCAGACAATTAGCCTGATTAACTTTCTCTTGTTTTGAATTTCTAGGGCTGGCCCACACTTTACACAAGCCATTAATTAATCATTACACTGGCTGATTGTGTCACATCAGTTCAGGATTGAAGTGTTTAATGTGTTAATTGTGGCGGTTAAAAACTGGTGGACTCTAGTACGAAGAGGGCCGAGCGCATTACTGCCTGCACGGGTTTAATGGGCAGTGATTTACGGTCTGTTTAGACGGTGTAACTGTAAGGTGCTTTATTAATATGCTCCACCACGCGGAGGAGATGATAACATATTCAAGAGCACACAGGCACAGCCACCAGCACCATTCATAACTGTGTCTGAGTCACTTTCCATCAGTAACCGGGCTCACACAGCTGCGCTAACAGCTAGCAATTGTATTTACTGTGCCTGGTAGTGGCCAAAATGAAGTTATTTCCATCAAGATATCAGTGCCTTTAGCTAATGCAATAGAAGGAGCTCTCTGTGTTGATGGTATCTCTTTGCATGGCATCTCTCTACCTGAAACATCATTACACTCTACTCAAGCTCCTCACGTTTTCAAACGTCTGTTTACTGTTTTACCTGAGGGACAGATTGTACAAACAGCGCTGTGTTGTTTGCATTTGTACGCACACATTTTTTAGACTCTGGCTCTTTTTTGGATCTTACATTGCTTGAATTTAGGAAGGATTTACTGTTTTTGCATATTTAAACTTATAGGAGCTGTATATGACATTCAGAGCCTTAATGTAGCAGCAGACAACTATTTGCTTTGTAGAGATGGGAACTGCCCATTGTTTCAACAGCCAGAAATTCAGAAAGCCCAATTTGTTCGATATCTGTGCCATTGGACTGAAAGCCCATGTCTACAACAGCCCGGTATCGCAGATACAAACATCTATTCGCTTGGAAGCTCTGTTTCTCTGGAAGCCCAATCACAAGAAAAACAGTTTTGCGCTGTACGTTTCTGTAAACTACAAATAAGTTTCCTTTGTATATTATTTTGTTGCGGATACGTTGAAACTTTATGTTTCTCAACAATGCTGTGGTGAACACATGGTTAGGTTTAGGCATAAAAACTACTTGGTTATACTTAGGATCTTTCATGGGATTGAATAGGGCAACTCCTCCAATGCTGTATCCAGTTCTCTTTATACATCCATAGAATTAAGTCACACTAGCTTGAGTTCCTCTGCCTAATGTTATGGTAGATGATCTGGCTGCCCTTGCATGTTAGCATGGGAGTCCCTGTGAGTATATCTTACTGGCTGGCTAATTGCCAATGATCTGCATTGCGCTAATACGGTTACCACTGATATTGAAAGTGCGCCGTTGCAGGGGCGTAGCGATCACCCACTAGTTTTCTCCCAGGTGAACAGTGTTAGCCCTATCAGAAATGTTACAGCTGTTAGCGCTGTTTATTTAATTAGCACCTTCAGCTGCTAGCTGCTAGCTCAGGCACCTCCATGTTGAGAACTGTGCAGAAGAAAAAAACAAAGTCTGCACAATAGATTATGCTCCCATGAATATTTAATAAAATAACCGAATTGACGTTTTGAGCTACATGTTGTTTATCATAAATTGGTCTAAAGAAGAGCATGTAGCTCAAAACGTCACCTTGGTGGTAATTATATTAAGTATTCATGGGAGCATGAACTGTATTTTGTCTTCTCTTGTATTATCTTTTGTCTAGCACTTAGCCTTTTTGTCGTCTGGATGTGTGAAATTTTTGAGAACTGTGTGCTGCCCCATACTGATATATGCTCTAAATGTTGCATACAGCTCCTTTATAAACTGAAGAGTGTCCTCAGGAACTGATTTATTCACAGCACTTAACAAACAATATTGACAATATTAGAGATATGAGATGCGAAAGATTTAAATACATGACTATGTCATTCTAAATGGGGGTGCATGCCGGTTAATGTGGATGTTTTGTTCCTTTTTTTTTTAAAAAAACTTCTAGCACTTTCAGCATCAAGCCAACTCAAACATGACTGTTAACCTCACTCGTTTATGTAAGCATGGTTGTTTTATTCATTGGTGTGTGTTTTTTAGTTATGGTTTCCTCAAGTGTTTTTATGTTTAAATGTATTTGTACCATCTGGTGTCGTAATAAAAAGATTTGATGATTTAAAGCTTCTGATTCACTTGTCAATACTGGGTCACAAGGTTTCTTCAATGCTTCATTTGGGAGATGGAGGGCATCCATCGACAGCTCGCTCTGCTCTTTGAAAGCATGCAGCACGTCTCCAGCGCGGTATAAGACTGGATATTAGAAATGGATGACTGGCCACGGGGACAAAGCAGAGCACTGTTGGGCAGCATGGTGGCGAGAGGGAGGGGAAGCTGAGCGGAAATGGACATGGGGATCAGACCAGAACATAGTGTGACAAGGTAACAAGGTAAACTGATCCCAGGCTGCAATTCCTCTGGAAACTGAATCAATGAGGGTTCTGTTAAAATGGAAATCCTCCCGGATATCGAGTTTAGGTGAATCTATAGCACAATAGAATCAGCTGTAAATATGTTTTCCTTTGCAGTGAAGATGTGCGTCATATAATCTACAGATAGCATCACTGACCATCTGTGGGTTACATGTTTTGACATATAGAAAGACTTGTTGAGCCAGAACGTTCAGGGAGAACTAAAAGTCTTGACCCGGCAGTCAGACCAGGGGCTAAACGCATGAAACTGTAGATTAACAACTAACACTGTGTATGCACAGAGGCAGAAATATGCGTACGCGTTCTTTTCGTCAGATTTATATGGCCACATGTATACCTGATTTTGTTTTCTAAATCGATCACTGCGGTGTAGGGCGTATGGGCACAAGCCACATTTCCACACCTACAGTTTGCCATAAATGGACTTAAAAACACCCTTAAACATGCGTTTGCATATTGACACATGCCCCTTCACCATCTTTAGACCCGTCAGTGAGAAATACAGTAAAGAAAGCAATTTCAGCGACTGTGTTGCATCGGAGAGGTTCTCCGACAGAGCAGCCATCCTTACGCATGGCTGCGTAAGGATGGCTTTCCTCCACTAATTCATCACATTTCTGCAAATTATTAAGTGCATTTCTATTACAGATTTGCATAAAATTTAAGCAATGTTTTTGAAACGTCGATAACACACAATTGCGAGATGACAGCATTCCCACTGAGTGATGTTATGTGACTTCTGTTCTTGAGATAAAATTCCAAGAAACATGGCGATGGATGCTTAAAACATTAGCAGGTTTATTTCTTTTGCATCCACCACACTAGCCGTTATAATTTCCAATTAAAAGCGAAATTGACGTGTTTTAAGATCGATAATGGAAAGGCAAGACTCATGTGTCCATGTATGACGGATATCAGTGGCTCATTGAAAGCTCTCATGAAAATTAACTTACAAAATGCGACATTGAAAAAATTATTGTAAATCTTCTTATCATCTCACCCACAGCTACAGTATATCAGCTAAAACTGTGTTTATGCCTGCTCCGAAAAATGCATGAAGTGCACACATTCTCACCGCATATTCTTCCTTTATAAAGGCGTACGCATGGTTGTTGTGCGTACACATTGTTTATGCACCTGGCCCCAGGTGTCCAACTTTGACCTCTGGCTGTTCAGCACAGTCTCCAAGGTTATCAGGTCAGGTAGCTGGTTTGACCTTTTCTTTGTCCAGGACATGGGACTGTAGAGGAGCCAAGACATAAAGGACAAATCCCTCTCAAATGACAAATGCAAAGGAACAAGCTACAGCCGTTCAGTTGGAAATTCTCTACCGCAGTGCTGTATTCATACAGGTCAGCACTTGAGGACGTAACTGTTTTTTCTCTCCAAAATGTTCAACACACGTCTTTCCACCTGCTTCAACATGCAAATTCCAGCACTGAGCAAATTCAACAAACAATTTGACCATTTTATGTGAACTCCCATCTTGTGCGATTTTGCTGCTTCAGCTCGACTAGCTCAAAGGTTCTGATCACGCGGAGGTCAATACGCTCCTTTTAACTGTAATATTTTTCTGAGATGCAGGCCTGTTTCATCTGTAAAGGGCTCTAGAGATAAGATGGTGTTGTAGTGAGAGTGTAACCCTACGGGAAAAGCTGTGTTTACTGTAAGTGGGGAAACAGTTAGGAATGACTCTTGGCTCTGATTGTGCCCTTACATAAACACAATGTGCACGCCAAAATGCACGGGAACTGTCGGTGCATCAGTATTCAGCAGCTAACACTTTGCATCTCTTCTCTACCTGTAAAGACGGCAGATATCTCAGCTTCAAATCTCTGTTTCAAGACAGTATTTCTCTTAAATTAAAAAATTCTCACTGGACCCTGGTATATGCAGACAGCCTTTTTCATTCTGCTCACAACTTTGATAAAATACAGTACATGTAAACAAGACTTTTGGAATACAAAGTATTATTTTGAGAGTTTTTCATTATATTGAAGATACTAAGTCATCATTTTGTGATACAAAGTCATTATTTTGAGAATGTCTCTCGGCTTACAGGATCTTTTTTTTTCCCTCAACACACAGGCGGAAATGGGCTTTCATATAAACCAGGCGGACAAATTAAAATTTTACTATTCACCCTGATTTCTGAGTGAGACATGAATGTCCCCATGAATGTAACGTGGCAATCCATCCAATAGTTGTCAAGACATCTAACTGAAGAAAAAAAGTATTTTGTCATGCTGACAAATCACCTGCGCATTATGCATTTCTCTATCAAATTTCAATCTATCCAATAGTTAGAGATATTTCAGCCTGAATCAAAGTGGTCAACAGACTGGCATCGTCATTCATACAGCCATGCCGCTGGTTTGGCTGAAACTCAACAGCGAGGCCTACGATCTCTCCAGAAACATTGTCACAGGTTACTCTGGATAATCCATGTGCCCTGCTGTCAACAGTTTTCACTCACACTACTTTATACCAAAGAAATATTCACAATAACAACTGTTGACAATCTACTTAACTTTGGGACCAATCACCAACGCTCCCCAACCCAGAGGTCAGGACCCTGCTTCTCAATATTATACTTATTTTTCTGACTTTTTCCATTCACAAGTAGGCAGTAGCTGTATTTTAAACAAGTAAAACAGTGACATAACACATTGTTACGGCTGTAGAAAACTGCTGTGAATATGTAAATACTTGTACAAATACAGAATCCAATTTTAAAAAGTACTGTTGCTGAATTAAACCAGAAAATTGCAAGACCTTTTTAAGCTCCAGTATTCAGATAAAGCTGCTGTATCAGAAGGTTAAGAGTGCTTATGAGAAAAAAAATACACGGGTGTAACATAGTGAAAACTCTTTTAATGCATTTTATGAAAGCATAAAGTGTAATTGTGGTGAAAACATAACTACAAGCTAGATTTTGCAGGCTTTTATACAACTACTACAATGTGATGATGAAAGGAGGCAGGCTGTCCCTCTAATGCCCACCAACCTCCATTCTGTGACCGCTACTTTACTGAACAGCAACAAAGCTTTCAGAGTGTGAAAGCAGCGGGATTCATAGGAGATTAAATGTTTTTCCACCTCTTGCAGATGTTCAAAATTAAGTAGGGTACTCAAAAGTATCATCAAGACTCTATTAAATGTTTAGTTATTAATACACTTCAGTGTCCGACAAAAAAGAAAAGAAAGAATCTTTCAATTGTGTATTCACAAAAGGATAAATAAATGGGCACATGGGTAGCAACAGGCAGGGGGCTGCAGAAATTAGCCAGTCTTTAAACAACCCTCAAAAGCTCCACACTTGTAAAAGCCTACGGGACAACAAAAGACATACAGGAGTGAATGAAATGAAGCTTCCTTGCCAATTACTGTGGCGAACGTGGCCGTGGTGGGGCTTTTTGTGCTTCACACAAGCAGTCTTTTCTCCCCTTGTCCCCGGCTATTGAGAGGGATACATTAGCCAGGCGGGGATGGATGGATGGAGTGGAGAGGAGCACAGCGCAGTCACACAGCTCACTTCACGCCTGGTGTTACAGACCTCTCTTATGACTTCACTCATAGTGCTCACACAGAATGTGATTTTTTTTTTTTTTTTTTTATAAAATGTCATTTTCTACCTGCTTTCTAAGATTTTGCCAAAAATCTGCACGTACCAAGCATCTGCTCACTTTCATCGTGTTTGGATAAATTGCTGTGATGACATTTGTGAATGGTTTAATTTCGCTTGTGCTTACATGAAATCTCCTTTTTTTCCCACTATTTACTAGAGCTATTAAACAAACCGGATATGTCTATTTTCTCACATTTCATCACAACCATTTCTGCTAACAACAGATATTTTACATTTACAAGCTGTTATGTGGCTGATACACTGAAAACGTGTTGTAGGTTTAAACACAAAAACCACTTGGTTATGATTAGGAAATTTTGTCTTAAAATAACCCAGTTTGGGGGGCACAATCCCAACAAGAAAAGCAGCGATGTCTCAGTATAAAACAGATTATCAGCCTAGCTGATTACTGGAGCTAATATTTGGCCTTTTGTCGTATATCTGTATTGGCATCTTAATTTAATGATTGCTGATAAAATTAATGAATTAAAAAGTGCAAAGAAAGTGTTGGCATGAAAGGAATTGTAAAAGCTAATTTTACTTATTCATTTTTATTTTAATTTTCACTTGACTTTATAAAAAAGGTTGATGGGAAATTGCTTGCTTTGATCAAACACACCATGCTTTGGCTAAAAATATTCAGTTTTGGGGGCATAACCCCAGCAGAAATGGGAGTAAAGTCTCAGTAAAAATAACCGCTTTTCATGCAACTATCCCAACATGAAATGTAGCAAATCGCCATAAAAAACAACCGCTTTTTGTCGAAAAATCCCTGCCGACAGGTCGCTACAAAACATCCACATTTGAAGCCTAAAAAGCCGCTGGAAAACAGTGACTGACGACAATGACTCTCTAAAACACAACTGGTTTTCCTGTTTGTTGATTTCAAACAGTGATCTGCAGCTCGGCAGGCATTTTGCGGAGTTGACACGCCATCCACCTTCTCCTCCATCTCCTGATGGCAAAGGCAGCTTATATGTTAGTTCACTTTAACATTTTCTTCTGGTGACTGGGCTGTTTTACCCGTTTTTACAGACCAATTTTTAAACTTAATATTTCTCCAGAAGCCTTTTTCCCAGTAAGTATATTTCCAATTTGTAGGTGGAAATCTAGTTTAAAACCTGCTGAAACTTTAATGAAAAGTGAACATTTTCAGAGACCATATATTATCTTGAACTTTTTTTTCTTGACGTTCTTCACGCAGAAATATTATCATTTAAAGGCCTTGCTTTAGACATCTTTTGGCATGCAAATGCTGGATGCAATGCTGATGTTATGCTTAATTGTATGGGTTTTTTCCTCCTACATGCCTCTGGACCACCCCAAAGAATGCTCGACTCTTTATTTTTATGGCAATCCCATCATGCTCTGCAGGGTCACAGCTATGTATGCGTAAATGTGCTGCCTGTGACAACTATCAGCAAGGTTAATGCTGCGGATAACCACATCCATCATTCAGTTTCATTAGCGCTGTCCTCTGACCTCCTCCACATAATGTTGTCAAATGTGTCAGGCGCCAGATTATTGGGAGGTATGATGATCAATAGATAAATAAGAGCGAGCTGTGCGCGACGCTGTTGGCGTGGCTGCAGAATAAACCTCCATCCAGCATTCTGCCGCCTGTCACAAATCTGAAAAACAAATGGACTAGCCCAAGGCAAGAGTCATCAATAATAATATAATGTGTGGACGATGATGAATTAGAGCCAGACTTCTCAGCGCGCTGCCGTTCTACGCACGGAAACGTCACTGGATGAATGCATTGATCTCTGCATTCACATTAGTTTGCTTAATCTGCATTTGAGTCGATGGGACAACGCACAGTTTCACTTCACTGGATTCAGAAAAGTTAATAATGTCCAATAATCAAAAGCTGTTTATGAGAGCATTTCTTTTTTTGTGTCATTGATTTGACCCTGTAATGCACTGATCACTCAGACAGAATGCACTTAGGAAATAACGAATGTATTTTATATTCAATAACATAGATTTGTCCCTGCTTAACCACAGGTTGGAGTTTAAACACACTTTTCCACACCCATAGTAAGGATAGCCATTAACTAATACTGACATTGCACATTCCCTTTCAGCGTTTTCATCGAACTCTAATTCTGGGAAGGGGCATATATCACCTGTGTCATTTCAGCCTGATGTTCACTCTATGTCTAAATTAAATGTCATTTTATTGCATTCACATTCTAATTTAATAAATATCTTCTTTAATTATTTATATTTTTGCTCATATCTGTGCATTTGTATGTAGTTTTGGGAAGCAATTAATAACTTGTATTTGAGAAATGTTTTATAAATAAAACTATTAGCTGAACCAGCATTTGGCACTGTACTTTAATGTGTGAAAGGCTTCACTGTTGGACATTACCGTTTTAATTCACCTTTAGTCATGTAGCAGAGAGTTTGTTTATGGGGCATAATCACAATACACTTTTGCATCACTATCAAATATTCAAAAAATATCAAATTGTCATGCCCCTCCCCTCAAATATATTGATTCCAACTATTTTTACATTCTTATGATGTGCATAAAATGAGGCATCAATTGACAATAATTTCCAGCACTAAAACTCAAAGGCATTAAATGAGCTTGACTGATGTTTCCAAATTCCAATCTGGGTTCAAAAGAAAGAAAATCACGGCTTGTTCCGGTTTTGGCTGGACCTGACGCAGAGGCTTAAAATAAAAGTAATGCTAGTGTGAACAGGGCCTACATCGAGCTCTTCCAGTCTTTCCAGCGCTCCCCTAAACATACAACATAGTATGCCAAAAAATAAAGTCATAGTATACCATGTCATAAAAAAAGTCATAGTTTTTAAAAAAAGCAATTACGGGTCATACTTTTTCCTGTACATCCCTCATTCATTACTGGCTCTCTAAAATGGCGCTCAGTTATTAAAACTTTGACAGTCCCTGATTTAGGGTCGACAACACATTCTCACTCCTAACTTGTTAAAAACCCAGACTTGGTCAGCGGCCCTATATGTCAAAATACAACGCCCTGGGTACCCTCCTGCGGCAGTTTAGGACGTTCAATGATGACGTGTCAATCCTGATGAAGAGGGTCACTGTCCAAGTGTGAGTATCTGAAATGTTAAGAGTGAGACTCGATTGGATCTAGAACTTTTGTTTCAAAATGATTTGATAGTTTAAGTTTTAAGTTTGATTTTTAGCTTTACTGGTTTGACGGTTAGCTTTTAAAAACTTTTTTTCTGGGGGGAATCCCCACCCCCAGACCCTGCTGGAGGACTGGGTCACAGAAAGTGTACATTGTGGCCCACACAATGTTATATAGGTTATGATGGCCCTGGTTTGTTTGTACTTTTATGTCCGTTGTTATTTTACTCCCATCATTTAAAAGATACATTACTGCCTCCATATTTGCTATAGTTCTCAGACAATACTGCAGTCAACCTACATAAACATTCATAGGTTCACACATAAACTATGTAATATTACACAACAACAGAGAAAGCGAATAGCAGAAAACAGCTCCGAGCTGCTTCAGTTTAACAGCAGTGTCACTTAAGACCCATGAGATCCCCACGGCCCACAACTGCTGCCACAATAGAGCTGGTGTACATGTTCCTGCGTACTGAAAACTGCCCTGAGATCACAGTGTCTTGACCTAAATGTCACAGAGTAAACCAGTATAGAAATAAATAATGACATAACAGAGACTGCTTTTTGCGTAACGATGGAGAGATGTAGGAAAAATACAAAAAAGACATAGATCGACAGTAGTTCAGACCCTTGTGCTAATATTCTTCCTATTATATAACCTATATATAACGGAGCAGCATATATCAGGACACAGTATGCACAAGTTTATCCATCACAGACACTTAATTGGCTGTTAATAGTTGGCTTGAAATGGTATTCTTCAGGGGATTTTGCCAATAACATCTAATAAAGCAGGCTGAAATGGATACAAGGAGTCAGTTAAATCTCGCCCGCAGTCACTCAGAGGCACACAGGGAACCTGAGCCTCAAAGATGTGGTGCATTAGTTCTGCTAAGCTAACCGTGAATGCTAATTGCAGGAAGGACAAACTGTAACCCTTGCCCTGTGGCCATGAACCCATTAAACAGCACAGAGGGTCTCATAGACATGGAGAGCGCACAAAGAGGCTGGCCTGAAAAGCCCTGCAATCTGATTTCAGTTTAAATGGGGATAACAAGTTTTACAATGTCCCCCCTGGGATCTGCCCCAAACGTTTTTTTCTTTTTTGGTTTTTTTGACAGCGTAAAGAGAACTGTCACTCCAAAGCTGACCGCAAATCATCCATACAATGCAACAGGTATTATGTTTTCAAGTGGAATATGTTATCCGCAGGAGTCGCCATCAGCTGTCACAGACCATGACAGGTGGCTCTCAATAGGATGTGGATCAGTTCAATTTAAAGTACTTGTGGTTTCACCCCTGGAGGACATTAACACACCAGTGGTGGTACAATATGACACCCTATACATGAGAAAAGGTGTTGTAGGAACCATCAAGCGTTATCACTGTTTTTTAGGTAACACTTTAAAACCTGAATAAATCAGTCAGGATAGCTCAAATATTTTACTTTTTTGGGACGGAGCTGTTTCCTTTTTTGGCCGAGCAAAAGTCCTAAACAAGAGTTCACTTTTCTGAGTATTTTCACCTTTAGTCTCTGCAGCTCTGGTGCCCCTGGCAATACATTTTCAAACATGACCCCGATGCACTGACTGCCCCCTCCGTCTTTTATACACACATTCATCAGTTTGTCAGGTGGCTGCACGTTTTTTCACTAAAGCATCAATTTTCACAATGTTTACTGGGTTAGGTTTTTGCCTAGCTTTCAGGCAAAGTACGGGTAATTTGGCTACTTAAAAGGTCTAAGAGTGCATCAAAGTTAAACGCATTCAGACAGTACAGTGCTGCAAGGATGGCATTTATCTGCAGGCCAACATGGAAGTTAGTATCACCCTGGTTCCCTCGACAAAAATTCTTTCTTTTTTTTAAGATTTTTTTTTTTTTTTTTACTTTTATTGCCTTTAATTGAGAGGACAGTGTGACAGGGGGAGCGAGAGAGGGGGAGACATGCAGCAAAGGGCCCCGGTCGAATTCAAACCCGTGGTCGGGTACATTTCCTGGGATAGTGAAGGCATGAATGGCCTCCTGCTCCTCTGACTGGCTTGTACTTGTTTCCTTCATTGATTGGATTGGTTAGGTTTAGACAATAAGAGTGAGATTGGTTAGGGTTAGGCTAATGGAATATAATAATAATAATAGTTTTGTATTTGGTTATAAGTATTGGACACACTGAAATTTGACCTGATAGTTGCAGTAGGTGGGAAGCTGAGGGATCACCAGGTGACTACAATTCATCCTAAGAGGGATATAAATGTTTTTTTATCAAATTTTATGGCAGTCCATTCAAAAGCTGCTTTTGTGAGGATTACAGTTGTAGAACGACCATCACTGCCATCCCTAGATAAAAAAACAAAGTATCTCCTGAAATAATTTCTGGTTCTTTTTGGTCCAAACCTGTCACCTAAATTCAGTATATTACTATACTACTATACTATACTTTTGTTCACATTCTCAAAGAGTTGTAAATTAAATCTGGATTAGTATTTTGGTAGGGCTGATTCTAAAACACCAACGCCACATATTTCCATTTCTTTACCAAATGATTAATCTGCAGCGCAAAGCCTCAGAGCCAAAATGGAACCTCAAACCTAAAATCTGTGGCCCTCCTGTCACACCCAGAGATGTTTGATTTACTATAGCCAAGCTCCCAGGTGAGCGTGGCCTTCACCGGTCAGCCCCACGCTGCCTGCCTGCCCGGCCTGTGAAGAGATGGATGGCTGCGAGTGTGAAACCCAGCAGTTGGTTACATGGCCTTGAGCTTTACCGCCTAATTAGGCTCTAATGTAACTACAATGCTCTGGAGGAGATGTTGTCTTGCCCACCAAAAGCTCTTTAAAAGCCTCCTCAGGGCAGGGGCAGCTCTGAGTGAGGTGCTGTTGCAGGCCACCACCACGTCCAAGTGAAAAGCTCGGGTTTCATTCCCCAGCTGGGATGTAGCTACTGGAAACAGGACGCCAAACCAACACCAGGATCTTCGTTTTGGCCCAATCTGATAACTGAACAGACTGTAGGTGGTTCAGACCACTTTCTAATAAATCATACATTTTAATGTCTCATTTTTATTTAACGGAAGTGTCAAAACAACAATTAAGAGAAGTATCCAAGTTACTGCCTCCCATCAAATAAAGCAACAACTGGTGGAGGGCGTTCACCGCTATAAACTGCAACCTGGCAACCCAAAATACGTCATGATCGATGGCTTATACTGACCTACATAACATTTATTAAGAATTTATAATCATGTGTTATTCAATTCAAACAACACAAAAAGTCAGGTTTTTATCAGAAAAGGGCCAATATATAATTCAGCTGAATTCATCGGCTGACATTGGTCCATAACAGATATACTGGTACTGGTTTGTGTGTTGTCTGATATGCACAATATGAAAACTTTGTTTTAAAAAGAACATAATACAGAAAAAAATGCTTAGATTAATTTAGATTGAGCCAATTCCCAATGATGTTTACTGTTTCAGTGCACTGATGTCATTTTTGACTATAAAAGTTAAAAATATCCTGCCTCCATAACATATCTTGGTCACAAGTATTTGATAACCATATCCGAGGAATAACTGCATTGCAAAATAGCATACATGTGTGTAAATACTAGCCTGTATATCAATATCGGTATAAGCCCCAAAAATCCAGTATCGGTCAGGTTCTACACAACACAGCCTTACAAAAAAGTGGCCATCAATGGAAATCAGTTCTTTAATACCATCTTCATGTAAGCATGGCTCAACATAGTTGGAAAAACGCAATAGAAAGACTTATTTTTGGTGTGTAAATATGGTTGTTAGAAAATGAAATAATGCTGCAGTATGCTTTTTAAAAACTTACTGAACAGTTGTAACAAAGGATGAAGAAACTGCATTATAGCGTGGTGCCAACATGCCTTGAAACAGAAGACGAACCATAACACAGAATGCTGTCAACATTTTCCTGATGCATCATGTGATTTCCCCACTTCTCCACAGCTCATGAAGGATGGTATCATTAGCGTGATATAATATTAGAAGCCGGTCCTGAGAGATAAGGTGTCTGGTTGAAGGTCATCTGTGCCCTCTTGAGTGAACATAAGAGCCTTTTGTGGTTGGGTTAAATGCACATGACAGGCTGTTGGAGCACAATCACCCATTTTAATTGTCATGTAACGGTTTCATGTAGAGCCAAACTGTCTGCAACACTTCAGCAGTTGGTAACCAGAGCTCGGCCACACAACCACAGATGCGGTTAACTGGGCCCTTGCTGAAGGAACAGAAAAAAAAGGATCTGTGGAGACAGGCTTGGTGGAAGATGCTGATAGATAATGCAGATTTATCTACTGCAATTTTAAGGTACTGAATAAAAAGGTACTTCGCTTGTAATTGTTGGCAAACTGGGTGTTGATGCAAAAACATACAAATTGCTTCAAGATACCTGACAAAATGGCTGCTAAATTACTTTTTTTCAGCTAAATGCAGATGAGAAAACCTTAACAGTTGCACACTCAAAGAACTCAATTTTCCAATTTAGCGGAAGCCAAAGATGACAGGAAACACGGTAATTCACTGTAGCTCAACAACAACCCCCTGGCCATTCTCCGCCTGCTTCGTAGGCAGTAATTACGTCCCAAAATGAATGCCATTTCATATTAAGCTGCAGTCATAATCCAACGTCAAAGATGGACTCATTATTGGCAATCATGGGAATTAGTTACATCATTTAACCAATCCGAACTAATCATTTCCAGGATACCGCAGAAGCAGATAGAGCCATTAGAAAAAATTGGAGCTCTTAAATAGAATAATTGACATCTATATCTTCTCTGCTGCTTTGGCTGAAGGGCTACAGAAATTGCATTAGTTGCGATTGAAAATCTGAACTGAGAGAAAAAAAAGACACCACTTAGACTTTTTCAGGGCATTGCTCAGTGTTCACTCTTCCTTTTCATATAATGCTGAATATAACATTAAAAAAGGTCTGCGTCGCATCCAACTCTGTCACCAGTGTAACAACTTGCAAAACTGCAGAGGATAAATTCAGAAATAATGATGAAATAAGTATTAGACATAGCACTGAAACACCTCTGCTATCGCCCTTTATCTTCTATAATAATAAACTATAATGTTCATGTTGAAGGAGCAGTATGTCAATTTAGGAGTAGGCGTATTTATTGACTTTTAGCAGGGAAGATTGCAGATTTCAACCAGCTTAAAGTTCTCCAGGTTAGATTTCCTTATCTGAGCTGATTTATCCAAATTCAAAGGCCCAGGTGATGAAACCAGTAGAAACAGTGAATAAAGCAGTTCCACATCAGAAATCAGTGTGTTTCTGATGCTGTTTGACTCATAGCAAGAGGAGCCGTTAGCCTAGCACCTGCCAATGTGTACTCACCTCATTTCTTGTCCAGGTGTTCAGGAGGATTTTACCAGAAGTTGAATCATCTGCAGAGGATTCCTGTTCTCTAACACAAATGGACCTGTGGATTTTAACCAGTAAAAACACTACATAAAGCATTTTCAAGCTACAAAACAGTGTTGTTTGGTATGTGGCAGAGAGGCTGCTAGCCTAGCACCTGCTAATTTGTGTCACCTTTTTCCTCCGTTGACTTATGTGTGCTCACCTTTTTCTGAACCAGACGTACAGGACGCTTTAAACCAGAGCCGAATAATCCACAGAGGTCTCCTCTTCTCTAAAACAAACGGACCAGGCGATATAAACCAGTAAACACTGTACAAAGCAGTTTCGTGTTACAAATAGGTGTTTTTCCGACGCTGTTTGACATGTTGCAGAACGGCCGTTAGCAAGCACCTGCTAATGTGTGCTAACCGTTTGTCTCTGATAAATCAAGACTTACATGTTCAGGAGGTTTTAAACAGGAGATGAATTAATCCCAGAGCTTTCTTGCTCTCCGATAGAAATGGACACAGTGATTTATACCGGTAAAACACAATGACTAAAGCTATTTCGCAAAAGGCAGCTGATGGCTACGGGCTGTTACCTATGAGGGCGCTAAAGAGTCAATCTCTATTCAAACATAATTTCAGTATCTCACCTGACATGTTCAAGGACTGTCGGAAATCCCAAATATCGATTTTTAGTTTGTGGTTTAGAAAATGTCAATTTGGCGATTTAAAAAAAAAAAAGCCTTTTTATTTAAAAGAAATATTAAGAAAACATGCCTTCCAAACCTGTTTTCTTAAAAATTATAGCTGTACACGCACACACACTTGTGTGTATATATATATGTGTGTGTCCGTATATATATACACGCACACACGTGTATACATATGTGTGTGTGTTTTTATATATATATGTACACTTTTAAAAAGAAAAGTTAAAAAAAAATTAAAAGAGGGAAAAAAATAGCGTTTCTTTTTTTTTTTTTTTTTAAATACCTTCCAAGGAATGCTGTCTTTTAAAATCTGCAATAAAATCAATTCAATATATATCCATTTAAAGTTGCATGCCCCTCCCCCAAGCCAAAAGTGCCTAAAAATTATTTGACATGTCTAATGGGCATACATGAAGGGAGAGATGGAATGCTGGGAGAAAATGTAGAAACCTATGTGATGAAAAAATAAAAACATAACCACAATACATCTTAAAGCTACATCACCAGCTACAAAAAATAAACTCACTGTAATGTTACATTAATGTAACTTTAATCTATTACACAAAACTTTCAGTGATTTTTTACTAGTTCCACATTAAAAGTCTGGAAAATGTGACTTTTTCAGGTTTTCATGACCGTGGGAACCCTTTATAATAGTAAGCATAACAATTTCTGCATATACCCCACTAAATCCTACACACTAAATTATCAAACCCTCTATCACTGTTTTCTCATATCTCAATAGATGAGTTACAAAACAATACCACTGCTGCAGTGAAGCCATAATCATGAATAGCACTCATATCAGCGGAGTGCTTCCAGCTTGATAAATCTAAATTTACCACCCAGGGTACTCAACTGATAATGCACCATTAAAAATAAGAGAAATCTGAAAAATGAGCACCATGATTATTTCGTTTTAGAGTTGACTCTTTTTTTTCCCCCTCAGATGCAGCCGGGTCATCCAGTTTAGTGGTTTTCTCCCAGTTTCCCCCAATAATAAAGCAGGATCTGGTTTAGGCCGCAGACCTCTGATGTCTATCAGCACAGGTCACTGTCTGGGGGCAAGTGGAGCCCTCGGCAAGATAAGTTGGATCATCACTTTCCCTCAACACATCATCAAGCGAACAGCCTCACATTCCTTAAATTTCTCAGGTTCTCTTTCTCAGGTAATACATGTGACAAAAACTTTACGAAGATGATCAGAATTTGAGATAAAAATGTTTTATTATCCTGTGTCAAACTCATTTCAGTGCTAAAAGACTGATCCAAGGACAGCTTCAGTATGAACATTAGAGTCAACAAAAATGACCATAAAATCAGCTCATGCTTGATGACTCCAAAGTGGACACACAAAATATGCCAAAGAGTTATATAAAATTAGTTTTAGTCAAGAAAAGTAGCATTTTTGTTGTCAGAACATACATGAAACAAAGACATATTTAACAAGAGCCACAGAAGAGAGGGAACATTTTAACAAACATTACAGACAACAAGGAAAAACTGTTTTTGAAATTTAAAAAAACGACAGCAGACAAAATGGTAATGGTACACTGGATGCCAGCAGATAACCCAAATGTGATAAAGGTTTCAGAGGGAACCATTCCAAGTCAGACTTAGGTTGACCTGTAAACCAAAAAAAGAGAAAAGATTCAGTCAACTCAGGAGCAATCACTGAAACTGATACATGGAGACAAGAGATATTCCAACATTAAATACTGTTTCCTTTTATTATTTCAGTCTGAAGCTTAGCACAGACCCCCTTTACACCTTGCATTGAAATAGGTTTTGGGTAATCGTACTACAATCGTATAGAGCTTGATCACATGACAGTACAGGTGTAGATGCATCCAAAACACAGTGAGGACGCATTATGATCCAATCAGACAAACCTCCTCCAGACAGGGACACATATGAAATGTGTGTTTATACTAAACTAAACCAACAATGTGTTAGCATTTGAGTGGCATTTCTTACCATATACTACACTCAAACGTTCAGATATTTTTAAAGGTATTATTAGAGTTTCTGGTCAAACACTGATTTTGTTTCACAAATGTGGCATCTATTACTGGACTTTTGTAGTGGATTTCATTACGCTGTACAGCAGGTTTCTATCTGTCTGCTCACTGAGTGTATGTTTACGACAGCATGGACACAAACTGCTGGGAGGATTTTAAAATTCTCATCTGTCTATCTTTCAACTGTCGGATATTGAAAAGTGGATGGACGGAGATACGGATCAGCATTATGCTGCAGCTGGACGTGCTCCTTGTAAATGCAGCTGCTCAGAGATTCAGCGAGTAGCAAACCGTCACACTGAGTGAGGCCACAAGAGGTGAGGGAGACTCACTTGGGTTTTGTCTCGGCATCTGTGACTTGGCGGATGAAGATGGCGTCCTCTGGGTGGCTGATGTCGCCCTTCTCGTGCATGTAGGAGGAGGCGATTGCGAGCATGGTGCCGTCGTTGTTGAAGGCCAGCGAGGCGATGCTGGTCGGGTACCTGTGGAACTGACACAGGCGCTTCTTGTTGAAAGGGTCCCAGATGTTCACGAAGCCGTCTGAGCCACCTGGAAGAAGGAGAGGCTCAAGGTCAACCTCAAAAGATTTAGGCCTTGTTACTGTTGAGATATGGATCTATAATAACTGTGTGTTACTCGTGTAACCTTGGCAACTCAGTGCTAAAGGTCACAGGAAAATCTACGAGCTTTATAAAAACAAGTTGCCCCATTTCAGAGGCAAACTAAATATAGAAAGAAAGAAACTGTCTTTTATCAAGTACCAACTAGCCGGTCGTACCTGTGGCGAAGGTGTTATGAATACTGTGAAATGAGATGGCATTGACGGGGTAAACATGCTCGATTCCCTCCTCCTTCAGCCTGTGGCATTTAAAGGCATACTTCTTCTTCTGCACCTCCTGGCTTGGGTCCAGGTACTCCACAGCTACACGTCCCTCAATTGAACTCAAGACGTAGCCCTGGAGCCAAGACGGAAAATATGAAGTTACCATCCTCCTTCTTTTGATTAACACAGGTCTATCTGTAAAATGATGTTGTCTTAGGACTACATTTTTTTCCTTAGGGGTAAGTTAAATATTTTTCAACCTGGACCCATTTTCTTCATCATGTTTTGTGTCTAAGTGACTAATGGAGACAAAATTCTATTTAACAGGCAGCAATGTAAACAACTGGAGCAATTCACATTGACAATTTACATCTACTATAAGTGTTTGTTTTTGCCATTGACACGCTCAGATTGTTACTCAAAGTGTCTGACAACTTATGGAAAGGATCCCTACAGAGATAGAACTTTTTGAAGTGCAAGATTCTTTTTGGTTTAACAAAAAAACGCCCCAAAATAACCATTGTTATATCTACCAGACTCCATTTAAATAAACTTTAATTTGTGTATAATGTATAAATATATATAATATGTATAAAAACAGTATATTTTTACATCTAACTGGGTGATATTAAAGTTTTATTTCCACCAAACCATAGTTGGTGATTGTTGGAACAGCAGACAGACAAACCAGGATGGCTTTTGTGAGTTGCATTTGGTTTCTGTTGACCTAGAATGAGCTGTGTTTTAGGATTACAAAATAACTTCAGGGTTGTGTCTGCTTAAACAAAAAAGACAAATCTTACTCTTGAAGAAAAAAGTCTAGCTCTGCATGAATGCTTTCCATACATTGTCAGACACTTATAATAATAATCTGAATCTGTCAGTTAGCAAAGACACGGCCTATTAGTGTCTAATTATTAATTGAATTATTAATTGAGGTGCACACATGCACCAAATTATTATATTGCAGCGTGTTTTGCAGCTGCATTGGACCAGTTTCAATAATCATTGTTACCTTAGTCACTTGGACACAAAAACATGGGAAAACAGGGTCTGTCCAGGTTCAAAAATACCAAACCTAACCTTTGACTGTTGTCTGTATCTTTCAGTAGAGCTGTGCACATTTTAATTGATAAAAAAGTCAATTCTAATTCAAAGTGTACCTGTTTGTTGGGGAAGGCTCTGATGCAGCGAGTCTGATACTTGAGACTGGACTCTCTTCTTTGCTGAACGTAGCCCATGTTCCTCAGATCCCACACCAGGACTCGTCTTCCAGCTGTGCCGACGATCAGCCTATCTCCAGCCACAGAGAGGGTGTACACCTTTTTACAGTGGCAAGAGAGGCAAGAGAGACAAGATGAGACGAGAGAGACAGAAATAGCAATGTCAAAAGTCTTACTTAACATCCACATAAAAGATTATTGAAGACAATGCAGCTTTAATGGCTACATCTTTGTGTTCTAATGGTAGGTGATCCAGAAAAAAGTATTTTTCTTCTAGATTATTCTTTCGAATTATAGTTCTACATGTTATGTTCTTCCCACAAACCCAAATTCTTTGGAAAAATGCATCAAATTGACAAGGCAGGAAGCTTTAAAAATGCCATGTCATTTTGACCTTAACACCATCTCATCTGAATTTTAAAAAAACATGCAGAGAAATGTGAAGGTAGTTTAGGTACCCCTGAAAAAAGTAACTCAGATAATCTTGCACAAATTGAATGCATTATTATAGTACAGTGTGCTTTTGCTCTACCTTTTCAGGCTGAGTAAAGGTGCCAGCATTGCAGGGCGTCCTTGGGTCCCACAGCCGAACCGATCTGTCCCAGCTCCCCGTCACCATAACATTGACCTCTGGGCAGTATTCAACGCAGCGAATGGGGGCATCATGTGTTCCAACTATTGTATCTGTTTCAGAATAATATTAAAGAGCAGCACACATAAGTACATCAAGCAAATTATTGCATAGTTGAAGATCTGCGACAGGTTTAGGTGACACTGAAAATGAAATGTATCAGTACTGCACAGGTTTGTGACATACCTTGGTCTGTGTTCAAATCGTGAGTTTTTAACTGTGCATCTAAACCTCCACTCCAAGAATGTGTTGGGTCCTGCAAGCAAAAGAGGAACGTTATCTGTGTGCACCAGACTTCTAGCTTTTGACACAGCAACAAGGAGCTTTAACAGACTGAAAAATTTTGTCACCTACATAAAAAGCACAGTCAAGAACTGGAGCTGTGTGCTGGTACTTCATCCGCATGGTGTTCCCCCCGACATCATAGAGACGGACAGTGCAGTCCCAGGAGGAAACCAGCAGAAACTGAGCTGTGCTGGGGCTGAACTTAACAGCAGAGATGCTGTCCTCCGGTCCCTGGTTTAGCTTGTACTCGTTTGAGCCTGTCATCTGCAAAGAGGAAACATATTGTAAAGTCTGTAACACTTTATGGGGACTTTACTGAGACCTGTTTGATGCACAAGTGACTCATTTGGCTAAAACAATAGTTCAGTACAAAGTAATACTCAAAAGTGGAAATTATATATTAGATTAGGTTGATAGTTGGCAAGTGCTATTACCTTTGTGGTAAATGTATTACATTTGTGGGACTATTACATAAAAAGCTGCAGATCCGTATTACATCTGTGATTTATTATGTTTGTGGGCTGTTATTACGTTACCGTGCACTCTAGATCAAAAGTACCAAGGGGTACAACTTCAAATATGACCAAAGAGGTTAATCAACACCTCTGACATGGCTGATACACAAAGCTATTTACATTATATGCGTCGGGAAAACAGAGCTTTCTTGCAGATACATTACACTGAATTCCTCGAAACAGAGTTATTGTGTTTTTTACCCGAAATGTTATACTAACTGAATCCAAAAAAGATCATGAAAAATCAAACCACTGTTGCCACCGACTAAACAAATAAGTGGCTATAAAGATCCGGATTCTTGACTGCTAAATGTAAGTGAACATTCAGTTGTTGATCTGAATAATGTTCGATAAACCCATACCATACGGATTTGCAATTATACAAGGTTTGCTTTGAGCTAAAGCAAAGCAGATGATTGATTGATAGTAACGTAACGTTAGATGGCTCCCTTCGTATTTCTATAACGAAAAATATATTTTCCAAACTCACGAAGCAGAACATCATGCGTGCTATGCCGTTTTGTCTGCCTGAACATGTTGGAATAATTAATTTACATTATCCGGAGAGTAAACTACTGACATACGATTGGATCAATGACTTTCCAGCTTGTTATTAGCCTAGCCTAGCTCTGTGACTACGGTTGTGGATTTAGCCAACTAGCCTCACCGAGTACTTAACGTGCTAACTAGCATACATGCTGAATAACATGATTTTCTGTACAAACAGTTCGTTGAATAATACGTTATTTGTTCGTTTTTGTTCACTTTGACAACACGAATTGTTCCGTTACATCCAGGAATTACACTGAGCCCATTCAATGTTACTGCTACCGGTATGTGCTAACGCTAACGTTAGCTTTAGGATATGGTGGGCTATAAACCCTGTTATGCGGTTGACTTTACTTACCGCCTCAGTTTGGTGTCGTTCAGACGCGACTTGTTCTTTTCTATATAGAGACCAGTAATTATTTCTTGATTTACAATAAAATATTTAACGTGGAAATGCTAAAGCGCAATGTGACTGCGTGAAGCTAACTCCTGTACAAGCAGCCGCGGATCCTCCGGTAGACGCTGATTGGTTGGTTCAAGTTCCCGCCTGCGATCTGATTGGTTGATTCAACCACAATGGATGTTTCCGTTGTCTCAGCACAGATCACGTGACACGTGACTGTTTTCTCTTTCTTTCTTTTTCTCTCTGGCAAATACAGTAAAATTAAATGTATTTTTCCTATTTTTTGTATATGAGTAGCCTTATGTGACTCTCAGTTTAAAATAAATACAATACAAATATCACCAATAGCACCATAGTTGGAAAATAATTACTTAGCTTATTCGGATTCTTGCAGCCTTCTACATAATAGGAAAACCTGAAAAAAGCAATAGGACTGTTTAAAACATTTTCATCAGGTTGACTGGCTGAGTTAGCTCTCATTTATATGGTTATCCACACTGTTTTATGATATGATCTGTGTCTGTGGCATATCTTTAGCCTTCTATTCTATTGTTTTATTGTTTTATTGTTTTATTTTTGTGGTTTGAAGAGAACTTTGCCCAAATACATCAAGTCTAATCACAGTCTCTTATGGGAAAGCATAGGCTATTTCAGACCTCTTCTCAGACTGAAAAAAGAAAAATAGCCTAACTCAACATCAATACCGTTTGGTAGAAATTCAAGGGCGTGTTGTGGGGGCCTCATAGCCTATGAGATTGGGGGGGTGTTCTCTGTCTTTTGCATCATCGCCTAATGTCCTGTACTAATTGCAAATTTTTATGCCCCAATTTGTACATTTTCTGCATCAATTTATGCTGTTACTGTCTTTGATTTTGTCAAAATAAAACTCCTTTGCCTCTTTCATGTTTTTGTAAGAGGTGGATTGACCCCCCCCCCCCATCCGAAATCTACGCCCCTGTAAAAATGTAAGACTGACTCTTCCATAGATCCTCCTATTTAATTCGTTGATTTTGCCTTATAATTGTAACCACTTTCATCTGCATTTACGTGAAAAGCTATTGTTATCAGCACAATTATTGGGTTTCTAAGAAAACTATGCAGCAAAAACAAAAGCCCTAACAGGAGATCACAGAGAATAGCCAAATGGATCCTCAGAAGATCTTTAAAATTCGGCTTCAATAGCTCAACATTTTTCAAATCACCAGATTAGCCATAGTTAGGCTAATTAACTGTTAAAATGGTCCAATTGTAGTATGTTATTTTGGAGAGCACGATAATCTCAGCAGACCCTCAATGTGCCTTAATGTCTTTGAAAAAAAAAAGTCGAGGAACGAAAAATAAAAACAAGAAAAAATGACATCCTCGCAAATGTTTAAAAAAAAAAACCCAAGATCTTTAGGACACGACTTAAATATATGATTAGTTTTTGTCAAACATCACAAATATATAAAGGATAGATACATTTCTTTTTGGAACCAAAGCTTTACTGAGTGAGTAAGACCATATAATATACAGAATTTCAATAACAATATCAGAGAAAAAAAAACATACACAAAACAGAGGCTATTTTTGGCTCTTGCATGGCTTTTAAATGACTGGCAAAACATTGCGTCTTAAAACAATTGCCTATCACCTGCAGAATTCGGGGATTTTTTTTAAAGGATCACATGATTGTCCTCACTATTACAAAGAGAAACGGGCTATTATTTTTTTCTGTAAAAGTCAACTAAATGGGACAAAGGCTAATGTAAAGCCACAGTATTGCACAATATTGGAAAATATCAAAATATTAAATTCCACATTATTTGCTACAAACACCGACACAGATCTCTGTAAAATACATATGGACAGTCGTTCAAAACCAGCTCTTTTTTTTCAAACTGAATACGTTTAAATATCTTCACCCACTTTTGATGTAACAATTTCACTAATAATTAAAATAATAATTTTTGATTGTCCCTTTTGGAGCCGTAATAGGGACTTCAGCAGGATAAAGAATAAAGAATGACATATAATAATAATAATAATAATAATAATAATAATAATAATAATATGACCTAACATTGTGAATCTACAAAATATACAAAATTTTATTTTTTTCCAATGAAGGTCACTCTCATTTAAAAACATATGTACAGCGTATTATGACACAGTCAGTGTTAAACAGGCCTCAGCAGTGCCGGGTGGGAATAGTACATGTGATGGGGAAAAGCCAGGAGGGACTGGCTGCCCGGTGAGTTTGCAGCGGGGCCCCCGGTCGTTTCTGGGGCCCCATTCTCGTGGTAAAGTATCGGAACGCGCACAATCCTCTGCGCCGCCGCGTGGCTCAGGTTGGCCGCCTCCAGCTCCGCAGCCAGCTGCCTTTTCCACTTATTCCTCCGGTTCTGAAACCAGATTTTCACCTGCGTCTCGGTCAGGTGCAGGGACGCGGCCAGGCCCGCCCGCTCCGAGCTGCTCAGGTAGCGCTTTATGTCGAAGGTGGACTCCAGCTGGAAGACCTGGCTCCGGGAAAACACCGTGCGCGTCTTCTTCTTCCGACAGGGCTTCCTCTCGGAGTCCAGCTCGTCTGTTTTCCGCCTCCAGTCGTCCTCCTGGTCTAATTCTTTCTTTGGCTCTTCAGAGTCACTTTCATCCAGCGCGATATCGTCGTCGGCGCTTTCCTCTTTGGCATCTTGGTCACTTCTTTGGAGGTCTGGGGAGCGCCTGTCTGGTGTCGGGGATGCTTCTCTCAGGTTGGCCTTCTCAGATCCTGCAGGGGGGAAATATATTTCAGTTGAATTCTATAAGCCAGTAACTGCATGATTTGCAACGGCATAGTCTTATATTTCAGTTTATTTTGGACATTATTGATTTTTCCCTCAGTTAAATTATTGATATTTAACCCTTTGAAACATGGATGGACATTAGTTTTTATTGTGCTGCTTTCACACGTATTTAAACATTTGAAACCGGAGCAAAAACGTTTCATTCTCTTCAAAAACATGGGAAAAGGCAATGAGGTAATTGAAAAACAGTGGTGAAAATTGACAAAAAAAATGAGAGAGAGGGGAAAAAAATCATAAAGGAGGGGGGCCGAAACTATATTTAGGATTTTTAGAATTATATATTCAAAATGTTACAGAACATAGCCTATATATTTGACATTTTTGGCACTTCTTTTAGGCAATTTCCCTGTTTTTTTTTTTTTTATTATTTACAGTCAATTTCCCCCCTAATTTTACATTTTTTTGTAACCTTCTTTTATTTGTTGCTAATTTTCTGGTCATTACTTTTTAATCTGCTCATTTCCCTCCCCCCATGTTTTTGAAAGAGATCAAGCCAATTTGCTCAGGTGTCTAAAGGTGAATAGAGAGTTAAGAGACATAATTTCTATAATACATATATAAGCTTTATTTTGAATCCCATATCAATTAGGCCTATATAACATATTTACATGACATGACATAATTGTAGCCTTTTCCTGTAAAAAAAAAAAAAACCCATCTAATTTATGATTACTTTTTCTTCCCCAGACCCAAAATTAATGATATTATTTACCTCCAGTCCTCAGATGAGTCCCGAGCGTGTATGGGTACCACCATGTAGACGCTCTCTCCAAATACTGCGCCGATAGTCCAATTCTCTGTGCGGGCAGCTCAAACCGAGGGAAAGACAAGTCACCGAGCCGAGAGAAGAAGCTGCCTTCAAACACTCCTTTGGACGAGCCGATGAAGCTTTTCGGCTTCGTGGGTTTGTCTTCGATGTTCAGCAGGTTCTTGATGGAGAAAGGCGAGTCTTTTGCGGGTTGGCGAGTCTCTTGCGCATCAGAGTCTGCCATCACCGTTCACTGTCCGATGTGAATCACCATCAAAACTTACCAAAAGAGGGAAAACACCTTTAAGAAAAGATTATTTTTTAAATTGTCTGATAAAACTACGCGAGAGAAAGAGAGAAGAAGAAAAGTCACCAGAAGCTCCGGATCAGACTGAGACCTCACTGCGTCAAACTTGAGCCGGATACTGATCAGACTGTGTACTGATGGAATAAAAAATGCCATCCGAGTTAAAACGCGCTCGGTGTCTGCTATTGGGCAGGTACAATAGCAAATGGGATTTGAGATGAAACCGCGAGGGGCTGTGACGAGAATAGACTCTAAAGAGAAAGGCCGCGCGCAAGCGTTTTGGCTCCGGGCTCAACAGTACGCACCCACTTACCATCCAATTAGATTAAAGAGGAGAATGTCTCGGGGTTTTGGGGGGCGTGCACGAGCCGCAATCACCTGTCAGTAAATTGAATAAACGGTCAGGGGATTATCACACCTCAAACAGCCTGGCTTTGTCACAAATATTACCCAAATTACGCATATTTTACGCACAAATTTGAGCCACCAAAACGACAAACTAAATAGGAGACTTCAGTTTATAAGCAGTATTATCGCGTTTTATTCATTAAAGCAATAAAGATAGATTATTATAGATTGGCCCTGTTTTTTGACTATTGAAGCCAGGGGTGTTTCTAGAATTTGAGAACATTGGGGGCTCAGCCCAGAAGGGGGGTCCATGGGGATCCATTTGCAGGATTTGTTTAAATGTTGTTTTATTTAATTTAAATGAACAAGCTCTATTTTTATTCTTTTATGTGCTCTGGCATCCATGAAAACTTTTTTTTCCCTATTAGTTTTGAATTATAATCAGAAAAATATTAGTAGTTCTCAGTAATTGGTATTAAGTGCATAATGCTAGAAATTTAGAAATTAAAAAATATTTCTATGATTTAAAAAATATTTACTGTAAAAAATAGTTAAATGTATGTAGTCTATTTTTTTTTACATTTGAAAATTTTAGCATTTAGAGGAATGTAATTATCTATTCAAGTACAAGTGAAACAAGTGACAGATTATTACGTCTGGGGTTATCTTGGCCTATTATTTTTGAAAAATATCTATAGCCTATATATTTAGATCCAGAACTATTTATAAAACACTTAAGGCTGAAGCCTCTGATGTCCAGGCCTAACAACACCATTGGTTGAAGCTGATGTTGAACTCTGTGACCTGCTGCATCCTCAATCATTCGTTTTTCAAATACCAGTTCCACCTGTGTGCAACAGGAAAGCAACATGTACCTGCATTTCTCCTGTAACCAGAGCTCACTGACTTCAGTGTAATTTTATTAGTCAGGAAGTGCTACAGGCAGACATCAAATTGAATGCTCACTGCTGTGATAAAGGCTTTTCAAATCAGCTTTGTACAAAAGCCTGCAAAGCCACAGGGGCAGCAGGTGATGTAATGCATGAGGATGACACAACAAATCTCGTTTCGGTCACATATTATAACAATGCTTGTGCTTGGAGGTAGCAAATTATATTTGTATGTTCGATGAGACATTATTGTGATCAAGTGGGATCAAATTATGCAGTCGATTATGACACTAATGAACAGAAAAGAGATGACGTTTATATTCGTAAAATGTCAAACTGCTTTTCTCTTACACTGTAAAAAGAAACTATTTGTTTTAATGTAAAAAAGTCAGTGTCCGAGTTGCCTTACAGTTTAAAGGTAACTGAATATGAGAAGACAAGTTGAGGTAATTTTGTAATTATTCAACTTATCTTTTCAAATTCAGTCAGCCTAAAAAGATTACGGCAGCCCAGACACTATGTTTATTAAGTTTAAGAAAATATTTAGGAAACAAAGGTCAGCAGTACCCTAAATAAATTAAATTTGTCAGAATTAATCATATTAAAAGACTGAACTTTGTATGTTTTAATAAAGTGGAAGGTCTTTGTGGTTCCTCTCACTCCTTAAAAGCGTGAAATGGTTTAGTCTACCACAGCAGTAGGATTTGTCTAAAGCCAGAGCCAAGTTAGTGACTTCTTATGCTGCTGGAAAACCAACGTACATGGTCACGCCTTTTTCAAAACGAAAAAAAAAAAAAGAAAATCAGGGTTCCTAAAAAGAAAAGAAAGAAAGGAAAGGGAAAGAAAGCAAACTGATAAAAAAAATAATCAAAAGGTGTGTGAGAGAGACGAGGATCAAGAGAGAAAGGGTGAGGTGCCCACAGAGACTGCTTGTGCCCAGGGCCCAGAATTTAGTGCTACACCCCTGAAACTGAGGGAACTGTGTATATTTTATTTTTAATCAAACAACTGGTCTTTGAAATTTGCTTTTCATATAGAACCTTGCATAGAAGATCCTAAAGCAAACACAAAAATGTATGTCTGCCACTCTTTATCTGAGCATTATTAATTTATATACCTGAAAATAAAGAAAAATCAGTACAGAAAGCACACCACGGGATGCATTTAAGACTCAAAATTTAAACAAAGCTTGAAGCAGATGTAGAGACCTAATCAAATCAATTGAATTTGCTCAACCTACAAACATGCAGCCTGTCCTTTTAGCCCACTGAGCGCTCTCCAGCTCTAGAGGACAGCACTGTGTTTTGTGAAAAGCTACTTGAATCCCTGCATAATTAGAGGTCTCATAGCTGTGTTAAAGATGGGGGCGGAGAAAGAGGCCAGTTGAGCTGCGTTTGCCGATGCAAAGTGAAAAGCAGATAGCTGTCTTTTCATCAGATTATGTTCATTAAACGGGGGCTTGCACAATAGACGGAACAAGTCAGAGTGGATCAGAGGGGGAAACAAAGTACACTCAATCAGTGATGCAAACGGCAGGACTCGGTTTCAATTTTTGGTTTCAGTGATTTTGGAAATGTCTGGGTTAACATGGAGCTGATCTTAACATTTTGTTCTCAGTTTGTCTTTAATTTAAAACTGTTGTGTTCATATCTGATTAATCACACATTAACAGGCAGACTCTACTCTATTCTATAACAGGAGCGGAGCTACATGTTGTAAACATTCAGGGGCTCTGCTCAAAGCAAGGGGGGTCCGAGGAAATGACCCCCTCTTTATTTGAGATAATAGAATCCTTAAAATCATTTGCGAAAAACATGACAGTTGCCGAGGAAAAATATGATCCCGTACAGCCTACAACCTATTTTTTATCTAATTGTTCTCCAACTGTCTTCATCATTCTGAAACCATAACACAGCAAATGTTGAGGATGACTAATTTTCACTCCTGCTACCTAAAAAAGGCAAAAAACTTGTCTGATGTTGTGATTTTTAACTTATATAACATAGGTAAGGTCAGAATTTGACGTAAACAGCATGAGTTATCGGGGGTGGTGGGTGACTTTTATTGAAACTCTCATAGCTGCAAGCAGGTTGCTATATGTCTGCACATTTGATTTTTTTTTTCCTGATCTTTGAGTTAAAATGAGTTAAGTTTATGATATTGTGCAGCCATGCTTCCATGGTGATGGCAAGGATGGCATACATGCTGTTATCTTTACTGAAGTCCTTGAGAGATGAATCATCACACTCATGCATGAATCACACACACATAATAGGCAAATTTTAAGCATGATCCGTGATAATGAAGATACGGGGGACAAAATGAAATGCATGGCAAAAATAGCATAGTGTCAATATTTTAGAGACCCCCAAATTTCACAAATCATATTTTCAGGGGAAGCCATGTCTTATTAAGTGGAGGCAAGCTCACCTGTAGGTCAGCGCTGTGTAGTACTATGCTGGAATAGACTTCAAAGATTGAAGGTTTAGCTGACAAATCTGCTACATTAAACCCATGCCAAAATAGAACATAGAATAGAATACAATAGAATATGTCTTTATTGTCTATCTATTTATTGTCAATAATCTCTGTTCTGTCCCCAACAAAGGCAAATAAATACAGTCTTGTTGATACGCTGAATGTTAGGCCGAGGGAATTACCCTTTTTTTTGTTTTTTTTCTTCCGTAGTTGCTGTAAGGGTTCAAGGACACAGGGGTGTGATATGTTATAAAGCCTTCTGAGGCAAATTTTGATTTGTGATAATGGGCTTTATAAATAAAGTTGACCTGACTGCTATCTCCCTACTATTACCTCTATGTATAACGCTAGTCAATAATGTCAGTTTCTGCCATTGCAGTGGGCATCAGTCTGACCGTTTGCATCCCTGTTAACAAATATTGTTCAGTACTGTCAGTGATTAATGACTTTCTGTTAAACAGATACCTTGCAAGCTTCATTTTTACAAAAGGTCATAACAGTTACAGCTTTTAGAAGTCGGTGTACTTGGACACAGCTTGTCTGTGTTGTGTAAAACAATAAACGTATTCTCCACAGCACATGTAGGTCATGGAAATGTAATCAATCTCACCTGAAAAATGATCGGTGAGTCAATTATGCAAGGCAGGCTCTTTTCATCTGAAGCGCCGGCATAATTAAATTGACATAAAATATCATTAGAGGTGACAGGCTGTTAAATAACGCGGTAATTGACTGCAGTGAGAAGCTGCTGTTGTCACTCTGGAGGATGCTGCCATCTAGTGACAGAGTTTAGTATTAATCTGCCTCAGTTCCACCAAGGAAAGACAGTCAATTGCACTACAGCATACTTCACATTTATTGATATCACCAAAGTAATCCCCCTGTACAGAGAGTTTCTCTATATGATGCATAATTACTTCCTTATTTTCACCATCAAGGAACTGTACAAAATTTATGGAGCATTTAAGTGTGAAATGTTACAACAGACCTATTTCTAGTGATTGAGCTCAGTCTTAGCCGACCCTCTGAAGGCACTGAAAATTTCAAAGAAATCCCATTCAATATATTTCAAAACTATCATATCGAAACATATGGATCAGTTGTGTTATTTTGATGTGATTCATCATATCTAAATAAACAGAGGATATGGCAAGTGGCAAGTGATACAGCTCTGCAAACCGTCTTATTTCCAGACTTTTGAAAAGGTCTGATAGAAAACGGAGGAAAAAATGATTGCACCAGATCAACGTTAACCCTAAAGCTGGGGAAACATCAGTAACATTAGTAGTGGGAAGTCCTTAAGGGTAAAGTTCACCCCAAAATTTGCGACTACATATTTTTCCTCTTACCTGTAGAGCTGGTTATCAGTCTTGAATGTTTTGGTGTGAGTTACTGAGTGTTGAAAATATCTGCTGTAAAGATTTGCCTTCTCTGCAACATAATGGAGCTAGATGGCACTTTACCCATGGTGCTCAAAGCATCAAAAAATGCATTTTTGAAACACATAAAGTTGTTTTATTCATAAATAAATAAAAAAGACCTTAATTTGTATTAAAAGGTCTTAAATCAATTATTCAAAAGTCTTAAAAATGCTACAAGTAGGATTTTATGAATTGTTTTGTTTTGACGTTGCATTGAAAAACCTCAAAATAACTGGTTACATGATCTTTTTAGGTTCATTTACCGGATGCCTCTTGTGTTAACAGCACTAAAAAGAGTCATATTTTTTAGTTATGATGAATATTTGGCTGGGTAAGGTTAGGGTTAGGGTTATTGATTTTGAAAGTTGTCCCTGTCCCCAAACATTTGTTGGTTAATGTTTTATTCTTAATAATAATTATAATGTTTAGTGCAAAAAAGGTCGTAATTTTAATTTAAATTGGCATTATAAAAGTCTTAAATATAACTGTAATGTAACCTTAAGCTTTAGGTCCTTCAGTGGGGTAGATGGTAGACCAGCACGGTGATACTGTTTGCAGGTGTAATTCAGTAGAAAGTGAAAACTGCTCACAATAAGGTCTGTGGTTTATTTTGAGTTACCGGGTCATGATTTCTGTAAAGAGATGTTGCTATTTAGTTTTTCAAATGTATTTTTTGGCGCTTCTAACATCACAAGAAGAGCGCCATCTCGTTCTATTATTATTTGAGAGAAGGCAGACATCTCTACGGCTGATATCTCCAACAGTCAGCAACTCACACCGAACAAATGTGACTACAGGTAAGAGGAAAAGTATAGATTTCAGGGTGGACTGGGGTAAAAAAATGGGTGATGCTGTGAACAAACATCTAAAAACAAACAAAAAAACAGCAAACTACAGTAACGCACCCCACAAAGTCATTTGGGGAGAAGTAAATGGAGTGTAACACAGCAGAGTGCGATCCACCAGATGTCAGTCAGATGGTTTCAGTGATCATACTCCTTATCAATAAACTTGGCCATGGTGGATAGCTGCACATTTGTCGTACCTTCATAAATGGTGCCTGCACACGGAGACAAAACAAAGTATTATTGTGAATTCCTGCTGAACAAAACAAGGTCGATTTTGTCAAATTCCCCTCCGCGGCACATGAACCTGCAGCTTTCGCTATCAGGAGACAAAGAGGGTTTATTATGTAGCTCAGTGTGCCGGGGAGCCAAAATGCTGGTGTTGACAGGAAAAGTGACATTTTGCCCTGGCAACTTCCCTGGCTGTGTGTTGGTATAATGGCACTCTGAGGGGTCAGACGGGGGAATTCCTGCAGAGTCTGATTACCGCTGCTGCTATCAGCCCCGCTCTCCGCCCCTCTCTGGTCCAATCACAAACTGCTACACCTGACCTTCCCACAGCCCTCATGTGTCCTTTTCTACACTGTAGCTTTAGTCACAGTTACTTAAAGCAGCTCGAATGCCAGCAGCAATCTAACAAACAGTGCAAACAAGTCAACATTTTTCTGTAAGTCACACTCACCAATTTTACAGTCTCTGTAGTATTTCTCTACGGGGTAGTCTTTGGTGAAGCCGACCCCTCCCATCCATTCGATGCATTTAGATGTGGTCAGTGTTGCAACCTGAGGAAGATAAAACATAACAAATATATTAGAATGACTTTAACCAGGAAGATGTTCCATTAAGACTGACATTATCTTTTTTTTAACACAAGTTTTCTGGCCAAGAATAAATAAGATAGATAACATATATCACAGACTTATGAAATTAATTCACTTAATTAATTATTCAAGATTCAAAAAACTAAATTGTCTATCAAATAGTGACAGAAAATTGCCTTCGGTTAGAGGCGCAAACAATGTAAAAAAAACACAAATTCACACACAAGAATCAGATGAAATCACACAACAGTTCCAAGTTCGATATCAGAATCAGTAATTTAAGGAAAAAATGGTATCAGAACATCTCTGATAAAAATACATGTTAACGATTCCCACCTCCCGAGGGACAGTATCTATGTGAAAAAGTGCAGTCAGCTCACCTCTGCACTGAAGTATTTAGCCATACAGGCCTCCTTAATGAAAGGTCTGCCTGCTTCCTTCAGACGAGCAGCGTTGTACGTCAGCAGCCGAGCTGCTTCGATCTGTGTTGCTACGTGGGCTATTTGATGCTGCATGCCCTGGATTTCGAAGAGTACCATAAGGACCATGAGGACACGCTAAACAAAATACTGGCCACCAGAATAATGTGAAAAATCACAAAGATGTGAAAGTGTCTGTTGTGGATCTTAACCTGGAAGTCAAAGATGCGTTTTCCAAACTGCACTCTCTGTCTGGTGTAAGGAATCGTTTGGTCAAAGCAGCCCTGTGCCAGCCCGAGCATCTGCAACACACAAAGTTAGCACACGTGATATGTGGATTCTACACAGTGCAATCTTGAATAAAGCACATTTAGCTTGTTTTCAAGCCGAACGTAGGCATTTTTCCTCATGTTTTTTTTAAATGTCTAAGTGACTAATGGAGACAACAGCCTGTGAAACCGTTCCAGTATTGAGCGAGAGTCCTGCAGCTGGCAGCAGCAAAACAGGCTGCGATGTAACTACTCTGGGCAAGTTTGCACTGTCAACTGTGTCCACTTAAGTTGTTTGTTTTGCCACTGACAGGCTCAAGTTGCTATTGTGAGGTTATGACAACATTATAGAAAGAATCCCTGCATAGATCACCCTTTTTGTTAAAGAGTAATATCCTTTTTGGTTCACCAGAAACAGCCCCGAAACTGCCGTCACCGAACAGACCAGACTCCATTTAAATAAACGGCAAGTTTATCCGTGTAAAACACACTTTGACAAAAACATAATTGAATTCACAAAAGCCAACTTGGTTCTTTTTCTTCCACTGTAACAACAATCAGCAGCTCTGGTTTGTTTGAAATAAACCCTTTATTTCACAGTTAGAGGTGAAAATATGCTGGCCGCACACGTTTTCCCCTGCTGCTTTCCTGATGTCAAGCATTTGTCTGTCCCTCCTTTCCCAACATTTTTACTTCTCATTGGGTAAATGAAGGGTTAATTTAAACCAACTCAGAGTTAGTGATTGTTGGAAATGTGGAAAGACAAACCAAGTATGTTATATTGTTCTGTTTCTGTCGACTTTGAATGTAGTGTTTTACAATAAAATGACTGATTATTAAAATGGAGTCTGGTGGATATAGGGGCTGGTTCTGGTTGGACGAATGGTGCCACTCTTTCAACAAAAATACCTATCTCAGCAGGGACCTTTTCATAATGTCGTCAGACACTTAAAATACCTGTCAGCAGCAAAAAAAGCATGATGTGGATAGAAATTAAGGATGCAAACATGCCCTGAGTAGTTCAACTGCAGCCTGTTTTGCTGCTGAAGGCTGCAGCGCTCTCACTCAACACTGTTACAATTTGTCATTTAGACAGAAAAACATAGGAAAATATGGTCCAGGTTGAAAAATACCAAAGTTAACCTTTAAATATATCATTCAAAAAAAATGTTTACCTGAGCAGCGATTCCAATCCTGCCCTCATTCAACATTCCTATGGCGTACTTGTACCCATGACCGACCTGTCCCAAAATGTTTTTCTCTGGCACCTACAAGGAAAAGTAAAAAGCTATTAAAGTCACAATATTGTTTCACAATGTTCCAGTGCAGTACAAGGTGTTCAGTGGTACCTTGACATTGTCAAAGTTGAGCGGGCAGGTGGAGGACGCGCGCAGGCCGAGCTTGTTCTCCTTCTTGCAAATCTCAAGACCCTGCGTGTCCCGGTCCACGATGAAGCAGGTGATGCCTCTGTAACCCTGTCAAATGGAAGTGAGTTTGTCTTTAGACATAAGCAGATGTACATTTTTGTTGAGACTGAGCTGGAGAGGTCTTCATTTATCTCTATGACAAAGTTTGGGTTTACAATTTGTGATGTTGCTTTTTTTGCATTATGGTATTTAACAGGCAAATATAATCTGAAATTACCGTAAAAAGCAGGTATCATCGTGATGTGACATGAGATTAGGCATTTTAACATTAAAGGGACAGTTCACCCCAAAATCAAAAATACATTTTGTTTTCCTCTTACTTGTAGTGCTGTTAGTAATCTAGACTGTTTTGGTGTTTTTGGTGTGCAAAGAGTTGGCGATATTTGCCTTAGAGATGTCTGCCTTCTCTCTGTTAAAATGGAAACATATGGCACTCGGCTTGTGATGCTCAGAGAACTATGGAAAAAAAGAAACACTTCAAAACACTCAACAGCAATGTCTCTTTCCAGAAATCATGACCTGGTTACTCAAGATAATCCCTGACCTTGTTTAGAGCTGTTTCAGGAACATTTTCATTTCTTCGAAACTGCACCCACCCAGTGGATTATCTTGAGTAACCAGGTCATGATTTCTAGAAAGACACATTGCTGCTGAGTTTTTCAAATGTATGTTTTTGATGCTTTGAGCACCACAAGCCAAGTGCTATCTAGTACAATTATACTGAAGAGAAAGCATTTGGCAACTCACACCAAATGTTTTTAATAAATATCACCACAGGTAAGAGAAAAAATATTTATATTTGATTTCGGGATGAAGCATTCCTTTAAGATCTTCCTAGAGGAGTTATGGAGAATTTTTTTTAGCTAATTTGAGACAAAAAGAACAGAAAGATCAGCTGTTACTCACAGCAGAGGGATCTACATTGGCCATCACCAGGAAAACACCTGCTTGCTCTGCATTGCTGATCCACATTTTGGATCCGTTGATGACGTAATAGTCTTTGTGTTTTTCAGCACGCGTCTTCAGAGCAAAGGCATCACTCCCCGACTCAGCTTCTGAGAGGCAGAAGCTTCCGATCTGTGACACAGTTACGTGAGGAAGTGAGGAAAAACATTACAGTGTATACAGAAAAGGCACAGGTTGATCATTAAACACCATCCTGTTTTATATCTTCAGCTTTCAGTAAACTGCTCACCATGTCAGTGGACAGCCGGGTGAGGTACCGCTCTTTCTGAGCTGCCGTACCCAGGTTGGAAACCAGTGTGTTGATGAGTGTGTTTTGGATGTCACAGAGCACAGCGACAGAGGGGTCCACCTTCGCCAGCTCCTCAATGACCAGAATGGAGGAGAAGAACGAGGAGCCGGTGCCGTTGTACTCTGGGTCAATCTCAATGCCCATGAGCTGCACAAAGTAAATAAATATCATAATCACTGTATAGAAAAAAAACAGACTTAGGTGAAATAAAACATCACAATTCAATGGATTACATACACCCTGTTCGAAGAGAGATTTGATCACTTCTTCATCCATGACTGAATTTTCATCCATCTTCGACACAAACGGAGCGATGCGCTCTTGTGCATATTTTTTAACTGTCAAAGAACAAAACATGCGTTTAATGTTTTAGGAATTACTGTCATCTGCTGTCAGCAGTAGTAGGATATGTGCTGCATGATGTCCAGCTCACCTGCTTCCCTCATCATGCTCTCCTCCTCTGAATATGTTTGCAGGGGAGGAAAGGAGACCCCCCCTGCTGCCTGCTCTGAGGCCATATTTGGGGAGGGATGGGTGGACCTGCTCCTCCATCCAACCTGGCATGCACCCCATGGTCGAGAGAGCTGTCTGCACGACTGAACAGCAGACAACAGTGTTAGTATCTATATGCAAATTGCATGAAATTCACAATTCGCCACCTTAAAATTTTAAGGTTCTATCTGCTTTCTGAGCAGTTTTTAGATATTAAGCTTTAAAGTTTTTTATTTCAAATGGCATAAATTATATAAACATATTTTCTTTCTAAATAAAGAGTCCAAAATGGATATAACTTAAAAAAAACCACTCTACACAATGTCAATAGGTTGTCAAAGTATAAGCATATATGAATAACTCAATTTTGACAAAAATGTCAGTGAGAACATTAGTCAGAACAATTCTGACTAATGTTAAGTTAATCATTTCTTTCAGTGAACAGCTCCTGCTTCAGATTTTTCCCCCTTTTCTATATGGTTCTCCTTCTTAATATTATTGTTGTTATTATTATTATTATTTCTAAAATGAATAATAACATATACAAAACATCAGAAAAAAGGAACAGCACGGGTAAAAATAGCGATATCTCTGAAAGATGCAAGTATATGTGCAGAATAAAAATGGTGAAAATGTGATAGACAAATAAGCAGATGAGAAAATAAATATGTAATTTAATTAAAAAAGAACTCAAACAAACAAAAAAAAACAGAACATATACAAAAAAAGATTAACAGGGACACAAATATAAAAGTACATTCAATTAGAGGATTCTGGGAAGAAAGTGGCAGAATCTTCCAAAAGTCTGACACTTGTTTTTTTGGATGACTTAAACTGAGTGATTTCAGGAGAGCTTTTAGTCCCAGGAGGGAAGACACACACTTAGGAGGTGACTTGGAAAATGTATGTTTGTAAATGAAAAAATGGCGTTCAGCATGAGATAATTCATTCGATATTCAACAGTACTATTCTCTACTTTATTATAATAACAGAGTAAACTGAGTTCGAGGTTTCAAAGAAGTGAGAATCCAGAGGTGTCAAAAATTATTTGGATATTTCACATTCAAAAAAAGAGATGTGTAATAGTTCCTGTGTTGCGTTTGCAAAGGTAGCACAAAGTATCAATGTCTGTGAACTTAGCGACAAGGCAATTTGTAAGGTGTATTCCCTGTAAAATGTTGAAATGTATTTTTTTGGCCTTTTTACTGCAGATTTTGTGTGGTTCGTTTGTGCTTTCATGCTAGCATTACCCATTTGTTAGCTGATAACGCCAACAACACTCGGCTAGGGTTACGTTATGTAATTCAAGGATAAAGGCTCGACACAATGCGAAATATATCAAAATCAGTGCTGAAACCAGGTAAATGTTAATAACTATGACAATATTATTAAGTCTCACCTTCGACAAGATCCTGAACAACGGTGCAGCCATGGTATGTTATAAAATGTTTACATGCGCGCATGTGTGCGTCAGAGGAATGATGCTGCGTTCAGGTGCCCCTTGTGCGAGTCAGACACTCAACATTTTATGTCAGTGTGTTAGCATTAACTATTTGAAACCTGAGCACATTGGCGTTTCTTTCATCAGCATGGAGCGAGGGGAATGAGCAACTCAACGAGAAAAGTAACACAAAAAATACCTTAAATTAAAAAAGAGAATGAAAGAAAACTAAAAAAAAAAAAAAAAAGGAAATAACCTAAAAAGGTGGTAAAAAAATGTAAATAAATAAATGATAATTATTGCTATGTATATTTTCTGTAACCCGTATTACATTAAATCATGTTTTTAAAAATATGTTTCCTTAGTTATTTGAACATTTTGTAATTATTTTTCCTCTCTCTATCTCTGTGTCTTTTTTTCATTTATTTATTGTCACCTTTTAATTTTTCTTAATTTTTAATTAATTATTTTTTTTTGTAATTTGGGGAACATTTCATATCAAGTTGCTGACTGAACAGATTTACACAATAGAAAGCCTGAAAGAGCTTTGCAGTTTTTGGAAGAAAGGCACATTTAATTTGAATGTGCAACTTTTTATACTTCATTATAGTCAGTGTCATGTGGTTGTTATATTAATAAGATAAACTTGGGATTCTTGGAAAACGTAGAGAAAGCTAGCACTTTGTTATTATTATTATTATTATTATTATTAACAACATGAAATAGGACACTGCAAACAACACAGAAGAAAAACAAAAAAGACAAATAAAGACAAAAAACATGCAGGACAAACTACATACAGCCATTTACATACATACATAGTGGTAAAAGTATCAAAGAAAAATTACAAATGTCCAGTATTTTCTCACTTTTGCTTTTGTTCGGTCCATGTAATGTTTGGGTGAATGCTCTTTTTCTATTTTGAATAATGTATTTTGGATTAATTTTGAGTTTTTTGTAATAGGCTATTTCCCGTAATAAAAAATCCCAAATGATTTTTCCCGACTATTAAGCGTATTTGTATTATATACCTGTACCTCTTTGATTGCAATATTTTTCCCAACGTCCCTGAAGGCAACAGTTGCGTATGGGTGGACGCGGAGCACAGACGTATTAGCGAACGGAAGCGTCCACTCGGTAACAATTTAAGCCGGTTAATTTATCCCCAGGGCCCAATTTCACTCTTATCTCTGCTTAACGATAATGTAACTCAAACGATAAAAGATAAGATATGAACTGAGGGTGGTGTTAGATAGTCGGTATTAATAAAAATGCTGTACATGGACGGTTCAGCTAGCTAGGCAACGTTAGCATTGTTGTTGTAGCTATGAGCTAACTGTCATTTTACAGTCCGCAGCTGCGTTAGCTGCCGTTACCGTCAGTAATAGTTACGAGTGAAAGCAGTGCGTGACTATCATCTCTTTTCAGGTTCAATACAGAAAAAGGAGAATGGAAGAGATAAAAACAGAGCCTGTGGATTTTGTGAAGGAATTTCAGGAGTACCTGACACAACAAACCCAGCATGTCAACATGATCTCAGGCTCTGTTTGCGGAGAGAAGGAGTCAGGAGAGCAGTTTGAAGCCGGTGGGTAGCCAGTCACAACATCACTGTGTATGGAAGCTCCATTTTGACAAAAACAAAAAAAATATTCAAATTTTATTTAATTAAATTTTTGTTTATTTATTCCGAGAACAGTAGCACCTGCCAAATATAAATGGACAGACCTGACTCTTTATCGTGAGACATGGAATAATTTATTTGTTTTTTTTTTGTCTTTCAAAATATGTGCTTCCCAACAAAATCAAAGAGCTGCATTTTATATTACACACAGATACTATCCAGAATTTTTTGTAATTTTATACATTCCTGATATTAATGACAAATGCACCTTCTGTTATAATATGGTAAAAACATGAGAACACTTATTTTTTCCATTTGTACATGTGACTGTCTTCTGGACTGATTTTCAGTTGTGTCTCCAAAGACATTTTGTCAAGAACATTTTATTAAAAGAGCCTTATTTGCTTCTAATATTAAAAAATCTAAAATTTTCCAAGAATGAAAATAATATAATTATTTGCTCATTATTTTTAGATAAGTATTTAAGTCATAAAATACAATTTTAAAAGAAGATTGTCCTCATATATAAATAAAAAAAAAATCAGATTTAGATACATATCTTAAAACACTTTCAGACTTAAAAATATGTAATAAAAAAAACTAACCAAAACTACTAATTTATTAAATCTTACAGGTTTATTATATAAATAATAAGGTAAATCCCCATGTGTGTTCAGACTGTTTTATTTTATTTAATTTTGTCTGTCTGGTTTGTACCTACTTGCCTCATTACCTTCATTTGTAAATTTGTGTATTCACCACTGAATGCACTGTTTATAAAAAAAGTTTCAGGCCTGTGGGAATATAAAGCAAATCATATATGTAAAGCAATTTTCTTTGATAAATAAAAATTCAAATCTTAAAGGCGTTGTCTGTTTGGTTTCAGTTGCCCCCAGGAGTGAGCAGAATGGTCTCGACCCTCCGTCTGTGGAGGTGAGCCTGCCCGTGGAGGACGGGCCAGATGTACAGATGGACGGTCTGGAGAGGACCTGCGATGGAAAGTACAAGTGCAGCTACTGCAGCTATGCCAACAAGGGCATGGCTCGTTTAATAGAGCACATCCGCATCCACACAGGTCAGTGGTTACACTGCTGTCATTCATTCTTTAAGGCAACACCATCCCTAAACATCTCCCTGAAACACTGCAGGTAATCCAAACACACAGCTCACAACCTGATATTAGACAATCAGCCACAATAATAAAGCCACTAACAGGTTAAGTAAACAACATTAATCATACTGTGTTTCAATGTTCTGCTGGGAAACTTTGGGTCCTGGCATTCAGGTGGACACTTGACAAGCACAACCACCCAAACACTGTTGCAGATCAAGTACTGGAAATTAGCACCGGCCAGTGTCAGAATGTAACTAAGTACTTATACTCAAGTGATGTACTAAAGTACAAATTTGAGGTACTTGTCCTTAACTTGAGACTTTTCCCTTCATCCCACTTCATACTTTTACTCCACCACATTTCAGAGGGAATATTGTACTTTTTATCTCATGACATTTACCTGACAGCTTTAGTTACTTTACAAATTATGATTTTTGCATAAAAAACACAAGAGTGTATAAAATATGATGTTTTGTTATAAATTAAATTACCAAAAATTTTATATAATTACTGCTGCAGCTATTAATTGATCAATCAGTCAATTCACAGAAAATTTATGGCCAACTATTTTGAAAAACAAATTTACATATATATATATATATATATATAAAATTATTTAGTTATTTCCAATTTTGTTTTACAGTTTTGAGATTTTTTAAATGTTTTTTTAATAATCTTGAGTTTTTGAGTGTTTTTTTTTTTTTTAAATAAATCTGAATTTTGGGGTGTTTTTTTCTATTTATTTTATTAATTTGAAGGTTAATGATTTTTGGGGGGTATTTTTTGTAAGTTTGACTTTTTTGAATTTTTTTTTCTCATTTATATATAATTTAGATTTTTCAGGGTATTTTTACCTAATAATTTCAAGTTTTGGATGTGTGTGTGTGTGTTTTAAGATATTTCTGCATTGGGTACTTTTACTTTTAATACTCTAATGACATTTTCCTGATTATACATACTTACTTTTACTTAAATACCATTTTCCATGCAGTATTTTCACAGTGTGGTATTGGTACTTTTACTTAAGCAAAGGATCTGAATACTTCTTGTACCACTGGCACTGACCACCAGGTAAATTCTGGTAAAATATGCGAGAGGTGGCTAGATTTGCTTTACTCGCCTGCCAAAAAAAAATAAAATAAAATAAAAATCGGTAGGTAGATCTTAGATCCACCAGCCTCAGTGGCAGGTGGACAAAAAAAGATCATTTCCAACTCTATATCATTAAAATATGGATGACTGATCTGACTGACTGATTCTCACCTAGGAGAAAAGCCTCACCGCTGCCAGCTCTGCCCGTTTGCTTCGGCATATGAACGCCACCTGGAAGCTCACATGCGCTCGCACACAGGAGAGAAGCCGTACAAGTGCGACCTCTGCGCCTTCCGCTGCAGCGACCGCAGCAACCTGTCGCACCACCGTCGCCGCCGCCACAAGCTCCTGCCCACGAGGGTTGTCCGCTCTCCTTTCGCCAACAAGAGGATGTTGAGCTCCCTGCAGAAGAGGACTGGCTCTCTGGGCTTCAGCAGGCGGCTCCTCATCAACTTCAGCCCTCCCTCCATGGTGATCCCGAAATCGGATTATCTGAATGACTTCTCTCACAAGATCCACCATCATCTGAGCAGCAGCGAGTATAAGAGCAATCCCAGAGTGGATGAGAGTGACAGTCGAAACAGAGGTGCAAATGGTTTGACTTTTAATAACCCATTGGACCAGCTGTCCACACTTGCGGGCCAGTTAGCCGACCTCCATCCTGAGTCTCAGACTCCGGCGTCCCCTGACAGGGAGTCCTTAAAAGACGAAAAGCCCATCGTCATACAGCAGGTCTCCAGTGAACACGTCACCATGTGCTCAAATGGAGTGCAGACAGATAAAAATGACTCTCCCACCTCCGGCCATGAGAGCTGCAGTCCCGTCCCCAGCCTCGGCTTTGACAACAGCGCGAACACTCTGACTGTGAGCGTTAGCAACAGCCAGCCGAGCACACCCGCCCCCGCCCTCACCACACCGGACCAGCAGCTCTTACACAGATGCCAGCACTGCGATATTCACTTTGTGGACAATATCCTCTACACCATTCACATGGGCTGCCATGGCTTCGAACATCCATTTCAGTGCAACATCTGTGGTCACATGTGCGCAGACAAATACGACTTTGCGTGCCATTTTGCCCGAGGACAACACAAAAAGTGATTCCTGGCAACATTAGTGCATATTGTGTTTTTAGTGTATTGCTTGTACAGCATCTAAACATGGTGGCACTGATTTACTTTTTTTTTTTGTTATGTACATTTTACTATTCCCTTTTCATTTCATACTCAATATATTGTTGCCTCACTGCAGATCGACGTGGTTTTGAGCTTTTCGTATTTGTTTTGGATCGATACATACAAAGGGTGGGCAAAACAGAAACAGCCTACACAAGTTAGCTGTCAGAAAAAATGTTAGCGTTGTACTTTTTTGCAAACCACGTTACAGTTGCATGTCATTATGAGGGGGACACATTGAAACTTCATGTTTCAACAAGGCTTTGGTTAATGTGTGGTTAGGTTTAGAGACAAAAACACCTGGTTATGGTTGGGAAAAGATCATGTTTTAGAGTAAAATACCCTCTTTTGGTGGCACAATCTTGGTAAGAAATGCAGCAATATCTATAAAAAAAAAGCTTTTTGTGCCATCCTCGCCGACGGGTCTCTACAAAACACCCACGTTTGGAGCCTAAAAAGTCGATGGACACACAGCAATGACAATGTGAAACATTTATAATAAAGTACCAACAGTATTTACACCAAACCTGAGCCTCAGCAGCGAGGTATCTCTGAGAATTATTTGCCATTATCGGAAGGGGGGAGTGAGAGACGAGGACATTTCTCGAAACTTCAGGTTTCAGTCATTGCTCTTAAAATAATGTGACAGATGCTCATATATTGCATGTGAAGCAACATTAGCCATAATAGCTAGAAAAATGATGAGTTTTAGGTGATTTCCTGAGCTTGTTGTAGATTCGTGATATGCCGGTTCCCTTTGGCATATCTAGCACTCGACTTTTTGGGGGTCAGCTTTGTAAATTTTGCAACTTTACCACAAGGTTGACTTTTTGTAATCTTGTGAACATCTGTGAGCCCGACTAGGATTATAACTAAGTTTAAATATCCTAAAAATAATTAATGTTGATGCATAATGACTTGTGTTGGATCACTGTTTCTTAACTTAACTTAGCTATTTTGGATTTTTGGAGTAATGGAATAGAAAAATGGAGCATTGGAATACTGCTTGGATATTGGTTACCGTGGCAACGATCAAAGCATCGTAGCATCCTGGCTGTTACACTGTAATTTTGTCCACCATCTGTACTGTGTAATGTCTGTTTGTCTAATTATACACCAAAGCTTCCATCTACAGTACAATAAGTGGACACATTTTGCTGTGAGAAATTGAAGTAGACTTCAGAGACTGACTCAATAATTGGCTTATTTTCTGTTGAAATCCTAAGTTTGTGCCCAAACAAACTCATTATAATACTGATTGATGTTGTGACATTTTTTTATACCTCACGCTGTAGACTGCAGAAGTTGTCAGTCAAATCAACCTTTAATATTACAGATAAGATTTCAATGTTGTTTTTTGCTCCTTTTTTCTTACTTATTTATACCCATGAAACAATTTTATATTTTTTAAGATGTCATGAGTAGTTTCTTTTTGTACAAAATCAAATTTTACAGTGGTCACTTTTTATGTGTACAGTAGCAGATGTTGGGACACTTTAAAGATCTCTAAGATGTAATGTGACGTAGTGATCATTTTTATTTTCATTAATAACTTTTGTAAATTTTGGTCTAAAGTAAAGACTTACTTGCTCACATGTAATTATTTAATCATGCAGAGAGAGTGAACATGTGAGATCACTGGACTCTTCTCTTAAACATACCATTTGTACACTGACACCATATTTTCAGAGACTGTGTAGATGACCACGAGAGTTTGTCTATTTGATTACATTCATTACAAGATCAAATAAAAGGCTACATACATATTTCCAGCAGAAGTACATTATATTTACATTTAATCAAATCTGAGTCACGCATTCTCGTATGACTTTTGATGCGATTAAATTTGCCTCTGTGAAAATTCAAGAAAATAATATTAAATTCACCTATTGTCATTTTTGATTCTCAACAGGATTTCCTTTTTCTCACGATCGAAAACATCCGCTGCTCTTTTCACCAAACGTTCTACGTCAATGTCCTCTTCTTGGGTTAAAGATGCTTCCTGGAGCAACTGTTTCCGCAGGTTTTGAAGAAATGTTGCTTTGGATTCGTTCAGCTGAGCAGCCAAAGTCCTCATGAGCTCAGGGGTTAACTGATTCTCTGAAGTTAAGGGGACAAAATAATCAGTTTGCTGGGCGTCAGATGTCAAATGAGTAGAATGTCAGCTTTGTAGTATTAAACGGATAATTTGTATATTTTGAAGTGGGGTTGTATGAGGGACTTATCTATAGTCAGTAGATGGCGATCGGCGCACCGTAGAAACTAAGTAATGTACTGATGTGGACGTGGGCAGCAGCACAGAGTATTGTATGATGCGTTCAAATTGCCCTGGAAAGTTGGAATTTCGAAGTTCCCAATCAGAGATATCAACTGGAACGCCCACCGAAGCTGGGTTGACTTTGCAACCCCGACTTCTGGCTGCTCCCTGCATCAACAGTAGTAAAAGCTTTAGTAATATACTGTTTATTTGTACTTCTTTCTTATTTGTGTCTCATTTAAATATCTTCATATGTGGAGCGTTGTTCAGGTGCTATCTGTGGACATGCTGCTATGTTGTTTGAAAGCACAAAATACAGCATATAGTGTTGTTATCAACCGGTATTGCTAACAATGGCTAACCTGGCTAAACCTGGTATTACTAACAACATCTTGGTTTTCTGACTCGCATACCACGTCATTCAAACTAATTACTTTAAATGTTTGCTATATTTAGAGTACCATTTACCCTGCTGTTGGACAGCCCTTAGCGAAGGGAAACTGAAGCAGTTATTTCCATCTATGTTCTTTTCAAAACCACCCGACTCCATTGACAAAAACAGTAATTTTACGTCACAGAACACAGGAGTTGCTTATCTACCACTGCCCCAATTTTTTAGTTAGTGTTATTATGTAACTTTGGTATTTTAAAGGGTTAGTTTGGATTCACCAAAGTCACATAATTTCGCAAAAAACTAACCAGTAGACTAGCAACTCCAGTGATTTGTGAGGTAAAATTACTGTTTTTGTCAACGGAGTGTGGTTGCTTCGAGGAGTATAGCTGAATAGAGCAGCTTTGTCCAATGGCAAGGAAAATATTCAACATAAAGTGTACTTGATTTTTTTTAGGTGGCTAAAAAATGTAGTACATTGCTTAGCTTCTGTGGTGGTTCTCCTGCCTGCTTCTCTAAAATGGGAGCATGCTGACCGTCATCTACTGTGGGAAACATACTGACTATGAATAAGTACTCCATACAACCCCATTTAAAAAAATCTGAAATATCCCTTTAATGAAAATAACAACTGACCTCTGGCAGTCTTCATGGCTTCAGATATGTGGCGTCTACAGGCCTGGTCAGTCTGGTGAACGACACTGGTGGCACATCTCAGGCGGTCCGCCTCCTGCCCAGACCATAACACTTAAATTCTGCAGCTGCATATTTAAAGTCCACTATTCACAGATTTGATAGGAGCTACACACCTTTTGCTCCGTGTTGTCCTCAGCTGGACTCAGCGGGTTGTTTAGTGCAGAGGAGATCAACTCCATCACCCTCTGGCTGAGAACAAGCCAGATAGGAAGAGAAAAAGACAGAGGCAACACATGAATATTATGCTTGTGAACTTTAGCAATAAGTGTCAAGAACTGCTTATTCTGCTCTTACATGTCACATTTGGATAAATCGTCTGTGGTATTGAGAGAAATGCTGTTTGCCTCCCATGAGTTCTTTTGTGGATTTGGAGGCTCCAAACGCGTCACCATGTCCAGTATCACCTCAGTGGGAATGGGTGCAGACCTGCTCTGGTTTCTGCTGATGCACGACTCCAAATCACATTGCAAATACACCTGACAGAAACCCAGCGAATCTGACAAGCCAACACATAAATTATTTCAACCAAAGAGGCATTGTTACGAGTGGTTTTGTATATTTTCTCTCACTGTTTTTGCACAGATTTCTTATTATCAAGTTAGTGGTCTATATGTAAACAGAAAACAGAGTGCTTACACTTTCTTGCCAGTTGGTACACTTCATATCTCATGCTTGGATAGTAGAAGTTGTCATCCAGCAGAAAGAGGAGTGGTGCCTGGTCAGCCTGTGAGCAGTTCACAGCTTCAGGCTGCAGTAGAGCTTGAATGCACTTTTCCCAAGCAGCTCTGTTGATCTGACAGCTGCTCGGCAGCTCGGCCAAAACTTGAGGTTTCTCCAAGAACTGCTCCATGCACCTCAAAAGTGCTTGTCTGTGTAACTTCCATTCAGTGTGCTAGAAAGAGTTAAAATTATATCAAAATGTTTAAATGCATGCTGGAAATATGAAACTGAATTTACATTGTTATGCAACAAAAGAAACCTAAAATGACACCCAAATGAAGAAACTGAGGTCTACTTAATATAATTTCCGTTGTGCAATTCTGGTGGTTTTGAATACAGTGTCATCAGATTACACTGTTTGGGGTTGCTTTAAGAAGGGGACAAATTAGCTGAATTATCTTACCGTTTCTTGTAGTTTGACACCACCCACCACCCCTTTGGTCTGAAAAGCATGCACGGGGATCAGGTCGTCATACGGCACCACACAGGCTCGCCATCCGTGCTGTGCAGCGCTGCTGAGGATGTTTCGGGCCAGCGTGGACTTCCCGGCAGCAGGAAGCCCGCAGAGGACACACAGACAGGCCGCTGCCCGGCACACAACTCCGGCCTCTTCTGCTGCCATGTGCTACCACAGAGCCGCTGCAAAACCCAGCTTTTTACATGATATTGTTGCAGCCATGAGTGGTTCAATCTGACGGCGGACTTCCGCAACAAGCCGATCAAAACAAATGGGAACCACGAGACTTCCGGTTATGGTCCTTTCAAAATAAAAGCACACAAGTGAACCGTGTTATTGTCCTGTGTTGTATTTTGTGTTTTTAAGAAATGTTTTCAGTTATATGTTCTGCTGTTTCTGTTTAAATGTTTCTCATGTGACTTTTGTTGATGTCATCACACATGCCCAGGGACTGCATGTTTAATTCTGTCAAGAGAGCTAAACTGGCACACTTACAAACAATTCTGTTTATGTGCATTGTCCCTGCAGCTTTAAACTGTGTAAATAAATAAAATGAATAATTGGCAAGTAAGTAAATAAATAAATAATTATGTACTAGACTGCAGCTAAGGCCCTGTGAACTAAATAAATGTTTGCAGACCAACGGACAAGGTCTACCACTTTCATATAACCTGGGTTATATGAAAGTGGCAGTCCTCAGACAATCAAACATGTTTCTTTTCCCCCCTAAATTGTGGAACATGTAACAAAAGGGGGAAGGCTGTGGTTCCCAGCCTGGGTATAGGAACCCCTCAGATATTCCAAAGAAAACTGCAGGAGTCAGTAGATATATCTTTTACATAAAAAAAATGTGCACTGTCACAGCATATTTTCACTCTCAGAGGAAAAATCACTATAAATTGCTCACAGTTCACTCCAAACTAAAACTGTATTGAGGGGTCATAGTTAGACATTGGTTAATTTTAGGGGTCACAGGTCAAAGGGGTTTAGAACAACTGATTTAAGGACTATCAGATCTAGTTTTTTTTTTCAGCAAATATGAGAACCAAATGCAAAAAACTTGAAAACAGGTAATTAGGCAATTCATTTTTATACATACTGATAATTATTATTTTTTATCAACTGGCCCCTGGTTTGTTGTCATGTTGCAAAAGTGGCCCCTGTGCAAGGCGAGTTGAACATCCCTGCCCTGCAGGCTACAGATGACCTTTACATGGGAAGAGTATAAATGGTGGTTTAAGTCATTCCTTTTCTATTCGGGGAGAACAGTGACACAGCTAGGAGTGTCTTATCTGTCAATACATGTAGATGAGGGAGCAGCATGGAGAGTGAATTTCACTCCAGGGCTATTTCCCTAACATTTTGATCAACTCACTGGCAAAGAAACATTTTCATGCTTCCACATTCTTACAATTAAAAAAAAAGCTTGAAACCCATTGCTTGATTCATGTCTTTATTTCAATCAACATTCATGAAATCAAAAACTTAAAAATTATTTTATACATAGTGACAGAAAATACAAAAAAATCCATATATTTTAAAAAAATCATATGTGCATGAATGTACAATGAGTATGACAGGAATCTAATAAAACACACATATTCCAATATTTACACCAGCCTCATCCACCACCACCAGGTTACTACAGTCCACCTCAAAAAAGGTGCTGGCAACAAGTTCAATGACTCTATTGTTATCACAGTGTTTTAGAATTGTCCCTTTATACTGTGTTGAGCTGTAGTAATCTCCATTCATTCACGATACAAATGAAAACACTTTGTATAAAAAGAGAATCAGCTGGGTAGCTGCTTAGGTGGGATTGGTTTGGGGACTCCAGGGCCCTGCTGAGGAGCTGCTGGTTGTGCTGGAGCAGCTTTTTCCTCTGAATTCCAATAATCCAGTTCTCCATACCTGAAACTGACAGGTGGAGTGCACATTTGGTTAAACTGGTTTTACAGGTTAGCATATGCTTTGAAAATGAATGACTGTGAGGACATAATGACCGAATGAGATTAAGACAAAAAAAAAGGTTCCTACCCGGCAACTGGAACTGAGGTTGCTGGTGGATATCCAGACTGTAATTAAAGGAAAAAACAACTTAAAATCTGTCATGCAGAGAAAAAAAAATCTACTGATTGAAAAAAACGCTGCTGTTTTCTTACTGCAAAATCAACATCACACTACATCACCTGCAGCGATGAATCATTTAGAAAAACAACAAATATTTACCCCATGTGAGGGAGGCTGTGCTGGAGGCTGGGTTGCGGCACTTGTCTGAACATTGCTGCTCGGCTGTCCATTTGTATTTCCATTTCGAGCATTACGTGGCCTGCGAAAGCAGAAAACTTGTGAGAATCACATTTTCATCACCATCTTTTCATCAAACATTGCAACTACAGCCTTTAAAATGTCTATCAGTATATTACTGATGTGAGGTAATGTTTACTTGAGGCGGCTGGCTCCTTTCAGGCACGGGTCCAGTGAGTCTCTCCTGAAGACAAAGAGCAGTACCAGAATGAGAAGGACCAGAACTGGAACCACCAACAGGAAGAAGATCAACAGGCCGTTCCTTAGGGAGTAATCTGAGGTAGAAAAGGACATATGTGATTGAGAAATACTTCAGAACATTTAATTGTTAGTTGCACTAAAAAGTCAACATGTATTCCCAGAAAATTACCTACATCATTACAAAACATCAGTGATCTGCTGTTTTTGTAGTCATTTTTCCTTTTTTGCAAACACAAGACATCATGACAAACATCACATATGTAATCACATAATTAGTGGAGACAAGGTGCAGAAAAGAAAACTTTTATTTATCATATGTAAAGTGGTATAGCAGCTAAAATATATGTGGTTCTACTTCACCATGAAAGGCATCACAACCTGAGAAGACGATAAAAGTTAATGAACACATTGATTCTGGTTTCTAGATCAGATCAAGTGAATGCAAGTGAAAGTGAATTACTTTTACATGTAGCTCCACGAACAGTCAAGTTTCCTTTTCACTGTGCCTGATGTTCTACTGCTTGGTCTGTGCCCAGACTACACTCTGTGCTCCAAGAGTGTGATGCAATTCATAACCGAACAGGATATATATTCCAGTAGTGTGCCTAATAAATGTACTAGCACCAAAACAAGAATCTATTTGTGGCGGCAGATGCTTTGATCATGGCGGCCTGCTAAAAACAGATGAATGTGTGGGAAACCCTGCAACACTATATCTGAATTAATGGTTAAGTTTCTCTTTTACTGTGCTCAACGCTCTGTTGCTCCATCTGTGCCCAGAGTGCGTTCAGCCCCAAAAGAAAGAGAGAGGGAGAGAAACACAGCTCCAAAAGAATCTCAATGGGGCAGCACGTGCTGATATTGTTGCAAAATGTGTAGGAAACTCTGGTAGAGCGCCTTTGACTTTTTGTGCACTTTATCTTGAAAAGTATTTTGATAAAATCGATTTAAACCCACCTATCTGAGCAGGACCGCTGTCTATGCTGCCACCTCGCCCTGCCTTGTCACATCTGGGTGGTGCCCAGCCGTCTTTACAGTGGCAATGCCCTTGGTCATTACATACCTGAAGAAAACAACAGCAAAGTCAGACTTGTCGTTATTTGCTGGTAATGAAATTGAAAGAGTAAAGAAAATGCTGACTCACCCCTCGGTTGCTGCAGGTGTTCTGTGCATCACAGTCCAAGTTGGGCAGCAGAAAAGAGGCGTTCACACACTGAAAGTCCAAGCAGACCTGAGAGAGAAGATGTACAACTTACTAATGTAATCAAAATGAATAACTGGGCATCATTATTTCCACTTTCACAATAACGTTTCTGTTCTATAACAAGTACAATCAGATTAGTAGGTTACATTCCTTCCCTTTGGCATGTACACTTCTAAAGATAGTTTGGCTGCTTACCTTTCCTTTCTCACAAGGGCTGCCCGCATTCACGTAGCCGGGATCCTGTACATCTGAACCAAGGTTGAAATGTGCATTGATACACTTTGACCCTTGAACTTCTTCAACACTGACTTGGGCACCAGTAGGGGGGTTGTTGAGGTCAACGTCAACACACTGCAACTTTCCACACATGGAATTTCTGCAGTGCAAGTTCAAGAGAGCGTAATCAGTTCCCACAGCTGAGTTAAATGTTAAAATGCTAATCTATCCTTTAACTGACAAAATAAAGTCACATCATGACCATGTATATTCAACTGAAAAGCTTTCAACAACTGTGATAAAACCAAAACTTATCACCTCAACTTATCAGAGGATCTTGGATATTAAGATATATTATATGGACGTGCCAAGCCCAATTCTCCTAAGAGGAAGAATGTTATGATTTCTGGCCAGATGATCATAGGAATAGCTGTACCTTATCTAAATCTAGTATGTCTTCAATTTATTTTCAATTAAGAGAATATCAGGAAAGCACTCCATTTGAGTGTTTAATTTTACCACCGAAAGGTCCGTGTGGCAAAATTAAAAATTCCACTTGGAGTGCTGTTGTGATCTTTTCTTCATTGTTCCAAGACTTACAAACATTATATCATCATTCAGCAATTAAAAAACAGACTACTTACGCTACAGTGCATTTGATATAGCCTTTGCCCTGTGCTCCACAGTTTCCAAATTCGTTTCCCCTTGTATTTGCATTCTCAAAACAAATATCCGCTGCCTTTCTTGCTGGATCTGCCCATGAGAGACATAATATCCAAAATATTAATGACAAGTAAAAGTGAATTACATAATATCTTGCAAGGTGACAACTTCCTCCAGTTAGCTTTTAACACAGATTTGGCTGCAAATCTTTGTATCGAGCATTACTGAATGTACCTGGTGCAAACAGATGTCTACACTGGTAATCATATGTCTGGCATCGGCCTTCATAACAGTACGCAGAAGCTTGTCTGTCTTTACAGGGCAGGCCGTCCATGACGTAGAAGTCCTCTGGGCAGAAAGCATTCTTTCCATCACAGTATTCAGAAAGATCACAGGTGTTGACAGACTTTCTGCACGGTGCTCCAGAAACCTTGATCTATAACACAAACACATCACATACAACAGTGAAGAAGACCGTTTTTACAGGTGCAAATATTATTTTCCTAAATACAATTTCTTGGTTCTATTTAGAGATTCCCCGTTCCATCAGTCGGAGACTCCTCCATTGACTGATATTGCTTCAAGTCGAGCAGTTGGGGGTTTTTGCTAGTCAGTGTGCTTCTTGGGACGTTTTGGTTCCCAGACTTTGCTGCTGAGTGAGCGCTCTTGATAGAGGCTGCAGCGGATGTGATGCAGCGGCACAGAAGAAGACAGACTCTGCACTGTAAGGCTCTGAGATAACATTATCTTCTCTCTTCTGTTTTGATAGAGTGAATTTACAGCTCACTGCACTTAATGAGACACAGTCTCTGGCCTTTGTTTTATACCTAGTGTTGGCAAAAAAATGTTGTTGCACATGTGATCTGTTGCTGGTGCCGTTAGTTTGTTCACTAGCTCCGTTCAAACTGTAAAACTTCATATAGAAAAACAAAACGAATCGTCAAGTATTCGTATTAAGCTGCCAAATCTGATTCAACTGATAATTGTGAATTGGGTACAACCCTAACTCTATTCAGTGCAGTCATAAGCAACATAACTCCTTATATGTCCTTATATGTTCAGAAATAATGCTGACCTGACAGTTTTCGCAGCAGTCCCCCTGAGCACAGGCAGCCCCACGTGTAAATCTGCAGGTGGCAGCATCACAGCAGTTATTGTCACATTCCTGTATGAAACAGAAACAGAGAAAAACGATGCTTAAAACTATGTTAAAAAGACAGAAAAAGTACTGTAACATGACGTGTGCACTCTGGCCTGTAAGGCTGATAGCAAAATACATTTCTGTCACACCAAAAAGATTATCTTGATTTACAAAACATAACTCCTCACTCCTCTAACATAACACATCATTCATTTTTACATCTATTTTTGTATTTATAATACTGCTTTGCATTGTATCACACATTTTTCAGCTTCATGGACTGCACATTTCCACACTGAAAGTAAATTGCAAACATAGTCTCTATTACTCAATGCCTGTATCGTTTTCTGTCTGTGTAGGTGTCTGGTATACGTTTGTGTTTATTGGTTGTCAGATCTAAAAACATCAAATAACTGTGAACATTAAAATAAGTAACATTACAGTAAAATCATGTATCCAAAAAATACTTCAAATACAATAAGCTATAATGTCCTGTATGCATGTGATTTTATCTGGCTGGCAGTGCTCTACCTCTGGTTTGCCACAGTCACACTGCTCTCCTTTGTCCAGCCGGCCATTGCCACATTCAGCGATTCCAACCACATCTGACGGGGACGGCTGGTTTTTCAGACACATGCCTCCCCCGCGAATGACCATCGTCTCAAAGTCTTGTCCACTGCAGCGGCTAAAAGTGGTAGAACCACTACAGGGTGGCAGGATAAACCATTAATGGAAACATCTCTCTGGGCAGGTCACACTCTACTAAAAATTTTCTGACAGTAGAGCAGAGGACATGTATTTTTTGCATTTTTTTGCATTTTTTGTATGTAACTCAGCATTTTGGGAGCCAATACAAAAAACAAACAAATATAGAATTATATTAAGTAGGGAGCCACCAAAGTCACAAAAGATGGTAAAAAATAATCTTTCATGAACATCAAAAGCTTTGTAGCAATATCAGCACAAAGTGTGCATACTGTTAAATTACATGAAGCTACATTGTTAACACGAAAAAAGCAAACATTTAGATCAAATTTTGATTCTTAGAATTCTTTGACAAATGGACTGTGTGCATATGCATTGTAGTTTTCAATACATTATGGCTGTGTTATTCAGAAGCATATTGTGCATGACAAGTTAAATCCTGTCAAATCCAAGGGTGATTACAATAAGTACATGAACCAACTTAATTGAAAACTTAAAAAAACCCTGCTGTCTGCTAGTTTCACATAAAGAAGAAAATGTTTTATTTCAGACAAGAAACAAAGCCTGTGTAAGTCTGTGTATGGCTGTTGTAAAAGACACTTAAAATATTATATACTGTATCTATGTACCATAGGATTTTAACTACTGCTTTATTGATTTAACATCGATGGGATAAGTATTTTGTGGAAAAAAATGTGTTACCCCGCAGAGGCTGCCATGATGCAACTTCTTCCATCGCAGGTGCAGCGAGTATCGTCGTGATTCATGCCCAGATTGTGGCCCATCTCATGGGCCACCACAGAGGAGAGAGCACGCAGGTTGTCGTCGCTGTACTGTGAAAACAAACCCATTACACTCAGTGCTAACATTGTCTATGGGTAATTTTTATGTATATATATATATATATATATGTGTGTGTATGTGTGTGTTCATCTACACCAGGAGTGAATACACTTTGGTATCATTGGCGCAGCTTGTAATGAGGTATCTTCTGTTATAAGTATCTTTGTTGACAGAAACAGAGCAGTAGAGCTCCTATTATTTTTCTTGCCCCCCTTACCCACCATTATTCAAACATATCACAAGTACAGCTAGCAAATATGGATGGACACAAATAATACATCTGTAAACACTCAAATTTTGAAGCTTTTTTATGTGTCTTAAAAAAGATAGTTCCTAACAAGTGGCTAAATGAGACTGCAGAACGTCATCATGCCGAACCATGCCGAACACTGCACCTTACAGCCCCACAGTAGTGGCAATGTGACCGTTGTGTAGTTTGTTTTAGCCTAACAATAGCTTTTTACTTCCGGTGTTTGCAATTAGGCCTGAAAGTGTTCATTTTTAAAATGATCTTGCTGAACAAATTGTGTAAGTATTATAAACGTTTTATTACCACCACAAAGCTTATTTTCTGCAATAATTTGAAAATCTAATGAAAAAATCCCATAGGCTTTCTGACGAGGTAACCAGGGAGACGTTAGCTCGGGGTTGGCCTTCAGAAAAACATCATCCCTGGGGCACTCTGTTGCGCTGAATGTTATCCGTTGACGACTACTGTAATAAGTAATTTACTTATACACAACATTACTCAGTGACTTTTCCTTAAAGGTTTTTACTAATTCCATTCCATTCCTTTTCTGGAAAACAAGACAGTGTAATTCCACGTCTTTTCCAGGTTTTCAATGATTGCGGGAACCCTGTCATTATTCCTTCCAGTGTGACTTTAAAGGGAATTAAAACACCTTAAGGCATCAAAACGCAAAAGAATCTAAGGAATTCAATAACCCAAACCATGTTGCCTTGTCATGGTGCTGCGTAAGACAGTGTTCAAGTTGAGTCGGTTTGACTCCTGGGCTACTTGGAGCTTACGAGAATGAGCTGCAAATATAGCACCTGCCATGAATAATGCAGACAGTATCAGTTTCTGAACAAAAGCTCATGCTGCCAAAGCACAGAGGTGTCAGCTGGTGTTAGAAGTTAAAAGCGAGTGAAACTAACCACATTGATTCCTCCTGCGGTCGCTTGGGAGCAGACCGTGCCCACGAAGGCCATTCCCAGTACACCTCCATCATATGGCTTGGAACGGCCACTGAGAAACAAGTGGACCCAGAGATAAATCACAAACTTGAGTCTACAATCAGAATGATTCAGACTATGTGACCATCAGTGTAATCAAATATCGTATCAGTAAAAGGAAAAAATAGACAAAGATTGTCTCTTACACAATGAGTTGAGCCAAGTCATTCCTTAACTTTGGAATCAGAGTATTCTTCCTCCACTTGACAAACCTTCCCAGCACCTCTCCTGCACCGCCCTCCACGCTGAAGGGATTCTCATCCTTAAAAACAATCAGGCCCACCAGCACCACACGGATATTCAGCTGCTTGTAATACTAGAATGCAACAGAAAACAAAAGCAGAAGATTAAAAGCACTAAAACAAAAGCAGTGTTTGAATTAATGAGACTTGAGCATATTTCTTTTACACTAACGTGAAAATCTCACCCCATCCAGTAGATTTGCCAGGTCCACCATTTCCTCTCGTACCGCAGTCTCATTTTGTTTGTTATGATTAAACTGTGGATACAAATTTATTATTAAAGATGATTTCCTAACAGTTATGATAGATTGGTTAATTTTTGGAAACATATTCCACAGCATATTGCAACATTTGGAGTCCTTTCTTTATGCCTTCAGCTGCATCATACGGCTTCATTGTGTGATGATACACAGTGTGTGATAATACACAGTGTGTGATCATACACTGCATCCCAGTATTCTGCGCTCAACAGATCTGTGACGGGTGTGACATGTAACACAGCAGCACCGGCTGCTAGTGTGACACATTTGCATCGGCAGCGCTTTTTAAACAATATCAAAGGCAAAAACAAGTCAATCACAATCATTTACGATCCCTGTTATCCGGCAGCTGATCTCGTCTTGGATCTCACTGTTTTTCCCAATTTGCAAACATTTACGGCCGCTGTTCTTCCTCTGTGAATTAGCTGCTAATTGCTAACAGCTGCTTTTAAAATCTCCTGCAGTGTGGTCGCCAACATAATACGTAATCAAAACATAACACCTCGCCACACATGGCCACGTCCTGCTGGCTTACCATTTGACAGTGTAAAACAGTGTGATATTACTGCCTTGAATAGACAGTGTAAAAGCGGTTATGTGCTCTTAATTCTGTGGGAAACACTTAAAGTCTGTTTTTTCCTGGTTTTAATGGCCGCGTTATAGTAAAGTGCAGTAATTTTCTAAACTTACCAGACTGTTCAAGCTGTTCTATTATTAGGCTTTACCCCTCAATCATTGTCTACATTACTGAGGATTATATATCAAGAATCTCACTGTGTAAATATTTTGTGAAGGCACCAATAGTCATCCCTACAATATTATAAATAAGTATGGAGATATTTGGTCAAAAGTCTTGTGATATTTGATTTTCTCTAAATCACCAAGTCCTAATCTAGTCTATAAAAAGCCATCCTGTTGCAGCAGGTTCATTCTCACAAACCACTGAATTCATAGCCAGACATGCACACTCACCCTGAGATGATCCACCACAAGTGCCAGCTCCACATAACTGGTTTGAGGTAAATTGCGCTTTCTCTGTTTAAACAACAAACAATAAGAGAAGGACAAGCAGCCATTTACTTCCTCAGCCACTTTCAGTGCCAAAACCTGTTCACACCACAAATATGAGTTTCAGTGAACACATCCTCACCCGCAGCAGTGACGTCAGTGATTTGCCAGGCTCAAAGGGTTCGTGGCTTTGCGTTGACGAAGCCTCATTGACGACCCCACACGTGACGGGCTCCGACTGAGTGTCCTTCAGGAGGTACAGAAGGTGCTCGTTGGTGGAAGACTGTGGCACAGGCTCAAGCCCAAACGTCTCATTTCCAAAAAAGATCACACCCCTACAGAAAAGTAGTTCAAAGCCATTAAATAAATACTTTAAGTGTGTGCTAAAGCCTGGGTTTGGAACTGCAAACTCTCACATAAGGCTGCAAGTTATTACTTTAATAATCCATTAATCTGACGATCATATTGTTGATTAAACAATTAGTTGTTTGGTCTATAAAATGTCAGAAAAAAAAGTGAAAAATGTCAGTCAGTGTTTCCCAAAGCCAGCCAACCAAAAACAAACAGTTCACTGACATAGAGGAGTAGAGAAATCACAGAATATTTGCATTTTATAAGTTGTAATATGTGGGTTTTGACTTTTATTCTCAAAGAAATACCCAAGTCCACAAATGGCAACCTTTTCTGTCATATTTTATGGATTTACAGACCCTGAAAGGCTGGTCTTGTTAAAGTTTATAAGTGTATGTGTACTTTTGACTGTGAATGTGTCAGAGTGGGGCGTGTGGATGTTGTTGTGCTTGGATTCTTTTGTGTGTGGATTCTTTAGTTAATTATTTTTGTTTTCTTTCTGGTCTTTGTTTTCATTTAATTTTCCTCTTTTTTTGTTTTCTCAAATCTCCGTCATGTGTACAACTCAAATGTTTCTCTCAACATTCCTCTTTTCTTTGTATGAAACGTAAATCTGCACATTTATTGCCATGTTATAAAACAAAAACAAAAAACTCAAACTGATTAATTGACTTAACTAGTTGGGGATTAATTTAATAGTCGACGAATTACTAAAGAACAAATATTTATTAGATTAAGTTCGGCAGATAAGACCATTTGAATCCATAAACCAAATGTATTTCCTCATAATAAGTGGGATATGGTTCAACTTTTTGATGTTCAAAACGTTTAAAAAGGGCCTCTTTTGCTGTGGATCAAGTTCTAACGTAATCCGATCACATGATCATTAACGTTCCCACTGAAAGAATGTCAACGTTGAATCAGAGCCCAGCTCCAGCTCCATAAAGCCCTCAAATAAGGAAGTAGAAACAAAAAAAAAGAGAGCAAGAGATCCAGACCTGAGGCCGGAGCATGTGCTGAGAGCGACTAGTGAATCCTCATATCCCTCCACCTCTCCGTGGTAATAGCAGTGCACCTGGAGGCGAAAAGAGTGAGAACAGGTTCAAGGGTTGAAGTTCAAACAAGGCTAATAAACCAAGGATGAGCAAGTGTCGACTTACGTGCAGTTTTGGATATGACGTCACGTGGTTACCGTTGGCGCCATATGAATACTGAACAAAGTTTGGGTGTAAAAATTCTCTGATAAGAAGAGAGAAAATTCATAAGACGTTTAATCTGAAGCATTAAGACGAATTTACAGTTACTTAAGTAACACTTAATTACATCCTAACTCAGTGCATACCTGTTCTTTCTTAGATGAAGGATGTGCGTTCTGTTGTTTATGTAAAGTGCATATGATATCGTCTCATCTCCATCTTTCTGAAATGGGCAAACACAAGAAAGAATTCATAATGTCGTCATTAGGGATGTCCCGATAGGTAGGATGAGTATCGGCCCAATCAATATATTTATTAATTGATCGGGAAATGCTGTTTTAAGCTCACGTCATGCCCGATCCTGTGTTCACGTCTGCTTTCACACAAGTGTTGTAAACGGAGAGCAGTAGTAGATATTCAGGTGTTTTTTTATTCTAGTTTTTTTAATGTTCAACTTAAGCTGCTACACCGCTTTAAATAGAATTGAATTTTTTGTTGTTCATTTTTAGTTAACTAGTTTTACTATACTGCCCAAATAGGCTGAATTGTGACCAAATTTTATTTGTTGTGATTGGGAATGTTTAAGTTAAGCTATAAGTGGAATTATGATTATATTACTAAATCATAGTGGTCTGTACTTTTTTTTTTACAATTATTTACTATTTTTAAAGACACATTTTAGTTGGTTTACTTTATTATTTTGTTAAAAAAGAGTGGAATTGAGACCTATTTCCTAAGACATTTTAGCTTGTTTACCTTGTTATTTTGTAACAAAAATAAAAAAAAACCTAGGAACTGTTTGGATGTAGATATTTTTTTCTTTTATTGCATTGCAGACCTATTAAACTGACAAGCCTTTATGCTGGATTGATTTTAATTACTTTTGGCAGGTACTCAATAGAAAATGACATGGATCTGAGGCAAAAAAAAAAAAAACCTGATCGAGACATCCCTGGTTGTCATTTTAAAATATCATTAAAAAGGTTTGATCAGGGTCGTTAGTTACCTCTTTTGGTGGACTGTTGATGCTCCGTGACCATCTGTGAATCCGCTGAGGATTTACAATGGAGTACTTGGAGAGTTTAAATGTATGTCCATTGGAAATGTCTGAAAGAAATGTGAATACACAGAGAAAGTGTAAATATTAAGAAGGTATTCTGTGGTTAACAAATATTATTTTCTCCCAGGATACAAAGCACTCATAAATGTTAGACGGTCCTGAGGCAAATATTTTTATTTAGACCCTGGTGCCCATCCACCTGTCACCCTCTGACCAATCAAATGCAGTGTATGAAACAGCAAAAAATCTATGAAAATGAATTAAATTATGTAACACTTCAGTATCTAATGCATGTTTATCTTTACAGACACTGACCACAAGACTTAAGACACTTTTTGCTTCCATACACTGTAGATACACTTGTAGAAGATTAGTGTATGACACAGCAAAAAAACAAAAAAAAACAAAAAACAAACAAAAAAAACCAAAAAAACAATTAAAAATAAATTTAAATCAAGTGAAACTTTAGTATCTGATTTCATCTACATAACTTCAAACTACAAGAATACAACATTAGAAAATATATATTTTTTGATTCCCTCTATTGTAAAACCACAGATTATTGCAGTAGGCCTATGACACTGTAAAACCCACTTTAATCACACATAGATCACTGTAAGGCCACGGCGCACTCTCAACCGATTAACCACATCCAAAATACAAATTAATTTTGACATATTGACGCCTCTTTTTTAGGAGTTACTGTTCTCTAAAATCCCTTGTGTGCCTTTAAAACTGAAACACTATGGAGCATACACAGTTAAACACAATTCAACTTTTATAACCACAAGCAGGCTGGATGGGGAAAAAAAAAACTCTCCAAAACGTCCAACCATCGTTACCTGGGTGCACAAAAGACCAAAAACAGGCTTCTCATCTGCTCCATTTAAATAATCCACAACGTGTCAGCTGTGCCTCACCTTTGTTGTCAATCCCACAAACGTAACACGCGAATAAAACGGCGAATAAGATGTATTTCCAAACCATGATCCTTTTTTAAAGATTATTTCCACATTAGAGTCACGGTAATATTAAGCCCGGCTATTAATGAATACAAGGCTTGTTCCTTTGCTTCCTTCTGCTGGTCAGGTGGGTCTTGGTGGGTGTGGCTAACGACAGGTGCCACGGCTTGAGAAAATAAACAAAGGAGGAGTTACATGGCTTTAAATATTTGTGACAGGGTTTCTCAGTTAACTGACGGTTACACCATACCTGCTTTATAGTCAACTGTCTCAGGTGGGTGAGTTTTTAGGGTTTTTTTTACCCCTGAAATTCCACCGTTCACCTGCGTTGTTAAAAAAAGAAGACACTGTTAATCTACAAAATCGTACTTTGTTTTGATGGTGCCTGAATTAGAGTTTCAAAAATAACTAACTTTCTATAGCAAAACAGCAAGTCTTTTTGTTCCTCAAACTTTCAACACGTATACATTTGATATTTCCAAAATAAAAGTTCAATTACAATGTACTGTAACTTATACAATAATAATAATAATAATAATAATAATAATAATAATAATAATAATAATAATAATAACAACATCTAAATAATAATATTATAAAATATAATATGTATTATTTTATGAAATATAAACCATAATATATATGAAATCAATTGCATTATAAATAAAAGGATAAATAAATAATATAATAATATAAATATACTATACATGATAATTGAAAAAAAATATAAACCTCCATGGTCTGCTGTAGAGATGGACTTAAACTGAAATGTCTAAACTATCTAATGGTTTTTGACAATTTCGACGATTTTTAAAAAAAAAATTTTTAGCCAAAATATGTTATGTATATAGTTTTTGCTTAAATAATAATCAGATTAATTACACAATTTTCATCAGCTGAAAAGCTGGGATTTTAAAAAAAGAGTAATGTGTCTTATTTTGTTACTGTGACTTTTTTTTTTTAATTTTTTTTTTTTTTAAAAGTACCATTTGAAAATCAAACCAAAAAGAGGTGACATAAAAACAGTCTACAAAAACATGCTCAATAGTTTCTCCTTCACAATTAAAAAAAGTGCATTTATTGTTCATATTTGGGGGGAAATTGTTGGTATTAATACATCAATATACAGTATTTTAATAGGCTTTGCCATTATAAACCTTTGAGAGGTTGCTTGTGAAAATCTCGCGATATTTCAGCAGATGCTACGTAACTGGCGCGCGGAAGTCTTCTCGCGTTGAACAGCTGCACTGTTATTGCAGGGTTCAGGGACACTTTTAAGTACCATTGTGCATTTTGAGATTTACTAAAACCGACAAATGTTCCTGTGGCGTACGCTTCAACTAATTTTAACCGAAAGCTTGGAGTTTATGCTATACGTGCTCTAGTGCCTGACGCTTTTCTAAATTGTTTTTCGGTTATTTGAACAAGCCGTTGAAGTCCAAAGCTAGTTAGCATGTAAGCTAGCTAATGGTTTGTCCACAGTGTTTTTTGGATTGTCTGTCACCTTTTTGTTGTACAGAAACTTATAAAGACCGACGGCAAAAGTCTGAAATATATTAACTTACGAAACAACGTCTTCTTTCACTATCGGTGCTTCGCTAACGCTCATTAGTTAGTCGGCAACACGGAGAAGTAAGTAAACGTTATGTTCCTAACCACTGACTGAAACAATAACGTAAATGCACCGACATGTACTTGCTTGAAAAAGTTTGATAGCGTCATGTATGGCTGCATACTATATTTTAAGATTTGCTCACCTACTGAAAAAAGGACTGCCCAAGAAACAAGTTTGGACGAAACCAAATAACACTTCAATCCTGGTATCAGCTCAAGTTGTATTGTGAGTGTACATCCAGTGTTTTTTCATCTTTATTTAGCCGCCAAGACGCACCTGTCTCAAAATATGTTGACATGTCTAATGTGTTGCTACTTGTTTAGGATGACTGCGCTGACAGACTTTGAATCTGTAGCAAAGAGACTCAGGATTGAAATCAGTGCCCCTTCATCTTCTCCCCAAGGTAGTTTGCTTAACTAATATTTTTCTGGCAGAGTATTTATTTGTATTTCCCTCTTTTAATTTTTTTTTCTATTCTTCAGTCTCATCTTTATGTATTCAGAGCAGAGATAATGCAACAGTAGATCACAAAAGGAGGCAAAACAACACCGACACGAAGATGGATATGCAGCCAAAGACTGGAGCAGATCATTTGCGAGGTGTTAAGACAAAACGTTTCCATCAAAGAATTGGCCCCAGATCGCAACAGAAGATCAGAAATACTCTTGGACGATGGTTGGTTAAGCCCCAAAAAAGTACAGCTGAAGTGTGCCAAACCCAAGAGGATGTAGAGATCGCGGATGATGGTAGCTTTCAAAGCACTTCAGCTCAGGTTCTAGACTGCCAAAAAGCTGAAAAGCATACTGTATCTGACTCAGATGAAGAAACGCAACCTTTGACACCACCAAACCTCGATGAGGACACTCCTGTGTCACCAGCCTCCAAGGATCCTGCAAGGAGTGAGCTAAGACAGGCACCTGCCCAAAATTATGATGGATTAGAGAAAGAGGAAATGGAGACATGCTCAGCAAAGGGTTCTGTCAAACAAAATGCCAAAATAACAGACTTCTTTTCAGGGATCTCATCACCAGATTTACCTGTGAGACGGGGCAAGTCAGATAAGTCTCCAGACAAACAGGATGGAGACAAGGGAAATACCTCTGCTGCTGTCAAGCCTGATGTCAAATGGCTGGGGACGCCAATTGGTGAGCTGAAGAGAATGCCTGAATGTGGCGCACCGCTTCCTCCGCTGAAGGATATTCCTGGACAGCACACTGTGATGATAAGGGTTAGTGAGATTCTGTCTTTTCTTTTCTTTTTGTTTTAACTATTTACAGACCGTCAGGTGGTTATATCATAGAAAAAGCTGATTTGATTGGTCATTCCAGTGTTTTTGCGGGGTTTTGAGTCAGCCTATAACAGCAATAGTTTGTAGAATAAGAACATATTGTTTATGTGGGTTTTGTGACTAAATTGTAAGAACGCCACCCTCTTCAAACATGTCCTGGCTGCACGATTTAAAGTCATTTTTGAAATTGGAAACGATTAAATTCTCTGTCCTTGGCTCAAATGAGAAATTCTACTATCTCAGGGGGCAGGTTGACATGGTTGATCTTGTGTATTGCCAGCTGATTCCTCTTTCTTTCCTTTTTTTCTTCTTCAAATTATTATTTTCTTTGTTTACTTGTTGCTTATTTTTAATCTAATTACCTCTTAAGTCTTATTCTACTTGATAGTTATGTGTGCTATTTTATCATTTTATTTATTTGCCTTTATAAGTAGGGGGGGTACTGTGGGGTTGAGGTGATGGTAAAGGGGGGATATTTCTGCTTTAAAAAAATAAAAAAACATTTGTTTTCATTCACTCCCACTGACAGACAGACCTTCTTCAGAGTGGTAAAGTTCCTGTTCCATATCCTACTAAGTTTAAGGACACCTGGGATGATGTCCATGTCAAGATGCCCTGTTCCAATAGTAACCTGTTTCCTGTACAGGATGAGGTAATGGTCCAAGCGTTTATAGGCCTGTCAATAAACAGTCAAAAAACAATTGTAGTAATGGACATGTTAAAATGACATATAAATGGCACTTTAAAATATGCACAAGACTGCGTTTAATTGTGCAGATTTTACACCACAGGTTTAATATGGATCATCTAAACAGTGCTATCACGTTATATGCCGGACTGAAGAAGGCATATTCAATCTTATTGCTACCAATGAGAAATACGTAATTAAACTTGTTTATTGAAATATCATTTTAGGTAAGACTGTCAAGAGTTCCCTCAAGTTGTGATTCCTATTCATACAGGCTGGAGCCATAGTTTTTCAGAGCAGCTGTTCACGTTCCCTTTTCATGTTTGAAATCTGCCTGTGCATGAATGAAACAGAATAAGTTGCTAATTACTGTACGGAAAAGTTGAGGCACAATACTTGATATTTATCATATAAATTTATGTAGTAGCACCCTGGTATTTCACTGGGTAGAACAGGAAACATCAAGTCCTCACTGTAGCGGCCCAGGTTCGAGTCTGGCCCAGGTCCTTTGCTGCATGTCATTCCCTCTCTCTCTCTTGCTTTTCCCTTTCCCTATCAAAAAAACAAAAAAAATCACTGCATTAAACCCTGCAAGAATCAGGCACAATAACACAGCATTGTTATTATTTGTTAATATGTTAACAATTATTATGTTAATATAGTTATGTTAAAAGCCGAACTGAATTTACTCTGCAAAAATGTAACAAAATGTGTGCTTCCACAGGAAACACTAGAACTGCAGAATAGAAGTCGGTGGGAGCTGATCAAGGAAGCTTTAAACAAGGAATTTACAAGTCCATTTGAGTTGAAGGCAAGTTTCACATCTCTGTATTTTATATGTAAATCTAATGTATTTAACTTTATAGAACGAGGGCCACTGTCAGTGTACTGTAGTTGTTGTTACCAGACTTTGCCATAAGATGGTGCCATAAGACCAGAAACTGAGAGGCGCCCATCTCAGAATTTAGATCTTTGGACATTTTGTTTGTTGCTTTAATACCTATAAAGTAATTCTGACTTAAAATAAAAATTTCAGATTAATTCTGTTTCTTGATTTTAAATATTAATTTATTTTTTGTTACAGAATGCAATATTGAAGTACAATTCCTCCCAGGCCAAGAAATGGGACTTCACTGCACTATGTTTGTACTGCACTAAGGTAAATTATATAAATATCTGTTATGATTACTTAAGTGTTTATAAATATCCCTGAACCCAGAGGACGAAGTGAAGGAAGTTTCTTTGTTCTCACAATTTATTTTATGGAAGAGTGATGAGTTAATACATACAGACATGTAGACACAGATTAGGGGTCGTCAGATTATCGGCCTGACCAATTTTTTGGCTGCATTTTCCAGATCATCTGTATTGGCATTTTATTTTGATGAGCAGTGATAAAATTAATTAATTAAAAAGTGCCAAGAAAGTGTCAGCATGGGAGGAACTTTCCCTTTGTCAAACATCAGGGAGCTATTGTCATATATTCATTTTTTAATTTAAATTTCCATTGGACTTTATAAAAAAAGGGTACTTTCTGTATTTGATGTTGAAAGTTTCAGTTTTGATTAAACATTTGCTTAAGACATTTAAACAGTTTTGTGTTGGGGTTAGTCTTATTCCAAATGTTATATATTGTCAGAGAGATTTTCATCTTTATTGTAAATGCATATTGGTGCCAAATATCGGTTATAGGTCTTATTAACTATTAATAATTGGCATCGGCCCTGAAAAAACAATATTGGTCGACCTCTAACACAGCTGGACACACATGTTGAAGATGTTAAAACTTTTGATTAATGAAACACCAACTGTCCAATAATGATTACTAATTGCCCAACAGAAGGTATCGTAAACCAGAATTAGTCCCTCTCACAGAGCTCAGGGTCAAAGAAAGTGCAGATGTCACATCAGTTAGTGAGGATAATATCGTCAGTTTGTGGAAGACGCAGCGATACGGATGTCTCATTTGACACAAGATTAGATTTAGCTTGGTATAAACAGTATTTAAGTGGCATTGTGAATCAATATAAATTGACAGACTTACTATGCAGACCTATTTCTTGTGTTTGTTTTTCTAGTACTTGAAAACCCATTCATGGATTCATACAGTACATACAGTATAACAAGCCATATAGAGTGATTTAGATTAAAAAAAAATACTTCTATAGTCAAAAGCGCGGGAATAAAATTTTGTAGGTTTTGTCAAAAGGTGTATGTTCTAAGGCTTTCTCAAGCATTGTGTATTTGTGTGTGTATGCACACTTTATGGTTTTGCAACATTACATAAAGTAAGTCACAAAAGTTGCTTACAGTCAATAAAATGCTATTGATTAGTACATAGTTTATCCTTTTGTGCTGTCTGGACATCTGATTGTTTGATTTCTGAGGCTGAGATTATAAGGCCTTATTTTAAAGTTGTTTATGTGATCTTTATTTTATTTTTTATGGTCCCAGCTAACTCATTTTCTTCACAGGCCAAGGATGAAATAGGCCTGACTTGCATCGTGATGGCCAGATCACAGTTAGTTTATTGGTTGTTGCTCAGAGTTGTCAGCATCTTCTCCAGCCTTGTTTGGAGGCCATCCATCATCTTTTGTCTTTTGATGCGCTCTGCGTCATAGAAAATCAGGGAGGGCTGTACTACTGTCTGGCTCATGAAGGGGATGGGAATCGTCCATTTGGAGAGATGGGCTGTGTTGTGACATGAGAATTTGATATTAAAAAAATCCTGAGCCTCTAGGACAAGGCGAATAATAGGCTTTGTCGTCCTTGCAGTAAGGGAGCAGTCATCCACTCTGCTGCATGGTATCACAGGATACAACAGCTACATGTTTTGAGGGAAGAAGTACATGTAACATGTTTTCATGAATGCCAGTGTGTCAAATGTGTTTCTGTCATCTTGTACTAGAACTGTAATGGATTTCCCACAGGAGAATGTTGCAGCCCTTCGGAGGCAAAGTGGGACTCTTGAGAAACAATTTAATCTTTTGCCAAAAGGTCATGTTTAGTACCTTGTCAAAAATGAAAATGGCTGACATTACATTGCAGAGAGTGCGTTGCTCCAGCCACATACTGTTGAATCAATTGTGTGCTGTATGTATGTCATAAATCATGTCCGAATGGGGACTTCTGAGCATGTTGAGAGGCTTTAGCCATCGGCCCAGTTGTGTTGTTGTGGTTGGATTTGAAATGTGCTAAGTCTACTGGGATGGCAACACTTGATTTTGTCAGAGTGCACTGTCCAAAACGAGTATGTATATTAAAATAGACGTGGATTTAAAGTCAGATGCCACATAAATTGTAGCTGATCACATTAAACCATTTGATAGTATGTCAAAATCACTGCTGAGTGAATACTGGAAAACTTACATGTTTGACTGTAAAATTATCAAAATGTTAAAAGTCACTGTAGTGTTTCATGTGAGGTCCTGTTTACACCTGATATTAAGGCCTGATGTCCTGGGTGATTGGATCATTAGTAGACAGCTCTAAGTGCAGCTGTGAATGTTCCAAATTAGTTCTCAAATGTTTGTGAGATTTTATCGCTTACACCACATTAAGAAGTGGACTGAGCTGGAAATTACCACATTCTTTCAGCGGTGTGGACACTAATGTGTCCTGGGCCACACTGAAGACCCGCACACACACTTACTGTCTTTGCTTATTCAATTCTCTGACTGACATTTTTAGGAATTCAAGATTATATGGGCACGTCACTGGTATTGGCTGAGATCAGTTTCAAAATGTACTATCGGAAATGGCCAGCATGCTTTTTTCTTATTTTGCACAATGAATAAATATTACACACATTGCAAACTATAGTATTTCACATACTGTCATTGTAGCTCACATTTAATACTTTTGTTTTATTTATGCTTTATATTATTGCAAAAAGTTGATACGCTCAATTACTCTTAACAAAGACTGTTTATACTTCTCTAACTCACAAATTTATTCACAGCTCGACTGAGCAATACATCTGTTTTAATAGTCGAATATGCGGAAGGGGTGGAGGATATGAGGCTTCATGTACAGTATCTGTATAAAAAACTGATTTAAAGCAGTTCATATGCTCCAGAAATTACAGTGTTGGTGTTGAATATGTTTGATTTAAAAAAAAAACAATCAGAGAGGATCTCATATATTATTTCTAGTGCAATACAAAGGGCAAAATGGGGAATGACAATGCAATGTGATGTTTTCACTTTGTTACTTTTTCTCTGGAGATGCCAGAGTGGAGACAGTGGGGCAGACTTATTTTGAGTGTCAGAGGAACGTAGACATGAATGGCATAGAGTGACGGGCCAGGCACCCCTCATTGAATATTCATCTCGGCACGCACATCTTATGAATAACTGAAAAGCTGTTGACGGACAGCATTGGTTTGGTCAATTTCTCTCTCTTCAGCCCAACCAGTGTTGTATTTACGGTTATGAGCTCACAAGTCTTTTATTTTTACACGGTCACACGTCCACAGACGCAGTCAAGCAGATTGCTTTATAGCTCAGACCTGTTGGGAATAGGAACAAGAGCGTCAGTGAGTTGTGTTAAATCTGTATGGGAGCTCTGGTCTGTTGCTGCCCACACCCCCCACATCTTGCTTGATTACTTTGTCAGTTTGGCGTGATGTACAGACCTGTATCAAGTCATACACAGTGTTAGTTCACTTGATTTGATGCACTGTCTTGTGCTGATTTAAAGAGCTTGGCTTATACTACCTCAGCTATATCCACCGTCTCGCCCTGTCAGCTGGCTTCATTTATTACGCCCATAGGAGCAGTTTATGATGTCAACCAGGTCATTACTTATGACAGTGTTTAGTCAGGCTTCCTTTGCCATAATATAAATGTCCTTTGCTAAATCACCAGTCAAGGCTCCTTGTCCTGGGAACACACTGTCCTTTCTATTTCAAACGTCTGGTCATTTGCATCTCTTCCAGGAAGACTGTTTAATCAGCTGGCATGGCCGATGCAACCTTGATGAAATTGCTTTGTGATTGATCATTCTGACATTTTGTAGCCAATATCTGTGTAAATACGGGCAGTAAATATTGTCCAAGATACATTAGTGCATTTAAGCAGTATTGTTACTTTAATATTTGTTTCTGTCTATATTATTGAAGACGAACTGTCCAGCTAAACTTAGATTTATTTCAATGATATGAAGCCATTTTAAATGTCCAATATGAGCTAATAGTCAATTATTCAAGTTTTCATTTCCCTCTAGCAGTTTAACATCTGCAAACACAGTGTTGTAGGTCAGTTAGTGAAATTTTACTATTTTTTACAAAGAGGGAATTGCAATTTGTTAATCTGTGTTGCTTACAATTCATTAAAGGAGCAGTGTGTAAGATTTAGGAGCTTTTAGTGGCATTTAACTTATTTCGGTTCTGGTTATTACTTCAGTGTTCATTGTTCAGGAGGTTTTTACTGACAGCAGAATTATCCGCAGGGGTTTCTTCCTCTCCAAAACAAACAGACCAAGCTTCTTATACGGGTATAACATACCTGAATAAAGCTGTCTCAGGTTACACATTTTTAGTTATCAGATGCAGTTCTCCTCATCAGAGCTTGACCAGTACCTGCTTATGTCTGTTCCACTTTATCTCTCTGATAACTTCAGATCCAGACGTTCACAAGGTTTTTAATGGGAGCCAAATTATCCACAGAGGTCTGTTACTCTCCAAAATAAATGGACCCAGTTTTTTAAACTTGTAAAATAAAACCTCAATAAAGCTGTTTCATTTTGCAAATCAGTGTGGTGATGGGTGCAAAAACACAAATAGCCCCATCCAGAGCCTGTGTTTGCTTTGTGCATTTTGGGCTACTGTAGGAACATGGTAGTGCAACATGGCGGACTCCGTGGACGAGGGGCAGCTCCCATATAAATGGCACATTCCAATGTAACGAAAATGTGACCATTCTTATTTTAAGGTGATTGTACACTAAAGAAAACACAGTTATTATATTCCATTTCTGCCAGTATATCCTTGTAAGTCACATTGTACACTTTATGTTTGTTTTCCCATGAAATTGTACAATAACCCTCAACATTTTGGTATTAAAAGCTGGTAATTTGGTATGTCCTCTATCTGCCCTAATCAACCCAAACAGCTAATAATGTGGCAGCTGAGTTTTGTGGCAAAACAACAAACATAAACAGATCTCTCTCTCGCTCTCTCCAAGGTCTTGGAGCCTGATGCTGCCGAACATCTGTTTGACTCCCTACTGCCAGACATGGTGCAATTAGCACTGAGAGCATCTGAGCTCTGTACCAAGGTAACAACCATTACTAACCAACAGACACCGACTCACTGGTCTGCGACATGGTAGATCACTGCAGCAGTTTGATCCTAAAGGTCACGACATGACAAATAATCTTGTGAGATGGTAGTAAAAATGGTGAGGTCAAGGCACGAAGCTATTGACGGTCGTTTGACCTGTCTTTTATAGTCCTCTCAGTCTTCTTGTTCTTTGGTGTGTGAATGATGAAGAGCAGTTTGTGTTTGCAACCACAAAGGGTTTTTTTGTGTATTCATTTGGCAAAGAAACCATTTAACACTTAAGTAAAAACATTAACGCAAGCAAACAGGTTTGTACTAAAACAGCATGTCATGATGAGTGAAACAGACTCGCTGTTGTGGGCCGTCAAAATGAACATTACTCTGCACATGTTGCCCAGAAAGTTGTGTTGTGTGATGCAGGGTAATAGTTAATTACTGTTACCTATGATAATTTTTGTAATTAGTTCTTTTCTAATAAAAACTGAGAAGCTAGTCCAAAAAAAAAAAAAAACAAGATTCTAATGATCCTGTTAAAAAACTGTGGTCTGTTTCAGTGACTGGTCAACATGGCCATGGATTTTAGTGACCACTGGAAACTATGTGCCTGATTTAGACATTTGTCCTGTGAGCTGTACAGCTGCTGGAAATTATGTATATTCATTTTTGTACCAGGTTAGGAAGGATTCCTATTGAAAATATTAGGGGCCTATTTGACCATATACAGTAAAAAATACGTAAAAATTCAGTGCCTTGCTATGGACTTGATGTTCAACGAAAACTCAAAAGCTTTCTAGTTTAGCATCGACAAGATCTATTGATTGAACCCCCCCGTATTTAAAGTCGGCCTGGTGAAATCTCTGAGTAGTTCCCTAAAGTGCAATGTCTGGAAACTAAAAAAAAAAAGAAAAATAAATTTGAAACGGCTGATTTTCTTTTGGGGTTAGAATATGAATCCAATAAATTTTTTTGTATTTCTTGGGATGTTACATGCCTCCAAATTTAGGTGAAACGTACTGTGGGACCTATTGTGTTTAAAAAATGAGTAGGGTGCGCTATTGAGCCATTTTGTCACAGCTGAGCAGAAGACCCAAATATCACAAATTTAAGTGCTAATGCATGTGCAGTTTCAGGTTTTTTTTAAGCCCCTCAAAAATGTGATTAATTTGGAGGAATGATAATCACAAACAATTAAATTAGAGCTTATGAACATATAATAAACGTGCTTTAACATTGCTGACCTACTATAATGTGAAAACCTGTCAAACATTATGCAAATTGAACTCAGTTCATAATATCCTGCATTATTGCTGTTATTTTTAAATTGGTCACCTTCAAACATTTTGGCAATGTAACTTGTAGCCCAACAGTCATTTTTCTTGTTTGTTTGTAATAAAAAAAAAAAAAGCTCTCTCCATTGTCATTACTGTTACTGACACAGATGTGCTGTTTATTTATAAACCCACAGCCTTTATTAGGAGTCTGGACCTCTTGTGAGCAAAGATGGACATTGATTGTGATTGTGATGGCTGATTCAAGAAGCACAGAGTGGTGCCCAATGAGTGCATTTAGGCAGCATACTTCAATGTCTTGTTTGGCAAATTGACAAAACAAATTATTTTGCCCTTCCTCGGTTGTATGTCTCTTCCTCTTCCAGCCGATCCCCCTCCTCAAGGAAGGCATGAACCACTCCATCACCATGTCTCAGGAGCAGGTGGCATGTCTACTCGCCAACGCCTTCTTCTGTACCTTCCCCAGACGCAACTCCAGGAAGACAGAGTACTACAACTACCCAGACATCAACTTCTTCAGGTAATGTGATGCTGCTGGGACATCTAGTTTGGTATCCATGAGGGGGCACTACTGTATACGTTTTCCTCATTAATCATTTTATGCTGTGGATGGGTGTCAAAGCACATTTACATTGCACGTAGATGTAATTACACATGACACTGTCTTATACAATGAGTATATTGATCAGACATATTTACACCCTAATCTTAAAGATTTTATCTTTTTAAAACATAGAATCACATTTTAAACCACGGAAAAGACGTCTCCTTTAACCTGCAGTACTTACCAGAACTATTCTAACTTTCTTTGGCACTTACTTTTACAAGGGATAATAAATACTCTTCTTTATGGGTAGTTCAGAGCCAAACATTTCCCTTTAAAAGCCTGAAATATGACAAAGGTGACGACAGAACTTTTTTTTTTTTTTTTTTTTTTTTATTTAAAATCCCTGCAAGCTTTCACTGTGGAGATCATCTGGGTGCTGTAATGCAAAAGCCAGTCTGCAGATCACTGCTCAGTCATGTCCCCCATCTCTGCTGGCATCACAGTGTAATTACCTAAATGGAGGAGGGAATTAGATTAACATTGACTCAGATGGCTGCTTTTGACAATGGAGAAGGCCATTGGCTGTTTTGCAGAAGGCTGCAACAGAGTTCAATTGCATCAGTATTTCATTCACAGAAAGGTTTCTGCTGTGATTTGAAAGGAAAGTTGGTGTTGTCCTTTTAGCCTGCTTCAGTAAATGGTCCTGAATTACCAATTTGGTGCAAGCCAGGTTTGAAAATTGCGTGTTTAATAAAAAAAGTGTTTTGATTTTATGACTTGATAAAGATCTGTCAGTTCCAAACTCTTTTTTTGTGCATTTTTGTGTCATAGGAATAGGTAGAGGAAATCTAATCAAAGCTGTCTATCTTCAGATGTTCTTTCATCTAAATGTAGACTTCTTATTTGCATTGCGATAAAGCTGACTATTAAGACTGTTTGTGTTTTTGCTTATTGAATGTTGGATCTGTCATTCAATTTATTCTGCAAAAGCAAGCTTTATTACTTTACCATTAAGTGCGTTTAGCTCAGTATTTTTGCAAGAGATTCTCTCTTGTGTTGATGTTGCAGAAACCCAGTTGTTATTCATACTGTAGTCACTTATATCCTTTTCTTGAGTTACATCATAGCTTTTTCACATCAGTGAGGGGTCTATTGATGTTATATAATTGTGTATTAGTCATCCATTCCTCAAAGACCTCAATACAGTGTTACTAAAAGCCTGCTCTCACTAGTGGCTAGCTTATGTCAAAGACATTTGCCCTGAGGACTACAAGACGCACGATTGTTTCTAGGGGCCACACTGACAAAAAAAAAAAGAAAGAATGCAGGACTTGCATAAATGAGTTTCTCAGCCCCTGAAGGGCTCTCAGTGCATCAAGCTTTTGTCAGTATTTCATTTGCTCACATGAAATTTCTCTCTGTTTGTTATGGCATGTTAGGTGGGCTATGTTCGAGATGGTGGGCTTAATGCTCAAAGTGCATTCAAACGCACCCACTGCACCTTGCTACCAGCAGCTGTGTGTGTGCGCGTTTGTGTGTCATTTTTCAGGGAGATTGACCTTTTTGCCTCCTGAGGACTCTGTTGCTTAAAAGGGACACAGGGCTTCTTAATGTACCCCCAAGGAGGGGGCCCTGTTTCCCTCCCTGTTCCTTTTTTGTGTGAGTGCTGTGAAGTGGCACATGAGTGTGACTCTGTGATGGCAAGCCCGGGGCGACTCCATTGTCGTAACAGCGAAGGAACTCCTACATAATCGGCGAGTGACTGAAAGGGAAACTGAGTGAGAGATGAACTAATTCATATCAAAAGTTAAAGCATGACTGAACTCACATGGCTAAAGTGGAGGTCTTGTGTCTCGACAGCACTGGAGAGTCATTTTTTTCCTTGTCTGGGCTGGCTGTTGGGAGAAGTTTTCCTTGAGGGATTTTTACCAAAATGGGATTTCTTGGTTAAGGTTAAAAAAACAGTTGTAAAAGACTTGGTGGTTGGCTGTTGTGCCATAAAACCTGCTTTCTTATTTATTTTTTTATTTATTTTGGTTTTTATTTAACATTTAGAAGAAGTCCCAAGACAGCAGCATGAAGAATAAAAAAAAGAACAAACAGAACACAACATTAAAGTCAAAACAAACAGCATTAAAATTTACATACAAGCAACAAACTTAAAATAAAAAGCCAGATAGCAGTGTTCAAAATCACGAAATGTGCATTCACTATTCAAAAGGTCCTTAATTCTGTTATACTTTCATGTTTTAAACAAGAGCTTTATTTTTATAAGAACAAAATATGTAATCTAATATCAAGAACTGAATTCAGTTCATAATCTCTTTCCTTTAGGCTGTTTGAGGGGAGCTCTTCAAGGAAGATTGAGAAGCTGAAAACCCTGATGTGCTATTTCAAAAGTGTCACTGAGCAAAGTAGGTGTTCAGATTTCATTTTCAAATTTTGCCACAATACGCCAATATTGATTTAAAGTAAGATACAATATTGAATATTTCCTATTTTCCCTTTTTTTGTACTTTTCAGAGCCCACTGGACTTGTAACATTCATACGGAAAAGCTTGGATGAACCTCTGAATTGGAAAAGGTGTCGTATATTGACACCGTAATCAAAGATAAATTGTAGTAATAGTAGTGTGTCAATTGTGTCTGATCATAATCCCTACAGTCTGCTACATCCAGACTGTTTGGAAGTAAGCAACAATCTATATTCTTAACTGCAGTTGATAACTGGAAAACGATTTATTCTTTGTGTTGCAGCTCACAGACTCAGCTCACAAAGCTCCACATTACTTGTGAAGGGACCATTGAAGATGATGGCTATGGAATGCTTCAGGTAAGATGCAGAGGTAGAGATGTCAGAAATTCACTGATGTGTAACATTAAACTGCTTTATTTGGTGTTTTTAATGGTTTAAATCATTGGATCCATGTTTTTGGAGAGGAAGAGACCTCTGCTGATAGTTCAGCTCTCTGTAAAATCCTCTTGAATGTCTGGATTAGAAATAATCAGAGAAAAAAGATGGCATCATTTAAAGTTGCTGGGCCAGTGGCCCATCTCAGACATGCCGAACAGTGTCTGAGAAGGACTGATTTGTAATTCGAAAAGTGCTTTAATCATTGTTACCGTTTTAAATCTCTGCCGTTTTTTTTTTTTTGAGTGGATGAGTCCTCTGCGGATAACCTCCTTAAATGTCTGGATCAGAGAGTAGGTGAGCACACATTAGCCGGTGCTGGGCTTGGATGAGCTAAACAATGTCAGAGAAACACAGAATTGTTATGTGAAATAGCTTGATTCTGTGTTTTTACCAGCTGTAATCACCTGGTCTGTTTATTTTGGAGAGGAAGAGACCTCTGTGGATTATTCAGCTCTTGTTAAAAACCTCCTGAAAAATGAACCTCGAAGGAGTTTTAACAGTGAGATGTTTCAGCTGGTTGCAATCTGCAACCCCCACAGCGAGGTGTCTCTAAATCTCCCTAAATCTTACACACTGCTCCTTTATAATGAAGCACAACTACAGTAGGCACCATTAGACAAAATAGGCAGGGGTAGGGGGAACAGGGCTCACAACAAAGCAATTATGCTTACGGCACCCAAATGGCCTGCAGCCGCCCTGCAAAAAGGAGAAGTACAGCGATAGTGTTTACTTGTGGACATGATTTCGAGGGACTACTGTTCTTTTGTTTGAAGGAGCTCTTAGTTTGGGAGATACACCACCTGGTTCTCAGCTCTCCATCCTCTTCTCCCTCTGTTGTAGTCAGTCACTGAGCCACCACATTGTGGAGTCTTTCACCCAGATTGCTTACTACTGCTGAAAAGGCCTTTGAGGGAGCCCATGACACGTCGGAGGAAGTGTGTGCTGGGACTGGGGTCGAGGCCTCTGAGCCTCCGATGCTCTCTGTGTCGACCGCGCTTCCTTTACACTGTCAGGACGGCCCGCTCTGCCTTTCACCTTTTGTTTGCCTCCAGTTGCCACAAGCTGACAGTTGATGTGCACACATGACCAGCTTTGGGGCACGCCGCGGCCCCGATTGATGGATGCTCTGCTGGGGTGTGTGTTGGGGGGTAGGAGGGTGCTGACAGCCTGTCAAAGCCGACTTTGGAGGCTTGGCTTGCTGTCCCAGAGTTGAGTGACCAGTTTGGGGAGATCTGCTCTCAGGCTGCTGCTCACCCTTTTGCAACTTCTTCCTGGGGTTGTTACGGGGTTGGTCTGCGCTGTCTATAGGCCAATGAGCAACAACTGTCAGTCCAGAAATTGGACGATATGTTCCGCATGGCTGCTCTCTGACTGAAACAATGAGTTGTCATGTCTGTTTTTGAGCTGAAACAATGAAATTTTCTTTTGAATCATAAGCAGAGCAAAAATAACAACAACAAGTAAATCAGAATCCCCCGTAGATCTGCAGACAAATCCAAAAGAACACAAGCAGCAAGGCATCAGTCAGCAGTCAATTTAGCAGTATGTTGTGACTGGGGGGAGATGTTTACTCTGGACTGTAGGGCTGCTCTCTTGTTTTGATATTTGCTACTGGCAGCAGCACACATAAGTGCTGCTCCTGGGGAGAGCTCATTTCACCATGGGGGGACATATGTCTGAGTAATGTGAGTACCTCGGGCCACCTTCCCAATCAGCTTGTCAGGGATTCTGTCACAAATAAAAGAAAAAGGACTGAGACCCTTTCATAAGGTGTTTTCCACCCGTTCAAGTTTGAGAAACTATACTTTTCACAGTGCAAGAATATGTGCAAAATCCAGTCATTGCTGTAAGGGCATTTATGCTCAACATACCCCTTTCCCACCAAAAATTAGGGCATGCATGTGGATTTTTTAAACACGACTAAATCCACTAAAAATATGGCGTTTCTACTTGATGTCACAGACATGCTGAAGACATCAGGATGGACGGTGGTCTGTGAAAACCTAACTTCTCATGTATATCTCTTACTTATTCAGCCTCTCTTACAAACTTGGTGCAGACTAATTTGGATCTGTATTTTAGTGCTGCTTAGGAGGAGACAGATGCCAATTAGTGGTGGCACATTGTTGCATCTTGCTGGTTGAGGAGCCAAAATTGGCATGTTCACTTGGGCTTTTGTGTTCCCATCGATGCCGACCAGAGCCAGAGGCAATAAATACCTGTGTCTGCAGAGTCATTTGACTTGCGAGTGAATGCTGATTGTACATGTTAGCATGTTTTTTTTTTTAGCAGTGAGAATGAGGCTACAGTGTTTTCATCATCACTCATCTGTCTTGATTTGCAGGTGGATTTTGCCAATCAGTTTGTGGGAGGAGGAGTCACCAGCTCCGGTCTCGTCCAAGAGGAAATCCGTTTTCTGATCAACCCCGAGCTCATCGTTTCTCGCCTCTTCACTGAAGCCCTGGATGATAATGAATGTCTGATTATCACAGGTCTGTAATCAAAAACTCTCCCATACCTCGTGCAATAACATTATTTTCACTTAACAAATCTTATTATTTAATTATTCATGATTTAGTCTATTGATCCAGATCAGATCAATAATGCCTGCGGGTTCACTTGTCTTATGCTTGACCTATAATTTGACAGAAGAAACATAGTAGACGTTTCTAGTCACACACAGCTTGAAGTACACGCATTCAATTTACCACATTCTGGCTCAGCAAGAGGCCCAAGGATGTCTGTAGCAATTGCCCTGTTTTCTGTATCTGTCTTTGTCACATGTTTGCTTTTTATTGGTCGCATCAGTCGGGAGTTGTAGATTGGGCTGTCCTGATTGCTCTGCTGGTGTCTTTCTGTTGAGTAATTCCCAGAGACTGCATTTGAGTGGTTGCAACAAACAAGGTTAGGACAGGCCAGTAGCCCCAGTAACAAGAGCGAGACTGCAGGAGTCCCAGCAGGAGGCTGATGGCTACTGTCTGTTTTTGCTTCTTCTTTTATCTGTCTAAAGCCGCTTGTCTAGACTCTTGTAGCTGCTTGATTGCATTTGATGAAGAGGTTAGAAAACCAATGTTACCTAATGTAGTAATAGCTTATCAATAATGACAGATGCTTACGCAATCCAGATGCCATTCTGCAACAATAAAAGTCATTTAAACCTGGTTTATTAAAAGTCATGACCACTTATATTTAAATAGACCCAGTGAGCCCTATGTAAGTACGTCATGTTTGTATACATGTTGTCGGACATCTAGGGCTGTACCCGAGTCAGAATTATGCCAGTTGATTTGGCTGTTTTAATGCAAATATTCAAATTTGAATGGGGCTTAATGGGACGTTCAGTGTGACAGCTGCATTCACTTAATATAGTAAACAAGCGAACGGCGCTAATGACAGATCGCAAATGCACAACATTTTTTGCTGACACTAGATATCAAACAAAAGTGAATTAATTTGCTGTGAGCTGTAATCTCACCACTTCTAAGCAGAAGAGCAGCCTCTCTCTCCCTCTGTGCCAAACATGTCCTCCGTGTCACTCACTGCCAGCATGTCCGCAGCTCTGTATCAAAGAGAATCATGAAATACAAGAGTACTCACTCCCCAGCAAAATATGGAGACCAAAACATCCCTAAAACAAGTGTGAAAAGTGTGCTGTGCAGATGTGTAAAAACAAACCACAGCTCTTGAAGCTAAAGTAAAAACAGCTTCAACATAGTGAAATAGTGTATTAATATTATACAACATGCAGTTTTCAGTTTTTATCATTCTATTAGAGAACATCTTTTATTAGAGCTGGGGTAGACACAAATCTGGGCAAAAGAGCAGAATTTGAAAATACCCCTTCATCCTGCAGCTCTCTCCTCTTATGCATTAGCCTCTCCCACCAGTTGACCATGGTCATATGCAGGCACTTCATAAAGTGACCCAGTGTTTCCCCTACATTGATTTATTTAATCTGATTTCATTGTAGAGTTGCATACAGAACATTCCCTCAGCCTCTTTGTGCCCCACACTAGCTAACCACCCCACTGTCCCTCCACTTTGCTGGGAGGAGAGCAGACAACAGCTTGGGAGTGGACCTTACATTCAGCTGGCAGCAGAGGTGGCTCAGATCCGGCCAGTGCAAACTCCCTAGCACAGGGTGTTACAGCGAGCTGGCGGCGAGCAGCAGCAGCAGCAGCAGCAGCAGCAGCGTCAGATCTAAGCTGTGTAAAGGCAGCAACAGAAAGTTTGTTGAGTTGGCTGGGTGGTCCCCTGGAGCTGGGCTTTGCTGCAGCAGGTGACTGAGGGTCTCTTTCTGGAGCTGCTGCCTGTTCTCCTTCATGGGAGGTTGTCTGTAGCAGTGGGGAATGATTCAGAGGACATGCTGTGATTTGAGGCTCTAGTTAATGTTAACTACACAAATATGAATTTTCAACCACAGCAGTGAGCCTTTGTTTTCAACATTTTCTGTCCATCTTTACTGATATTGACATGTTTTATTTTGTTTATTGTCAGACTTTCTTTTAGGCTCTCTTTTAAAGAGGTCCATCTTCCATTTTTGCGTTGCTTTGCTGTGTAGGCAGTTGTTGCTAATGCTGGAATAACAACTTTCTCTGCAGGATTCTCTGCCACTGAATCCGGCTTTCACTGATGGGACGTGCATGTGTATCTGCAATTGTAAAACAGCCTTTAGGAACGCCCTTTCTCTAAAATGACCTGTAAATTGGCTGAAGCATCCCGTCATAGCCTAGATTTTCTACGGCCTGAAGGAGCCAAGAGAGGTGCAGATGCCTAATTTTCTCTTAGACCACTTAAATTACAATATGCTTGAAATGTATTATGGAATTTTTTCCCATTGACACTGCCGATCCCAGCTCTAAAATGGCACATTGTAATAAATGCAGGTTCATGACGTGAACTACTGTTACATCACAAATACCCACCACCAATAAATGGATTTAACTGCCTCAACATTGCATTAACAAATGGGTTGGATCAGAACAGGAAGTGAGGCAGCAGAGCCTCCGCCCTTTTGATCAGCAATCATACCGCTGCATCAGGTCTTCTCGCTTTGGCAGAGTCACCTTCAGACTTCCTGCAGGCCATCTCTCCCTCGCCTCCACTTACGCCACTTAACTTTATTAGTGGGGCCCAGAATTAATTATAGCTGGAAGACCTGCCCAAGACCTGCTCTGCTAATGGACTCTTCCATTCCATCATCTTTATTAAACCCTGCCCGTATCTCTTGTCCCCCGTTGTAAAAGCCAAGACCAAGCCTTAGCTGCATTGTGGCCATGTGGTAAATCATATCCCCCCGTGATACGTTTTGGCATACAGTAGGGAAGCTAATGGGTCTTAGCTCTGCACTGAAATTTGCAGAAGTGCCCAGGCCTAATTGGATTTTCCTTGATTGCTAGATATGTGGCTGCCATCGGGGCGGTCAGAAGTATAAACAGTATCAAGGAGAAGTCACATGATTCATCGATGGCAGCACTGACCAAAAAATGTGGTGCAAGCTTGACACAAGTAGCAGATATAAAGACATTTTTCTTGTCTCTGGACGAGAATGTACACATTTTTTACAGAAAACCAGAGTTTTTCTAGTTTGTTCACATGCAGACCTTCACAGTAAAACTTCCTTAGTGGCAATGAGATGCGCCTCTGACCTTTTACAGTCTCTGGTCCACCAAAAATATGAGACATTTTGTTTTGATGTATTTACACATGAAAGGAACAATCAGAATCATACCTGCTGAGTTTTACGCAACCTATTATTTATTTACAAATCACCTCTAATAACCAAACACATCTTTCTGTGGCCAAACAAATGGTTTTTAAATGAGAAATGGGCCACATAGAAAATCTAAATCACAATTCATATTGTGCCTGAAGGTTGTTCCATTCAAACGCAAATACGGTTTATCATATGATATTTTTGGAGGACCAGTAAAGGTCAGGTGTATGCATAGTTAACATGCAAACGTCTGCTGGTGGTGTCTCATAGGAAACTTAACATGCTTAATGATTTTTAACAAATATTGTCAAAATGACTCCTTAAAACTTTTTAAATTTTAATTGTAATATTTCACTGTAGAGGATTGTGATGTTTCTTAAAACGTCAGTAATATCTACCACCTTATTCTACACAAAGCACTGCAAACTCACCAGAGCGCCTTCATTTTGTCTTCAACCAATCAGATAGTGCTGTGGGCGGGACATTGAGCAAGGCTACAGAGAGATGTGGCAGCATCAGAGCTTAAGTAGTGCATTTTTCAACTAATTTATTTTTTCAGCTATGAGAATTTTTTTGAAAAAGGAAATTGAATAAAAATAGAAATGAAAAAAAGGTGCCACCAAATCATGTGCTCCTGCGACCAATTGAAAAAGGTAGCACAAGTTAATCTATGAGTATAGTATTTTGAAGTGAACAGCACAATCAGTTATCATCTATTTGTGCTATTTCTGATAAAATATCCAATCGCAGCTATTTTGACATATATTTTGTATTGTTATTGTGATATGATTTGCGATATCAGAGAGAATAATAATCATTATTTTCATTTTCATTGAAAATCAAAATAAAACAATGATGGTGTGATTTTATGCAGTGATCTGTACCTAGTATAAATGGTTTCCGAAGTCTGTTGAATATGATGTGTACGACAGGACACCTGCAGCATGACAAAATATTGTTTAAAATGGTATTTTGAATTATTTTTAATTTAAAAAACAATTGCAACTCCTGGGATCAACAAAAACTGCAGTAGGCCATACTGGGTATTCTGATAAAGTTTTGATTATTTAGCCCTAATGTCTTTTTGTTTACACTAGCTGGATTGTAAAAAGCAGTTTCTGGTGTTTTTATGACTTTGCCTACCATAAAGTAAATATAAACGTAGGTAGTGTATTGCCCTTCCTGCTTTTTTTTTCTAATTTGTGTTTTAATGGCATACTGGTGAACTAGATAAGATGCTTCAGTGTCTTATTCACACAGTAATTGCACTTATTACTTTAAAAAAAAGAGGGAGGCAGGCTGATTATTAGTGAAATGTCTGTCAAGCGGAGTGCGCTCTAGAGATTCCCTCCCCCCCTCTGCACCTCCCATTACCTGCTGACCAAGGCCCCATTACTAATCACTTGGTTTATTCACTTTGCAGCATGAAGCATCTCAGCGAGTGCTCTCGACAGCCAGGTACTAATGAGCGCTAATGAATGGGAAGTTAATTTATAGCCTCATTTGTTTGACTGTGCTGTTGCCTCCCCACCCGCCACTCCCCCTTTTTACTGGTGTTGAGTGCTCCCCTGTGGGCTGACGGTCAGTTGTTGCTTCTCACGTTGTTTCAAGGGGGGTAATAACTTGACCTTCTTTTTGTCAGGAGACAGCTGCTCCTGTTTCATCCGATCACGTCAGGCAGAATCGCAGACACACACCCTGAAAACCATTTGCTATTACGATTAATCTTTATAGCAGTTTGTTTTGTCGAATGTCTATGCAAACATTCGAAAGAGTAACCAGTTGCAGATAATTCCTTTTCTCTGTGCTGTTTGTTATTTTATTATTCATATGAATGGGTATTTAAATATATTTAGATCCTTAGTTAAGATGCTGTTGTTGGCTTAACGGTATGATAGCTGTCACACGTTCTTTTTGGCATATTTTATCCACCATTTGTAGTGTATAAATGGCACTTTCTTTCTTTCTTTCTTTCTTTCTTTCTTTCTTTCTTTCTTTCTTTCTTTCTTTCTTTCTTTCTTTCTTTCACTCTGGCCATGTTTAAAAATCAAAATCAACGTGTTAATAATTTGCAGTTTGTGAGGAATGTTTTTTTGTGTTATCTCCAGGTACGCAGCAGTATAGTAAATACACAGGCTATTCGCAGACCTACCAGTGGGATGGCAGCCTCCAGGACACAACTCCAAGGTATTTATTTGTACCTACCTGCTTTAAACAGCTTAAAATGCTTAAATAGTAATGAAATGATGTGTGTACCACAAGGGGCACCCTCTGGGGCTTAAAAATGAAATGCCAAAAACTGCAGTTCCTTGAATGGCCACTGTCTTGAGGCTTCAAAACAGGACTCCGCAAACCAATTGGTGACATCACATTGGCTATGTCTATAGCTTTTTAAACAGTCTATGGTTTAACCCCTTCTTTACAATAATTTGTAGCGGTGCTAAGTGGTGTAAGGTCAATTTCAGCTGGTCCAACCGCTGGACGGACTGCCATCAAATTTTGTGGTGACAATCATTGGCCCCAGAAGATTGATCTTACTGAGTTTTGGATCCTGTAGTGCCACCTACAATATGGTACAGAGATTCATGGTTCCCTCAGAAAGAATCGCAATAAATGTGGTCATCCCCTGACCTTTCTATCGTAGATGTAGCTACGACAAATAATTTCCCTAATTTGACTAAATCCCAGCTGTTTTTTGTGCGTGAAATGGTGCAAAAACCAAGTCTCTGATTTGTTTCAGGGATGGCTGGCAGAGAAGATGCACAGAGATTGTGGCCATCGATGCGCTGCAGTTCAAGAACTTTCTTGAGCAGTTTCACCCAATGAGACTCAACCGGGAGCTTAACAAGGTTATCTTTAATTTTTCTTTAATTTGCATATCCTGCTTGCTTTGTTTGTTTCTTTATCTCATCTTTTTGTTAAGTATCTTTGCTCTGCTTGTCATAAAACATGAAAACTGGGTTGTGCCTTTGGAAAAAAACCCACTTCAGAACAAAAACAAATTATGTCAGCTCACTGAAAATGAGTATTAGTAACTGTATGATGAGTGCTGCTGTAAGTGCTTTTTTTGTTTTATAGACAGAGTTTGTATAATTTATGGCAGTGGAAGTGTAGGGGCAATCTACCGCTGCTCTTTGATGTTACACTTTGATCTTCCATTGTCATGTCTTTTTAACAATGTACGGCTGCAGTAATCTTTCACTTCATATTTGGTTTTCACAGATTTAATGACTTTACTGTCAATCCATTTGCTTGTTAATTGGGAAACAGTCTCATATAAAATGTCAGCTGATTTGACATTGACTTATGTTTACTTCTCTAGGTAAATATTTGAATTTTAGATAAGTGCCTTATGGGTGTAATACAGACTGATGGATTGTTAGATTTGTCGAGAACAAGCTTAATCTTATTCATTTCACTGTCCATTAGGCTCAGAATGAATTTTAATGAACACTATTGACCCCAGAGCGATAAATCTCAATTACTACGTTAACATCACAGATTTTTAAAAAAAATAGGAATCCTTTCATGTGTGCAATCTCCCCAGTCAGAGTTGTCCATTTGTAATAAAAAATCAAGACATTGATGTTGTCAAGTCAGAAAGCATGGAGGAGTTTGACAGCTCTGACAAGGCTGTGAAGAATGCACCAACATATAGATCAATCCTGTTTCGAATATTGTTCAGCTAACTGTCACATCTGCCCTTTCACAGCAAGAATTATTACTGGTCAGGGGGAGGCTGGGCGCTCACTATTAATTTTCACTATTCACTTCATTTCAAATGTGAAAATTAATGTCCTCAGCCCCCTCTGATCTTTCATATAACATCCCACCTGACATGTCAAATGCTGTTGTTCATACATATGGGTTTAGTCCATAATGTACAATTATTAATGTCCAAACCCATATCCAATTTTCACATCAATGTTGGTTGAATTAAGGGAATAGGTGTGAAATGACACAATTCTGACAAATGACACGATGTTAAAAATGTAGGTTCAGCCAGGCCAACCAACCTTTATATGTTCATACTTTGAACGATGTGTCACGCACAGGCCTGCAGGCAAATGGAATTACTTCGCTGCTTTCCATTTATGTTTGATAACATGGAGACGCTCCGTAGGCCCGGTTCGTATAAAACATACCAATGATCTGGAACAATAAGGTCATCCCAAGACCAGAGGCTTCTCAGAGCTGATTCCGCCTTTATGTACCAAATGACTTATCATTCGCCACTTACTTGAATGGCCTGGCCTCATGTTGCTGACAACTTAATGTAATGTCATCCCAAGCAAACCTAGTTCATTCACAGTTCTGATGACGGAAGGGCAATGGCGGTATCTGAAATCACTTGCTATTTGTTACCTAGTGCATTATATCTATTCTGTGACACTTTATTTGAGAGGTCCATGGTTAATTTATTGTCACTGTCCAGCACAGGGTTGCACAACGACTACCCCCCTCCCCAACCGCCAACCATCCCACGATGGCTAGTGTGCTACTTACTTAGTCTTTTATGCACTAATAAACACACAATAGAAAGTCACAAACACAGAAATACAACTGTACATCTTTTGAAGTCAACTTTTTCTCTGTCACGGATGACTGACAAGACTGAATTACTTCCTTAACTCATCATAAAACAAACTTTATTCAAACTCAGCAAACAAAATAAAACTCACCTAAACCATCTTGGTTACTCTTGCTTGTAATCTAGTTATCAAGTCCACTGTTCTAACAATCACCAGCTCCGGGTAAGTCGAAATAAATCCTTGATTCACCAAGTTAGATGTAAAAAAAAAAAAGAAGCTGTTAAAAACTTACCGTAGGGATATTCATATGGCCCAATAAAACAGGTTTTCCTTGACCTGAAGTGTGAACCATAACATCAGTAGACATCCAAGGGTCCAGCTTCATGTGGCTAACGACTTGCTGTAACGTCATCTCAAGAAAACCTGGTTCATTCACAATTTTGATGACGGAAGGGAAATGGTAGTATCTGAAATCACTTCCTATTTGCCATCTTGTTCATTATATTTATTTGCCGCAACTTACTTTTAAAGTTTCATGGTTTATTTATTGGCATTGTCCAGCACGGGGTTGCACAGTGAAATTAAGTTGTAGTGACTTCATGCTACTCAGAAAACAAACTATTTTGTATGGTGGAGTGTGGATGATGATGTGAAGTTGAAGAGTCTCACAGCTAAAGAAAGAAGCTGCTCTCTAGTCTGGTGTTATGGCAGCGGATACTTCTGTATCTCTTGCCAGACAGCAGCAGGGTGAACAGGCTGTTGCTGAGGTGGGTATTTTTTTCCCTTTAGGCTCTTTGCAGGCACCTCTTCCCACCAATTTCACTGATGCTTGGTAAATGGGTGCCAATGATGCTCTGGGCGGTTTTAATCACCCGCTCTAAAGCCCCCCTGTCTGGCCCATGCACATCCCGTGCCAGTTTGTTACATTTCCTGTCAGGATGTTTTCCAAAGCTTCCCTGCAAAAGTTGACAAGAATTTGGCTGGGAATGTTTGCCTTCTTAATGTCCAAGTTCTAAGATGTAAGCCCTCAAAAATTACCACAACTAAACAAATATAATAATAATGATAATAATAAACGTGGTCTCTAAAGAACCCTTAAAAATACCTTTTTTAAGGGTCCTTTGTAAGACAAAGGACTGCATAGTCACATGGTCTGCTAAATATAAGGGGTCCAATCAGCGAGGGTCGCTGCTGGAGCTCATGGCTTAGATTCAAATTTGAAAATTGTGAATGATTTTAGACAGCAAATTTTTTACAATGTAGTTATCTCTTTGTCTCAGCGACAAAACGCTTGTCAGATCATATGGAATTGTTTTGCTTTTTGTTAACATTTCCTTTCCTCATATGTAATCAGTTATCTTACTTTTTCTCTGCCTTTATTTAGGCTTACTGCGGCTTTGCTCGCCCTGAAGAACAAAGCCAAAACCTTGCAGCAGTGGCTACTGGGAACTGGGGCTGCGGGGTTTTTGGAGGTGACACACGTCTGAAAGGTAAGCTCTGACGTAACGCTCCCATTAGCAGATCCTGTGAAGAAATGTGCTCGGGTCATCTTGGTGCACTTGGCAGTCTAAGCGGCCTCTTTTCCCGGATATAACGGAATAAATATCAGCTTGAAAGGCTCCAGCAGATCAGCGTGGGCATCCATTTGTCTTCCGGGAATGCGTTCATTTAGTTAAGGCCTATTCGTCGCCTTCCTTCTATTGATCAAATGACAAAGTTAATATGTTTCATTAATAGTGAAATTGATCGCCTGCTCGAGTCCATCAATCCGTTACAGCTTTCTGTCTCAGCCTTGTATCAATGTCACTGAGGAGGGAGCTTCAGAGAGTTCATGCTAACCCTTTTCAGTCGCTGCTCTGCTTCTTACTTTCTATCTGAGAGCCACGGTATTTGCATCCCATACATACTTGTTTGTTAATTAGCTACAGCAAAGGTAAAACCCTCCATAGGCGCAATCACATACTGTCTGCTTAATGACAAGCCTCTCGGGAAGAGCTTTGTAATTCAGATGCTGTTTTCTTCCTGGCTTTACCTTCTGTGGCCCCGGATAGACGCTTTAAAAAACGAAATTGGAAGATAATTCTTGGGAAAAGCAGTTGAAACGGAGCATGGGAGAGAAACTGCTGAGGTGTAGACATATTCAGCCTCTGAAAATGTTGATTCAGTTGTGCTCGTTAACTCGCCTCTGTCCCAACCTTCATTAATCGGCAGATATATTTCCAGTCTCTTAAAATATTCACAGCTCTCCAGGACCAGACCTGGCCTCTCTTTGCAACTCAGAGCGTTCTCAGTGGGGGTGAGACCTATTCCCCCGATTACCTGCTTTTTTACTGCACACGTAACAGAGGCAGGTGGTGCAGCACACCTTAAATGGTAAAACAGCAACTGGATTGCTCTTTAGACCTCTGTTTATTAAAAAAAAATTAAAAAAAAAGAAAATCAGTTGAAAGTAGGGCTGGCCGATTGATCAGATTTTATTTTCAATTATGATTTTGGTTTCCCTTGATTCTCAAAACAAGATAATAGATATAAAACGATTATTGCTAAAACTCATGGTGTTCTGTGGTGTAAAAGTGTTTTTTGTCTGTCAATTGATTCTGATGGTTTTAAGGAGAGCATTACGTAACGGTGTAGTTTCCTGTTGTAAAGGTCTGTTTGGCAGCAGGGTAAAGGGGTGAAAATATTCTAAATATATTGTATACTTAAACTGGTGTTGATGTTTTTATATGACTAAAACACATTTTCCTGCTGTTAGTTTGCTGCTGATGTCCAATATTTGATATTTTTTCAATTTTATTATTGTTTGATTTTTTAAAAAAGTTTTATTGTATTCATTGTATTTTTGTTTTTAAATAGAAACGCCAGATTTTATGTTCAGTAAATGCCTGTTGTTCTTAAAGTCAATGATTTTAATGTCAGTCAAAACAATAGTTATCAGTAGTTTTTCCATAATCGAGCAGCCGTAGTGGAAAGAAAATAGTTCCTACATGAAACTGCTCACAACAAGGTCTGTGGATTATCTTGAGTAACTGGGTCATGAATTCTGTAAAGAAACATTGCTGTTGAGTTTTTCAAATGTATTTTTTTGGTGCTTTATGCTCCACGAGCTGAGTGCCATCTAGTTCTATTATATTCAAGAGAAGGCAGATATCTTTACAGCTGATAACGCTCAGCAACTCACGCCAAAATATTCTAGATGGAGACATCGAACTACAGGTAAGAGGAAAAATATATATTTTTGATTTTTGGGGTGAACTGTCCCTTTAAAAGGACAACGCTTTTACTGTAATGAAACAGATTTTTGTGCCACTCTCACTGTAAAGGCTTCTTTTCCTCCAGCTCTGCTCCAGATGCTGGCAGCTGCTGAGGCGGGTCGAGATGTGGCCTATTTCACCTTTGGTGACAGCCAGCTCATGACAGATGTCCACAAGATGCACTCGTTCCTAACTCAGAGGAAGATCAGTGTCGGTAAGGAAAACAAACAGCTTGTCTGCTTCCTGCTTATATGCCGCTGTGTTTATGCCTTTCTTTTATGCCTTTACTCTTTCAGGTTTCGCTGCCAAGGATGTGATAATAATGAAATAAAAACATGGTTATTTATGGTTTTGGAATATTTCCAAACTAGACATTTTGTTTGCTGTGATATGAGTCCGCTACAGAGACTAGATAACACACAGTCTTCTTGTCTCCATCACAGGGGAGGTGTATGATCTCTTGGGACAGTATTACAGCACAGTGTGCAGGAGCTGCCTTGGACGGCGCCCTGACGTCAGCCTCTACTCCTTCATCTACCAACAGGTCAGCTCCACCCTGGCGCCAGATGACTCCGACAGGGGCTCGGCCAGACATCACGTCCCCGCAGACTGCCGTTAAGGTCAGGTGGCTGATGAGTCACCGTGCCTTATGCTCGGGAAAACGACACAAAACTGAATTAAAACATTCTGCGTCTGCCTTTAGATGAATTTTTTAGCTTAATTTTTTCTCAGAAGACAAACATGATTAACAGTGGTGGATTACCCAAATGTGGACTCTACCACTGGCTGCCGAAAATGACAACCAGCATGCAGATCCCTTTCAAAAACAACTGGACTGCAGAGGGTGATTAGTTATGACCCTGTCTGGCACTGTGTTCATTTTGCTGCTGCTAGTAATGCGCCGATGTATTGAGCTTCAATACAATGCAATTGTGCTTTTAATGGTGAAGCAAAGGTTGCCATCCATCTTCTGAGTTTGTCATGTTTTCATTTTTTACACCCACACATATCCCGCCTAATTGAATTGGCTGTCAGAAATCAAGTTAAAGGAAAAGAATAACAAGAGTGGGGTTTGGAAAGCTTGGAGCGGTCTCAGGAAACGGTTTGATTTAAAGAGCAGTCGGCCTCTTTAGGGAATAATCTCTTCTGCATTCACAGCAGAATTCTAGTTACAATCATTGGTCCATGAATACATTTTTTTGGTTCTTTGCTGTATGTGACATACTCCAAAAACCCTGATGTACTTAAATATTAGTTTGATTGGATTTTTTTGAAACTGATTTCAGTGTTAATCTGCTTTTTTGTAGGCCTTCTTAATAATTGCTGCACTTGACTGAAAAGCGAGATGTTTATCTGACAGATTTTGATTTTCAAACAGCCTAAATAAAATCAGTTTAAATGTGATATTCAAATTTTTAATATGCCCATGTTTTATTCTGAAGCACTATTTAAATAGAGCCACAAATGTCAGCGATGAACAAAGAGAACGAGGGCCTCTTGTCCCGTCGATGTTACAGTCAAAATGAGTTTCCGTATAACTCTGCCATTTATCTTTCCCCAGCTATCGCTTCACCCTTTCACTCACAGTTTAATAAGGTCATACCTTTTATATAAACTGTACATGACACCTCATTAAGTAAAAAGTAGATCATAGAGCATCCAGTCGGAGGCGAGAGTCGGGCAGTGGGGCTCCTGGGTGATTTCTCTGTCTGAGTGAAACATTTGCTTCATTTGCAACAAGAAGAAGCTGCTTGACGTAAGTTTCAGAGGTTAGACCATCAGCATTTGATTTTGTTGCATTTGTCAACATGTAAATATTCTTAGCACACAATTTTATGAGAATATTAATAATAATATTATAAATCAGGGGTCATATCTAAAATGTACTTATTTTTTTTTATGTGGGTGAGGATGTTTTCAGTAGCCTTTCTGTCAATACCACTAAATTGCTGCTCCTTTTTCTATTTAGCAAGTACTGATTTTGCTTTTTGTGGTTGGTGTTGGACGATGGTGGCGTGTAGCTACGAGTTATTCATTGGGATGTAGAAATCAACTCACTAGTCTGTAAACTCTCCTCTCCTGCTGATTCCTTCTAGCTAGCCAACCAGCCAAGGTTTTCTAATATAGATATCAAGGAAAAAATGGGGACTCAGTGTCCTGCTAACCTTCTTACAGGTGTGGGATAACAAACGGGACGACCTCCGTGCTGCATCAGTTGCCAACAGGATGTAAGGAACTGTAATGTACATGGTTCAATCGAAACTTTGACGGTGTCATGTGGCTTTAGAGCAGCGTTTCAGAGGAGCGACCATGGAGCTGCCTGTGTTCAGGAGGAGCGACAATACAACTTTAGAGCGTCGTTTCCAGAGGTCAGGAGGAGCGTCCATGAAGCTTTAGAGCAGCACTGCCCATGTTCAGGAGGAGACATCAAGTTGCTTTAGAGCACCATTTCCAGAGTTCAGGAGGAAAGATCACGTGGCTTTATGGCACCGCTGCTCATTTTCAGGCGACGCGACCATGCGGTTTTGCTTGTGTTCCAGAGGAACGACCATGTGGCCATCTTGTTACGGTTGGGATACGTAAACAAACTACGATACACCCCCCAGTGTCATGAGAGATGAAGCTTCATAATCAGTCAGTCAAAGTCCGAAGCACATTCCAGAACACAACCATCGATGTCACCAGTGACTGAGTCTGTCTTGGATTTAATTTGTAAAACAACAGAAGCAACTTACAGAAAACTACAGTCCTACACAACCCGAAACCACGGATGAGAAAAAAACATTGAGAGACATTGAAAAATTTTCAAGAAGCAGTCAACAGTGTAAGAAGATGCAAAAAAATCACAATGAGCAGTTGAAAGTGCTGATGGAGCTGCATATTACTGGATTTATACTTTACTGACTGTGACAAAAAAATGATTGATTGACATGTGTGTATAAAAAAGTCATAATCTTTTGGGGTCTCTGCTAGTGTTGAGAGTAAATGGTTTCTATGGCCGAACAAAGAAGAGAGCGATGACTGTAGAAGGTGAAACTCCAAAACCAACAATGAATCCGAAGAAAAAGAAACAAATTCATGCCATCTGCCAAGTTACTGATGAATGATCCCTGGGGAGTAAGATCCTAAAATAAAATAAAAAGAGAGAGAGAGAGAGAGAAAAGGATTTTTAAAAAATTAAAGAAAGGGGGTAAATGTCCAAGAAACAACTAATCATAATTATACATCTAATGTTAATTATCTTTGCTTTTTTAACATGTTTTCCAACTAATTTCCTTTTTTCTTTCTTTTTTTCAAACCAATTTTCTTTTCTTCTTTGTTTTTCTTTTCTTGTAACTTTTTTGGGATGATTTCTTGTGAAGTTACCCATTGCCTTCTTCACATATCTGAATGAAATAAGCCGGTTTGCTCAGGTTAACACCTTGTTTGATGCTGATTTAATGTTTTTAGCCTCTTGATCATAGACACGACTTCTCAATATTTTACAAATGCATGTTGTGAGTTTTCGTCATCATATGATTATCTATTTACATGCCTAATAAGCTGTCATCTGTCCATCTCCAGATTATCCAGTCAGCGGTTTATTGACTAAATATATTTAGTTGAATGTTAAATTATTTTTGTCCCTGGCGTGTACGGTACTCAATGGACTCCTGGGAGCCTGTAAGTGAATGAATGAGGTGTCGGTGTCTCTAAGCTTGGTGCTGTCTGCCTTCATGGAATCAGGACTTGAAGTTGGGGGGTCTCTCTTTGTAGCTTGCAGAGTTCAAAAAAAGCCTTTGGTGGCGTCTCTCCTGAGGGGATCCATCACACACACGGGTATCTCACTGGATTGATCCCTCTGCAGTGAGCCCCATGTGTGTCTTTGACCTTTTGGCTGCCATCTGTAATAAAAGTCACAAACCTGAACTGTGTTTCATCTTTGAAATGTGATTGACTTTAACACGACTGTACTGCAGTTGAGGTGCAACAGTTTGATAAATGATGCAGTTAGCATATGAGACTTTTTAAGCTCAGCACAGAGGGGTAGTTAAAAAAAACACAAAAATTATAGTTATTTTCTATTGTTTTGTTTCATAATCAATCCACTTTCAAGTTCAGAGGATCTACTGTAAGTATTCTTTTTCTCCTTAGAACAGTATTTTTACTTTTACTTATAATTGTCTTGTAAATGTTGATTGCACAGATTAATGTTTATAGAGTAATGACACCATCTGCATTTAGATTGGTTCCCTATACGCCTCAATTGCACTATACAATTTACATGGGAAAATTAAGGCTCGATTTGCTGCACATAAACTAAAATGAGAAGGATAACACTTTTTTTGTTTACAATTAGTGGCTTTCCCTAATTAGCAAAGAGTATCACTGTAAGCTCTGCAGTCACTACCCAGTAGCAGAAATAGCAGACAGTGGAAAACCAAAGTAACTGAAAAACAACATGTATAGTATCTTGCATTCTTGGTAGTTGCTGGCTCTAAGGAAAATGAAAAGTAATCCAGTTACAAAGTTGTCTGTTTCTGCTTTAAATAACCCCTGATGATTAATTATATATTCAGTATATATTATCACTCCCTCCAGTATTCTGTGATCACAACAGTTAATGCAAATGCCTGTGAATTCTGTATGACTTTGCGATGTTGTCTAATCACAGCGGCTCTCTGCAGCCTCTGCAGGTCACAGATGTGTGGAGGTCGTAGTTCAGGGTGTCGGTCGCTGTTCTCGAGTCGTTGTAGCACCGAACGTACGCAACAAGTGCTGGGGAGGCTGAGTGGCAGGTTTTCAAGAAGTCAATGATAATCTTGTATTAGTGTAGTATTTATTTATTTATTTTATGACTACTTATTTTCACTCTTTATTCAGTTTCAACTTCTTGTCACCATTTTGTCATGGGCGTTGGGGGTTGGGGGTTATTTGTTTTCAATTTTAAAACTTGCTGTCACTGTTCTAGCACCAGGAATGAGGAAAAAATGTTTTGAAATGTGTTTGAAAGAAAGAAATGTGACTGTAATGTGAATTTTCCCCAGTAAATAATACCTCTGGCTGCCCTCTGTGTGTGTCTTTCAGGTCAGGAGTGTCAGCATCGATTCCAAGTAGGAGCAGGAGGGGAAGGGCCAGTTTGTGATCGACGTGGTGTTCGCCATGGCCCTCGCCCTCCAAAACATGCAGAGGGACTTGTGTCCCAAAAACTCCAGCATCTTCCCCGAGATGGACTTGGCAGGAGGGAAGAAACTGCTCAAGTACATTTGCAGCGTCAGCTTCAACGGTAAGTGGACGGACACTTCTCTACTCCCACAAGGACATGAAGTCCTCCTTAACTGTCTGTAATGTGCGCTTCAACAAACGAGATCCACGGGTGACTCATCGAGACAAGCAGCTTCCCATGGAAAACGATCGAAATCCACCAAAGTAGCCAGCTAATCATAAAAACACAAAATTGTCTCATAAAACGGCCTCCATATCATCGTCTTAAAAGCTTTTATCCTCCATCATAACCAGGCCTGTATGGAGCTGAATTCATTTCAATCACACGTGCTGCAACATGCTGCCCTTACATCTGTGTTACAGTATGAAGCATCAGTGAATCAGAGTGGATTTAACTCTACTGTGATGCAGTAAACATACTGAGACATCCAAAATAAGGTGCCCAATATGGCCCTGAAATCGCTGTCATGAAATCTGAGGCAGTTTTGCAATAACAAACTCTTTGATGATATAACAAAATATAGAGAAGGAAAAGTTATTATTTATTTTAAAAACCAACAATTGCAACAATAAGTTTTATATGTGAGCAGAAACACAACAGCCCTCAGATGTAATCATCTCTCAGTTATGAAGTCTGGAAACATCAGTTTGCATTTCAAAATAAATTTTGCAAATGAAGACAATGGGACTACATTTTGGAATCAGAGGCATTCTAGTTTCAGTTTGTAGTTGGAGCCGTATCAACCCATCAGGTTTAAGTCACAAAGACCCCGATCACTCATTTAGTGTATTGGTGTTAAAAGTAACTCCTCTAGTACGGGGGGACACTGCCCCTCCATGTCCCCTCGGAGCCAGACTGTGGGGGATGGAGCTCGTAGGTGAGCTTCTGTTGGGCGGCTCTTTGGCCATACAGCCTAGTCAGGCTCAGTTCGAATAAGTAACATGCTGCCACCATCCTGTGGGCCCACCAACCACAAGGTTGAAAATCAGGACCAGACAGCAGGCAGGGGTGGGGCCCCGGGCGTGCTGACCCCTGGCCGCGTAGACTAGCTCTGGGGACGTGAAATGCCACCTCTCTGGCGGGGAAGGAGTTGGAGCTGGTGTAGAAGGTGAAGCGTTGCCAGCTAAATATAGTTGGGCTCGTCTCCATGCACAGCTGTGGCTCTGGAACCAGATCCCTGAAGAGGGACTGGACTCAAACCTTCTCTGGAGGTGCCCAAGATGAGAATAACCTGGAGGGGCATGATTGGGAGGAACAGCCTGCCCAAGATGTTATTGTCCCACTCAGTGGGAATTTGCTCTGACAGCATGTTGGTGAACAGGAGGTCACTCATTTTGCAGTCTTGGCATGAATGTTAATTTTTATGTAACTACTTTTTTTTTATGAACTACTTCAATGCTGCTGCAAGAAGTACATGCAGCAAGTATCTCTTTATTCTGTTTGTCACTACTTCTGGGAGAAATCAGGCACTTCAGGTCACAACAATCATCCCAAAAAGGCTGCCCAATCCTGAAGGGACTGACACGTCACTTTTTACAGAATCACTTGTTTGGTACAGAAACTCATGTCAGAGTTGAAGTTTGCATAACGTTTACATGAATGGCAAATGATACAACTCAAGAGTAGCAAAGAGAAATCTAGTTTGTTTTTTAAAATGCGTTTGTAACATCCCGGAAGACTTTCAGATCATTGTGTTGAAGCTTGAATAAGAAAGCTGAGCATATAACTGCTGAAGTGGCAAATTTGTGTTTGAGTTGAGGTCTGATGTGGAGAATTAGGAGGTTAAGCAATTTTTCACAGGTGCAGTAGGCCTATACATTTGAATAAATTTCTCATACACATACAGCACTACAGTATTGCCAAGTTTTCTTTAATCTATTTTATAAATTATAAATGGACTCCAGAGAACAAAACAGTTCATAATTAGATTCTTTTTGAAGCTGGAACGACATTGCCATATAATCTTTCCACTTTTTGCTTTGTTTTTATCCAAGAAGGTCAGCTCGGATAATGTAGGGTGCTGTATTATAAATGCGGAGGCCTATTTAAATTCATTATAAGCTATTTACTTGATACTTCCTTATCGTTTTTGATCATTAGTGGAAACTCCCTGTAGTGTTTGGAGGAGCTTTGCGAGATTCTCTTGGCTGCAGATTAAAGGCATTATCAGCTGAATATTGATGTGTTTGATGGAACCCTGGGAGCTGTGGCTTACATTTGTTTGGACTTGACGCGTAAGACGAAAATAGGATTTGTGGTCATGAGCCGCCTTTTGGTAATTATTCATACTTTGTCTTTTCTGTGACAAAAATCTTATGAAAAAAATGTGGATGCGGTACACACGGTACACACTCAGACACTGGAGTACATGTATTTTCCTCAAAATCACGTTTAAACCAGTATGCAGTATGACCACAAGTCACCTGTTCGAAATTAAAAATTACATTTAAGACATCAAAGAGCTCACTCTAAGGTGGTTACATTTCCTCCCTATTCTCATTAATTTGTGCATTGCAGTTTTCCAAGGGATTTATAAAAGTGTCTTTTATTTGGCAAGACTCTCAGCACATGTGCATCTTGTTAAAGTAGCTATTTTGCTGGTGTGTGACACAATTGGTAGTTTAACAGTGAATCTGAAGCTCTTATTTACAGTTAAACACTTCAGCAAGACACATTAAAGCAAAATTGTTAAGCTGTGGTTAAGAGGAACAGTTCCAGAGTCCAAACTGACGAACACTGAACATCGTTACTGGAACAGATTACAGCCACTGAGATAAAAGACTGTTACACACTCAACAGCCGTGCTAACAGCTTCAACAGTGAGAGATGAGAGCACTTGATGCATGATTTGTAAATCATTAAGGCACAAAATTGATTTAAAAGGAGAACATGAGTATGATGAGACAAACATCCTGGTTCACTGACTGTTCACTAAACGTGCTGGGAGGAAAATATTGATGGGTATGAAAGCCAAAAATGACAGTAGTTGCACTTGTTTCTTTAACACCATTTTCAAGTTAGCAGATTAGTTATTTCGAGAAAACTCAGATTGTTTTCTCATGAGAACGGGTTAATTTTGGGCTGTCCAATGTCGATGATGTTTAACGTGACACACCAGAAAAAAACACAACCACACACACAGAGGCGTACCCATCTGCTGCAGAGCCGTGTACACAGCTCTGATCTACTGGCAATGGGAAGGCAGCATTACACCTATTTTTAGCAGGTTGTCTTGTTTAAAAAAAAAATAACACACACACTAATTTTGGTGGAAAAGGGGTATTATAGGTACTCAATGTAATTTGAGGAAACAACCTTTTTCTTGTTATTATCTCAATATCACAAAATGTTAATATAGCGAGTAATGTTTTGCACAGCATACACTTTTTGTAGTTTCTGGTATGACTTGCAGCATTTGTAATGTGGTTTTGCTGTTTGGTTAATGTTTTGTATTTACGTGTTTTTTTTTTATATATTTGTGTACATTTAAAGTGTGCATTTTTTTACTGAAAACAAAGTGAAATCAAATCAAAACAACTTGTGATCTCAAGATAACAGCATTAAAACAAAAACAGAAATTGCAAGCACAGCCATTTTCCGCCTTATCAGTATTTTCTTTCAGCATGTTTAGTAAACAGTCAGTAAACCATAATGTTCCTTTGCCTTTTCTTGCTCATGCTCTTTTTTATTAATCAGTTTTGTGCCATTACAATTAACAAATTGTGCATCATCTGTCCTTAGCTCTCGCTGCTGTAGCTGTTAGCATGTTTGAACTCAGTGTGACCCAAATGTTTCACCGCTTCCTCTGTGTCCTGTGTGGTGCCTCAGCAGTGTCACAGCCGCTATCGTTTGATGGTAATCGTGTCTCTCCTCCGGCTCCACACATGCTGAGACAGTTCCTCATCCAACGGCAGTTCCTTAACTGCCTCGAAAACCTGCTTGCATTGTCTTTTTATTCGGTCTAAATAGCTTGCAGTCAAAAGCACTCTTAAATATGGGCCGCTCTCGAGGAGGCGGAGGCAGCATATAAATCCATAACAACAGCAATTATTTATTAGTGACAGCTTTCTATGGCCATTTTAGTTCAAATGTTTCCACTGCAATTGATCCAAAAGAAAAATCCATTTTTATGTGATAGCTGTGGCTTTTAACCAAACTGACTGCTCGCTCCGTAAGGTCAAGGATTGAGTGAGTGAAGTTATTTTTTGCTCCTAGTGTTATTAGATTGCCTATCTATCATTGGGGTGTTGTTTGATTGATACTGACTCGGCTTGAATGAAAGATGGAGCAAGGCCATTGTTGCTCCCACACAAGAGTAGCCTGATCGCCACAGCAGCTCTTGTAGAAGAAGCATTTGACGGGTATAAAATTAACTCGCTAACTACTTGTGCTGCGTCATTTCTCATTTAAACTCATTTCCCTTTGTTCTTACAGACTATATTTCCTCATGAAACTTACAAACTCAGCATGTTTAGTGGAAAAAAAGCTGGATAGGCAATTGCGAAAGGATGATTACTCCAACTATGTATGCAAAAACAGTTAATTTACGGACAGTCCATATTTTGCTGACTGCTTAAAATTGCATGAACTGTTAATTAGCTTTCATGAATGCATCCTGGTTTCTTTTTACCATATATTAGCTGATATAGACGTCAAATTTAAATTCTTAAATGCACCTGGTATGATCTAATAATTTTTCGTTATACGGCTGAATTAGTTTACTTTCCCGAGTTTATCTGTTTTGAACTGAAGGCATCTCCTCAGGCCTTTAATTGCACACTTGTTGCTCCTTCCACCCACGAGGTACATAACACCATCTGCTCCGTGTCCACACAAGACCAATTATAATTTCTAAAAGAGAAAAATATATTCTGATCCTTGGCATGACTTACTGCTACAGGAAGCATATTAGGGAGTATGAAACATTTTATTTTTGCGTTAAATTTATTTTATAATACACCGTTATTCACAGAGGGCCATATGTTAGAATACATGTATGTATATATGTTGATCTGAGGGTATCTTGGGTATGCTACATCAGACAGATGTCTCTTTTTGGTATTCAGAGGTGCCAGAAACAGATGTTTCCCGCACATTTCAAAGGAGACATTTTACTGGCTTTTGGCCTTGATCATTTCCAGGATATGATTAGATCCCAACACATGGCAAAAGTCATTAAATTGGAGAAAAACAAAGTAAAGCCAATAAGTTTGAGTGTGTTTTATTTCATCTTAGATGTAGCGCTGAAACGATTGGTCATTAATTGATTAGCAAACGCTCAAAAAATGAATAAGCAACTATTGTGATGACGGACTAATCGCTTTAGTGATTTGACAAGTAGCAATGCTGAAGAGAGTCTGGTTCTAACTTCTCAAAATGAAAGATTTAGTGCCTTCCTCTGTTTGATCAAAATGTATTATCTTTTGAGTTTTTAACTGTTGAATGAACAAACATAGATTTTAAAGACATCACCTCAGCTTTGATTTCATTATGCATTAACTTGCCACATAGCTGACTGATTCATCTTTAATGGGAACACCACTTAACTTAAGATATCCAAAATGATACTTCTCATACTTCTTCACGTGAAAGCCAACCCCAGATTTAAAGCTTTTTCTGCCTGGCGTTTTGCATTGCTGTATTTGTTTTATTTATGTATTTTGGTGCTGTGTTTGTGATTTTTGTAGCTCTCTCTTGGATGCAACATGCTACTACCTGTTTGCTAACTTTTGATTATGTCCTGACCTCACCTGCACACTGTTATTGGCTTTGGGGCTACATGCCCATAAATGTTATGGCAGGAAAATAAAAAAATTACAGTCAGAGTGCAGAGTCTCTGCACATAAATACACTGGCACGCACTTCTCGTGATTCATGAGTAATGGTTGCGAGGGATTACTTTTTTAAGAGCCCATATGTTGTTTATTGGGAAAATTCTGCACAGTATACCTTTTAAAAAGGGATTGATCTATGGTGTAAATACTCTTTAGCTATACTTAACTGGTAAATGGGAACCTCAAACAGAACTTTTTCTGACATCTCAAAGTGCTTGATATGTTTGCTGCATGTGTGAGAGGACTTGATGACTGTTGAGGAAAGCAGAACAGAGCGACCTGAGGCGAGGGCCTGTCGCATTTCGCAGGTTGACTCTGTGTGCGTCTGTCCATAGAGAGGAGGGAGCTGTCTGTGTGTGCCTTTAGCGCTCCTCAGAGTAGCTCTGGCAGAGTGGACCTCGAGGCTCCACCATACACTGGGCTTGTTATGGAGCTGTCACTGTTAGGGCGGCAACTCAAAATGCAACGTCCTCTTTCCTGGAAGTTTGACTGGATGTGGAGTGTGAAAATGAGCTGTGTTAAGACCTCAGTTTGTACTTCCTCGACTCTTATTCATGGAAAGAAGGAGCCAAACTGTTACTATTTGTCTGTTTTCTTGTGATGTTATTACAGTGTTATGAAAGCACAGTTGATTCTCCAGCAAGGCCACACAGGGGGCTGAGGATTTCCTGGTTAGAAAGTGAATCCCTGCTGGGCCTTTTTACTGAATGTTAATTGGATTTCATCTGTGAAAGCCCTCCAGTCTTTACAGAGACATCCTTTTTAATCAAAACATAAATGAGACATGCTAAAATCATTGCGGGTATCTTGACTCTTGGGTATTTATGACTTGTAATTGAGATCATTCTTTTAACTTTGCACTCTGTTTAACATCTTATTCATGATCAAGTACTTAATTCATGATTAAGAGGATATATTAAAGCGCAGCAAGTAAAAAAAAAAGTTTTTTGGTGTCATGGCTTGTGTGAAAATGACAGCTGCTACTGATTTTTGACCTTCATGGAACAGCAATTTTTACTTTATTCAGATATATATTCAATAATGTTATGCGGTAGCGGTATGTTAAACGCAGTCGGCGGAAAAAATATTGTCATTTTACATTTCTGCAGATCATATATTTTAGGTTTTATTATTTAGTTTTCAGGTTGTCTATTCAGCACATTCTTGTGAATGGGATATCTCAAGGGAACGCTTCAGTTCTTGAGTGGACTCAAACACCGACTGATTAGATTTTGGTGGTCAAAGGTCAAGGTGACCTTGCATTCATGTCATTTTTGTGAAAGTGATGTCTCAAAAACACATTTAGGGAATTTCTTCAATTTGACACAAAAAATTACTTGGACTTGAGCTGATTAAAATTTGGTATTCAAAGATCAAGGTCACGATGACCTTGTATCTGTCTCATTTTGTGAACATAATATCTGAAGAGAGTGTCCTCAAATTTGACACAAATGAACAGATTACAATCTGGTGGTCAAAGGTCAAGGTCACGGTGACCTCTTAAAACATGTTTTTGGCCACAACTCAAGAACCTTGGGTGCTCACCTTGAAACTGTGCTGATTGTCTAGATCCTCTGTGCTGACGTGGAAGATGTGTGTGAAGCGTCCATGTTTTCACAGACATACAACTGCGTTGCAGTATATCTAGTTTTATTTTATGCTGTAATGTTTTCATTCGCACTGGAAAAAAAACACGTCTGTCAGTTGATTTTTCTTTGACTTAGTTTGGAGACTGAAAATGCGGTATAGGCTGTCTCTTTGTTGGGTAATTGTAAACCACAGAAACAAAGCCTATTTGTCTTGCGGATCGGAGCTGTCTCGAGGGCCAGTTACCCTGACAAGTGTGGTTTGAGGAGCCATAAAGCGGCACTGCCACCATCCCTCAGTCCTGTCCTCTATTACATATGAACGAGTGGCTAAACTGACAGGCTTATTTGCACCAGGACACATGTAGCTTAGATGATGCCATTGCTCTGATGCCAAACATCGGTGGTTCAAAAACAAATCATTGACAAACTACTACAAGTGAGCTTCAACAGAGAGGGGTTAAAGAGAGAATGCCAATATCAGTTCACCGGTCATTTAGTTTGGATATACCTCCTTTACAGATAAGTGGATTAGGCCTTTTTTTCCCCCTCCTGCTGTTCAATTACCCAAGCACCCATAAAAACCTGAAGTTCTGTCTCCAGAGTGAGATATTGTCACACTGCTCGTAGCAGTAAGAGCGAGATTTAGGATGAGCCTTTCCGCTGTGACAGAGACTCGGCAAAGGGGTCCTCTCTGTCACCAGATATTGCGGTCCCCAGCCGCTCATTAAAGATGGAACCATTACTTTGCAGCTCCGGCTCGCTTCTCGCTGCTCCTCCTTCATCTGCCTTCACAGCCCCCCTGGAAGTAAATAGACACAAATGAGCTCAAGAAAGCACATGAGCCAAACCTGTGAAAGGTGGCCATACAGTTATTACGTACCAGCTGTGTGGCCCATTAAGTTCCTAATGCCTCTTAGAGTATTTCTCATCACATCTCTTAGTGGTTGGATTAAGTTTACTTCTGAAGAAACTCCCCTGTGAACTATGCAGCGTAATGTGTTTGTTGATCATAGAGTGTGTGTGTTTCCCATGCTGTTTGCTTCACCAGTAGGGTAAGGAAACACACAGAGCTCCTTCATTTGTCTGATTTATAATTTGTAATTTACTAGCTGGGGAGCTAGTTTTTATTAGTAGTTTCTTGACCAATGTTTGTATCCTACAAAAAAACCCACAAAAAAACAGAAACAAAATAAAGATAAAATATGTGTATGATAATTAATGACAACAACATTCTCTGTCTCTTTGTTGTTGTTATGAATCTTCGGGCTTGTGGTTTGTGGTTCTTTGAGATAATTTTATGATTTGTGTGGCAACTTTGATGACTTTAGAGTCGACTCCTTCACTTAGACTTGAGCCCTTTGACTTGAAAATACTAGTATGTCATATGAAAAGTGTGCCACAAATCAATTTCTTCCCCTTCATTAACTAACATAAACATTATTCACTCCCTGTGAGATGAATTTTCAACAGTATTTGGTCACGTCACAGGAGAAAACAGTGAAGCAATAATGTTACGTCAATAAGTGCCCATTGGGGAAAATTGTACCAACAAAATCTTGTTTGCATACAAAAACTATGTAGCAGCCAACAAAAAACCAAATTGCAATATGCAAAACATGAGTCGAACATTATAGATGGGATATGCAACAACTTCCAAATTTTCTCTCCTTTGAAGCTGGACAAAGAACGGTGAATTGAGGCTAATATTTACATATTAAGCGAGCTAATGGTTAGCTTACATTAGCTTATCAGTTTAATAACTTTTTATCAAACTTTTTTTTTAAACAAAGAAAAGCAAACTTTAAAAGGCATTGATGATTTTTGTAAGTTTATTATATTATCAATTAAACATTACATTTGGTGAAAAGTGCATTATTGCTTTTTAAGAACTCAAAACTCAAATTTTAGGACTTGTCAGTCTTGACATGGGATTTGATTTAGGACTTGAATGCAAAGACTTGAGACTTACTTGTGACTTGCAAAACAATGGCTTGGCCCCTCTTTGGGATCAGTGGCAGAAAAATATGTGGCTGACCTCTAATTCATTCATCTATCTCTTATCCTCCTCCTGATTAACAAGGGAGCTATGTGTGGAGCCAACAGTCCACTTCATGTGGAGCCAAACTCTAAGCCTGCCCACTTTTTAGTGGTTCACTCAAATCAGAGTGTTATGATTTAAATCCCTCTTGCAACTGTCCATTGGTTGAATAATTTGTTTCCCTCTGTCACAGCACAGAAGTTCATATGCTCTAACATCCATTTCACCAGGACTTTAAACCATACTGGCAAAATAAGCATATAAATGTCAATTAAAAGTAAGAATTATCATTATGGGAAGTTTTTAAAAAAGTCTCCTTTGTCCCTTTAGATCAGAGGCAGAAAACCTCTTCAGCATGAAGAATAATCTTTGTCGGTATTTCCCCCAAACAAGTGAATGAACACACCTCTGCTCTCCCATCTGTTGGAGCTGCGTTCGTTCCTCTTAATGGGTCACTGTAATTGGCAGAGTCAGGAAGCGGGCGCTGCTCCGTGGCGTGCGGTTTAGTTACTGGAGTCCTGAGAGCGATGGAGCCGTTGGCAGCTGTGGGCTCGAGGATGCTGCTGCTCACTGCAGGCCTCTGCTCATCTCCGCTCTACCCCACACAGCTCTGCTCCACAGGGACAACGCTACTGGGACAAATGGCCACCTGGGAGCTGAGCACTTAATGAAGCACACCTCTTTTTTTCACTCCTCTTCTCCTCAATCAACCCCTTTTCCTAACGCCAACAATCCCCCCATCTCACATCTGGCGTGGCAGCAGAACAGATCTGTTGGGGAATGTAGGGAGTGAGGGAATTGCCTTTTGCAAAGTGTGTGTCCCACATGACCGGAGTCACGGAGCCTACATGCATGCAAACTCATGCCTTTTTATTTGCCCCTCATGACAGTATAGCTATTAGCTGCCTGGTGGCGGTTTTCACTTGTCAAGCGTTTATGAGATATCCTTCAGAACTCATGGCCAGTTCACAAATTTCTCTGCTTTACAGAGATGGGGTTTGTGAGGAGAGTGTAGCGCTCTTAATGAGTTCCTTCCATCTAACTTTTATCCCTCCTGTCGCCTCGGATCTATTCACATTTGGCACTTATGCAAGCGGCTCTCAGAGCTGCTGAACTGGGAGGCCATGCAGGCGGACGAATGGTTGTTACTCCAATGTGAGGAGAGCGTTTAAGCGATTGTCTCCTCGCAATGCTTTTGTGGATGATTGACTCGGGTCTTAAGATGATGGCCTGGCACAACCATTTACCTTCTCAGCTCACATACAGTCATGAACTCTCACTTTCTCCCTCTTTTTCTCTTTGTTTATCTTTGCTCAGATAAGTGCATGTGTGCTTGTGAGAAGTCTGTGAGCTGAACAGCATGATATGGTAATAATTATTTAATAAAGCTAATGATAGTATATCACTACAATATTTCATTACTGGAAACATGGTCTTTTCATAAAACTAGTCCGTCTAAGGAGTAGAAAGATGAAGATATTTTTTGGTGCTACGTGACTGGAGAAAACAGAGAAAAAGGACTGTCGCTTCTTATTTATTAGTTTTTTGGTAGGTGACATAATGTGAGCTTGGCTATTTTTTTACAGGACACAATTTGGCAGCAGGCTGGTAACAACCAGTGTCAAAAGCTGCAGGGATGATGTACTTTTCAACACGCCCTATAGGCGCCCTCGTGCTCCTTATATTACATTTTTACCTGCAGTGTTTCAACCTGAAGCTATACTGCCACATTTCAAGTGACGCCCCGTGTGTGGTCGTCGATGGCTGGACAGCGGCATCCGCTGTCCAGCCATCCTCCAGCATATAATAACACCACGACTGGTTCTGTCTGACCACATTCTCATCTGATACCATCCACGGTGTCATGTGCACGTGAAATGTGCCTTTTGGTGTTGCACACTTACGGCAAAAGCACAGACAAGTTGGTGCTATTTTATGAGTTTGGAATGAGAACGGGCTGTTCTTTTTAAGGCCGACATAGAAGTTTGTGTTGCCCTGTTTGCCTTGTCGAAAAGCCTGTGGGATTTTTCCATTCGATTTTGGATTATTGTAGAAAATAAGGTCTGTGGCAACATAAATTATGATGTCCAATAATTACAAAAAACTTTAAAAATCAATGCTAATAAGTTTTTGAAGAAAAAAAATCAAAAATGTTGAAAAAAGGGTCAATAGTTTTAAAAAATTACCCCAAGTTTTAGAGGAAAAAAAATCACCAAACATTTAAAAGAAAAACAACTGGAAGGCAAGTTTTCTTTTTTTTCCTACAGATGTCCAGGTTAATTTCCTCAAATCCTAAAACCCACCCTGGTTTTAACTAATTGTACTTTATTCTTCCAATATGTTTTATTTCATTGTGTTTTAAGCTCATCTGTTATTTACATTTGGTCAAATAAAATTGAATATGTGGTAATTTCTCTTATGTACAGACCTTGAACTAATGAGTAAAAACAAACCTGGACCCAGTGCCTGGAGCACTATCGAACCACTGGTATAGTCTTTTGACATGCTGTGCCTTTGCAGCGTTTTTGTCACTGATCTTGAAGTAATAACAAGCTCTATCTTGCCTACAATACTATTTTATTTACCAAGTTTTAAGTAATTGCACTTTGTTTTTGCAATATGCTTTATTTCACTGTGTTAAAAGCCCGCAAGAAGGAGAAACCTGGACCCCATGGCTGGACCAGTTGGGAACCACTGCTCTAGAGTTAACCACAGTTCATTTGCACATACTGCCCACATTTTTGTGACACAAGGCTGTTTGAAAATTGGCAAAGTATCCTTATAATGACTGTTAAGATTGTTGTCCTCCACACCAATCATGACTTTCTGCACTTTCTCTACCTGTAACACCCTGACCCTTTCACTTACCATCTCCACTATTCACTCAAATTAGCTCCGGCTGCTCGGTGAGAACCCGACCGCTTCAGGACACGTCGCAGGACCGAGGCATAAATCATCCCCTGGAGCAGGAGCAGTGGCAGGCCGAGACGCACATCCACCACCCGAGATTTACGCTGCACATTGAAGCACGGCCCTCGCAATCTGGATCCCCTCCACCAGGTCATCTTCAAATTGGTTATTGATCTTCCAATCACAAAATGAATCATACGTTGCCAGCACTGTTTAGGTACTGCGTTTACAGTAGCGTATCTTGTGTTATGGCTGTTATGCAGCCTGGGGATGGATTATTGCTCAGAAGCCATGAGAAAACAAGTACCTACGCTGAGCAGGGAGTATATAGGAAAAGAAATTAGAAGCAGTCTACCTTGAGATGAATAGGTGTCATGTTGTCATCCAGCAGAACCTCATTATAACATATCAAAACAGCTGAAGAAACTCTTGACAGTCGCTCAAGTGAAACGCTTGAAGTTGGCCACTCTGCTGTGGTGATATGCAACAATTTGCAGTCATTTTAATGTTTTCATTTTAGAATAATTGCAGTGCTTATGATATTATTATACTGCAGCTCTTCGAAAACAGTTAATGCTGTATTTTGGCATTTTTTATGTGATGGAAACAAATAGTTCAGACACCTCTTAATTCTGACTGCCATAATAAGAGCCAGTCACTCACTTTATGGTGCTGAAATACAGTATCCTGTCATAGCAGTATCAATACTTTTATCTACATCTTACTTAAATGGGACAGGTTCCACGGAAGTACTTCACTTCAGCTCTTGGCATATACTAGATTGTGGCGTTTTATTTAATGGGGCTTCACTTCTTGCCCAATTAGGCTCCAAGATGGTGTGTAAATGTAGCTTCTGCCCTGGGAGCAGTTTCCTCATAAATGCCAGAATGGCCATTATCAGAATCTCTTTGTGAGTGAAAACAGACAGCTATAATATAGACTCAGCCTTAATTGAAAGATTGTAAGAATGGCAGCGGCACCATCTTTGAATTTCCTCCTTAAATGTCAATATCTGAAGCACAAGACTATTTTCCCCCCTCTTCCTTTTTGGAGACAAAATGTCAAGCTCGGTTTCATTTTTTAAAGATGGCTGCATCATTGCTCATGGCTCCTGAATTGCCTAATATATTAACAGTGTTGGATGACAGGATCAGTGTAACTAATTGGCTGTTCAAAGGAGTCAGATTGTGATCTTGTAGCTGTTGTTTTTCATTCATGTTCAATTACGGAGGCTCATTAGGACGACATGGTGATTAGTGATTACAGCACAAGACATGATTTGTGAGAGCTGATGTGCTCATGGGTTGTTGAGCATGTCCACTGGTCAGATATAAGGACAGGAAGCTTCATTCTTACTAACTGATGCCTTTGCACTCTTTTTAAAAAGTATTTTCACTGATATTTACAGTAGTAATGGATATTTGTTGTTTTTGTATTTGACCCTTTGAAACCTGGATAGACAGTAGTTTTTTTGTGCTTCATTCAGATGCCTTTCACAATTATTGAACTTTTGAATCTTAGCATGATTTCTTTGAAAACTTGGGATGAAAGGTATGAACAATTTGACAAGAAATGGCCCCAAAATGAGCAGAAACAAGTAAAAAGGTACAAGAAATTACCAAAAAAGAAGAAAAAAAACAAACAAGAAAATGACATGAAAATAGCTCTAAAAATAAATTTTAGATAAAATACAAATAATTAGATATTGAAAATAATTAAAAATAAATTAGATATGTATATTTTTTCCTGTTTTTCTGTGACATAATTTTAAATATTTAAATATAAGAAATTTTAAAAAAGATGGCAATAAATGACCCAAAAATTTACTTTAAAAAAGATTGTATATTTATGTAGGGGAAGTGTTAGAGTTAGTTAATTGTGTAGTACTAAAAAACTAGATAAAATGTTCTGAAAGCTGTATTTATAATTGTTGTAATTACATAGAAAAAGTAGGTTTATTGTAACATTTTACTTTCTTCCTAATTTTTGTGCTATTTCTTGTTAAGTTGCTTATTTCCCTCTTCCCTTGTTTTTGAAAGAAATCATGCCAGTTTGCTCAGGTTTCGAAGGGTTGATTACTTAATTTCCTACCTACTCCTGCTGAGATTATCTCCACTGTCTAATTGCACAGCAGTGAATGTCTTTATAACTCACCCTACTCAGATTTTTTAACAATTTTGGAGAACGTTTCCATGTATGAGTGTCTTCACGTAGCCCGTACTGCGTCTGCTTTGCTTTATCTTGCTCTCAGTATGGTAGAAACCCAGCCTCAGTGGCCTCTCATTTCTCCTGGACTCTCTTGGCAGGCCTCTAAGCAGGGAGGAGGGAATCTGGATGGACAGCTCTGCTCCCTTCTGCTCCGCTCTCCAGTCGATAGCAGCCAGCAGGTGAGGCTCTGTCTCCGTCTGCGGCGTGGCAGACACTTATTAGTGGTAATGTACTCCCATCATCCATCTCCAGGTGGGCTTCCGCCATTGATCCCGACGCCAAGGCTTGTCACTGGCTGCTCCTTGCGCGGTGAAAGCGCTGGTCGCCTCCAGCACTGGCTGTAGATGACCCAGCTTAATGTTCTGTCAATAGATTCGATGCTGGATGGCTGGTGTTAGAGCTGTGAGGTGACTCACACAGCAGTGTGACATGTTTTCCTCACAGGGGTCTTTTCAATAAGGAAATTCAGCCTAGACAAACAAAATGAGGCACAGAGGTTTGCGAAAATTCAGTAATTATTACCCTATAATTGTGGTTATATTTGAATGACATCACTCAGTTGGAGAATTTACATCTATATTTTCTTTCAGTTAGTTAACATAGACTCTTGGTATTCAGTGATTTGGGATAAATCTGTCCGACTGTGTTAAGACAGAGAGTAGCCGTGTAGAAAGCACTGTTGTCTGTCTAATTCATTTGACAGTAGGTCGGCACAATAGGAGTGTCAGCTTGGTCCAGATCTTGGAATCCGCCCACTTCACTGAGTTGACTGATTCATCTGGCATAATAATATAAAGCAATGATTTCTTGGTTTAAATTAACAAAAAAAAAAGTTCACAAAAACACACACATCCAGATGACAAAAACTAGATGCTGGACAAGAGATAATACTAGATAAATATTTGGCTGTTCTAAATGGACATGTCCTTTCAATATTGCCTGCAAAGAGATTCAAAAATAGGACAAGCAGATCCTGTAGTTGGTGCTGGATCCAAGATATCCGAAATAAACCAAAAATAAACCAAACCAAATTCTATCTTTCAGACTAAGTCCTCTATCTTTTCTCAATATTGCCTATAATCGTAGTTTGTTTTCCTTCATTCAGCTCTACCCTTAAAACCCTCCAAAAACAGGTATGTTTACATGGTGTCACAACCTGGCTCAACAGTGTGTGACAAAACAGGAGATGACACATAGTTTGCAAAGTTTAACAATATGCACCAGTGTGAAAATGAAATTGCAAATTCTTTTGTGATTGCTATGATGAAAGATAAAATAGTTGCTGCCTTGAAAACTTTCCAGAGCTGTAAAATGCTGGCCGGGAGTATTATAAACAACTGTGCAGTGTTTTAGCATCTGAAAAGACTGGACATGAATGAACTCCAACTTAAACATCATGCCCCAACCAGTGCAGCTTTCTTTGGCCTAAAGCAAAAGCCAGTTGAGGTTACCTTAGGTTCTTTCCTGTTTAGGTTTTTGGTGCATGTTCAAGTGGGAGGAGATCCCTGGGATAGATGCAGGACACACAGAATCGATAACATGTCACAGGTGGTCTGAGAAGGCCTCAAAACCCCCAAAGGAAGTCTTTTGCATGCTTCATGGCGACATTTTTTGGCATATTATCACACAATGAGCCCTAAGACACAGATATGCAAAAGTCCCCACCAGCTACAAAGGAGCAGGACACATAGACTTTGTGGTGGTTTAGCTTCTTTTTGTGTGGTCATGCATCTGTTTGTAGTAGTTACGCATCTTTGTGTCTCATCAAGGTGATTTTGTGTCTTTGATGGACATTTTTTGTGACATTTTGGTTGTTTTGCTTTGCACCTTTTTGTGGTCATTTTGAGTCTCTTAATGGTCGGTTCGTGTTAATTTGAGTGACATTTTGCAGTTGAGAGTTAGGGGGCAATTGGCACTCTGGGCCCCTGGGCCTGTGCCCATTTGGCCTGTTCAGTAATCATTATGCATGCATTTTTTTCCTATTTGCTTGCAAATTAATTTTCTCAGGTTTTGCAGTGTATTGTCTTATTGTGTTTTTTACTGCAAATCAAGTTTCTGCAAATTTAGTCAACCATACCTCTCAGTTCAGAGACAATGATGAGCAGTAATGGAACCGTACAGTTTTGTGTTTGTTACCACTAACACACTGAACTGTTTGTTTAATGTGAGTCTGCATGATTTATTTTCATCTCAGTTTGTATTCCAAAATTTTATTGGACCAGTTCATGGAAGCTTGACTAAATGTTTAATGTTTTTTGGGCACTTAATCGACCTGGTTCAGTGGTTTAACCAATGGAGAATTAAATTTAGGTCTCTCCCAAAAGACCTTATCAGATGCCAATGAAAACGAGGCCATCTGTTGGGAGTGAGTTAGTTAAGTGGCAATGCTGCAAACAGACAACCCTATGCAAATGGTCCCAGTTGTTTTATACAGTTACAGTATTGTGCTTTAGCCTGATCATCATTAAGAGTTTACTTCACAGCCATGTTAGTTTAGACCAGAAAGTAAAGTGAGTGAATTTAATTTTGTGTGTATCATTTCCTCAAGTGAGCAATGTCTGTAATTCAGTTGCTCCTCAACATGTGGATGTTACTGCAAAAGTCAATGTTGTAGCTTTGTAGACCAAATATGGAAAACTATGGCTTTATGAAATAATTATTTGACTTTTAGACTCAAAGTACAATCTTTCTACTGCATATAACTTATTATATAGTACTAGCAGTTTGAAGTAGTAAGCTGAATTGCAATTCCATATGAAATAGTAATTGTGTATTGGTGCTGGAAATCCTTGAAAACACTTGAATTTTATTTTGGTCTTGTCAAGGTTTGAAAAGTTCTTTGATTATTTCATAAAAGGTTTGAAACTTCTTGAAATTATTAAAAAATATAAAATTAATAATCTATCTCGGTAAATATTTTGCCTTTTATTTAAAGAAATAGAATATGTTGAATTGTGGTAGATTCTCCATGTTTACCTAACAAAGTGGCCACCGACTGTATGAACTGCATCAGAGACGTTGTAGTCCGCGAAAAGTATCACAGTGTGATTCACAAATGGTTAAATAGTCTTTAATTTGAATTTGTGAGGTCTTAATTGCATCAAACATTTTTATCTCTTTTCATTTATACATCTTGTGATTTTTTTTTGTCAAAATAAGTGAGGTTAAAACTAAAACTGTCTTTTTACTTGCTTACTTGTATAATGCATACTTGCACCCTTCCTGATGGCAAAATGTAGATTAAACTAACTCACTCTAATTATCAGATACGTTTATAAAACCTACCTCTGCACAGGACCACGTATACATATGTTACTAACCTTGATACTTCTGTGCAATGCTTGAATAAGAAAAAGATTTATGTATTTTTTTTAAAAAGTAAGCATTAAATGTGGTCTTCAGAAGCATTAAATTTAGTGTCTAATATCTGTAGACGACCTGTTTGTATATTCATATGTGATTTCTGTTTAGGGTGCTGGGAAAACTTGGAAATGCACCCTGAAAATACTGGAAAAGGGCTTGAATTGGACTTCGGAAGAAGTGTAAGAACCCTGTAATTCTGATCAAGAGTAGAGTTTATACTGCAGGCACACTGAAACAGTGAGAAAATGAAGTAGACTTTAAGAAAAGTTAGCATCTGCTCTAATTTAGAGCATAGCAACATGTAAGAGTGATTGTAATGATTGTGGCAATACTGAATATATGCGTAATTACTATAAATACTGTAACACCCGAACAACAAGACAACATTAATTTTTTTTACTGCCTCTATTATCAGTGGGCATTATATCACACTGTTCCACTAAACCACTTTGGGAAAAATGTATTGAGAAAATCAGGGAGAAAGGTCTTGAATTGAGTAAACACAAACATTATTAAGTAGTTTGAAGTTCATTTTATTTCTGGAATTGACAGTTTTATAACATCTTAAACTGGTAATGTTGTCCAACAACAAAATATTGTTATAGCCTAAAAAAATAAATATGCCTTTTGTTCTCTTTTTCACAACGATAAACATGGATTTTCACTGAACATTCATTGAATACTGAATGACTTAAAACACTGTATTGTCCCTGTTAATGGCGCACATTAATTACCATCCACAAAAATGTCATCACGGATGATTGATCAGGGCCACATTAATACTATGTCATGTTATAATAAATACAACAGCCAGATTTACTCACAGGGATTATTACTTACATGAATGAGACAAAGAGAAAACCCCACTAAATAACACATGTCAAATATTACATTCTTTTACATGTATCACTCAGATTAGTGGAAACAGATCAAATTAACATCAGAGTTAAAACATCAAACATTTATAGAATATTACATCTGTCAGGAAAACAGGTTGCATCACTTTATTTTAAGGCATTTTTGTTACTTATGTGTACCCTTTACCACTGTTCAAATATATCATTATATGAGCTTTTCACCTGAACATATAAAAATACAATTAGTATGTAAGATTAAACATGCAAAACGTCTTTTCTTGATCATATTCTTGACTTTGAATAATCTACCATGGTTCACATTCACTTTAGCTGATGATTGGTTGATAAACAACAAACAAGTGTCAACAGGACAACAAATATCCTCACGTTTTACTGCTAAAGATTCGATTTACTGTAACATGAACCACCACAGATTGAAACATACTACACCAATCCAAGTCACAGGAAACTTTAAACAGCCTGATGTCAGTCCCAAGGCGTCAAAATATGCCGCTTGGACAGTGTTGGGGGGGCAGTTTTTTGCATCTATGTGAGACATACTGGGTATCCACCAACTCCAGTATAAACCCATCTGCATCCTTATTACACTCTCAGACCAAAGGGCGTAGTTTAAAGAGCATGAAAATCCACCCTTGGAGAATTACAGCAACATGAGAAAATGTTAAAAAACAAAGCAGGCCAACAAAAAAGATAGTTAAAAGTCTATGGAATAAGAATGACAACAATTATAAAATTATAAAATAGAATAGAAATAAGCAGCAGGGACAGAATAAATCAACAACTAATGATTGAGACTTAAAATTAAGACTGTAATGAAAATCCAAATTAAAATGAGTTCTTACATCAGATACAGATACAGGTAGCGACACGTTGTCACCTTTCCTTCCTTACCATAAACGACCAACCTCTTCTTAATGCTGTGTTGGTGCCACTAAAATCTGGGTAATTATACATCGACAGACACAATTCTCCTTTTTTTATTTGACCATAATGTTGTTTTTTTTTTGCCCAAACTGACACCAACTTTGTTTGTATTAAGATACAATGCAAAAGGCTGCCCCCCATTTTAGTAACACCAGGGCTTCAGCCCAAGTGGCAAAACACGACAAATAGGGTGGAGATCACGTTGGATGTTTTGACCTAAACAGCATACACAATGTTTCTTTATCAAAAATAGCAACCATCTATAATTTAACATTATATAAAGTCCATGCATCTAATGAGTTAACTTGGTTAATTGCACATAAACCCTCACTGCATTTGCTATTGTGTTATTGCACTACAGTATAACAATACATCCCTCGTTCTACCTCTAGAAAGCACTTATATACACATGAACACAGTGGTTTGCCTCCATCACCACTGGACTGTATTTTACCGATAAAGTAGCACTATTCATTACAATCCATTAAGTATTGCTATAATATGGAACACGTACAGTACAACGACGACTTTAAATGTGCCACTGAAACCACATGTTTTCCCTCTGCACACATTATTCAGAATATGTCTTCTATGTTTAGTTATTCTTTCATATCTTTAAATAAATATCTTAAAGTGCTTCATCACACATATTTCACATATACACAGCCTCTTTGGCAACCTAATGGTGTCAACAGGATAAGAAAACATACACATACACATAACTTCAGTACTTGAAAATGGATTCAGTATAGCAAATAACAGAGTTGGGTTGCTGTAAAGATTTTCAAACCGGTTTGATATTAAGAACCGGACCAGTGTACTACATTTTACCATTAGGTGACTCAGCCACTGCTCCTGAGTGGAACATAATAACACCATGTCCGGACGGCAAATGAGTGTTAGACTATCATGTTGCATGAGGTTATACTGGAACTTTCTGCCCATTAAATATGCGCTTTGGTTGTCATATAAGCAAAGCACATCAGCTGTGCACTCAAGATCAGACTTCAGACAGAACGACTTAAAAGATGGGTGAATACTTGCTATTTTCCTTTGTTTGTACTCTTTAAACAAAAACACATGTTTTATATTGTGATACTGGAAATGACAAACAAGACAGTCAACTGAGAGTAGGTTATTAGCAATAATCATTTAACAAAAACTTTCAGCTCCCTGGCGACCTCCCATTAGCCATCTGTCACCTTATTTATTTTTTTGGAGTAAAATTAAGAGGTATTGTACAGATAATTCCTAATTTCAACCGATTTCAGCCGATCCTTTCAAAGTGAGCAACAGGAAAATAGAAACAGGCTGTCCAGCTCAAAACAGCAGTGGTGTGTTGCAGGCGGCCAGTTAGAAGGGTGGGTGTGTGGGTAACAATATTTCAATACTTTGCATGACAATATTGTATCGGAGCCAATACATTGTCAATATTGTAAATACAGATTTAACTTTTCCTAACATAATTCAATTGCTTTTTAGTCTAAAAGATAAAATTTTGCTGCTGCTGAAAAAGGAGAGATGAACAGAATGATAAACCAAATATTGACAAAGTTTCTTTGAGGAGATAATTTGCAGCTGAAAAAAAGGTAATAAATTGCTATGTATTGCAATATTTGCTATTACATATCGGAAATTGTTTAAAATTGTAATGATATTGTTTTATAACTCTAGTATCAGGACATATTGGCACACCTTTAGTTCTTGACAGACAAACTCTGCTATGTCTCATTTTGTCACCCAGTTGATCATGTTCTTATATTGCTTATTACTGGTGTAATACTAGTGTGATTTAGCGCTGTCACACCATCGGCACAGGTTGCTGTTGTTGGATACTTTTGAATTTGCCAGAACGTGTCATAATGACATATGCCAGTTCAGCTGGGTGGCGTAACATCAAACCAGTTTAAGCTGGTACACTGGCAAAATCAACCCAACTCTAATATATAATTTAACTGATCCAGTTAAATTTCAGTTTAACCGCACACACAACGAACAGGATCACATTACAGGATGTCATGATTGTTATAAGCCACTTAAATATTGTTTTTTTTACAGAATTCTTTCATATATATTACATTTCTACTGTGTAAGATATACGTTGGGATCACTCAGTCGATTCGCTCTGATAGAGGAGTCTCCCCTCTCATCAGTACTACCGAGTGGACATGGCTTCAGTTTCCTAAAGGCAGCAGACCAGCTAATCTCAGTCTGCTGAGTCAAACGGGGTCAGTTTTGGACCCAGAAATCAATACGATGTCTACACACATCCAAAAAAAAAAAACCTTTCCAGTTTTCATTTCATAATATTTACATACTACTGTATATATGAACTTTAAGGCTTTGCATTTAGTTGTTAAAGGAACACTATTGCACAGACGACAAAGACACACAAAGGCATCTAGACTACTGAGTCTAAAGCTGAAGTCTAAGAGTGCTGAGTCGAGCGGCCTGAGTGGGCGTGCTCTCTCAGTATGGCTTACTTCCCTGATTTATGAGCCTGGCCGGCTCCCTGGCTGCTACCAGCCAGTTTGGAAGCCACGGCGCTGCTTTTATTGCACAGATCCCTGATTTCCAGCAGGCCCTCGTTCAGGGCTTTGACAAAAACGGCCGAGCTTGTCTCTGTGTTCTCCCAGAAACTAGACACACAGAAGAGGATGTGATCTGACTGCGGATTGTAACAGGCGCCGTAACCGTTGGGCACCACGGGGCCGTAGCAGCAGAACATTTCTATGGTGGTAGGGACCTGGGTACAAGAGGACACAGTATGCATTAGACCAGTTTAGCTTGCCAAGAGAACAATCTTTCTAGTATTTGAGATTTTTTATATTACTTAATCTCCTGATTCTTTTTGGATTAATAATTTAGTGTTGAAACTGCCAGAAAATAGGTTAAAAGATGGTCATCACAAGCTCTCAGAGCCCAATGTGACAGATTATTTTGTTCCCAACTTCCCAAAACACAAATTTACTAAGTTGGAATTGAAGTATACATAATATTGGACTTTTTTAAAAAATACTGGCAAAAATTTTTTTTTGCCAATATCCGATATACTGATATATCACAATTTATTTGTCTGTTGCAGTAACAGGTGTTTTCTTGTCAGTGTACTTCTGCCCACAAATCAGGATTCATTTATTCACAGCAGCAAAACATCATCACACCAGCATTTCCTTAACAGTCTTTCATCTGCATTCTCTGTCTTTGTCGAAAAGTGATCATTTCAACTGGGAAAATGTTATTTGTTAAAATAGACTTGAGTCATACTTTACCTGACTAGTTGAAAGGATGAACTGGCTACTGGCCAAATACGTCTCATCACAGAAGATGTCTGGCTTCTCCATGTTGAGCTCCTTTGAAATCCTCAGGAGCCCGAGGAGGTGATTGTCTATTGCCATTCCTGTAATAGCCTGGAAAATATTTTTTTTTATTAGTCCTTAAGTTTTTTTCAATTAGGACAAAATTTGTACAACAATTTGGAAACAGCCCAGTCTCCAGAGTAATATCCTGGCATTGTACATTTCTGCAAACCAAGGATATGTTAAATTTGTTTGTTTCTTACATATTATATCAGGATTTTTAAAGTGACACGTCTATGTGCTGTGTTTGTCATCAGGAGGAGGCGGGGATGATGGATGGTGTGACACTGGGATGAAACGGCTGACAAGCAGCAGACAGCAACAGACCACTGTTTGACACCAACAAAAGCAGGTATGTTTTAACTAGAGTTTGGTACATTTTCAGCCATGTTATAGCGACAAAGGCAGGTATTTGTTTACAAGACTCATCAACCATGTTGGTAGCCTGGCTGTGTCCACAGGTTCAAAAATAAGGCTAGCAGCATCTGTTGCGCTCACTAATGAAATCAAATCTTTTTCTGTTTAATCTGCAAAAAAGCAAGTAAGTGCATTTCCCAAATTGTCCAACTATTCCTTTAAGTCTCCGGGGAGTGAATGTTTGATAATCAAAATATATTTTAAGATGAAAATGTTTAGTGTGCACATTGAAAAGCTGTCATTTTAATATATTGTTCAAAAACTGCTTTAAAATACTTACTGCAATTGTATAATTTGTCTGGGCATTAATTGCCTCCCTCAGGCGTCTAAGTTTTTCTGAATCCTGTTGGAGAAGAGAAAAATGATTTAGAGATAAAGAAAAAACGGGCATTTTTCACATTGTACACAAAGAGAGCAGTGCAGCCAGTACATTTATCTTTCATAGACCCATTGAGTCCGCAGGGAGATCATCTGTTTCGATGGGGACACTGGTTTGGCGTGCCGAGGTGGCTGATCGCACCTGTTTCATTTAAGCAGCTGTGATGAACAGTAATGTGGGAGTTACTCAGTAATTTGGGTCAAAGTGAGAAAAATGACTCACGGTGAAAGTGGCTCTCTCATCTGTCATGGACATCACAAAGGCCAGGGCCTCAGAGGTGGCAGAGCGAATGTTATCAACCCGACCTTCTTGGAAACGCCGAATGGACGCGCTCTCATAAGTGGACACAAGCCTTTTGCTGCATCTGAGAATAAGACGAAACCCGACCACGGCAATGTAAGCATATTTGAAAGGGCATATTACAGAGATACCTTGGATCTTTCGAACTGGAGTTATATGAGGTACTTATCCAAAATCTGTGTATTACCTACAGTAGATGGCAGTTTGGAGAAGCAGGAAGAAGCACCACAGAAGCTATGGGGTCAGCAGCAAAAGTAGTTAAACCACATAAAAATATCAATATCAGTTTAAGTGTACACTATGTTTAGAATATTCTTATAGTGATTTCAGAAGGGAAACTGAAGCCTGTTATACCACACCCTTAAAAACCAGACTTTATTGAAAAAAACAACTCATGGATGGGAAGCTAAACACGTTAAAAGGGCTGTCGGTGGTAGGGTAAAGTGATGAAAACACTCTCAATATAGTGAACGCGTAATCCGTTAATGATTTTTGTAGATGGCATAAATATGTTTTATTGCTGCTCCCATCCATGGCAGAGCTTTACTGAGCATCTGTGGCCGTACTCTTGCCTGCTTCTCCAATTTATGTTATACTCTGACGATGGAAAAGTACCTCCAGCTTGTACTCACTCCGAACTCATAAAATATTGCAGCTTTGACAATGCTTTTGGCATAAGAGCACGACACCAAAAGCCACCCTTTGCGCCCGCCATTGTGGTGTTATTATATGCTGTTCAGACAGAGCATGTTGCACATGCATGAAACACGGCAGAACGGCATCAAGTTGAAATGCTGCACGTAATGACGCATTATAAGGAGCAAAAGTGTGCCTATGGGGGATCAAACCCCAGACTTTCATTTTCGAGTCTAGTGTTCACTTCCTGTCTGAACGTCATGTCTTTTTTTCTACACCCTACTATGTGCCTCCTTCTCCTAATCCTAACCGTCCGTGCCAGGATGTGCGTTTGTTAATGTCCTGGCGTTGGTTGCCATGTGTTGTTGTTGCCTAACCATAATCATGTGCTGCCTCATCCCGCCGTGTGCTTTTGTTGACATCATGGTGGTGGCATCTGGGAACATGTTGACCAGACATGGAGGGATACCTAAATCATAATATGTAGACGTCAAATTCCACTGCAAAGCAGCAATATGTGACGACTTGGGATAAGAGCGTGTTGGTACCTCATACAACCCCGCTTCAAAAAAATCCAAACAATCCCTTCATTTGGCTAAAAGTTCTTTAGTATAATTCAAAGATATAGGTCTTGACTATACTTTACTTGTAAAATGCAAGCTGCAAGGCAACTTGTATGAACGCATCAGGACTCATCTTCTGCTTTTTGATGAATTCTTTCCCATAAGCGTTGAACTTGAAAACATCCATGTCGAGATTATTCACCAGCCTGAAGGAGAGAGCACAGAAGACATGACGTCTACTGAAAGAATAATAAGTAGCTATGGTGACGTGTTGATTTGTTTGTGTTGGTCTTGCCTCTGGAGTCTGTCTCCAGACGCTGCTAAGAGTCCCTGGATGTGTGGGTTACATTTCCAGAGCAGCCTTCGTGGAGGGGGGAGCTCTCTGATGCTGGACGCCCTCGCCATTTTGGAAGGACTCCCTGTTCTGTTTGGGACAAGAACAACACTTACGTCTCCTCCACTGTTCAATTCAACATGATTAATTCGGACAGCATTCAGCATTCATTCGGACAACACTGTTCAGTGTTTGGTTGTATGTTGCTGCGATGGGCTGACTCACATGTATTTCATCAAGTATTCGGAGCACTGCACCATAACTATTCCCTCAAATGGCGAATGCTCGCACACAACTCCGCATGTCCCGTCCATTCCTACAACGAACTGAGAGGAAGTGGATTAGCAAACAGCCCGAACTCTACTCTCATGGAGGGCTGAAGTGTTGTGGACGTACCTGCATCGACTTGTCATACCAGCGGTTTGCCCCGTTCTTCTCACGGCCGCCACCGTGCAGCATCATCAGGGCCCTGTTGGTGTCTCTGGGCTCGAGGCCACTGGGCTCATCCAGACACACCACACACACACAGCTCTCGATCAGAGCCAGAGAGTCCCTGTTGGTTTGATCTGGATGGAGGAGGAACAGAGATGATCTTGGTTTATTAGTCTGAATTGTTTCATTTAAAACTTCTAATAGAAATTAGAGAAACATTTTCAGCTGAGACCTTTTTTTAGTGCCTCTCTAGCTTGTGCCCATTCTGTTCTTCCATCTGATGTCAGGATACCGAAAGGAGGAAGTCTCTCTTCTGCATTTTGTGCCATTTTCATGATTTTCTCCAGTTGTGAAAAGATCTCCGTCTCATTGAGCTGCTTGCTGTTTGCGACTACATCCAACACGAAAAACTAGTGAGAAAAATAGATTACAGACAGGGTTCCTATGGTCATGGAAAACCAAAAGTCATGGTATTTCACAATCACATTTTCCAGGCCTGGAAAACCCATGGAACTAGCAAAAATAATTGAAATTTTTGGAAAAATCGTGGAAATGTGTTGTGTGTGGTAAAGTAGATTACATCAGTGTAACATAATGGTGAATTTATTTTCTGTAGCTGACTAGTCTCTCCTTTCTGCCCACTAGGCATGTGCAATACTTTTTTAAGAACTTTCGGCTCCAGGGAGGGGCATACAACTTTAATTGACTGTATTTTGGATTTATTTTAAGGCTGATCTTTAAAGAAAACATGCCCACATGTTTTGAAGGCATTTTAAAAAAAGAAATTATGGAATTTTTATCTCTTCTTTCTTCTTTTTGTTGGTAACTTTTATAGAAAACTTAAAAGAAATTGTAGGGTTTTTTCATTTGTTTTTAAAAAAAACAGCTTTGAATGGTTTATTTCTTTTAAAAAGTCATGAAAAAGTTTTGCAATTTTGGCAATGTGTGGGAACCCTGTACAGAAATCATGTGTTTCTTAACTATTCCACGATGTGCTGCATCGCCTGATGCATCTTAAATACCTGCGTTCAGATGTGTCTTTGCCTGCTTATATAATCCTTTTATCTGAGCCTACTGTAAATGTGATACAGCACTTTAACAGCTGAGATAAAAAGATCATTTGTAGTTGTAGTAAGGACCGAAAATTGCTATAAAATATGGCTGCTTCACTGCAGTCAGTTAAGCAAGCGTCTCTAGAAAGCTCTGGCAGATACAATCATAGGTAATTGAATTAGCGGCTTGTATCACCATAGGGACAGTCTCTTATGTGCCACAGATTGATAGTTTCCAGAACCATTTCCAGGTGAGATCTCCTATTGTGTCTTTTTTCATGCTAATTTAAAAGCACATTCTGTGAGCTTGATGTAATCAAAATTGTAGTCTTGGACCTAAGACCTGCAGACATTGCTGATGAGCACTCTATGCATTAATGGGATTATCTATAGAGAATCTCCAATCAGGATTTAAAGATGACTTGGAGAAATTGCACAAACCAGCTGTCATGCATTGTGGATATGGGCTGTTTAGTCAGTCTCACACAAAACGCAATTTGACCACCTCTAAATTAGTAAAACCTGTCGTAAAAACTTCAGCTTTTAATTGATATCAGTTGAGAACCACCAAAAATGCTAAAATGTATGTGAGAGTAGGTGAATGCTTGCCTGCTTTGCCTTATTTGAGAAAAAAAGCCTTGTATTTAGGACCAATATGTTTCAACAGTGCGGAGGATTTGGGGTTTTTCAGCTGGAGGCAGAGTAGTCCTTTACTTTGAAATCTGCTGAAGGAGTGCTTTATCTGCACTAGAGGCCAGTATTGCTGCATGCAGAGATGAATCCATCATATATCTGGTGGTTAAAAAAAAGGCATTCATTTAAAAAAGACTCCGATATTACGTCCTGACCACTCTCACCTTTCAGCATCTGTTGATAAACATAGTGTTAAAATATTCTTACACTGATTTATATTTTCTCTCACATGAACAGGACACTGTCTGCGATTAGAAGTGTGATGGAGTGAAAAAAGTCTCCTCAGGGGCCCGCATGCTGACCTGGTTCTTGCACGCCACAATGATGTGCTCCGGCGCTGAGGAGGCTGCATTCATCTGGACCTTCAGCGTGTCTGTCTTTAGCCCCGGGTAGCGGTAGGAGTTGAAGAGGCGGTAGTGTTGCTCCATGCACAGAGGGGTCCCAGCTAACTGCCCCCGAGCAAAATCCACTGGCAGGGCCCTCCTGAGAGACATTATCACACACATCGAATTACCTCCAGACTCTCACTTTATCACTTATTGTTACACACTTAATTCTGTTTTCAAGGTAACTTAGATTAAGTGTACGGCATGCAGGTGGATGCTGAGAGAGCAGAGTGACAGGTAATCCATTACAAGTTCAACTTACGCATCAATGAGAGCCTTATAGTCCAGCACTCCTCTGGTGAGACGAGCAGCAAATCTTAAAAGATTAAAAAAAAAAAAACCTGAACACACAGCGAACTGTCCAGTGGCAGATTGCTCACTACTAGTACTGTACTCCAGTATGAATTCGAAGTACTTGTACTTTACATATTTTCTTTTCACGCTACTTCATGCATCCACTCTCTTATATTTCAGAGGGAAATGTACTTTTTACTTCACTATATTTATCTGAAAGCTTTAGTTACTTTCCAAATTAAGATTTTTTCTTAATCATAAGAAGGGTTTATAAAATATGAGTTTTTGTTTTTGATTAAATTACCCAAAAGTTTATAGAAGTACAGCAGCAATGGTTAGCTGATTAATCAGTCTGTTGATTCACAAAGCATTAAAAACCCATTATTTCGATAAATATTTTTTTGTTTCTTTTATGTCTTTCTATTTTTTTATTTAAATTTTTTTTAAATGATTTTGAGTTTTTTGGATTTTTTTTAATTGAATTTGGGGGCTTTTAAAGAATGTTTTGTTTATTTGATCAGCATTTTTATTTTTTTAAAGATTTTTCTGCATTGGGTACTTTTACTGGTATACTATAAGTACATTTCCTGATTATCCTTGCTTACCTTTACTTAAGTCGCAGGAATTTTACATGTAAATGAGTATTTTTACAGTGTAGTATTAGTATTTTTTTTAAGTACAGGATCTGAATATTTCTTCCACCACTGTAATTAGATGTACTCTCATCTCTCTGAGGACCAACAGCAATCACATTATGGTAAATTACAAGGATACAGTGGGTGAGCTGTGTGCGTTTATCTGTGTGTGTGTGTGTGTGAGAGTGTGTGTGAGAGAGAGGGAGCCTGTGTGTGTGAGTGGGCGCTGTGGGCAAATAGGGAAAACACAGAGCCCTGTCAGGTCCTATGTTGTATGTCGTTTGTCTTGGTGTTATTACGTTCAAAGCCAGATCAATACAAAGGAGGCGGCCGCAGCGCACCACAGCCCTAAACGAGGCCTGACTAGCAGTCTCTGTGGAGAGCTTGGCCCTGTCACTCCCAATCTAATAAGTGTCTGTGTCAGTAGATTACCAGCTCAGGGTGCTCTGGAAACATTCAGTTAGTGCGGCACGAGCTGACAAAAGCTAACGTTGAGTTACAGGGCTGGGCGAACTGGTGTAATGTCTGCTCGACCACGGCTCATTTAATAATGCGCAGAGATTTGGCCAAGAGATGATGCCAGTGATTTTCTCCATTGTCTGTATTTCAGATCTTAATCTGAGCTTGTGCCTGCTGAGGGGAACATAAACCCTGTCAGTGGCTGCAGAACTGAGTGATATAGTGGGCACTTTGTTTTGGTCGTGACAGCATTGTGGTGTGGTTGGAAAATTGTGGTGGTTCTGATTCGAAAGCGTGTTTCACCTCCTAAAAGACAATTTGTACATAAATTAGTCACCTTTTGTCATATTAGTTTTTGGAAGAAACCTTTTTTTTCTCACATTCCCCCCACAGTGAACAAAGTATCCAAAAGCAAAGAAAATTATTGATGAATTGAAGTATCAGGGCTCCACATTTCACAACAGCAAAACTATATCAAGTTCTTTTTAGATTTTGACCCTCAGATACTCGAAAGTAATTTGCAACCAACAATGCGATCTTTCGCATTTAGAGAGTTAATATGTTATGAAGTATTGTGGTTGCATTTTTTGGTGGAAGTTGGTGCATTTATGTACTTCTATTTAAGTCTGAGATTTCTTATATTTCTCAAAATGACATTAAAGTTTCGAGAGTATCTGCCATACCCATTAATCTTATTACAGTTACAGATTAACAGCAGTATTAAAGAAAGAGGGTTTCTAACAAAGCTGAAGAAATTAATTGATTGACAGAAAATTAATATGCAGCAAAGTTCATGCTTCCTCTCTCATGCTCATTTGTGAAGATTTTCTCGTTTTAGGTGAAAATAAACTCAGCACCTTTTGGTTTTGGACTTCTGGTCAGACAAAAGATATCAACTTGAAGACATCACCCTGGATTTCTGGAAACTGGTGAGAATTTGTTTTACTATTTACTGTTTTGTTTTTATGTGACAAATTTATTAATCAGGAAAATATTGTGTGATTAACTGATAATGAAAGTTATAATCATTGCCTTATGTTTGACTGGTTGCTGTCACAAAATCAAATGTATTTATTTTTTCATGTTTTTCATTAAAACATGCATACTACTTGTATATTCTCACATTGTGTTAAAATGAATTAGAGTCATTTTCTTTTTAAGTTCTCTTCTCATTGACCTATACAGTTAGCAGCGGTAGTTTTCCGCAGAAACTACTGCTGCAACAGATTCTCTGGTGCATGACAGCTATTAAAAAAGGGTGGACAAAGTTAAAAGGGACAGTTCCCTCCAAAATCATAGGTCATGATACCTGGAAAGAGACATTGCTGTTGAGTTTCTCAGATGTTTTTCTTTCTTTGAGTACCAAAAGCTGAGTGAAATCTAGTTGCATTATGTTCATGGGAATGCAGACATCTCTGCAGCCGATATCTCCAACAGTTGGCAAATAAAACAATCTAATTTGTTAACAGCACTGCGGGTGCAAGGTAACACGTGTATTTTTGATTTGGGGGCAAACTGTCCCTTAAAACACTCAAAGGTTTAACTACACCAGAACCAAAAGTCTGTCACATACCTGAGAGCATCTTTTTGATCTCTGAACGTCTGCTTAGGAAACACCATGACAGGACTGGAGTTGACTGGGAGGGCCAGCCTGTTGTTCAGGTACATGTCTTCCAGCCAGTAGTCATAGACCTAAATAAAAACACAGGGCTGCTTTTTGAAAAATGTTTTGTACTCAAGTTATTACTTTTGGAGTTGAAAGCTGTGGGCAGTGGAGTAAAAAACCATTACAGTGTATCACTGCCAGATGAAAAGGAGAGTGGGAGTGGGAGTGTGACAGATTTCTCTGAGCTGGATGAGTTGTGGAGCTGACAGATCACCCGGACGCTGGTGGAGAGATTGAAGCAACAAAGGCTCCAATAAATCTTCATGGCCAGGTGTTTTACTTTGGTCAATTCTTTTATGACAACTGGTCTCGCTCCTAACTCATCAAAAACTGGCACTTGGTCTGTGGCCCTCGGCGCCAGTTACTGAGGCACAGAGGCACCCTTTAGCAGCGGGACGCATCGGGCATCTGCATTTTGTCACTCTCCGAGCAGTTGCAATGATATAAAAAGGCAGACGGTCTACATTGGGCAGGTGGCAGAGGAGAGTGGGTCAAACAAACTCTGGACTTTCACCAAGGAGCCAGCTCTTTGTGTCCCACTCTATGCATGCATGTCATGTGACGTTGCAATACTTAATAGATCATTTTGTTTTAAGTTAAACCGTGATGTTTTTTCTGAACCTAACCAGGTGCTTTTGTTGCTGAAACTTAAAATCAAGTTTTTTCTCATGTTGACACTTTATTTTGAAAATTAATTACATGCATTCACAAGGGGAAACCCCTTTCCTGTGAATTATTATTTTTAGAAAATATCTGAGGTCAACATTATTACTTACAACTGAATAAAAATGTGATTCGTAAAAGAAACACATCAAATCGGATGCTTGTTATACTGTAATGTAAATATCACATTCAATAAATTGGATTAAAAGGGAATATAAGGGGTGATACAAAAGTGTATAAACTGAAGAAAAATCATTAGAGAAAGGTTTTAGAGAGATTGTATTGATTTTTCAAGTAAACATTTGATGAACTAGAAAGGAGAAACACATTTAACTACTCATTAAGACTAATAACAACAAATGAATCTTAATTGAAAGAGGATGACTGAGTTTTCTCTCTATTTCCAGTTCATGCACCTATGGTACAGAGCATAATCGTTTTTTTTTTTTTTTATCTTACAGATGTGAGAGTTTACCCAGTTGATGGTCTTGTCCCTCCTCTCTAAAAGCTTCTTCTGAAGAACCTCCCCGACGCCTCCAGGAGCCCCGAACTTCTCCACGATGGCCTTTGTTTTCTTGAACTGCTCCTCCATCACCAGATGTTGGACACACTTCAAGTAAGTGTCGAGGGTTTGTTTCAGTGGCGGCACAGGGACCTTTGGCAACACCTGATGCCACAAAAACAACAGATTTATATAAATACTCAACAGTTAATGAAAGGACAGCAGCTGTTGAGCATTTTTTATGTTTTCCACTGATTCACTGAGGGTTCATTAGTTTAAGGGCTAATTCCTTCACATCTTTTCTTGATGCTTTTATCATTAGAACCTGAGTTAATAATTTATCTTAAATGCTTTGAGGCGTATTCCAGAATAAATTCTACGGCCTTCTGGGACTCTCGTTTTGATAATGATGGAAAATGCTAATTGATTATATTTTCTGTCTGATGTTTGATCATTTGCATAATGTAGAAATAATAATATTAATGTTGACCGGTGCATTGGAATTGCAAAATAAGTTGTAACTGTAGATCCCTGAAAGTAAGGATTCTGTTGTTTTTGTTGGGTTTTTTTTGTTTTGTTTTTTTAATTTCTAGTTAGTCATGTAAAATGTTACCCCAGGAAAACAAACAAAAATCAAAAGCAGAGTCAATCAAATCCTACTACACATATAGCAAACTCCATTATAACATAATCCACCGCTGGGTCAATGTGCATTTAATGACTACACAAAATAAGACATTTACAGAGTAATGTCCAGGAGACCTAGCTACCATAGATTTGTTCTTCTCAATCTCAAAATTAAAAAAGTCAGAACAAACATGGACTTGTATTGAGCTTTGGTCATGTATTGAATGCAACCTGGCATGAAAACACCAACAGATTAGTATTGTAAATCTTACATTGTCTGACCCAAGAGAGTTCAAGACAAGCTAAATGGAAAGGGAGGTAACACTAAATACTTGCAACTTAAGCCCGTTGTTTTATTCTGAAATATTTGCATTTTAATACTCTGTACATATTTACTGTATATTTTGGTTGTATTTTCATAAATAGACTACTATAACCTTGCTAAAATAGCAAAGTTTAAGGTGGCCTAAGACGTCTGCACAGTTACTGTATATAAAATGTTACTCAGGAAAAACAAACATAAAGCAATTTGAGAGCCAATCAAATAACAGTAAACAAGATGTAAACTATTATAACACAATCCAATGTACATTAAATTATTAAACAAAATATGAAGGCAATATGTCAATGAAATAAGGTTTTGCACCACTGAAATATAAGGCCTGCTTTGATTTTCGCCCCTAGTGGGTCGGTTAGCGTAAGTGACGCTGCCGCTGTCCGTGGTGCCGAAATTTAGCGCCATTATATGACCAACTTTAGTACCACGGACTGCGACAGCGCTGACCATTAAAGGACGGCAAAAAGTGACTTCGAGTGCTTATAAAAACAAAAACACGTTGTAATGTTCCCATACTTGGCTGTCTCGGTCTCTGGCCGTCTCTTTCTCCAAGATTGGCATATTTGCGTTCCAGTCCAGTCAAGAGGAAATAATGTGGAAAGCTTCTAGAGACGATCTGAGGTCAGTCTTCGCCGCACGAAGCATGTTAAAACATTTGAGAAAGAGAGCAGACAAAGTAAATAAAATTAAGGCCTGCTGAGCAATGGGGCTGCGCTGTGCTGCCTGTCTGAAAATGAAGCAGCAGGCTTCCAACCTTCATAATTTTGCAGCCTGATGTAAGAGTGAAGGTGGGGTGTGTTTTGAAAGTGGGATGTGTTTGTATTATGGTGTAAGTACAGGTTAAAAAACAGCTAGTTGGCGCTGTTCACATGCAGTCAGTTGTTGAAGTTGAGGGAAGAGAGAAGGAGGGAGGGAAGTAAGGATGAGAAGGGAGAGATAATTTCTGAGGTGTGGTTTGATCTGTCTTAATTACTAACAGTTACGAGAAATAACCTATCTGAACTGGTTTCGTCCCTCAAAAACCCCGCCTAAACTGGTGCAGTTTGTGTGCAATTTTGTTTCTGACAACAACGTGGACTGTAAAGTAGATTAAATGAGTTTTTCGCTGTGCGTAAAAGGCGCTCATACAAGTTTTTTATTATTTAACAGAAGAGAAAAGTTTCCTTACCTGCTCGGTGCGCCACTCAAGAGGTCAGAGAAGTGTGTGCCAGTTCACATCGCCCCCCACGTTCACGCTGTGAAATCCCATATTAGTGGAAAAGCTCCGCTCAGGCGCTGGACTTGTCCCCCGTCCCCTCCTCGCCTCGCCATGCGGCTGTGGCTCCACATTAAAGCGCGCCTTGGAAAATATGCTGAAGGTGTTTGCGTCCACCTACCCCCTTGAGGCAAGAAACTCCTCCCATCGAAATCTATTCGCGGAACATATTATCTGACAGCTTGCTCACCCCCACCCTACCCACATCCGATAATAAATTTAATAAAGAAAAAAAGGACGCAGTTTTTCGTTTGTCATTCATAGGTTTTGTGATGGTCAGGCGGGTTGACAGAGAAGACCTTGCGATGTTTTTACGGCTCAGATTTAAGTCTTTAGCTTCACGCAGTTTGTCAGCCTGATATTAGTCAATACGGGATGCACTTGTGCTGGAAATAAATCTGTGTTTAAGCCCATTTAAAAAAAAAACCCAACTTGTGCGCAATTAAATCAGTTCATTTTAGTGTATTTTCTTTTTGTTTTGTATTGTTTTTTTTCATACTGTGACTTATGTGCGTTCCCTCTGTGCTTGATTTTGGAGTTTTAACTTGTGGAAATCAAAAGCCTAAATCAAAGTTTCCAGTCATTACTTATCATTTATCGCGAGGTTTTTCTCAACGTTCATACATAACAAAACCGTGATCTGATGAGATTTTTTTTAACCATGTTGTTTTAATACTTCTTGATACTTCATTTGTATCATTGAAATTTATGCTTTTTCTAACGAAGTACGTCTTATTTTTAGTTTCCATCCGTTTGAAGATTGAAATAAGAATGAAATCACCAGCGTCACACAGATCCAAACAGAGATTTATTAAAACGACAATTGATAAATGAATACATATCTGTTCATCTGAAGGACTTCTTTAGCTACGTCTTGACAAAATGTTTCATACACACGCGCGCACACACAAACACACACACTTTGTAGAGGTCCACGTATGTTTTTAACAATTTACATTGTGCATATATCCACATATGTACAAAATCCATGTATTATGATACATTTAATTCCAACCACGAAAATAAAAATAAATAAGAAACAGGCCCACTTGTTACAAAATAAAAATCCACGGTTTATCTTTTTACAACAAAGAACTGAAAATCAGGCCTTCTGATGTGCAAGTAAAAAAAGTTTCTTCCGAGACTAAAAATATAGGCTGTTTATTTTTGTGTAAGGGGGCTGGGGGGTGTGCTGCTTATAGCTGGTCCCATATAATCTTGTACTGCACATTTATCTATTTATATCTTTTTACAATACTCAGTGATACACACAAATTCAACAGTAGCTGATAGATCTCTCACAAAACTCCAGTTATACGTCCATGACAAACACATAGACTCTTCGACACAATGAAATCACAAAAAAAGAAAGAAACAAGAAACTCTGGAAAGCGGGTTGATTTTGGTGATTTGGGTGTTTATATTGCACATTACATAAACTTGACTATAACCTGCCTCATCTCCAAATCTTCAGGGGGGAATGTTGCGCGGGGTGCGGTGAGAGTGTGGCCGTTTTAAGTGTACTCCGGACCGGACGACTCTTCTGACAAAGACCGCTGTGCTGTGAATGGGTCGAACCCGTTTTCATCTACTGACAAGCAATTGCCTGCCGAGCTGTAGCCCTTCTTTTTAGTTCTCCTTTCCTCCATCTTGATAGTATCGTAGAGCCCCTGCGGAGCCTCCTCTAACAGGTTATCTCTCTCTGAGTAGGACGGTTTCATTTGGCACACGTTGCGCAACAGCAGCAGGGCTGGTGCGTAAAGCACATTGACGAGGCCCATGCCCAGATTAAGTTGGACAAACCCGAGATTGTGCACTATTTGACCGGCTACTATAGGACCCATAGCGTATGCAACAGAATAGGAAATATCTGCTATAGCGTAAACACTCCCGTACACTGAAACATGACGCACGTCGACTAAAAACGCAAGTGTGGGCAGCAGGGCAGTGTCTACAAGTGCGATGCCGAAACAAATGCCGCACAATGGCGCAATGAGCTGACCAAAACTTTTGCAAGCAGGGAGTGTGCATGAGCTCGCGCCTATGATAACCAAACCCAAAGCTCCGTAGAACCACTGCAAATTTGGATGCTGTGCTGCCAATTTGACTGTTATGTACACGCCGAGGACGTGCGGGAAGAAAGCTGGGAGCCAAGTGAGCCCCATCTCCCACTGGGAGGAGTGCATGGTGGTCTCCATCCAGTTGGCTATGGTGGGCTCCAGAAAGGCTAAGGGGATGTTGCACACTGTGAGCGCCCCGGCCACCACAGCTATGTACGGGTCAATCATGAGTCTGTATATAGGGGTGCCCACCGGCATGTTCTCTCTAGTCCTGTTGGAGAACGGCTTGATCACGGTGAGAAGCAGAAAGCCGTCCGCCAGGCAAATGCACGCGAGCACGATGAAGGGCACTTTCTTGCCCGCAAACTCGTACAGGATGCCCCCGAATGGAGGCGCCACCAGGCTCCCGAAAGAGATGAACGCCAGCGCGATGCCCAGCGCCGTGCTCCTCTCCGCCTCCTCCGTGTACTTGTCGGCTATCATCGCGATTCCAGATGTGTCCGCGAACGCAGAGCCGAGACCCTGCAAACTTCTGGCCACGAAAAGCGTCGCGTAGTTCTCCCCGATTGCAAATATGCATGTGGACACGAACATAACAATCAGCCCGATTAAAAGTGGAATGTCGTATCCAACCCGGTCTATGAAAGTTCCTGACAGCGGGTTAACTAAGAGCTGCAGAATGGCTTTGGATGCAAAAAGTACTCCTATCTGGACATCTAAATTGTCCTTGTTGCTTTTGTCTTGGCTTGTGCTGTTGGCTGAAGAGTTGGGGTGCATGACTACGTGGACGTGCTCTGACTGCTCACTCTCCAACTCAGCAAGATAGTCTGGAATAATTGGCACGATTACCATGTAGAGCATATTGTCCAGCAGGAGAGCCACGCAAACAATCACTAATATGATCCGTCTTTGCTGGTGAGGATCCCTCATCGCGGTGCCAAACTGCTTGGTTCTTTCTCCCATCTCGGATAGTTTGACGGCGGCTGATTTGACCAGCCCGGATGATCCTCCTTCTCCATCCATGATGTGCTCCTCTTATAAAAAAAGATTTTCGATTCAAAAAATTGTAGTTGTGCTTTTTCTCTCCGTCTGCTGGCGATCTTTCAACACCTCGGATGACTCGTTGGTGTTTTCTCTACATTGATGTGATGCTCTCCGTCCTCACCTCGCCTGTGCGTAAAGGGAGAGGCGAAGAGGAACTTGGCTGCCTCATCGGTGAAGATGGCTTTCCTCAGCTTCCTCAACGTGTCCTCGCCTCAGCCACATCCGATCTTGTTTCATGATCTCCCGAGAAGTGACGTGTTGAAATCGTTGAATTTTCTGCACCGTGCAGAGGTTTCGGCTCGCTACTCTTACATGGCAAAGTTTGTTTAGAGCAATTTTTGGTTACTTATTTGCAACACTTCAGACGCTCGAACTCTCTCATCTCCGTGTCCATACCTCCTATCACCTGTAGCACTTTTGCGCTCAGCTCTGAGACCACGAGTGACTTCGTGGCCATTGGTGCACATTAACCCGCAGGTTGGGCGCTATTTTAGTCCCCTTTTTTGTCTCCTCTTTTTACCAAGAGCTGTGACGCATCACCAGCTTGCCCCCAAGTGGATCCCTTCAACACTTGCCTCCTTTATGTTAATTTCCCACCATGGCAGCAATCACTTCAACCAATAAGAACCAGTGAGCACCACATCACGACCCCTCTTCATGCGAGAGCCTGAAAAAAAGGCTTTCTTATTCTTAATGTGCAGTGTGACTCGTGACTTTGGTGCCATTCTTCAGATCTTCTATATGAATTCAGAGACATATACGCGCACGCACAGTTGTGATTTCTGCAATAATACATATTTACCAAAGAAAATCTATCCGATGTTAATCTCAAAATAAGATACAAACACATGCAATATACATACAAAGCGCGCGCACACCCACAGTACCTGCATAGTCTATATGAAAACCTAAAATGACTTTAAATACAATAATAATAGATAAACTAATATAAACTCATGTCTGTCTAAATATGGATGCTTTTGGAATTATTAGTGACAAAAATATTCCAGTGAGTTCGTGAAATAGCTTCTTAATTTAAAGTTAATTTACTTAATTAGCTCTTTAAAGTTTTGAATATCCAAAAACGTTGTGTGCCACACACAAAAAAAAAACCCGCTGCTGCATGAGCTTTCAGCACCACAAGGTTGTGGACAGCTCCTGTCAGTGTACACGTGAACGGCAGTTTTTCGCTGATTTTATGAATGAAAAAAAAGTTTAGAAAAGAGTTTAAATGTAGCGAAATAACTAAAACATGCCAATAACAATATATATATCAATAACTATAACAATACATTTGTGTATTACATTGAAAAATCTATAGCATGCAGGTCTTCTGTGATGAGATGGAATCATGCCAAACAGACCGGGGGGTGTGGAGACCCTGTTAGATTTAACACGAAACACTTGCGACACCTTATGGTAAAAATATGCAAGTACGTAAGAACACCCATAAAAATCATCCCGTACCTCCTCTCAGTGACGCTGTGCACGATGTTAAAAATGAGTCATTTATGTCGTGAGAACCGCTAATGTTGGTCCTGTCAGTAGTTAGTAATGGTTTACTTTTCTGATAGTTTCAGTTTGTGGTAACACTTAATTTGGATTGTCAGCCTACAGGTTGGAGTTTATAGAGTATTTGACACATTTCAAGAGCTGATTAGTTGAGATTCAGTAATTCAACTATATTGCTGTATTCTGTAGATGTTTAATAGATTATCTACTGTATATGGCACATGTGGCAATTTACTTCATTTTCTAAAAATACATAATCTACTTGAACTTTAGCTTTTAACTCATCTTGTGCTTCATAGATTGAGTAAAAAAGTTCAAGTTCATGGGCATTATTTTATATGTAGTTATTTGCCACATATACTCTGTACTTTCTCTTAAATCTTAACGAATCAGCTGTTGAAATGTGACAAATATACTCTATAAACTATCTGTTGGTGTACTATCCAAATAGTATTTTGCCGTCCATCCACAGATGCACCATAGTTTCCTTTATAGATCAGCATTGACTAAATATAGTAAACAAGTGTTATGGTTTTTGATGTTACCTCAAACCTGATTTATTTTTAGTTTAGCAATTTAAATTTGTTTCATATTTATTCTCATGATTACACCTGAGATCTTCCTTATTGTCAGTGTTGTAGTTTATTTTGTAGAAAGAAAAGCAAGTGTAATGAAAATGAAACCCCAAAGTATAGTTTACATTTTGTCATGTCTTGTCGTTTGCGTGTACCTTCACCATTTCAAATGTTAACTGTAAAGAATAATGTTTATATATTATTATTTTGTTTCACTATATAACATCCCAATTTCATTTTCATGGTGTAAAAAACACATTTTTCAGAATCAGAATCAGAATCAATTTAAACTATAAAAGGCTTGTTTATTTATTGTCTTTTTTATTACTTTACTAGAACTAATAAACTGCCAGTAGAGGGCGGCGAAGGCTTGCAAATAATAACAAATGTGTAATACATGAACTGTATAACTAGAGAAGCAAACGCCAAACCTCAAAACATAGAAAGGGAACCTCCTTTCTCATTTAATTTTACTTATTTTACGTGACTCAAGACCCATGTTTACATGAAGCACATACATAATATTAAATATTAACAAAATGATGGCACATGGCATTGCTAAACTGCAACAAATGATACTTAAACAAAGGAGGGACATTCTTCATAAAGGCCTTGCTTCTCTGACTGTAATAACAAATTTAACTTAAATATAGATTGGCAGTTTGAATAATACCCCTGTAAATACATTTCTGTATAATTCATTAAGTTTACATTCTGACATCCAAACAAAATATGATACTCATCTCCTAGATGATTGTCCCTACAAAGACTGCAGATCCTCTGACTTCTATCCAGCTCTTTATATCTCCAAATGACTTTAGGAACTCTGATGTTGTTCACCCTAAAAGTACAAATAGCCTGCCTGTACTTTTGTACTTTTCATACAACAGATACTTCTCCAGTTGAAGCTCTTGTTTAAATTCCACGGACTTCTGAGCTCACTCTGTCACTTTTGCATGAACTGATCTGTCAGCCTCTTTTCATCAGTTGGTGTCAGCTAGTTAAAGTTACAATAGAGTCAAACACTAAACAACAACCAAGTGGTCTAAATTAACCTCAATGGTCCAATTTAAGCTTTAAAGTAAAATCACATATGTTTCTGATGCTACAAAATGCTCTAAATTGTGTTTTTGCATCAGCAATCGTGAAAACAAGAAATTTTAACCTGTATGTCGAGCTCCTCAAATTGTATATATACTTGTATATAATGTATAATCTACACTGTTAATCAATACTACTCTATAGTTCCTATAGGTTGATCTAATTCTTATTCTTTTTTTCCTTTTTTTACCGTAATAATACAATAATAATCAAATAATGTTCAACATGCCATTTTTTCCTTCTTTATGTGCCAGTGCTGTGACCATATATTTGTTTCTACCTATTGTATTTCTTATATCCTTGGCCGTAAGTGCATATTTTCTTTTTATTTGTTGATATCAACAATCATGATGATTACTGTTATAAAACAACATATTGGATGCTGATCTGCGTAAACAGTTGAGGAGTGTTTCCAGTGTGTTCAGTGGATTATTTGATGCAATGGATTAACACACCACAGGAAGTAACTGCCAATTTCACTAATGAAAGAGGCTTGGCTCAGCAGCAGTCGCTAGATGTTTTTATTTTTTAAATATACAGATTTTATATGGGTGACAGTGCAGAAATGTGACTGCATGGATAATCTCTAACTCATTCTGGTGACTTGGCAGCGTCTGCAGGAGTTCAGAGCGTCAGCTTTGTCCTATGGGTTTAAACATGGACGCGAAATGACCTTTGATATGAGAGAGTTTTGACAAATGAGAAAAGAAGAAAGGCTGTCTATAAAGGCATTTGATGCAAATATTATCTAATCCAGATTATTTTCTGGAAAACAATCCTTTTAAGGCTGTTTCTAGTAAAATCCACAAGAGATGTGTTACATTTTTTGACACAATTTGCTGTCGTGTTAAATCAAAACATCAGCTTGTTTATGAGAAATCACTATGAACAGACAGAGACGGTGTTATGTAAGCTCTTTGTTTTTGTCATGTGACATGTCTCCTTCCACTGTGTCATCTAATCTGACCCGTGGACTGTAACGTGTAATGTTTCGTGTAGGATTTACTCTGACCTTTGCTTTTTTTTTCTAAGTAACTCCAACCTAAGTGATTATTTAACATTAACTGCTGTGCTTATTGGGCCAAAACAATGTTAATAATTAACCTGGGACTTTATGAAAACTGTGTTTTCCTCAATTGATATCTGTCCTTCACTTTTCACTCAGGAAAGTCTGTTATGCTTTGTTTATTTATTCATTTCCTAAACTGTAACCCAGCAGCGCTTTAATAGATTATCAGTTGGTGGAAGAGTTACGTTTTTATTTGGTGTAGAAATCTAATCCAGCTGCAGTTAATAGATTTTATTTTGTACACCTACTGCATAATCTATAACTCTAAGAGTAATGTAAACTGTACTGACAGAACTCATTAATTTATTTTGTACTGTTTTGTGAATTTAAATCATAACTGGCTCTTCAAGGCCGCAGCTTTCATTGAGGAAGTCACGTCCTCGATAATATCGCCAAGAATTTGCAACAACCTGATAAAGAATTTACATTCTTTAGTTTGTGTTTCTGCTTTAAAGAAAGCTATTTTACAACAGCCCCAATAACTGAATCCAGTGTAAAGCAAACTGCACAAAGTTTAGTTTATTTTGATAAAAATAGTGCAATTGTTGTTATTTATGTAATATAAATATTTAAAGCTCTTTGTGGTCTTTATGATGAAGTGATCTATTTGCACTTCAGATCAGTGTGAGGTTAGCTATAAGGGCATTTGCAGAGACATTCAGGAATTTACTCTATTGCAGCGGTAGAGGTCAAAGGTCAACTTGTATTGCCCTCAGTGTCATTAAAATGTGACTGGTAGATCGATTATGGTCTGAGCTTTAGAGTCATGTATGAGTTCATGATATTCTGTGAAGGTGACCCTATTTTAAACTGTCTCTACGTGTAAAATGACAAAAAAAACAAAAACATGGAAAATGGTGGAGAGAAATAAAAGGAGTGATAGAGCATAGAAAGCAATAATTGCTGCACTGCAATTTATATATTACATTTATCAACACGAGGGACATAGACCTTTAAAAACCAATATGGACTTTGGCACCAACCCCCCTGCTCATAGGCTAACAGTCAAACAGAAAATAATCATGCTGGATTTTTAAGGCTCATTTTAATGTCTTTAATTTAAATATTCAGGCAAAACTTTTAAATTGAGGATTTTTTTATTTTTCTGGAATTATTATTATTTAAATATTTCAACACCATAAATATAATCCAGTGTGCAGAAAGCCTGGAAACATCTATAAGGCCATCATGTAGAGGAGATAAAATATACAGAATGTGCTGAATGATTGGACAATTGAATTAGATAGTTTAAAAGTTTAAAAAACTAAATTTCATTAGTTTCTTTTCATAAATGTGAAATGGTCAGAATTTCTGTATTTATTTTTTGTGTGTGCATTAGTGGGCAGTGTTCAGGCACTGAAGCCTGAATAACCCCTGCAGATGGCACTGTTTGGACCACCTTGGACCAAAGTTTTAAACGCCTCTGTTTCCCTGTTTGACAGGTTTGCTCAAATGATGATGGGATATGATGATACGTGCTGTAACATCAGTGGGGTACAAAACTGAATTATTATAGTTTTGCCATTTTCAGTACTTTTTATTTTCATTTTGTTTTGTACTTTTGTTTTGCATTTAGTTTCAGTTTGTTTTCAGATAGGTTTACTTTTTTCAGTTACTATTTAAAATGTTGAGTTTTAGTTTCATTTTTACTGGGTTCAGTATTTGTTTTAGTTTAAAAAAAATATTGGGGTGATTTGTAAGGGGCGAGATTTATGAAGCTCAGATTAAGTATTACACTACAAATGCTGGACTTTGGGGAGGCAATAGACGTGATGTACTGATGTCTATTTATGCTTGTTTGCTTGATTTGTTGACAAATTTAACCAAATTAACAAAGACTGAAACTGAAGACATTTCCTGTATAATTTTATTTTATTCTAGTGAGTTTGTTGATTCCCAATATTGTTTCAGTTAGTTTTCATTTATTTCTATTTTTTTAAATGTTTTTTTTAAATTTAATTTAACTTACTCACACCTACTTTTAGTTTTTAGTTTTAGTTTTCTATAATATCCTTGTTACAAAGAGAGGTGACGAACTAAGATAACTGATGTAAACTAATAGAGATGATAATAAAGATTTGTAGTTATTTGGAGTTGTACCAGGGGAACTCATGGCCTCAGTATTTCAAAATTTCTGGCTACATCCCTGTTTTTTTTTCTGTTGCTCTTAAGGTCAAAAGCTGACTCTGATTAACCAAATCTCTCTGAACATGTCACGTGTGCACCCGTGTGGTGGGGCTGCTGTTTGTGCTGCACAAGGTTTTTTTTTTTAACGACAGATGTTTTCATTCTATTTTTTTTTTTACACCATCTGTCTGTGACCAGCATTAAATTTAACACACTTATCATGACTATTGAAGCACACACGGGAACACCTTCACCTCACCTTGTGGGCAGACGGTGCTCTAAATCCTGACTCCAGTGAATGAAAAGGCTTGTGGTCACATTTAGTGACTTGAACAATGTGTTGTAAGAAAGCTCAATGAGATTACGTGTGTCTGTCTGTGACAAGTCGTTCTCCTTTCTTCCTGTGAGCTTGTTGCTATTACTGATGCTTCTATCTACAGCTCTGACCGAAGGATCACTGAGATCACTAGTCCACAAACACTTGTCTTGTAATCAGCTCTCAGTCAATGGGACGACTGTTTCCAAGAATTTGATGCTAATCTGTGGGAGTCATTCTTGAGACAAACCCTGATCTGATAAGGTCCATGAGTAGTTTGTGAGGAAGTACATGATTATGAACAACATTTAATACCTACTAATGAGCTTGTTGTATTACTGCGAGGACACTAAAGAGTTGGCTGCATAAAAGCACTCTTGAGTCAGCTGCTGAGTGAGTGAGTCCAGTGTTGGGAGTAACGCATTACAAAAGTAACGCTGTTACAGTAATGCATTATTGTTTGCTGTAACAGTAATATAACGCATTACTAATAAAATGTCTGTAATGTTATACCTGTTACAGTTACGCGTGTTACAACGCATTTTAACCCAAAATTAAGTGGCTTCTTTTTTTTTAAGAATTCACCAACATCGCGAGCGGGGGCGTGTCTAAGGAGTGGCCCATTATGATTGGCTTTCTGCCCAATCAGTTTGAAGTGTTGACAAGTCAACTGAATTTCCATTTATCTGTGAAATTCAGTCTTAAACCCGAGAGGCAGCAATATGGCAGAGTAACGTCTAACCCGACTAATAGTACAAACAAAAAAACTATTAAAAAGTTTACTCTCACTGGATGATTTTTTATTTTATTTTTTGGCACTTGAATGTTGTTGGCACTTTAAACTTTCTATCATTAACTTTTGGAAGAACACTTTCTTTCAAAAAGTATGGAAGCTTTAGTTTGAATTTGTGTGGTGTCACTCTGTTGTGTTGTGATTGGTAGGTCTATTTATATTTTAAACTAAACTATAAACAGGAATATAAAACACTACAATGTTAGTAATTAATGGCATGGATAGTGGGGACAAAAAAGGCAAATGAAAGCTATGTGGATGTGTGTGCCGGCAGCAGCGCTCGCACTTCATGCCCCCCTGTCAGGGCCCCACTTGGGCCACCCTGGTAAAAAAAACGCCTGGACACGCCACTGATCGCGAGACTTTCCAGCACTGGAAACAATCCCTCGAGTAAGAGTGTTTCCTGTTGTTGGAATTTCAAGATTGAAATAGATCCATGCTGCAGAGACGATTAGACATTTATGAGATGGACAGACAGTCATTATTATAAGTTTGTCAGAGAAAAGGACAAGAGCGTAATAGTAAAGTGCGATCTATGTGCAACACCGAGGGAACTCTCTTTCTACATCGAGCAGCTCCGGTAGCTTGAAGAAACACCTGGACAGGTGCCGTCTTAACGCTAAGCTAACCGAAAGAATTGCACGCGTGGAGAACAGAAAGTGCGGGCAAGACAAAGCAACAGAAATGAAGTTTCTTTTGGTCTGCCGTGCTGCTTGAACCCTGAGAAATTAAGAGACTCGCGGCAGAGTATTTTAAAGATATGCAGCCTTCGTCTGCAGTAGAGCCGCCGGCTTTCAGAAAGCTCGACAGCAAAATTCCAGTCAACACCAGCAATGACAATGTAAGCAAATGTTGCCATAGAAACTGGTTCATGTACAGCATAGGTCAGTTGGCCATCTAGAGTCCCTGTCACCTGGGCATTGCCTATCATATCATATCATATCATATCATATCATATCATATCATATCATATCATATCATATCATATCATATCATATCATATCATATCATATCATATCATATCATATCATATCATATCATATCATATCATATCATATCATATCATATCATGATTGCTGCATTAAAAAGGACCACAGATGCCAGGAAGGCTTGCATCACTTCCCATATTTCATTAGAGTACATAAGATATGTATATGTTTATATATGAGTCAACTAAAACTGAGGTTACATAAAGTTAGTAACTGTGACTTTACAAAGTTGCCAACTCTCATGATCCTGGCGTGTGACGCACGCCCTCACCGTCAGTCTCACGCTGTCATGCTGCCCAGGCAAATCTCATGCCAAAACATTGTGACAGCAAAGATGTTGAACAGTCATGTAATGCAGTGAATGACTTTGACTAATACAGCTAAGTGTTTGATAGCAGAGCAGTGTTTTGTTATCGCGGATCAGACAGCTGATGGTCAAACAGTAGCAAGAGACACACAATCAGAGCGGAGCTTCACCTCACAGCACCAAAGTGTCTGAAACAGCCAAATATTCAGCGGAGCAAAGTGACTCCTTTAGACTTCTACAGGCTACTTTGTTTTAGATTCAACTTTAATCAGACTTTGGATGGAATTATTTAGAAACATCAGGATGCATCGTTCCGTGTCTCATCCAGCCGCTGGCACTGAGCTCTCATTATTATTACCAGGGGCAGATGTAGTGATTTGGGGGGCCTTGGGCCCCTGGGGATCATGAATGTCTGTGCACAGGATTTTATGGTAATCCATATAATTGTCAAAATATTTCGTTTGTGACCAAAGTGGTGGACAGACTGAAATCTCTAGACCCATGCTGCTAACATGACTAATAAAAACTCACTCAGATTTCATTTCTAGTTTGACTGTTGCTTTGAATTAAATGAACGGAATAGCACACTATATACAATGACTCTGATTTGATTTTAATTTTCTGTCCCAGCTTTGTTATTTCCAAAAAAGAGATACCACACATTGTATTCTGTGAAGATGTAGCTGCTTTCCCTTCTTGTCGTGTAATCTCCTGATTAATGCACTGATAAATGAAAGTAATGCCTTCATTAGATAGTGACAACACTGTAATTTAAAAGTCAAATACGTGTGAAATAAATGTGTTATTTTTCTAATTTAGGGAGTCAAGAGGACTATCTTTGGATGCACCTGCGTGACTGTTGCTCATTAGGACCGACTCCTACTCTCTGCAGTTGACACTGAGAGGATTTCACCTGCTGATGACGGCCTGGCATGAAAGTTAGTCCATCTGAGGTTAGTGTGACAGAGAGTACATGTCTCACTGTGGCTTATTTCTGGAGTGCATGCATTTAGCAACTCAGTGCTGTAATCGTTTCTTCTCTGTTTCCTCACTGACGCTTGCTGTAAATGTGGCTTATATTTAGAAAAGCCAGAATGGCATGCGTGTGATGCATGGCAATGGGTGCAACAGCAGAACAAAAGACATCTTAACGCTGGTTTTATTAAAGTGGCTGCCTTAAATAGAGTTCCTCAGATTGCTCAGAGTCAGTCTCACTGTATAACTTCTCATATCAGCACAATGTAAGAAGTGTAAATAACTGCTACATAAATTCCATTAAGGGAATCTCAATGACAATAAATGAATATAAGGAGCTCTAAGGCAAGAAAATATGAGCTCTACCACACTATCTACATCTTTATTTATCAGTTAATTTATTTAAAAAATCATCTGCTTCTAAATGAGCTTAAGTTCACTTTCCCTTAGGTGTCTCCTGTAGTATAATTGCATAATAGAGTCTTAACACAGTGAATGTCTTTCTTACCATATATAGAAGTTATATCACCTCAAACTGTCTCGCTAACAAAAGCACACCCGATTAATCCACTTAGTAAATGCTTCAGACAGCCGTGTCATGAAAGGGCTTTTCTGGATGCTGGTCAGTTGTAGAATTTAGGTGTTTTCCTGGAGCAGAGGGTTGGCTTCTTGGAAAATAAAATACCTTCAACTTTGTGTCATTCAGATATTATTATATGCCCATGTTGTTTATTTTGCTACGCAAATTACCAAAAGAAACCTAATTGAGTAAATGTTATTGGCCTTGAATGCGCAGTATTGAAGACCACATTTACTTTGCATTGTTTGGGATCCTTCATTTGCAATTAAAACAGCCCAGATTGTTATGGGATGGATTTAATTGTAGATTGAGTCTCCAACTTTTTAGGGGGGTGTGGGCAAGTTGTTAAGATTAGTGATGCTGTTTATGCCATATTCCAACCCTACCTATGTTATTTAACTTAGAAATAGCTCCATCATACAGTTTTTGCCCCCTTTTACGTGCCACAAGTGAAAAAGGATCATCCTCAACGTTTGTTGTGTAATGTTATGGTTTTAGGATTATAAGGATGGAGAAGAATTAGATCCTAAATAGGATTTAGGCTCTACATTTTGTTTTAAGTATAATTTTTTTTTACATATTTTTAAGCATTTTATTATCTAAAAACAGCCTAAAAATAGTGGATAAAACTACCGCAAATGGGTTTGGGTTGACCTTGATTGTTTACGAAGTCTTGCTCCGTTGCTGTACACAGCAGCTCAGTTTTTCAGGCTTAAAGATACATTAGAAGAGCAGCAACACAATGTGTTTATTGTAGGTTTTCTAACATGGATGTAGAAGCAGTGCAGGTTAAAGACAAACTGCTGTAGAACAAATGCAGTCATTTCAAAGTGGATAAATTACATGCAGCACATGTTTTGTAGATTTACACAAATCCAACATGAAGCTCCAAATGTAGATTGTCCCAAGTTACTGTCCACTTGTGAAAATATTCTAACTGTACAGATGTTTAAACAAATCATTGTATTTGTAAGTTTTATTGCTGGCATTGTATTTATTGTCATTTGCGAGAGCGTTTTGAGTTTCCTTTTATTTTGATTTCTTAATAACTGGATCAACAATCTTCTGTCCGGTGAGGAAGTGCCACACGCCGCCTCGATAGAACTCATTTCCAAATGAGTAGAGGAGAGCGTTGAAGATAGGATTTGTCTTTGCAACAACTGGAAGCACCTGCAAGCATAAACAAAGATTTTCATCATGTAACTTCTTGATTTAAAGGACAGTTTAACTTTATTACAACTTGGGTCTTATTTTTGCAGTTGTGGCCGTCGTGAACACGTCAGAAGTAACTGTAGATAAAGCAACATGGTGACATTACTACAACAAAGCACCAACAGAGCAAAAAACATGGTCAAATGATCAGACCAGCTGTAAAGAAGCCAACAGTTTGGCCAGATTAAATAAACCAGAAGCCTTCTTTAAATCAAGCCAGCAATAAAACTTACATCCTTCCTTTTTCATCATTCAGACTGTATTTCTCCACAAACTGTTTGACTAAAAGTGCTCACCATTCTTAGCTTGGGAGATACGAGCTTCACGTTCTCAAAGCAGGCGTAGATACACATGAGGACGTAAGGGCCCCAGCACATCAGCATTACCCTCAAAGGCACACTGGTGTTAAACTGGAAAACAAAGTTGATCTTGTTACTTCAGATATTACACATGCAATGGAGTGCAAAAACAGCTTCAGTGGTTAAATATTACAATATTCAGCTAGAAATATAAAAAAAATCAGTTTTGTTGTTTTCAGCTCAACAAGCTACACTGAAGTGTTTGTGCAGTCTGCATTTATCCGCCTCATAGAGTCAATGTTAAGACTGTAAGCTAGCAAGAAATGTTCCAGCACTCACCTCTCAGAAATACCATGACTTGTTGTTTATTTCTGTTTGTACACAGATTAAGTAAATGAGATATAACCCTTATTCAAAAAAGGATGTGACTTATTACATTAGTTTGTTAAATGTTAGTTAATAGTTTATGAATCGTTCATTAACAGTCAAATTAAAACAATGTGTATTTCACTTCACATGTGAAATGAACTATGCTAAGGTTTGCATTCACATGTAAGTATAAAAACAATATTTTATTTTATGAGAATTTTAGAATTTGTCACTTCACAGAAATGTGAGATTTGGCTTCATATGTGAAATCTCAATATGACGTGAAATATGTCACTACACGTGTGAAATGTTTTAATTGAAAGCTTTGCTTTCACATTATAGTTAAAAACATCTTTTGATTTACCATATTTTAATTTAAGATACACACATCATTTTACTGAAACAGGAGATTAGGCTTCACGTGAAATCACACTCACGTGAAATATTTAACTTTGCATCTAGAAGTAACTTTTTTCATTTTCAAAACTTTGCATTTCAGATGTACTTTTTTTCATAAGGGGAGATTTTAATTAGTGATCTTCAGAGGCGGTGGTGGATGTTTTTTTCACGAACACACTGAACACTGTGTTCTACAAGAGCTGCTAAAACAAGTCAGTTGAGTTCAGGTTACATAGAAATGTGCATTTTCTCTGCCGAATCTGATCAAATATTAAAACAAAAGGAAATGTGTTTCTTTAAAAGGGATTTTGAGAATATTGCAGCACATTTACCCTGTGGTGATGGATTTTCTTAAAGTGCTTGTGGATGGAGTTGTAACACGAAACCATGATGAAAACTGGGAAAATCAGGTAGAGCACCACCAGAGTCAGCATGAAGGTCACATAGTCCCTGTTAAAAAAACATAAATAAACATATTTATGAACTGATAGAGATGAAAACAGAAAATGCCAACATTCCAGTTTACAGTATCATTCCTATACTTATACAACTCTACCTGTCCCCTCTGGTGTAGTCCAGCGTGCAGCAAGTCCTCATTGGCTCAAAGTCATAGACGCCCCATCCCATGAGAGGAACAGCAGCCCAGAAGATGGAAAGAATCCAGATGATGCCGCTCATCGTCAGAGTCGTGCTCCAGAAGAGCTTCTGTCCTGCAGGATTAAGACATGCGCAAGGCGTCCTTTGGATGTGAGTAGACATTTGACATATTATTTGGTAGCTATATATAGTTAATGACTCGTGTTGAAATTTTTCCGCAGTTTCTGTTGCAAAAACAAAAGCAAGTTTGACCAAATCTAAATCATTCAGGTTGCTTCTGATGCAGTACTTTCTAAAAACCCTCAAAGAAATGCAATGAAACGCTGAAGTACTCATATGATATATTATTATAGTATCAAGGCATCTGATATTAGTCTCCAGATACCTTCAATTTAGTCTTAAATATCTCTCACTTTTTTGTGTGATTCTGTGAATGAGATGGGTTTACTCTAATAGAGATATTTATTACGCTGCTGCAGTACTGTTGATATGTTGTACTTACTGGTGCAGTACTAGTGATATGTTGTACTCACTGGTGCAGTACTGATGATATCTGTCCCAAGCGATGGCAGCCATGAAACTCATGGACGCCAGGAGCGCTATCATCCCTTGAAAACCATGATAGGCACATCCATCTTGACCAAATGGCCAATATCTAGGAAAGACAGCAAATTTTGATCATTCTCTAGCATGCAGAGGGATGTTGCTTATTTCCTGTATGATGAACAGTGTTTTTAGATGACTACATCAAGCTATAAAAGCATGCTGGGAATGAAAATGTGTGACCCTTTGTAGCCAGGCAATGCCTCTCAACCCTTTGTCAAAAGTTGCATATGAACAAGATCTGTGTGCAGTTAAACCAAAGAATGATACATCCTTCTCAGATTGTTTCAGTCAGCGACCTCAAGAGGTACAAATCCTGTGTGTCACAAAAAAAAAGAGAAAAACTTGATAATTATGTTGCAATCCCTGTGTTTTATCTTTGATGGCTGAAATACTGAAGCGAGAATGCACCTGGGCCCACTGCAATTTTTTGATACTGTATGCACCAGTATGCTGTTGATATCTAGTTAAGTGCTTTATTATTTAAGGTTTTTGTGCTTTCATGCTTCATTTCACCCAGTAAATTCATGCTTTATACAACCACCATGCACACAGTACGGGAAAAATAAGAAGATCAATAGGGACCCATAATGGGTAAATAAAAGGTTTAAGAGGTTTAAACAGGACATACAAAATATGAACGTAGCTACATGTTAATTCATATCCTGTTAGGTAACTTCAAACAGATTTGCTTGAAAAACGAAAAGAACTTAACACAGTGAATAGTAGATTATGGAGTAGATTAAGGATTATGAAACCTACAGGGTTATTTAACATGTTCATTCAATCTTTATTTAAATCTCGAGGAATCACTAAGGGCGAGCTCTCGTTTTCTATGATGCTGAGAGCACATTAAACACAAAGAAAGAGCAAACAACAACAGGCCGAACACCGTTAAAAACCACACGGTATATATATTATTATATACATATTTAATCAAAATAAATAAATATGCCCATGATATAAATAAAAAAAATATTTAATGAGGCAGTAAGATAAATACAAATATATGAATAGGTCAGTACTTTTAAAAATATAAATTAATCAATAGATTTTCATTTTTTTAAGGCCTAGGCTACTTTTATTGACTTCAGGGACTTTTACTTGTTAATTCCACAATTTTTTTTATTTATTTGAGTGGAAGTTATTTTAATTTCACGTTTATTTCACAGCTGACTGAGGCATGAGTGTCTCACAGACTCGCACACCAAAGCATTATCAACTTCTAACCTTACTAACAGTAATTCCTGTGTTGTTATTTTTACTCCCTTAAATACCTATATTTACATTTATTTATATATTTATTGCCTCATTTATTTACATAAGTATTACACAGATTTTGATTTATTTAATTTATATTACATATATGTCACTTAACCTGTCTTTAAACCTTAGTGTTTGCACCTCTGTATATACATATGTATTTCCACTTGTTTTGCAAATGCATTTTACTGCGGTACATTCTTGTTACATCCTGTCTATTCTTGCAACTACTGACTGATGTTGCTTACTTTGTATTTAATTCGTTACATGTTATTCTTTATTTTAACCTACCTATTTTATATGCTTATATCTGGATTCTTTTTTTTTATTTTTACGTCTTGAACTTTATTCTTCTTATTATTAGTAATAATAATAAGAAGAATAATGTATACATACTTAAATTGCATTGTTGGAGGGAGTCTGAACCATGATTTTTAAAGAAACTAAAGCTTTTGTAATAATTGTTCATTTGATGAACTTTTAACTTAAACTTTATTTTTTTTTTTTTTACTTTAATATTGACTTTAGTGACATATCATCATAATCATCATGATACTTGATTACTCAGGAAAAAGTAGTACCTTCGGGGGGGAGGAAAATAAAACTTTAAAATCCGTGTTTGATACCTGAGGTAGCTTGCATACGCAGCTGTGAGTCCATTGATATTCAAACAGAGGTCAGCCACAGCAAGATTGAAGACAAAGAAGTTACTGGGATTCCTCATCTCCTTCACTGTGAGGAAAGACACGATGCTGATGGCATTGAGAAAGAATCCAAGCATGCCTGAAAGTGAAAAAAAGAGAAATGCCTCTTTAATTTCTGTCCTCACACTGTTATCAGTCCTAAATAGTCAACGCAGGAAGCTTGAAAACTACTACATTTCAAACATCACAGTGATAAAAATATCGACTAAATAATTGCATGGTTGGTATTTCCGTTTGTTTTGATAATATAAACACATAGTTTCAAGGTGGACTGTCCCTTTAATTGTGCCAGAAACATGTCTTCCGGTGTCCTCGGTTCACTTACCCCCAACAAGAAGCGCTGTGCCGAATGTAAACATATCAAACTCCGTGAATCCCTCCGGTAATGTATACGCTGCCATGTTGAAAATGCGCAAATTAAACTTTTGCACCAAAAGTTCCTTTCGTTGTTGTTTGGCGCACCACCGTCTCCAACAAAATGACGCCTTATAAAGGCTCTTTCACGTGAAAAAGCACAAAGAGACTAATCTGAGTAAACCCCTTCTGAAATCCCTCAAAGAATGTTCTAACGAGCAGACTTCCTGCAAACTTCCTGCAACTTTGCGAGCGCAAGAAGTTTTGCGCGTTTAATGCGCAACTCTTTGAACTAAAGTTTGTTGATTCGGTGCTCAGCTGCGATGTTTTTTCGTAAATTTAGCCGAAGTACATTTTAGGCTGCAGCAGAAAACGTAATTGGCATTAGAAAACTCTCCTCAGCTGACTGTGTTTGCATTGGTGTGATAAGGAAAAAATGGAAACATGGGAAATGTTGTTCTTAAAGTTATTCAGTAGGCTGAACAGGTGGCTCAGCTCAGCAAATCACAATGTTAGTTCTATACAACATATTTGTTTAAATCATTCTTTTCAGTGGTTTAGCATTGTGTTAAATTATATTTTATTTGATGATTTATAAAACATGTCTATTTTAAAAATATATAAACAGGCAGTCTTACCCTTGACTGAGCCTTTATTGCTTGTCTCTCCCTACCAGAAAGTTTTCCTGATGTTTCCTCTTTTTTTATCCCCTTTAGAGGATTTTTGGGAAGTTTGTCATAGTTTAAATCAGGAGGCTATGGGGAGAGGGTGCTGCATGCTGTAGAGATTGTAAAGCCCTTTGGGGTAAATTTGTGATTTGGGGTTATATAAATAAAAAGATTTAATTTGACTTTAAAGGACTGTTAAGTTTAAGAAGTCGTCCCACCAAATAAAGCTGCACGATATGTAAACAAATAAATGGACAAATAAATAAATAAATGATTAAATGAATACATAGAAATTACATTGCAGTTATGTTTGCAGTAGAGTCCTGATTTTGGTGGGAATGAACAACTCAACAGTTGTAAAGGGACAAAAAAAAAACACACCCAAAAAACAACAACATATTTTCCCTTTGACCTGCAGTGCTTGTTTATCAGTCTTCAGTGTTTTGGTGTGAGCTGCTGAGTGTTGGAGATGTCGGCCGTAGAGATTCCTGCTTTCTCTCCAGTGTAATGGAACTAGATGGCACTTGGCTTATGTTGTGCAATGCACCTGAAAAATAAAAATAAAAAACTGAACAGCAATGTCTCTTTCCAAAGATCATGACTCGCTTAATGAAGATAATTGACAGTTTGTTGTGAGCAGTTTAATGTAAGAACTATTTTCTTTCTACCAAACTACACCCACCGCCCATATCATTGTGCAGAAGGAAGCATGCATCTACTGTTACCTAGGTAACATTACAGCTGAGCTGAGGAAGACGCCATTAATGTTTACATCTCAAGATATCACAAGCACGAGCTTCTCATTCATGAGTGAATGCACGCTTACTTCTGAGCAGTGATGCGGTTGGTGGGTGTAGTTTGGTAAAAAAAAAAGGAAAGTAGTTCCTCCACAAAACTGCTCACAACAAGGTCTGTGGATTATCTTGAGTCACAGGGTCATGATTTCTGCAAAGAGACATTGCTGTTGGCTTTTTGAAAAGCCTAGTTGGCTAATTTGGAACATTTACAGAAATGTCTTTTACTGTGCAATGTCTCTGTAATCCTAAACTGCATAAATATATGTATATATATATTTGGTGCTTTGAGCACCACAAGCCAAGTGCCATATAATTCCATTATAATAGAGAGAAGGCAGACATCTCTATGAATATCTCCAACACTGCAAGAAAACACCAACACCAAAAAATTGTTGATTGATAAACAGTTCTGCAAGTAAGAGAAAAAAAATATATTTTTAATTCTGAAGTCAAGTGTTATAATTTCAGTGGAGACATTTTTCAAGATTACGTCCATGTACAACTTTCTCCCCAAAAACTGCCTTGAATCCTGACTGAAAAATGACTACTTTTTCTTTTAATTGGACTCAAACTCAAGAACAGGTGGTTCATGTACCAGCCTCAGTACAGTAAGTTTAAAAGTTCAAATAAAATTTCTGTAAAAGCATCAGGATCTAATCCATTTACTCGTTTATATCTGAGGATCAAAATAACCCCCAAAAAACGAGGGCATGCAGAAAGTGACCTTTGGCTCTCACGGCAGCCTGAACATTTAAAAATGTAACATTTGGGCAGAGTCTGATTGCACCACTAATCTGCCCACAGATTACCACAAACTCATTAACTATGAAGTAATGATGTGTCCCAATAGACTTATAATACCCTTTCCACAAACGGCCCATATTGTCCAGACTGAAAGCCTGTCCAGTTACAGACTCCCACACATACAGCAAAAACAAAACGAGTTGCAGTGTTGGTTCTCTTCTGCTGCTCTGGTACAAAGGTCTCAGTTTGGTGACTCAAATGTATTTATATATTATAGATAAAATAGACAACTTGGAGAATCTGTATCATAATGTGTTTTTCTGTTGATCTAAATCCTAAGGCCGTGCAGGAACATAAAGCAGTGTCTTTCACAATGCAAATGTTTCTATAAAACAATCTGTTAATCTACTGCAGCTGAGTGTGGGGAAATAAGAGCCGGTCTGAGCCAACGCACTGAGAACATGAATGTATTGGATTGATAAACTGGCATTAATGGCAATCTTTGTTATGGACTCTACACCACCTGGTTTATCCACATGCCAATGTAAAAGTTTTGCATGCTGAAGCACCGTGCAACAAATTCTGCGGCTTTGTAATTCTGTATTTTGACAGATAGAGGATGAAAAAGCTAATCCTTTACAAAAGTTAGCACCATAAAGCCTTAGTTTATTGGAAGATATCAGAAATGCATTTAACTTCTTAATTAGTATCATGTTAACAGGGGGCTAGCCTCAAAAATTTGGGAATGAAGCCCACGACTGTAACTGACCTGAAAACCTGAATAGCCTGTCTGTATTATTTTGTGCTTGCACCCCTGCAGTGGTTACACATTAATGCATTGGCCAACAGTTAATTACATCGTCATAATCTGCTGGTTTTGCAATGAAACAAAGGTTTCTCTGTTGGAAATGCATTTGTGCCAACACACTGAGGATCAGGAGCAAGATATGAAAACTGCATAAATATTTTGGTTTATAAAAGTATCAAATGATAACATCAGAAATGAGAAATAATTGGGAAGCTTTGGAGCTGCTAGCTGCTGGCTAAGACATGTCCATGTTGTGAACCCCGTGCAGACAATCACGCCCCAAACTCAGTAATAATATCCAGTATTACAGTGAATTAAAGCTCCAAAATGAGTGTTTCTGTACAATGAATACTTTTACTTGTAATACTTGTGTACATTTGCTATAGCATTTTGAATGCACTTTTAATTGACTTTTTTAAATTTTTTTTTTTTTTTTTTTTAGTATTTTTACTTGTACTTAAGGATGTGAATGATTCTTCCACCACTGCATGAATTGTTTAGCATTTTTTGACATAAAACTGTGTTCTACAAATGAACATTTCTTAGATTGGAAATAAACATTTTGGGAGTCTTTATTTAATTATCTTTCTCCAGATTTGTCAAAATACATATTGATCATTTCACTAGCAGCTCTTAAATCAGCGATTTTTATTAGGAGAACTCTACCTTTTTTCTTTTTTTTTGCCAGGGACAACCCTCCTGAAAAAAGAAAATAGAACAAAGATATTTTAATAATAAAAGACAGAGAGATGACTGGATTAAAGGATTGGAAATCCCGGCGTACAGTCGTGTCTTTAAACCTCTGTACCTGTAAAAAAAAACCTTAACAGTGACGACACGTCTGTCGCCCACAAAGTGTGTCACACACAAAATGTGAGTAAATGTGTTTTGCATAATACAACTGACAATTATAGTTACATAGTACAGTATGATACCAATATTGCACTAATGATCTTAACATTTAGAGATTATTCTCACATTGTTCTTTGACTTCTTTGAAGTCTTTAAAATGATTCTTTATTTGATACCGAAACTAAGTGAACTACGTGTGGTTACAGTGTGTCATTATCTGGTTTAAAGTTTGGGTCTAATAACAAGAGGCTGAGTGACACATTACAGTAAATACATGCAGTAACTCTCCATTGCCATCTAGTGGTCATGTATTGCTAAACTTTTAGCTATCATGCAAACTGCAGACTGCCAAAGTATTAAACATAGTCAGTAACTACAAAATAAAAAATATACAATGTAAGGACAGTCTATAACAAGAGCAGATTTATGTTTACTGTAGGTCATCCTGTGCTTCATATTAATCTTGTAAGTGTTTTTCTTCTGGTGAATAAATGTCTGTATAATGTGAAATAGGAGGCCTATCACTCCTACAGTGTTTACACCAGTATTTTTCATTATATGTGCGACTGAAAAGATAAAATTGAAAAAGAAAAATCTATGAAGAATAAAATCATAAAACACAAAAAATATATTTTAAAAAAATCTGTCAAAAAATCCTAATTTTTTAAATTTTCCTACTTGGAAAAAAAAACAGTTTAATGTTTAAAATATTCATAATAATTAACTACATTTATTGTAGGTAGATTTTTGTTGACCTGCAGCCTCCATGTTCTTTAGATGCTACAGAGTTTGTTGTGTCCATAATTAACTATCCAATCAACAATTAGGAAGTATTCCCCTGAGTATAGAAGTAAAAATGAAGCAGCCTATCAGCTTCCAGGAAGCAATAGCCTAATCGTGTGAATGAAAATAACCCAAGTCCTCCGCTAATCCCTGCCTATCCTTTTTATCTCAGGATTCAGACCAGTCGCAGCAGTATGGAGCTGTGAGCTTGCAAACCACCACAATGCATCCCTTGTCTCATTAACAGGAGCTATTGCGTCTATTTTTTAAATTGTAGTTTAGCTGCATAGCATTTAGTAGCTTGCAGGAGAAAAAATGAGGCGACATTTTGCTGCTGCTTTTTGTTTGGCTTTACTTTTTCTTCCTTTGCTGTGCCGTTCATGTCCTGCACAATGCAGCTGCTTCTTCCACAAGTTAAGCGATGGATCAAAAGCAAGGTAAGCAATTTCTTGAATTCAATGTTTATGTTTGAATTTTACATGTGTTTTATTTTTATCTTCCGTGCAAAAGTGATTTTCACTGCAGCTTTCTTCTGTTCAGTCACTCAGTATAGTGGAGGATTAACTTGGAGTTGCCCTTTAATCTCCTTTGCTTGTTACTGAACAATAGGTTACTACGTTTTTCTCAAATAAATACTTAGCTAGATTTTTTTTTTTTTTTACAAAAACGAAGACAGAAAATATATATAATTATATATATTAAATACACTTCTGCAACCCTATCTAATTTAAAAGTTCTTTTGATATTGTACCTTTTAACTGTCATAGTATATATAATCACATATTAAATTTTTTTTCTTTCAGGAGTGTACTTTGCAACGATCCAGAGATCACCGTGATTCCTCCAAATTTTCCTACTGACACATCGAAGCTGCGCATTGAAAAGACAGCAATCTCACGCATTTCAAGCGACAACTTCCACTACCTCAACAACCTTGAGTTTCTGTGGATGTCTTTCAATTCACTCAATTCGCTGAACGTTGACAGTTTCCGAGGTCTTTACAACCTCGATGAGCTCCGGCTGGATGGCAACTCCCTCACCTCCTTCCCCTGGGAATCTCTGACTGACATGCCAAACCTGAGGCTCCTTGACTTACACAACAACAAGATCTCCACCATCCTTGCTGATGCCACCATGTACATAAAGAATCTCACATATCTGGACTTATCTAGCAACACTCTGACGACAGTCCCTGCTGACGTTCTCACCATGTGGTTGAGTGTGAAGCCATCCCAGGACACAGATTCCTCCAAGCTAATTCTCGGTGAGGATCAAGCTGTGATATATTAGGATACGGGAACGTATTCTTTTTAAGCTGCCTTGCATGATAACCACTTCTTTGACACCTGAAGCATCTAAAGATGAGTTAGGGATTAGTCTAATTCTAGTTATTGTGAGCAGTGTGTCAAGTTGTCAGAACAGGTCTTTAAGTAACTCCTTGGTGTTGTGTAAAGGAAGATATACTAGATGGTAGTGCCAGTATTTGATACAAGGATGCTTGACTTATCACTGACAGCCCATTGTCACACTTGCTTTCCTCTGCAGGTCTCCATGACAACCCTTGGCTGTGTGACTGCCGGTTGTATGATCTGGTACAGTTTCAGAAATCCCCTTCATCATCTGTGGCTCTCATTGACACCAGGCTGCGGTGTGCCGATCCGGAGAGCTTGTCAGGGGTCCTTTTCACCGAAGCGGAGCTGCAGAGGTGCCAAGGCCCTCGGGTGCACACGGCCGTGGCTCGTGTACGCAGCTCACTGGGCAACAATGTCCTGCTGCGCTGTGGCACAGTTGGAGTCCCCATCCCTGAGCTGTCCTGGAGCCGTGCTGATGGCAAGAAAATGAACGGCACCGGTGAGTTCTGCTGAACTAAATCCAAATCATCAAGAATAGAACTCTATTTCTGTCCAAGTCAAAGTGGCAGTGAGATTAAAGACATTCTTTTTGTGCTAATCTGTTTAACTAATCTGTTTGTTTATCATTTCAGTTCAGGAAGAGATTTCAAAGGAGGGCATAATTTGGTCGATTCTCAGTGTGCCTGCAGTCGCCTACCGCGATTCTGGGAAATACGTGTGCAAAGCAACAAATTTTGTGGGCACCGCAGATGCCATTATCTCGTTGGTGATTACAGATTCCTTTCGGTCAGAAGAAGCAGGTGGTGGCGTTTCTAAGAGAACCAGGGGGAAGAAACCTGGCGGCATTGGAAGAGCAGCATACCAGGAGAAACTTATTGCCAGATATGTTCCTCCACCAACCACCACGGCGGCCCAGCCCATCATTGAGCCTCTCAATGGCAAAGGAGTGACTGGGAAGTACGAGATTGAGAGCTACAGCGTCTCTGATGGTGCTTCGGAGGGACGAGGCAAGACGCCAGAAGCTCAGAAGCCGGTGGAGGTGGATGCTCTCAGTAACTTAGCCGCCAATGCCTCGTCCTTACAGCAAGCTCCGGAGAAAAGGATAGTGCGTTCTGTGAAGGTGATTGGCGACACCGACCACACTGTCTCTCTGAACTGGCGAGCCCCTACGGCCACAAACACCACAGAATTCAGCATCCTATATGCTGTATTTGGTGAGAGAGACATGCGACGGGTCAACGTAGGCGCTGGAAAGAACCGGATCACCATTGATGGCCTTGTACCAAAGACAAAGTACATTGCTTGTGTTTGCGTCAAAGGCCTGATCCCGAAAAAGGAGCAGTGTGTAATCTTCTCAACAGATGAGGCGGCCAGTGCCAGTGGGACTCAGAAGCTCATTAATGTGGTGGTGATAACTGTGGCGTGCGTGATCGCTGTCCCCCTGACACTAATTGTGTGCTGCGGGGCGCTAAAGAAGCGCTGCCAAAAGCTGCTGGGGCGACAGTCTAAGGAAATTCAAGACTCATATGTCACGTTTGAGACCCTGGGGCCAGGGGCCAAAGCTAAAGGAATGGAGGGCGAGTACCTGACCAGGCTAAATCCTGACGAATCCAACAGGTTGCTCTCAGCGAGGTCCAGTGTTGACTCGGAGGCCACAGCCAGAACTGAGGGGCCACCAAGCGAGTATTTCTGCTAAAACCAAAAGAATGCCTCAGTCTCTAGAGGATGCACTTTGTTTTTTTTAAGGGCCTGTGACGTGAATAGATAAAACTGCTGTGCTCAGAGACTCAAAAGGACACACAGAGGACACTGAGCTCGGTCAGCGTTGGATGTATAAAGTTATTTTACAGCCTTGTGGGAATAAAAACCACCATTCATTTGGTGGACAGCAAAAAAGGGAACATATACACACTGACACGGTTTCAGTATTTACATGTGGTGTACAGTAAATGTGTAAAAACATCTTTTTTTAATACATAATGCACTTTTTAAAGTAATGTTTTGCAGAGGAAAATGTTGCCCTGCACTGTCTAAAACCCATTTAATGATTTTTTCCCCCTGAGATGTATCCTCTGCATTGTGTTAAATTTTTATTTTAAACATATTTAGAGTGATCATGAACCGGCAGTTATTAGTCTATTTTGTATGTCAGTATGATGTTAATGTGCCAGGTTTACTGTTGGGTCAAAACACCTAAAATAGTAGCCTAAATTTTATAATGTGTAAATATCTGCAACCTGAAACACGTATGTATGTATAAATGTACTGTATAAAAATAAATATTTTTTATATTGATATATGCTCTCAAGTTTTTTTTTTATGTCTCAATTTTTTTTTAAATCGATCGGTAATTATCTTGACTGAAATACAAAATATCCAATTATGCTATTAAAAGTGGCAAACATTCATGCAGTGGTGTAGTGGTAGCTGATGAGATGGCTTTACTACTGAGTCAATGGATGACTCACAGACAGGAAGTGGGTATATCCTCCTTTATATTCCATTGGTTTTTTGGCTGATAGGTGGGTAATGTAATTGGACAGAAAAAGTGGTGAGTATATTCCGTGTACCTGCGTATACCCTTCTCTGCCCTATTGCATATTTGCTAATTTAGGGAAACATACAGCTAATCCCAGCCAGGTCACATAGCCTTTAAGACGTACTATGTTCATCAAAACCAGATTGAAATAGTAGATGTATACTTAAGTGTAAAAAAACCTTTAAAACCCCCCAAAAAACAACGTGCCTATTTTTCTGAATTAACAAGGTTATTATCAAAGAATGAAACATGTTTTCATGGAATAAAAATCTACTTTTTTTCAGAATTATCAATATCATTATCTCAGAAATTCTCTCTTTTCCTGAATTAACATGATTTTTATCTTGTCATTTCAGAAAAAGAGCAGATTTTTTTTTTCTCCAGCAGATACACTACTCTTTTGAAGAAATGTGAACTAAATCAAAATAAATGGCATGATACTTTCTTTTCTTTAAATCATTTATTTTGACAAATAAACATATGTAGTAAATGTTTGCATGCTAACACACTAAAGTGGTAAACATGGTTAACATACCTGCTAAACACATGTTAGCACATATTGTCAACACGTTTTATACATGCTAAACATATGTATGTATCATTGATATAAGGATGTTAGTGTGCCAGCATTAGCATTTAGATTAAAACACCTTAGTGCCAATGTGAAGCCTCACAGAGCAGCTAATACCTTTTTTTTTTTGCTCTTGTTAACACATATTGTAAACTGACATTCTCTGCTAAAGGTTTAGAATTTAATGAATTCAACTTGAAAGCCTCGTATAAATACAGATGTGTGTAGAGAAAAATATGCATGTCGTATCTAGATAAACAAAACTCACATCATTAAAAATTATTTGTTAGAATTCTGGCCAATGTTTCTGGCTAATATGTAGCCTACTACCATGCAATCAAACTAACAAAAGGAGATAATCAGTAGCATGTTGAAGGAAAAATGTTAAAGATTGAAACTTAAGTGTTGTACATGTTGTTTGGTTTCACACTTGCTTTATATGCTGATTTAACAACCTGAGAGACAACCAGTGTTCAGATTATTGAGGTCAGATTACAGCCCACTCCAGACATCTGTCTCTCTGTCTCTGTGCAGCCCTCCCTCTTCGGGCTGCTAAGCCCGACGGGCTCCGGCCCACTTAATACAGATGGCCTTCCTGTCATGTCGATGCCTGCACTTTAGCTGGGGACAAATAAATTAAATTAGACTGATGTAAAGCAATTTGGGGTCATACCTGAGAGCAGAACTACAATACAGTCAAAAATAACTCCCTGAATCGAGACTGAACATTTGTTTTCATGCTTTTGTTGAGATTGGACAATGTTTTCTAGACAAAGTGTACCATTGCTATAAATACACCTTTCTTGAGTGTCTCACATGTCACTCGGTGTCTCAAGTGTTACGTCATGGAAGATTAAGGTAATAGGCTTTCCTCCACGCAGTCCATGTCCTGCCCTCACAGGCCTATTTCACATGCTCCTCCAGGAATATGGACACCTTTTATGCCGCATTACGTATCGCGTTGTTTTTTTATGTCATCACCCCTGGATCATCGACTTGTCTGACCGGTTGCTCCTGCACAGATGACAGCTTGGGAAGGTAAGTGACCGCTGAAACTATGCACATTCTTTTAGTAGGTTATTGTTGTTTTAAATGTAACCTGCTGACCAAATTGTCCTAAAAACTTCAAACACTATGCAAAAATTTGATCAGATAGTGCTCATAAGTAGCTTTCAAAATAAAGTATACACTTCTCTTGTCTGAACACATCTCATTTTACCATTCTAGGTCTTTACTTTGCATGGAAACCTCCATGGGACGAATCCCAGATGACATCCCACATGATTTCACTAAAATACGAATTGAAAACTGCCACCTGACTGAGTTACCTCAAGGATCTTTCTCAAAAGTTAGTGCCTTGGAGTTCCTCTGGCTGAATTTCAATGAGATCACCCTGATGAACATCAAAAGCCTTGAGGGGCTGGCCAACCTGACTGAGCTCAGGCTGCAAGGGAACAAGCTGACTTCAGTAACATGGACAGCGTTTCAGGACACGCCGAAACTGAAGATATTGGACCTGAAGCACAATCGACTAGATGTTCTTCCTGAACATGCTCTGAGACACTTACCTGCACTGACCTATCTAGATTTATCCTTCAATCAGCTTACTGTCATATCGAAAGATGTCTTCACTAATTGGCCTCTTTACCAAACAGCAGCAAAAGCGTGGGGGAAAGAAGGGCTGGTCTCCAATGTGGTTCTGGCGCTGCATGACAACCCCTGGTTGTGCGACTGTCGCCTTAAAGGCTTTGTTGAATTCATCAGGGCCGTCAGCCCTCCCATCATTCTAATGAACTCTTATTTGGTGTGCTCTGGCCCCGCCTCAAAGGCTGACAAGTTTTTCCACGAGGTTCAGTTGAAAACATGCATGAAGCCGGTGGCCTCTGCCCCAGAGACCAACATCACTTTACCTCTCGGAGCAAATGCAACACTTACGTGCTTAGCAAAGGCCAGACCCGGCCCGACCATTCGGTGGATGTACAGTCTGAAGATTATAAGAGGATTTGCTGGTAAGATTTTTTTTATTACTATCATCCATTAAACTGTTGTGAACCTGCTCCAAGAGCACTTAGTGTGTTGAACTTGTGCTGCATCTGCTTCATGAAAAGAAACAAGTACAATAGCAGTGTTGCCTTATGTCTTTTTTTAGATGTCAACAAGCCCCTGATTTAAATGTTTTCTTATCTTCTTGCAGCTACAGAGACTCACATAGACGAGGAGACAGTCACTTCCCAGCTAGTGATCCCCTCTCTTCGCCTGGCAGACCGAGGACTCTACACCTGCATAGCCAACAACTTCATTGGCAACTCCTCTGTCAGCATCGTGGTTAACATCAGTGCCTCAAACTCCTCTGCCCCTCTGCCTCCACCTGTCCCCATGTTGTCATCAGATGAGGACGCCTACATTGACATCCGCATCGCCAAGCAGACAGTTTATGGTATCACCCTTGAGTGGTACGCAGCAACCGATAACCCAGCGGAGACCTGGTTCACCATCCACTTTGGCAAATATGATTCACCCAAAAAGGAGATGATCTACATCGGCCCCGGCATCAACAGCTACTCCGTCAGCGACCTCCTTCCTGTCACCAAATACGAGGTGTGTGTGTCCTTGAAGAACCATCCACCGAGGGAGGGCCAGTGCATCGTTTTCGTGACAGGAAGTGACATCAGTGAGCTGGAGCAAAGAGAGAGGCTCATCCATATTATCGTCATTGTGTGCGCCATGGTGCTTGCAGTGCCGGCCGGCATGTACGCCTGCACCACGGAGGCCCGGTTCAGCTGCGTGGATCGCTGCGTGAAGCTGTGGAAGAAGCGCAGGCTGCACGGAGATGATGTGCAGGGGACAGAGAGGCAGGGAACATTCGATAGCCTGCAGGCGGGCAGTGAGGAAGGCCTGTGCAGAGACTTAGAGGAGAAACCCAAAAAGAGGCGGAAGTCTGAAGACAGGTGCAAAGGGGGAAGTGCAGCTCATCTGTACTAGTGTCAAAGTGAAAAAATGTACATACATGTATTTGTAAATAGTGGTTTAGCGTAGCCCCAGTTTGCTCTTCTGCATTTGAGTCACAGTGCTAAGCATCTGATTTTCTGAAAAATAATTCTCGTTACTATGAAGGTATATCCAGAATTCTCAAAGACTCGTCCAACCATCTGGATGAAAAAATACACAAAATTTTGAACTCCTTAACTAAGATGTGACTATCTTTGTCATTCAGGTAGCCAGAAATGACATCTTTTTGCTCTTTTTTTTACATCACAAAAACATTAATGTTTTGTGTAATGCAAAGTAAAATCAACACAGACACAGAAAACATTTTCAATTTTGATTTACAGTTTTAATTTAGCAAGGACATCTGTCATCTCCAGCTACCATTTTTGTTTGGATTAGGAAAGAATTTATCTGAGAAGTCTTTAGGAATTATGGAAATACAGAAAAACAGTATGTTTTGTTGAATGGTTTTTCAAAGACTATTTTGGGGGAAATTGGATAATTGCTGTATCACAGTGACTTGAATGTAGGACTTGTACATGAGAGGCAGTGTGGTTATTCTTAGTATAGTCATCCTGTAAATATATATTGCAAGCTGTCAACGCAAGGTGGAGATGCCTTTTTTTCTTACTAAAAGAAGAATTTGCTAATATCTTTGTTAATATACATGTACAAAAAAAGTTTGTGATAAAATGCATTTGATTTTTCTTTTGGTTTCAGCTTTTTGTCTTAATGTTTTGATACTGAGAGCAAAAATCCCAAACTTTCTAATGTAAATAATTAATACTTTGTACAGTTATTCACTATAAACTTTCACCTAACTAAATTGTAACTATGTGCTGGTTAAGAAGATGTCAATCCACTTTGTGTTGGAAAAAATGTATTTTTTTTATTGTTTTTCTTACCACAGACTCCAGATTTGCTGTCATGTAATGGAATGAAACGATATTTGATGTGGATTAAAGGGAAATCAGAGACGAATGCTGAGACATACTCTGATTTTTTAGCACAATCACTCAGAGGATTTGTTACATAAGCTGTGTTTTCCCGTGCATTTATACATACACTGGTAAGCAGATTAAAGTGATTTTCTAGCTGAGTCCTAGTCAGCAGGACATGATATTTCCATTTAATGACAGTTCCAAGCTCTCTGTGTGTCTCTATATCATTTGAAAGCAAATAAGGGGATATTTATTTCATTTGTGAAATGCAAATTATATTTAAACAGATATATTTCAATATAATCATGAATATATGAATATACATTTTTGTTAGTTTTACATGAATGATGTTTCATATTGTAGTCTGTCAAAAAAGTAATGTCCAAAGTACATATTGTAGTATGCCGGAAAAAATGTTGTTGTAAAGTATTTTGAAAAGGTATAACATGTTATATTATAGTATGGCGAAAAAGGTCCTAATGTAGGGTGTTGCAAAAAAGAAAGTCATAGTATGGTATGCTGTTAATATAAAAAAAGTCATACTATAGAGTGTATAAAAAAACTGTAGGACTTAGTATAGTATGTTGAAAGTTGAAAGTTCTAGTATAGCATTGCGAAGAAAAAGTCACAGTTAAGTCGTTCTATAGCATGTCGTCCAAAATTGTATTCAGCCTAGGGCTGGGTACAGTGTACATGTGAAACAGTAACAGTAGCTGGAATTTGGATCCTGTAAACTTTGTTACCTTTTTACGATACTTTACTCTCTCTGTACTAACAAAAATGTAATTTCAGTTTAAAAAAACAGGTCAAAACTTCAAGTTGTTGGGCGAAAGTGAAGGGAGAGTTTGTGACATTACATGCCGCCTAGGTTCTAAGATGTAGATAAAGACATTTGCTCAGTGCCTTTTTTAATCACTTTTTATCATCAACCGTGTTTGCTTGCTATTATCAGGAAAAAAAAATAGACTTAATGCGTAATTAAATGCATCAGGTTGCAGTTTCACTTGTGAGATGTGTGGGAAAGGTTTCCACCGGGCACCACTGCGCCATGTTCTGGCTGCCTCTTGGCTTTTGTTTTTTCTGTCCTCCAGTGGCTGCACTTCTTAGTAGTAAAACGCAATTTGGTTGGTATCCTTACAACACAGGTTTATTACCCAACCCTATTTGTGTCTGATCACTGATGGTCATATTTTTCTCCAGGTGCTGCTGCAAGACAGTAGGAGGGTCCAGTTGGACCACTGGGATGGAGATGATGGCATGTCAGTTATTTATCATGGACACACGCTCACCAATATGATACCCTTTAAGGTAAGAAATGCATATGTATTATTAAATTCAGAAAAGAGATGTCAATTGATTGAGTAAAAAAATCAATCACTGGCTCTCCTTACTTTCTTGGTTTTCAGTTGTTTTTGTCATGCGATAATATGCTATAATGCTATATTATGTGGTTTTTAGCTGTTTTTTGGATGTCATATTTTGACCTTTTTCATCATACTATACTATGACCTGGTCATTTATCCAACATGCTATATTATGATGTTTTTGGATGTTTTTTCAACATGCTTTACGATGACATGTCTAAACATGCTATGCTATTTGGTTTTCAGCTCTTTTTTGGGCATGTCATATTTTGAAATTTTTCGACACACCAAAGTTAGTCTTTTTCTTAGTTTGTTTTCAAACATACTATGTTATGATGTTGTTGCCATTTTTTCGACATGCTATACTTTGGCTTATCTTTACATGCTATACTATGTGGTTTTCAGCCCTTTTTTGCAACTTTCTTTGCTATGGCGAGTCTAGGCACGCTATTTTATGCTGTTTTGGGGTGTTTTCAGCTTTTTTTTTTGGACATGTCATATTTTAACATTTTTCCATACAGCCTTTGTGGTCATTTTTTCAACATGCTGTTTCATGGTGTTTTTGTCCGTTTTTGCAACTTTCTTTGCTATGGCGAGCATCGGCACGCTATTTTATGCTGTGTTGAGGTGTTTTCAGCTGTTTTTGGGACATGCCATATTTTGACCATTTTCCATACTATAGCCTTGCGTTTTTATGTCATTTTTTCAACATGCAATTTCATGTTGTTGTCCGTCTTTGCAACTTTCTTTGCTATGGCGAGTCTCAGCACGCTATTTTATGCTGTTTTGAGGTGTTTTCAGCTGTTTTTGGGACATGCCATATTTTGACATTTTTCCATGCTATAGCCTTGCCTTTTCGCTCATTTTTTCAACATGCTATTTCATGGTGTTTTTGTTTGTTTCTGCAACTTTCTTTGCCATGGCGAGCATCGGTACGCTATTTTATGCTGTTTTGGGGTGTTTTCAGCTGTTTTTGGGACATGCCATATTTTGCTATTTTTCCATACTATAGCCTTGCCTTTGTGGTCATTTTTTCAACATGCCATTTCATGATGTCTTTGTCTTTTTTTGCAACTTTCTTTGCTATGGTGAGTCTCAGCACGCTATTTTATGCTGTTTTGAGGTGTTTTCAGCTGTTTTTGGGACATGCCATATTTTGACCATTTTCCATACTATAGCCTTGCATTTTTATGTCATTTTCTCAACATGCTATTTCATGTTGTTCTTGTCCGTTTTTGCAACTTTCTTTGCTATGGCGAGTCTCGGCACGCTATTTTATGCTGTTTTGGGGTGTTTTCACCTGTTTTTGGGACATGTCATATTTTGATATTTTTCCATACTGTAGCCTTGCCTTTGTGGTCATTTTTTCAACATGCTTTTTCATGGTGTTTTTGTTTGTTTCTGCAACTTTCTTTGCTATGGCGAGTCTCGCCACGCTATTTTATGCTGTTTTGGGGTGTTTTAAGCTGTTTTTTGGACATGTCATATTTTGACATTTTTCCATACTATAGCCTTGCCTTTTTGGTCATTTTTTAAACATGCTATTTCATGTTGTTCTTGTCCATTTTTGCAACTTTCTTTGCTATGGCGAGTCTCAGCACGCTATTTTATGCTGTTTTGAGGTGTTTTCCTTGCTTTTGGGACATGCCATATTTTGACCATTTTCCATACTATAGCCTTGCCTTTTCGCTCATTTTTTCAACATGCTATTTCATGGTGTTTTTGTCCGTTTTTGCAACTTTCTTTGCTATGCTGAGTGTCAGCACGCTATTTTATGTTGTTTTGAGATGTTTTCAGCTGTTTTTGGGACATGTCATATTTAGATATTTTTCCATACTATAGCCTTGCCTTTTCGCTCATTTTTTCAACATGCTATTTCATGGTGTTTTTGTCCATTTTTGCAACTTTCTTTGCTATGGTGAGTCTCAGCACGCTATTTTATGCTGTTATGGGGTGTTTTCAGCTTTTTTTTTTTTGGACATGTAATATTTTGACATTTTTCCATACTATAGCCTTGCCTTTTCGCTCATTTTTTCAACATGCTATTTCATGGTGTTTTTGTCTGTTCCTGCACCTTTCTTTGCTATGGTGAGTCTCGGCACGCTATTTTATGCTGTTTTGTAACGTTTTAAGCTGTTTTTGGGACATGCCAAAGTTTTACATTTTTCCATGCTATAGCCTTGCATTTTTATGTCATTTTCTCAACATGCTATTTCATGTTGTTCTTGTCCGTTTTTGCAACTTTCTTTGCTATGGTGAGTGTCGGCACGTTATTTTATGCTGTTTTGAGGTGTTTTAAGCTGATTTTGGGACATCCCAAATTTTGACATTTTTCCATACTATAGCCTTACCTTTTTGGTCATTTTTTCAACATGCTATTTCATTGTGTTTTTGTCCGTTTCCGCAACTTTCTTTGCTATGGTGAGTCTCAGCACCCTATTTTATGCTGTTTTGAGGTGTTTTCAGCTGTTTTTGGGACATGTCATATTTTGACCATTTTCCATACTATAGCCTTGCTTTTTCGTTAATTTTTTCAACATGCTTTTTCATGGTGTTTTTGTTTGTTTCTGCAACTTTCTTTGCTATGGCGAGTCTCGGCACGCTATTTTATGCTGTTTTGGGGTGTTTTCAGCTGTTTTTGGGACATGTCATATTTTGACATTTTTCCATACTATAGCCTTGCCTTTTTGGTCATTTTTTCAACATGCTATTTCATGGTGTTTTTGTTTGTTTCTGCAACTTTCTTTGCTATGGCGAGTCTCAACACGCTATTTGATGCTGTTTTGGGGTGTTTTCAGCTGTTTTTGGGACATGCCATATTTTGACCATTTTCCATACTATAGCCTTGCATTTTTGTGTCTTTTTCTCAACATGCTATTTCATGTTGTTCTTGTCCATTTTTGCAACTTTCTTTGCTATGGCGAGTCTCAACACGCTATTTTATGCTGTTTTGGGGTGTTTTCAGCTGTTTTTGGGACATGTCATATTTTGACATTTTTCCATACTATAGCCTTGCCTCTTTGGTCATTTTTTGAACATGCTATTTCATGTTGTTGTTGTCCGTATTTGCAACTTTCTTTGCTATGGTTAGTCTCAGCACGCTATTTTATGCTGTTTTGAGGTGTTTTAAGCTGTCTTTGGGACATCCCATATTTTGACCATTTTCCATACTATAGCCTTGCCTTTTGCTCATTTTTTCAGCATGCTATTTTATGGTGTTTTTGTCCATTTTGCAAATTTCTTTGCTATGGTGTGTCTCGGCACGCTATTTTATGTTGTTTTGAGGTGTTTTAAACTGTTTTTGGGACATGTCATATTTTGACATTTTTCCATTTTTCCATTCCATTTTCTTGCCTTTTTGGTCATTTTTTCAACATGCTATTTCATGTTGTTCTTGTCTATTTTGCAACTTTCTTTTGCTATGTCGAGTCTCGGCACGCTATTTTATGCTGTTTTGGGGTGTTTTCACCTGTTTTTGGGACATGTCATATTTTGATATTTTTCCATACTATAGCCTTGCCTTTGTGGTCATTTTTTCAACATGCTATTTCATGGTGTTTTTGTTTGTTTTTGCAACTTTCTTTGCTATGGCGTGTCTCGGCACGCTATTTGATGCTGTTTTGAGGTGTTTTAAGCTGATTTTGGGACATGCCAAATTTTGACATTTTTCCATACTATAGCCTTGCCTTTTTGGTCATTTTTTCAACATGCTATTTCATGTTGTTCTTGTCCATTTTTGCAACTTTCTTTGCTATGGCGAGTCTCAACACGCTATTTGATGCTGTTTTGGGGTGTTTTCAGCTGTTTTTGGGACATGTCATATTTTGACATTTTTCCATACTATAGCCTTGCCTCTTTGGTCATTTTTTGAACATGCCATTTCATGTGGTTCTTGTCCGTTTTTGCAACTTTCTTTGCTATGGCGTGTGTTAACACGCTATTTTATGTTGTTTTGAGGTGTTTTAAGCTGTTTTTGGGACATCCCAAATTTTGACATTTTTCCATACTATAGCCTTGCCTTTTCGCTCATTTTTTCAACATGCTATTTCATGGTGTTTTTGTTTGTTTCTGCAACTTTCTTTGCTATGGCGTGTCTCGGCACGCTATTTTATGCTGTTTTGAGGTGTTTTAAGCTGATTTTGGGACATCCCAAATTTTGACATTTTTCCATACTATAGCCTTGCCTTTTTGCTCATTTTTTCAGCATGCTATTTTATGGTGTTTTTGGCAGTTTTTGCAAATTTCTTTGCTATGGTGTGTCTCGGCACGCTATTTTATGTTGTTTTGAGGTGTTTTAAACTGTTTTTGGGACATGTCATATTTTGACATTTTTCCATTTTTCCATTCCATTTTCTTGCCTTTTTGGTCATTTTTTCAACATGCTATTTCATGTTGTTCTTGTCTATTTTTGCAACTTTCTTTGCTATGGCGAGTCTCAGCACGCTATTTTATGCTGTTTTGGGGTGTTTTCAGCTGTTTTTGGGACATGTCATATTTTGACATTTTTCCATACTATAGCCTTGCCTTTTCGCTCCTTTTTTCAACATGCTATTTCATGGTGTTTTTGTTTGTTTCTGCAACTTTCTTTGCTATGGCGTGTCTCGGCACGCTATTTTATGCTGTTTTGAGGTGTTTTAAGCTGATTTTGGGACATGCCAAATTTTGACATTTTTCCATACTATAGCCTTGCCTTTTTGGTCATTTTTTCAACATGCTATTTCATGTTGTTCTTGTCCATTTTTGCAACTTTCTTTGCTATGGCGAGTCTCAGCACGCTATTTTATGCTGTTTTGGGGTGTTTTCAGCTGTTTTTGGGACATGTCATATTTTGACATTTTTCCATACTATAGCCTTGCCTCTTTGGTCATTTTTTGAACATGCTATTTCATGTTGTTCTTGTCCGTTTCCGCAACTTTCTTTGCTATGGCGTGTCTCGGCACGCTATTTTATGTTGTTTTGAGGTGTTTTAAGCTGTTTTTGGGACATCCCAAATTTTGACATTTTTCCATACTATAGCCTTGCCTTTTTGGTCATTTTTTCAACATGCTATTTCATGGTGTTTTTGTTTGTTTCTGCAACTTTCTTTGCTATGGCGTGTCTCGGCACGCTATTTTATGCTGTTTTGAGGTGTTTTAAGCTGATTTTGGGACATGCCAAATTTTGACATTTTTCCATACTATAGCCTTGCCTTTTTGGTCATTTTTTCAACATGCTATTTCATGTTGTTTTTGTCCGTATGTGCAACTTTCTTTGCTATGGCGTGTCTCGGCACGCTATTTTATGCTGTTTTGAGGTGTTTTAAGCTGTTTTTGGGACATGCCATATTTTGACATTTTTCCATACTATAGCCTTGCCTTTTGCTCATTTTTTCAGCATGCTCTTTTATGGTGTTTTTGGCAGTTTTTGCAACTTTCTTTGCTATGGCGTGTCTCGGCACGCTATTTTATGTTGTTTTGAGGTGTTTTAAACTGTTTTTGGGACATGTCATATTTTGACATTTTTCCATACTATAGCCTTGCCTTTTTGGTCATTTTTTCAACATGCTATTTCATGTTGTTCTTGTCCGTTTTGCAATTTTCTTTTGCTATGGCGTGTCTCGGCACGCTATTTTATGTTGTTTTGAGGTGTTTTAAACTGTTTTTGGGACATGTCATATTTTGACATTTTTCCATACTATAGCCTTGCCTTTTTGGTCATTTTTTCAACATGCTATTTCATCGTGTTTTTGTCCGTTTTTGCAACTTTCTTTGCTATGGCGTGTCTTAACACGCTATTTTATGCTGTTTTGAGGTGTTTTCAGCTGTTTTTGGGACATCCCAAATTTTGACATTTTTCCATACTATAGCCTTGCCTTTTGGTCATTTTTTCAACATGCTATTTCATGTTGTTCTTGGCAGTTTTGCAACTTTCTTTGCTATGGCGTGTCTTAACACGCTATTTTATGCTGTTTTGAGGTGTTTTAAGCTGTTTTTTCCGGACATCCCAAATTTTGACATTTTTCCATACTATAGCCTTGCCTTTTTGGTCATTTTTTCAACATGCTATTTCATGGTGTTTTTGTTTGTTTCTGCAACTTTCTTTGCTATGGCGAGTCTCAACACGCTATTTGATGCTGTTTTGGGGTGTTTTCAGCTGTTTTTGGGACATGTCATATTTTGACATTTTTCCATACTATAGCCTTGCCTTTTTGGTCATTTTTTCAACATGCTATTTCATGTTGTTCTTGTCCATTTTTGCAACTTTCTTTGCTATGGCGAGTCTCAACACGCTATTTTATGCTGTTTTGGGGTGTTTTCAGCTGTTTTTGGGACATGTCATATTTTGACATTTTTCCATACTATAGCCTTGCCTCTTTGGTCATTTTTTGAACATGCTATTTCATGTTGGTGTTGTCCGTTATTGCAACTTTCTTTGCTATGGCGTGTCTCAGCACGCTATTTTATGCTGTTTTGAGGTGTTTTAAGCTGATTTTGGGACATCCCAAATTTTGACATTTTTCCATACTATAGCCTTGCCTTTTTGGTCATTTTTTCAACATGCTATTTCATGTTGTTCTTGTTCGTTTCCGCAACTTTCTTTGCTATGGCGTGTCTCGGCACGCTATTTTATGTTGTTTTGAGGTGTTTTAAACTGTTTTTGGGACATGTCATATTTTGACATTTTTCCATACTATAGCCTTGCCTTTTTGGTCATTTTTTCAACATGCTATTTCATGTTGTTCTTGTCCATTTTTGCAACTTTCTTTGCTATGGCGAGTCTCAGCACGCTATTTTATGCTGTTTTGGGGTGTTTTCAGCTGTTTTTGGGACATGCCATATTTTGACATTTTTCCATACTATAGCCTTGCCTTTTTGCTCATTTTTTCAGCATGCTCTTTTATCGTGTTTTTGGCAGTTTTTGCAACTTTCTTTGCTATGGCGTGTCTCGGCACGCTATTTTATGTTGTTTTGAGGTGTTTTAAACTGTTTTTGGGACATGTCATATTTTGACATTTTTCCATACTATAGCCTTGCCTTTTTGGTCATTTTTTCAACATGCTATTTCATCGTGTTTTTGTCCGTTTTTGCAACTTTCTTTGCTATGGTGAGTCTCAGCACGCTATTTCATGCTGTTTTGAGGTGTTTTCAGCTGTTTTTGGGGCATGCCATATTTTGACATTTTTCCATACTATAGCCTTGCCTCTTTGGTCATTTTTTGAACATGCCATTTCATGTGGTTCTTGTCCGTTTTTGCAACTTTCTTTGCTATGGCGTGTCTCGGCACGCTATTTTATGTTGTTTTGAGGTGTTTTAAGCTGTTTTTGGGACATCCCAAATTTTGACATTTTTCCATACTATAGCCTTGCCTTTTCGCTCATTTTTTCAACATGCTATTTCATGGTGTTTTTGTTTGTTTCTGCAACTTTCTTTGCTATGGCGTGTCTCGGCACGCTATTTGATGCTGTTTTGAGGTGTTTTAAGCTGATTTTGGGACATGCCAAATTTTGACATTTTTCAAAACTATAGCCTTGCCTTTTTGGTCATTTTTTCAACATGCTATTTCATGTTGTTCTTGTCCATTTTTGCAACTTTCTTTGCTATGGCGTGTCTCAGCACGCTATTTTATGCTGTTTTGGGGTGTTTTCAGCTGTTTTTGGGACATGCCATATTTTGACATTTTTCCATACTATAGCCTTGCCTTTTTGCTCATTTTTTCAGCATGCTCTTTTATCGTGTTTTTGGCAGTTTTTGCAACTTTCTTTGCTATGGTGAGTCTCTCAACACGCTTATTTTATGTTGTTTTGAGGTGTTTTAAACTGTTTTTGGGACATGTCATATTTTGACATTTTTCCATACTATAGCCTTGCCTTTTTGGTCATTTTTTCAACATGCTATTTCATGGTGTTTTTGTCCGTTTTTGAAACTTTCTTTGCTATGGCGTGTCTCGGCACGCTATTTCATGCTGTTTTGAGGTGTTTTCAGCTGTTTTTGGGACATGCCATATTTTGACATTTTTCCATACTATAGCCTTGCCTTTTCGCTCATTTTTTCAACATGCTATTTCATGGTGTTTTTGTTTGTTTTTGCAACTTTCTTTGCTATGGCGAGTCTCAGCACGCTATTTGATGCTGTTTTGGGGTGTTTTCAGCTGTTTTTGGGACATGTCATATTTTGACATTTTTCCATACTATAGCCTTGCCTTTTTGGTCATTTTTTCAACATGCTATTTCATGGTGTTTTTGTTTGTTTCTGCAACTTTCTTTGCTATGGCGTGTCTCGGCACGCTATTTTATGCTGTTTTGAGGTGTTTTAAGCTGATTTTGGGACATGCCAAATTTTGACATTTTTCCATACTATAGCCTTTCCTTTTTGGTCATTTTTTCAACATGCTATTTCATGTTGTTCTTGTCCATTTTTGCAACTTTCTTTGCTATGGCGAGTCTCAACACGCTATTTGATGCTGTTTTGGGGTGTTTTCAGCTGTTTTTGGGACATGTCATATTTTGACATTTTTCCATACTATAGCCTTGCCTCTTTGGTCATTTTTTGAACATGCTATTTCATGTTGTTGTTGTCCGTTTCCGCAACTTTCTTTGCTATGGCGTGTCTCGGCACGCTATTTTATGCTGTTTTGAGGTGTTTTAAGCTGATTTTGGGACATGCCATATTTTGACATTTTTCCATACTATAGCCTTGCCTTTTTGCTCATTTTTTCAGCATGCTCTTTTATCGTGGTTTTTGTCCAGTTTTGCAACTTTCTTTGCTATGGCGTGTCTCGGCACGCTATTTTATGTTGTTTTGAGGTGTTTTAAACTGTTTTTGGGACATGTCATATTTTGACATTTTTCCATACTATAGCCTTGCCTTTTTGGTCATTTTTTCAACATGCTATTTCATCGTGTTTTTAACCGTTTCCGCAACTTTCTTTGCTATGGCGTGTGTTAACACGCTATTTTATGCTGTTTTGAGGTGTTTTAAGCTGTTTTTGGGACATGTCATATTTTGACATTTTTCCATACTATAGCCTTGCCTTTTCGCTCATTTTTTCAACATGCTATTTCATGGTGTTTTTGTTTGTTTTTGCAACTTTCTTTGCTATGGCGAGTCTTAGCACGCTATTTGATGCTGTTTTGGGGTGTTTTCAGCTGTTTTTGGGACATGTCATATTTTGACATTTTTCCATACTATAGCCTTGCCTTTTTGGTCATTTTTTCAACATGCTATTTCATGGTGTTTTTGTTTGTTTCTGCAACTTTCTTTGCTATGGCGTGTCTCGGCACGCTATTTTATGCTGTTTTGAGGTGTTTTCCTTGCTTTTGGGACATGCCATATTTTGACCATTTTCCATACTATAGCCTTGCCTTTTCGCTAATTTTTTCAGCATGCTATTTCATGGTGTTTTTATCCGTTTTTGCAACGTTCTTTGCTATGGTGTGTCTCAGCACGCTATTCCATGCTGTTTTGGGGTGTTTTAAGCTGTTTTTGGGACATGCCATATTTTGACCATTTTCCATACTATAGCCTTGCCTTTTCGCTCATTTTTTCAACATGCTATTTCATGGTGTTTTTGTCCGTTTTTGCAACTTTCTTTGCTATGCTGAGTGTCAGCACGCTATTTTATGTTGTTTTGAGATGTTTTCAGCTGTTTTTGGGACATGTCATATTTAGATATTTTTCCATACTATAGCCTTGCCTTTTCGCTCATTTTTTCAACATGCTATTTCATAGTGTTTCTGTCCGTTTTTGCAACGGTCTTTGCTATGGTGAGTCTCGGCACGCTATTTTATGCTGTTTTGGGGTGTTTTAAGCTGTCTTTGGGACATGCCATATTTTGACCATTTTCCATACTATAGCCTTGCCTTTTCGCTCATTTTTTCAACATGCTATTTCATGGTGTTTTTGTCTGTTCCTGCACCTTTCTTTGCTATGGTGAGTCTCGGCACGCTATTTTATGCTGTTTTGTGACGTTTTAAGCTGTTTTTGGGACATGCCAAAGTTTTACATTTTTCCATGCTATAGCCTTGCCTTTTTGGCCATTTTTTCAACATGCTATTTCATGTTGTTCTTGTCTATTTTTGCAACTTTCTTTGCTATGGCGTGTCTCGGCACGCTATTTTATGCTGTTTTGAGGTGTTTTAAGCTGATTTTGGGACATCCCAAATTTTGACATTTTTCCATACTATAGCCTTACCTTTTTGGTCATTTTTTCAACATGCTATTTCATTGTGTTTTTGTCCGTTTCCGCAACTTTCTTTGCTATGGCGTGTCTCGGCACGCTATTTTATGCTGTTTTGAGGTGTTTTAAGCTGTTTTTGGGACATCCCAAATTTTGACATTTTTCCATACTATAGCCTTGCCTTTTTGGTCATTTTTTCAACATGCTATTTCATGTTGTTCTTGCCCATTTTTGCAACTTTCTTTGCTATGGCGTGTGTTAACACGCTATTTTATGCTGTTTTGAGGTGTTTTCAGCTGTTTTTGGGACATGTCATATTTTGACATTTTTCCATACTATAGCCTTGCCTCTTTGGTCATTTTTTGAACATGCTATTTCATGTTGTTGTTGTCCGTATCCGCAACTTTCTTTGCTATGGCGTGTCTCGGCACGCTATTTTATGCTGTTTTGAGGTGTTTTAAGCTGATTTTGGGACATCCCAAATTTTGACATTTTTCCATACTATAGCCTTGCCTTTTTGCTCATTTTTTCAGCATGCTATTTTATGGTGTTTTTGGCAGTTTTTGCAACTTTCTTTGCTATGGTGTGTCTCAGCACGCTATTTTATGTTGTTTTGAGGTGTTTTAAACTGTTTTTGGGACATGTCATATTTTGACATTTTTCCATTTTTCCATTCCATTTTCTTGCCTTTTTGGTCATTTTTTCAACATGCTATTTCATGTTGTTCTTGTCTATTTTTGCAACTTTCTTTGCTATGGCGAGTCTCAGCACGCTATTTTATGTTGTTTTGGGGTGTTTTCAGCTGTTTTTGGGACATGTCATATTTTGACATTTTTCCATACTATAGCCTTGCCTTTTCGCTCATTTTTTCAACATGCTATTTCATGGTGTTTTTGTTTGTTTCTGCAACTTTCTTTGCTATGGCGTGTCTCGGCACGCTATTTGATGCTGTTTTGAGGTGTTTTAAGCTGATTTTGGGACATGCCAAATTTTGACATTTTTCCATACTATAGCCTTGCCTTTTTGGTCATTTTTTCAACATGCTATTTCATGTTGTTCTTGTCCATTTTTGCAACTTTCTTTGCTATGGCGAGTCTCAACACGCTATTTGATGCTGTTTTGGGGTGTTTTCAGCTGTTTTTGGGACATGTCATATTTTGACATTTTTCCATACTATAGCCTTGCCTCTTTGGTCATTTTTTGAACATGCTATTTCATGTTGTTCTTGTCCGTTTCCGCAACTTTCTTTGCTATGGCGTGTCTCGGCACGCTATTTTATGTTGTTTTGAGGTGTTTTAAGCTGTTTTTGGGACATCCCAAATTTTGACATTTTTCCATACTATAGCCTTGCCTTTTCGCTCATTTTTTCAACATGCTATTTCATGGTGTTTTTGTTTGTTTCTGCAACTTTCTTTGCTATGGCGTGTCTCGGCACGCTATTTGATGCTGTTTTGAGGTGTTTTAAGCTGATTTTGGGACATGCCAAATTTTGACATTTTTCCATACTATAGCCTTGCCTTTTCGCTAATTTTTTCAACATGCTATTTCATGTTGTTCTTGTCCATTTTTGCAACTTTCTTTGCTATGGCGAGTCTCAGCACGCTATTTTATGCTGTTTTGGGGTGTTTTCAGCTGTTTTTGGGACATGCCATATTTTGACATTTTTCCATACTATAGCCTTGCCTTTTTGCTCATTTTTTCAGCATGCTCTTTTATGGTGTTTTTGGCAGTTTTTGCAACTTTCTTTGCTATGGCGTGTCTCGGCACGCTATTTTATGTTGTTTTGAGGTGTTTTAAACTGTTTTTGGGACATGTCATATTTTGACATTTTTCCATACTATAGCTTTGCCTTTTTGGTCATTTTTTCAACATGCTATTTCATCGTGTTTTTGTCCGTTTTTGCAATTTTCTTTGCTATGGCGTGTCTCGGCACGCTATTTCATGCTGTTTTGAGGTGTTTTCAGCTGTTTTTGGGACATGCCATATTTTGACATTTTTCCATACTATAGCCTTGCCTTTTTGGTCATTTTTTCAACATGCTATTTCATCGTGTTTTTGTCCATTTTTGCAACTTTCTTTGCTATGGCGTGTCTCGGCACGCTATTTTATGCTGTTTTGAGGTGTTTTCAGCTGTTTTTGGGACATGTCATATTTTGACATTTTTCCATACTATAGCCTTGCCTTTTGCTCATTTTTTCAACATACTGTTTCATGGTGTTTTTGTCTGTTATTGCAACTTTCTTTGCTATGGTGAGTCTCGGCACGCTATTTTATGTTGTTTTGAGGTGTTTTAAACTGTTTTTGGGACATGTCATATTTTGACATTTTTCCATACTATAGCCTTACCTTTTTGGTCATTTTTTCAACATGCTATTTCATTGTGTTTTTGTCCGTTTCCGCAACTTTCTTTGCTATGGCGTGTCTCGGCACGCTATTTTATGCTGTTTTGAGGTGTTTTAAGCTGTTTTTGGGACATCCCAAATTTTGACATTTTTCCATACTATAGCCTTGCCTTTTTGGTCATTTTTTCAACATGCTATTTCATGTTGTTCTTGCCCATTTTTGCAACTTTCTTTGCTATGGCGTGTGTTAACACGCTATTTTATGCTGTTTTGGGGTGTTTTAAGCTGTTTTTGGGACATGTCATATTTTGACATTTTTCCATACTATAGCCTTGCCTTTTTGGTCATTTTTTCAACATGCTATTTCATGGTGTTTTTGTTTGTTTCTGCAACTTTCTTTGCTATGGCGAGTCTCAGCACGCTATTTGATGCTGTTTTGGGGTGTTTTCAGCTGTTTTTGGGACATGTCATATTTTGACATTTTTCCATACTATAGCCTTGCCTTTTTGGTCATTTTTTCAACATGCTATTTCATGTTGTTCTTGTCCATTTTTGCAACTTTCTTTGCTATGGCGAGTCTCAACACGCTATTTTATGCTGTTTTGGGGTGTTTTCAGCTGTTTTTGGGACATGTCATATTTTGACATTTTTCCATACTATAGCCTTGCCTCTTTGGTCATTTTTTGAACATGCTATTTCATGTTGTTGTTGTCCGTATCCGCAACTTTCTTTGCTATGGCGTGTCTCGGCACGCTATTTTATGCTGTTTTGAGGTGTTTTAAGCTGATTTTGGGACATCCCAAATTTTGACATTTTTCCATACTATAGCCTTGCCTTTTCGCTCATTTTTTCAACATGCTATTTCATCGTGTTTTTGTTTGTTTCTGCAACTTTCTTTGCTATGGCGTGTCTCGGCACGCTATTTGATGCTGTTTTGAGGTGTTTTAAGCTGATTTTGGGACATGCCAAATTTTGACATTTTTCCATACTATAGCCTTGCCTTTTTGGTCATTTTTTCAACATGCTATTTCATGTTGTTCTTGTCCATTTTTGCAACTTTCTTTGCTATGGCGAGTCTCAGCACGCTATTTTATGCTGTTTTGGGGTGTTTTCAGCTGTTTTTGGGACATGCCATATTTTGACATTTTTCCATACTATAGCCTTGCCTTTTTGCTCATTTTTTCAGCATGCTCTTTTATCGTGTTTTTGGCAGTTTTTGCAACTTTCTTTGCTATGGCGTGTCTCGGCACGCTATTTTATGTTGTTTTGAGGTGTTTTAAACTGTTTTTGGGACATGTCATATTTTGACATTTTTCCATACTATAGCCTTGCCTTTTTGGTCATTTTTTCAACATGCTATTTCATCGTGTTTTTGTCCGTTTTTGCAACTTTCTTTGCTATGGCGTGTCTCGGCACGCTATTTCATGCTGTTTTGAGGTGTTTTCAGCTGTTTTTGGGACATGTCATATTTTGACATTTTTCCATACTATAGCCTTGCCTCTTTGGTCATTTTTTGAACATGCTATTTCATGTTGTTGTTGTCCGTTTCCGCAACTTTCTTTGCTATGGCGTGTCTCGGCACGCTATTTTATGCTGTTTTGAGGTGTTTTAAGCTGATTTTGGGACATCCCAAATTTTGACATTTTTCCATACTATAGCCTTGCCTTTTCGCTCATTTTTTCAACATGCTATTTCATGGTGTTTTTGTTTGTTTCTGCAACTTTCTTTGCTATGGCGTGTCTCGGCACGCTATTTTATGCTGTTTTGAGGTGTTTTAAGCTGATTTTGGGACATGCCAAATTTTGACATTTTTCCATACTATAGCCTTTCCTTTTTGGTCATTTTTTCAACATGCTATTTCATGTTGTTCTTGTCCATTTTTGCAACTTTCTTTGCTATGGCGTGTCTCAGCACGCTATTTTATGCTGTTTTGGGGTGTTTTCAGCTGTTTTTGGGACATGCCATATTTTGACATTTTTCCATACTATAGCCTTGCCTTTTTGCTCATTTTTTCAGCATGCTCTTTTATCGTGTTTTTGGCAGTTTTTGCAACTTTCTTTGCTATGGCGTGTCTCGGCACGCTATTTTATGTTGTTTTGAGGTGTTTTAAACTGTTTTTGGGACATGTCATATTTTGACATTTTTCCATACTATAGCCTTGCCTTTTTGGTCATTTTTTCAGCATGCTATTTCATCGTGTTTTTGTCCGTTTTTGCAACTTTCTTTGCTATGGCGTGTCTCGGCACGCTATTTCATGCTGTTTTGAGGTGTTTTCAGCTGTTTTTGGGACATGCCATATTTTGACATTTTTCCATACTATAGCCTTGCCTTTTTGCTCATTTTTTCAGCATGCTCTTTTATCGTGTTTTTGGCAGTTTTTGCAACTTTCTTTGCTATGGCGTGTCTCGGCACGCTATTTTATGTTGTTTTGAGGTGTTTTAAACTGTTTTTGGGACATGTCATATTTTGACATTTTTCCATACTATAGCCTTGCCTCTTTGGTCATTTTTTCAACATGCTATTTCATGTTGTTCTTGCCTATTTTTGCAACTTTCTTTGCTATGGCGTGTGTTAACACGCTATTTTATGCTGTTTTGAGGTGTTTTCAGCTGTTTTTGGGACATGCCATATTTTGACATTTTTCCATACTATAGCCTTGCCTTTTTGCTCATTTTTTCAACATGCTATTTCATGTTGTTCTTGTCCATTTTTGCAACTTTCTTTGCTATGGCGAGTCTCAGCACGCTATTTTATGCTGTTTTGGGGTGTTTTCAGCTGTTTTTGGGACATGTCATATTTTGACATTTTTCCATACTATAGCCTTGCCTTTTTGGTCATTTTTTCAACATGCTATTTCATGGTGTTTTTGTTTGTTTCTGCAACTTTCTTTGCTATGGCGTGTCTCGGCACGCTATTTTATGCTGTTTTGAGGTGTTTTAAGCTGATTTTGGGACATGCCAAATTTTGACATTTTTCCATACTATAGCCTTTGCCTTTTGGTCATTTTTCAACATGCTATTTCATGTTGTTCTTGTCCATTTTTGCAACTTTCTTTGCTATGGCGAGTCTCAGCACGCTATTTTATGCTGTTTTGGGGTGTTTTCAGCTGTTTTTGGGACATGTCATATTTTGACATTTTTCCATACTATAGCCTTGCCTCTTTGGTCATTTTTTCAACATGCCATTTCATGGTGTTGTTGTCCGTTTCCGCAACTTTCTTTGCTATGGCGTGTCTCGGCACGCTATTTTATGCTGTTTTGAGGTGTTTTAAGCTGTTTTTGGGACATGCCAAATTTTGACATTTTTCCATACTATAGCCTTGCCTTTTTGGTCATTTTTTCAACATGCTCTTTTATGGTGTTTTTGGCAGTTTTTGCAACTTTCTTTGCTATGGCGAGTCTCAGCACGCTATTTTATGTTGTTTTGAGGTGTTTTAAACTGTTTTTGGGACATGTCATATTTTGACATTTTTCCATACTATAGCCTTGCCTTTTTGGTCATTTTTTCAACATGCTATTTCATGGTGTTTTTGTTTGTTTCTGCAACTTTCTTTGCTATGGCGTGTCTCAGCACGCTATTTTATGCTGTTTTGAGGTGTTTTAAGCTGTTTTTGGGACATGTCATATTTTGAAATTTTTCCATACTATAGCCTTGCCTTTTTGGTCATTTTTTCAACATGCTATTTCATGTTGTTCTTGTCCGTTTTTGCAACTTTCTTTGCTATGGCGAGTCTCAGCACGCTATTTTATGCTGTTTTGGGGTGTTTTCAGCTGTTTTTGGGGCATGCCATATTTTGACATTTTTCCATACTATAGCCTTGCCTTTTTGTTCATTTTTTCAACATGCTATTTCATGTTGTTTTTGTCCATTTTGCAACTTTCTTTGCTATGGCGTGTCTCGGCACGCTATTTTATGTTGTTTTGAGGTGTTTTAAACTGTTTTTGGGACATGTCATATTTTGACATTTTTCCATACTATAGCCTTGCCTTTTTGGTCATTTTTTCAACATGCTATTTCATCGTGTTTTTGTCCGTTTTTGAAACTTTCTTTGCTATGGCGTGTCTCGGCAACTATTTCATGCTGTTTTGAGGTGTTTTCAGCTATTTTTGGGACATGCCATATTTTGACATTTTTCCATACTATAGCCTTGCCTTTTTGCTCATTTTTTCAGCATGCTCTTTTATCGTGTTTTTGGCAGTTTTTGCAACTTTCTTTGCTATGGCGTGTCTCGGCACGCTATTTTATGCTGTTTTGGGGTGTTTTCAGCTGTTTTTGGGACATGCCATATTTTGACATTTTTCCATACTATAGCCTTGCCTTTTTGGTCATTTTTTTCAACATGCTATTTCATCGTGTTTTTGTCCGTTTTTGCAACTTTCTTTGCTATGGCGTGTCTCGGCACGCTATTTTATGCTGTTTTGAGGTGTTTTCAGCTGTTTTTGGGACATGCCATATTTTGACATTTTTCCATACTATAGCCTTGCCTTTTCGCTAATTTTTTCAACATGCTATTTCATGTTGTTCTTGTCCGTTTTTGCAACTTTCTTTGCTATGGCGTGTCTCGGCACGCTATTTTATGTTGTTTTGGGGTGTTTTCAGCTGTTTTTGGGACATGCCATATTTTGACATTTTTCCATACTATAGCCTTGCCTTTTTGCTCATTTTTTCAGCATGCTCTTTTATCGTGTTTTTGGCAGTTTTTGCAACTTTCTTTGCTATGGCGTGTCTCGGCACGCTATTTTATGTTGTTTTGAGGTGTTTTAAACTGTTTTTGGGACATGTCATATTTTGACATTTTTCCATACTATAGCCTTGCCTTTTTGGTCATTTTTTCAACATGCTATTTCATCGTGTTTTTGTCCGTTTTTGCAATTTTCTTTGCTATGGCGTGTCTCGGCACGCTATTTTATGCTGTTTTGAGGTGTTTTCAGCTGTTTTTGGGACATGCCATATTTTGACATTTTTCCATACTATAGCCTTGCCTTTTTGCTCATTTTTTCAGCATGCTCTTTTATCGTGTTTTTGGCAGTTTTTGCAACTTTCTTTGCTATGGCGTGTCTCGGCACGCTATTTTATGTTGTTTTGAGGTGTTTTAAACTGTTTTTGGGACATGTCATATTTTGACTTTTTTCCATACTATAGCCTTGCCTTTGTGGTCATTTTTTCAACATACTGTTTCATGGTGTTTTTGTCCATTTTTGCAACTTTCTTTGCTATGGCGAGTCTCAGCACGCTATTTTATGTTGTTTTGGGGTGTTTTCAGCTGTTTTTGGGACATGTCATATTTTGACATTTTTCCATACTATAGCCTTGCCTTTTTGCTCATTTTTTCAACATGCTATTTCATGGTGTTTTTGTTTGTTTTTGCAACTTTCTTTGCTATGGCGAGTCTCAGCACGCTATTTTATGCTGTTTTGGGGTGTTTTAAGCTGATTTTGGGACATGCCAAATTTTGACATTTTTCCATACTATAGCCTTGCCTTTTTGGTCATTTTTTCAACATGCTATTTCATCGTGTTTTTGTCCGTTTTTGCAATTTTCTTTGCTATGGCGTGTCTTAACATGCTATTTTATGCTGTTTTGGGGTGTTTTAAGCTGTTTTTGGGACATGTCATATTTTGACATTTTTCCATACTATAGCCTTGCCTTTTTGGTCATTTTTTCAACATGCTATTTCATGTTGTTCTTGTCCATTTTGCAACTTTCTTTGCTATGGCCTGTGTTAACACGCTATTTTATGCTGTTTTGAGGTGTTTTCAGCTGTTTTTGGGACATGCCATATTTTGACATTTTTCCATACTATAGCCTTGCCTTTTTGCTCATTTTTTCAGCATGCTCTTTTATGGTGTTTTTGTCCATTTTTGCAACTTTCTTTGCTATGGCGTGTCTCGGCACGCTATTTTATGTTGTTTTGAGGTGTTTTAAACTGTTTTTGGGACATGTCATATTTTGACATTTTTCCATACTATAGCCTTGCCTTTTTGGTCATTTTTTCAACATGCTATTTCATGGTGTTTTTGTTTGTTTCTGCAACTTTCTTTGCTATGGCGTGTCTCGGCACGCTATTTTATGCTGTTTTGAGGTGTTTTAAGCTGTTTTTGGGACATGCCAAATTTTGACATTTTTCCATACTATAGCCTTGCCTTTTGCTCATTTTTTCAACATGCTATTTCATGGTGTTTTTGTCCATTTTGCAATTTTCTTTGCTATGGCGTGTCTCGGCACGCTATTTTATGCTGTTTTGAGGTGTTTTCAGCTGTTTTTGGGACATGCCGTATTTTGACATTTTTCCATACTATAGCCTTGCCTTTTTGGTCATTTTTCAACATGCTATTTCATGGTGTTTTTGTCGATTTTGCAACTTTCTTTGCTATGGCGTGTCTCGCACGCTTATTTTATGCTCTTTTGAGGTGTTTTCAGCTGTTTTTGGGGCATGCCATATTTTGACATTTTTCCATACTATAGCCTTGCCTTTTTGTTCATTTTTTCAACATGCTATTTCATGTTGTTCTTGTCCATTTTTGCAACTTTCTTTGCTATGGCGAGTCTCAGCACGCTATTTTATGCTGTTTTGGGGTGTTTTCAGCTGTTTTTGGGACATGCCATATTTTGACATTTTTCCATACTATAGCCTTGCCTTTTTGCTCATTTTTTCAGCATGCTCTTTTATGGTGTTTTTGGCAGTTTTTGCAACTTTCTTTGCTATGGCGTGTCTCGGCACGCTATTTTATGTTGTTTTGAGGTGTTTTAAACTGTTTTTGGGACATGTCATATTTTGACATTTTTCCATACTATAGCCTTGCCTCTTTGGTCATTTTTTCAACATGCTATTTCATGGTGTTTTTGTTTGTTTCTGCAACTTTCTTTGCTATGGCGTGTCTCGGCACGCTACTTTATGCTGTTTTGGGGTGTTTTCAGCTGTTTTTGGGACATGCCATATTTTGACATTTTTCCATACTATAGCCTTGCCTTTTCGCTCATTTTTTCAACATGCTATTTCATGGTGTTTTTGTCTGTTTTTGCAACGTTCTTTGCTATGGCGTGTCTCAGCACGCTATTTTATGTTGTTTTGAGGTTTTTTCAGCTGTTTTTTGGACATGCCCTATTTTTACATTTTTCCATACTATAGCCTTGTCTTTTCTTTCATTTTTACAACATGCTATTTCATGGTGTTTTTGTTTGTTTCTGCAACTTTCTTTGCTATGGCGTGTCTCGGCACGCTATTTTATGCTGTTTTGAGGTGTTTTCAGCTGATTTTGGGACATGTCATATTTTGACATTTTTCCATACTATAGCCTTTCCTTTTTGGTCATTTTTTCAACATGCTATTTCATGTTGTTCTTGTCCATTTTTGCAACTTTCTTTGCTATGGCGAGTCTCAACACGCTATTTTATGCTGTTTTGGGGTGTTTTCAGCTGTTTTGGGACATGTCATATTTTGACATTTTTCCATACTATAGCCTTGCTCTTTTTTGGTCATTTTTTGAACATGCTATTTCATGGTGTTCTTGTCCGTTTCCGCAACTTTCTTTGCTATGGCGTGTCTCGGCACGCTATTTTATGCTGTTTTGAGGTGTTTTAAGCTGTTTTTGGGACATGCCAAATTTTGACATTTTTCCATACTATAGCCTTGCCTTTTTGGTCATTTTTTCAACATGCTATTTCATGTTGTTCTTGTCCATTTTTGCAACTTTCTTTGCTATGAAGTGATGACACGCTATTTTATGCTGTTTTGGGGTGTTTTCAGCTGTTTTTGGGAGAAATATATTTACATTTTCCATACTATAGCCTTGCCTTTTTGCTCATTTTTCAACATGCTATTTCATGTCGTTTTTGGGCCTTCTGCAACTTTCTTTGCTATGGCGTGTCTCGGCACGCTATTTTATGTTGTTTTGAGGTGTTTTAAACTGTTTTTGGGACATGTCATATTTTGACATTTTTCCATACTATAGCCTTGCCTTTTTGGTCATTTTTTCAACATGCTATTTCATGTTGTTCTTGTCCATTTTTGCAACTTTCTTTGCTATGGCGAGTCTCAGCACGCTATTTTATGCTGTTTTGGGGTGTTTTAAGCTGTTTTTGGGACATGTCAAATTTTGACATTTTTCCATACTATAGCCTTGCCTTTTTGCTCATTTTTTCAGCATGCTATTTTATGGTGTTTTTGTCCGTTTTTGCAACTTTCTTTGCTATGGCGTGTCTCGGCACGCTATTTTATGCTGTTTTGAGGTGTTTTCAGCTGTTTTTGGGACATGTCATATTTTGACATTTTTCCATACTATAGCCTTGCCTTTTTGTTCATTTTTTCAACATGCTATTTCATGGTGTTTTTGTCCGTTTTTGCAACTTTCTTTGCTATGGCTAGTCTTGGCATGCTATTTTATGCTGTTTTGAGGTGTTTTCAGCTGTTTTTGGGACATGCCATATTTTGACAGTTTTCCATACTATAGCCTTGCCTTTTCGCTCATTTTTTAAACATGCCATTTCATGTGGTTCTTATCCGTTTTTGCAACTTTCTTTGCTATGGCGTGTCTCAGCACGCTATTTTATGCTGTTTTGAGGTGTTTTCAGCTGTTTTTGGGACATGCCATAACTTGACATTTTTTCATACTATAGCCTTGCCTTTTTGGTCATTTTTTCAACATGCTATTTCATCGTGTTTTTGTCCGTTTTTGCAATTTTCTTTGCTATGGCGTGTCTCGGCACGCTATTTTATGCTGTTTTGAGGTGTTTTAAGCTGTTTTTGGGACATGCCAAATTTTGACATTTTTCCATACTATAGCCTTGCCTTTTCGGTCATTTTTTCAACATGGTATTTCATGGTGTTTTTGTACTTTTCTGAAACTTTCTTTGCTATGGCGTGTCTCGGCAAGCTATTTAATGCTGTTTTGGGGTGTTTTCAGCTGTTTTTGGGGCATGCCATATTTTGACATTTTTCCATACTATAGCCTTGCCTTTTTGGTCATTTTTTGAACATACTGTTTCATGGTGTTTTTGCCCATTTTTGCAACTTTCTTTGCTATGGCGAGTCTCAGCACGCTATTTTATGTTGTTTTGGGGTGTTTTAAACTGTTTTTGGGACATGTCATATTTTGATATTTTTCCATACTATAGCCTTGCCTTTGTGGTCATTTTTTCAACATGCTATTTCATGTTGTTCTTGTCCATTTTTGCAACTTTCTTTGCTATGGCGAGTCTCAGCACGCTATTTTATGCTGTTTTGGGGTGTTTTCAGCTGTTTTTGGGACATGCCATATTTTGACATTTTTCCATACTATAGCCTTGCCTTTTTGCTCATTTTTTCAGCATGCTCTTTTATGGTGTTTTTGTCCATTTTTGCAACTTTCTTTGCTATGGCGTGTCTCGGCACGCTATTTTATGTTGTTTTGAGGTGTTTTAAACTGTTTTTGGGACATGCCATATTTTGACATTTTTCCATACTATAGCCTTGCCTTTTTGGTCTTTTTTTCAACATGCTATTTCATCGTGTTTTTGTCCGTTTTTGCAACTTTCTTTGCTATGGCGTGTCTCGGCACGCTATTTTATGCTGTTTTGAGGTGTTTTCAGCTGTTTTTGGGACATGCCATATTTTGACATTTTTCCATACTATAGCCTTGCCTTTTTGCTCATTTTTTCAACATGCTATTTCATGGTGTTTTTGTTTGTTTTTGCAACTTTCTTTGCTATGGCGTGTCTTAACACGCTATTTTATGCTGTTTTGAGGTGTTTTCAGCTGTTTTTGGGACATGTCATATTTTGACATTTTTCCATACTATAGCCTTGCCTTTTTGGTCATTTTTTCAACATGCTATTTCATGGTGTTTTTGTCCGTTTTTGAAACTTTCTTTGCTATGGCGTGTCTCGGCACGCTATTTCATGCTGTTTTGAGGTGTTTTCAGCTGTTTTTGGGACATGCCATATTTTGACATTTTTCCATACTATAGCCTTGCCTTTTTGGTCATTTTTTCAACATGCTCTTTTATGGTGTTTTTGGCAGTTTTTGCAACTTTCTTTGCTATGGCGAGTCTCAGCACGCTACTTTATGCTGTTTTGGGGTGTTTTCAGCTGTTTTTGGGACATGTCATATTTTGACTTTTTTCCATACTATAGCCTTGCCTTTTGCTCATTTTTTCAACATACTGTTTCATGGTGTTTTTGTCCATTTTTGCAACTTTCTTTGCTATGGCGTGTCTCGGCACGCTATTTTATGCTGTTTTGAGGTGTTTTAAGCTGTTTTTGGGACATGTCATATTTTGACATTTTTCCATACTATAGCCTTGCCTTTTTGGTCATTTTTTCAACATGCTATTTCATGTTGTTCTTGTCCATTTTTGCAACTTTCTTTGATATTGTGAGTCTCGGCACGCTATTTTATGCTGTTTTGGGGTGTTTTCAGCTTTTTTTTTGGACATGTCATATTTTGACATTTTTCCATACTATAGCCTTGCCTTTTCGCTCATTTTTCAGCATGCTCTTTCATGGTGTTTTTGTCCATTTTTGCAACTTTCTTTGCTATGGCGTGTCTCGGCACGCTATTTTATGTTGTTTTGAGGTGTTTTAAACTGTTTTTGGGACATGTCATATTTTGACATTTTTCCATACTATAGCCTTGCCTTTTTGGTCATTTTTTCAACATACTGTTTCATGGTGTTTTTGTCCATTTTTGCAACTTTATTTGCTATGGCGTGTCTCGGCACGCTATTTTATGCTGTTTTGAGGTGTTTTCAGCTGTTTTTGGGACATGCCGTATTTTGACATTTTTCCATACTATAGCCTTGCCTTTTGCTCATTTTTTCAACATTCTGTTTCATGGTGTTTTTGTCCATTTTTGCAACTTTCTTTGCTATGGCGAGTCTCAGCACGCTATTTTATGTTGTTTTGGGGTGTTTTCAGCTGTTTTTGGGACATGTCATATTTTGACATTTTTCCATACTATAGCCTTGCCTTTTTGGTCATTTTTTCAACATGCTGTTTCATGGTGTTTTTGCCCATTTTGCAACTTTCTTTGCTATGGCGAGTCTCAGCACGCTACTTTATGCTGTTTTGGGGTGTTTTCAGCTGTTTTTGGGACATGTCATATTTTGACTTTTTTCCATACTATAGCCTTGCCTTTGTGGTCATTTTTTCAACATGCTATTTCATGGTGTTTTTGTCCGTTTTTGCAACTTTCTTTGCTATGGCGTGTCTCGGCACGCTATTTTATGTTGTTTTGGGGTGTTTTCAGCTGTTTTTGGGACATGTCATATTTTGACATTTTTCCATACTATAGCCTTGCCTTTTCGCTCCTTTTTTCAACATGCTATTTCATGGTGTTTTTGTTTGTTTCTGCAACTTTCTTTGCTATGGCGTGTCTCGGCACGCTACTTTATGCTGTTTTGGGGTGTTTTCAGCTGTTTTTGGGACATGTCATATTTTGACATTTTTCCATACTATAGCCTTGCCTTTTTGCTCATTTTTTCAACATGCTATTTCATCGTGTTTTTGTCCGTTTTTGCAATTTTCTTTGCTATGGCGTGTCTCGGCACACTATTTTATGCTTTTTTGAGGTGTTTTCAGCTGTTTTTGGGACATGCCATATTTTGACATTTTTCCATACTATAGCCTTGCCTTTTGGTCATTTTTCAACATGCCATTTCATGTGGTTCTTGTCCGTTTTTGCAACTTTCTTTGCTATGGCGCTTCTCGGCACGCTATTTTATGTTGTTTTGGGGTGTTTTCAGCTGTTTTTGGGACATGTCATATTTTGACATTTTTCCATACTATAGCCTTGCCTTTTTGCTCATTTTTTCAACATGCTATTTCATGGTGTCTTTGTTCATTTTTGCAACTTTCTTTGCTATGGCGTGTCTTAACACGCTATTTTATGCTGTTTTGAGGTGTTTTCAGCTGTTTTTGGGACATGCCATAACTTGACATTTTTCCATACTATAGCCTTGCCTTTTTGCTCATTTTTTCAACATGCTATTTCATGGTGTTTTTGTTTGTTTCTGCAACTTTCTTTGCTATGGCGTGTCTCGGCACGCTATTTTATGCTGTTTTGAGGTGTTTTAAGCTGATTTTGGGACATGCCAAATTTTGACATTTTTCCATACTATAGCCTTGCCTTTTTGGTCATTTTTTCAACATGCTATTTCATGTTGTTCTTGTCCATTTTTGCAACTTTCTTTGCTATGGCGAGTCTCAGCACGCTATTTTATGCTGTTTTGGGGTGTTTTCAGCTGTTTTTGGGACATGTCATATTTTGACATTTTTCCATACTATAGCCTTGCCTTTTTCTCATTTTTTCAGCATGCTATTTTATGTTGTTTTTGGCAGTTTTGCAACTTTCTTTGCTATGGCGTGTCTCGCACGCTATTTTATGCTGTTTTGAGGTGTTTTAAACTGTTTTTGGGACATGTCATATTTTGACATTTTTCCATACTATAGCCTTGCCTTTTTGGTCATTTTTCAACATGCTATTTCATGGTGTTTTTGTCCATTTTGCAACTTTCTTTGCTATGGCGTGTCTCGGCACGCTATTTTATGCTGTTTTGAGGTGTTTTCAGCTGTTTTTGGGACATGCCATATTTTGACATTTTTCCATACTATAGCCTTGCCTTTTGCTCATTTTTTCAACATACTGTTTCATGGTGTTTTTGTCTGTTATTGCAACTTTCTTTGCTATGGTGAGTCTCAGCACGCTATTTTATGTTGTTTTGAGGTGTTTTAAACTGTTTTTGGGACATGTCATATTTTGACATTTTTCCATACTATAGCCTTGCCTTTTCGCTCATTTTTTCAACATGCTATTTCATGGTGTTTTTGTTTGTTTCTGCAACTTTCTTTGCTATGGCGAGTCTCAGCACGCTATTTGATGCTGTTTTGGGGTGTTTTCAGCTGTTTTTGGGACATGTCATATTTTGACATTTTTCCATACTATAGCCTTGCCTTTTTGGTCATTTTTTCAACATGCTATTTCATGTTGTTCTTGCCTATTTTTGCAACTTTCTTTGCTATGGCGTGTCTCGGCACGCTATTTCATGCTGTTTTGAGGTGTTTTCAGCTGTTTTTGGGACATGCCATATTTTGACATTTTTCCATACTATAGCCTTGCCTTTTTGGTCATTTTTTCAACATGCTATTTCATGGTGTTTTTGTTTGTTTCTGCAACTTTCTTTGCTATGGCGTGTCTCGGCACGCTATTTTATGCTGTTTTGAGGTGTTTTAAGCTGTTTTTGGGACATCCCAAATTTTGACATTTTTCCATACTATAGCCTTGCCTATTTGGTCATTTTTTCAACATGCTATTTCATGTTTTTCTTGTCCATTTTTGCAACTTTCTTTGCTATGGCGTGTCTCGGCACGCTATTTCATGCTGTTTTGGGGTGTTTTCAGCAGTTTTTTGGACATGCCATAATTTGACATTTTTCCATACTATAGCCTTGCCTTTTCGCTCATTTTTTCAACATGCTATTTCATGGTGTTTTTGTTTGTTTCTGCAACTTTCTTTGCTATGGCGAGTCTCGGCACGCTATTTTATGCTGTTTTGGGGTGTTTTAAGCTGTTTTTGGGACATGCCAAATTTTGACATTTTTCCATACTATAGCCTTGCCTTTTTGGTCATTTTTTCAACATGCTATTTCATGTTGTTTTTGTCTGTTATTGCAACTTTCTTTGCTATGGTGAGTCTCAGCACGCTATTTCATGCTGTTTTGAGGTGTTTTCAGCTGTTTTTGGGACATGCCATATTTTGACCATTTTCCATACTATAGCCTTGCCTTTTTGCTAATTTTTTCAACATGCCGTTTTGTTATTTATTATTTGAGGTGTTTCTAGTTGTTCTTGGGACATGTCATATTTTCACAGTTTTGCCATATACACCAGCCTTGCATTTTGGGTCATTTTTTCAACATGTTATAATATGATGTTTTTGGCTTTTCTTTCTGGAAAAAGTTATACCATAACATGTTGTCCAGAATCCCACTAAAAAGTCATTTTACAGCATTTGGTCCAAAAATGCACCAAAACCATGCAAAAAGAATCAGGTAAATCAGGATGTGGGGAAAACAAGTCTTTATTAATATGTTAAGAATACAAACATCAAAGTCTTGTCAGATATTAGCTCAAAATTACTCATTTAAAATAAGAACGGTGGTCCAATCCAGTGAAACAGTGTTGTTTAATTACCAAACAGGAACTACAGCATGCAATCAATACACCATTGGAGATGAGACACAGGAGATACATGACATTGCTGCGTCCATCTTGCCCATTGGCATCTTCTGTTCTTCTAACCTTCAATCGAAGGGGGGCGGACACCTGTTAAAATATCAAGAAGTGATGACACCAAACAGTTAAAACAGAGCCCAATACTTTGGGAGAAATATACATACAACCAAACTATACTTTGACGTATTTTTTTTATAATTTCCTTTTTGGACATGTTATATTATGTCGTTTTTGGGCCTTTTTGCAACATTCTATGCAATGGCATGACTTGGCATGCTATTTTATGCTGGTTTCAGCTGTTTTTGGGAAATGTTATATTTTGACATTTTGCCATACTATAGCCTTGCTTTTTTGGTCACTTACTCGACATGCTATTTTTTCTTTTTCTTGGCAGTTTTTACACGTTTTAATGCCATGGCAAATCTCGACACGCTATTTTATGCCGTTTTAAGCTGTTTTAAGCTGTTTTTGGGACATGTCATATTTTGACATTTTTCCATACTATAGCCTTGCCTTTTCGCTCATTTTTTCAACATGCTATTTCATGGTGTTTTTGTCCGTTTTAGCAACTTTCTTTGCTATGGCGAGTCTCGGCACTCTATTTTATGCTGTTTTGAGGTGTTTTAAGCTGTTTTGGGGACATGTCATATTTTGAAATTTTTCCATACTATAGCCTTGCCTTTTCGCTCATTTTTTCAACATGCTATTTCATGGTGTTTTTGTCCGTTTTTGCAACTTTCTTTGCTATGGCTAGTCTTGGCATGCTATTTTATGCTGTTTTGAGGTGTTTTCAGCTGTTTTTGGGACATGTCATATCTTGACAGTTTTCCATACTATAGCCTTGCCTTTTTGTTCATTTTTTCAACATGCTATTTCATGGTGTTTTTGTCCGTTTTTGCAACTTTCTTTGCTATGGCGTGTCTCGGCACGCTATTTTATGCTATTTTAAGGTGTTTTAAGCTGTTTTTGGGACATGTCATATTTTGACATTTTTCCATACTATAGCCTTGCCTTTTCGCTCATTTTTTCAACATGCTATTTTATGTTGTTTTTGTCCGTTTTAGCAACTTTCTTTGCCATGGCGCGTCCCGGCACTCTATTTTATGCTGTTTTGAGGTGTTTTAAGCTGTTTTTAGGACATGTCATATTTTGACATTTTTCCATACTATAGCCTTGCCTTTTCGCTCATTTTTTCAACATGCTATTTCATGGTGTTTTTGTCCGTTTTAGCAACTTTCTTTGCCATGGCGCGTCTCGGCACTCTATGTTATGCTGTTTTGAGGTGTTTTAAGCTGTTTTTGGGACATGTCGTATTTTGACATTTTTCCATACTATAGCCTTGCCTTTTTGGTCATTTTTTGAACATACTGTTTCATGGTGTTTTTGCCCATTTTTGCAACTTTCTTTGCTATGGCGAGTCTCAGCACGCTATTTTATGTTGTTTTGGGGTGTTTTCAGCTGTTTTTGGGACATGTCATATTTTGACATTTTTCCATACTATAGCCTTGCCTTTTCGCTCATTTTTTCAACATGCTATTTCATGGTGTTTTTGTCCGTTTTAGCAACTTTCTTTGCTATGGCGAGTCTCGGCACGCTATTTTATGTTGTTTTGAGGTGTTTTAAACTGTTTTTGGGACATGTCATATTTTGACATTTTTCCATGCTATAGCCTTGCCTTTTCGCTCATTTTTTCAGCATGCTATTTTATGTTGTTTTTGTCCGTATGTGCAACTTTCTTTGCTATGGTGTGTCTCGGCACGCTATTTTATGCTATTTTGAGGTGTTTTAAACTGTTTTTGGGACATGTCATATTTTGACAGTTTTCCATACTATAGCCTTGCCTTTGTGGTCATTTTTTCAACATGCTATTTTATGGTGTTTTTGTCCGTTTTTGCAACGTTCTTTGCTATGGCGTGTCTCAGCACACTATTTTATGCCGTTTTGAGGTGTTTTCAGCTGTTTTTGGGACATGTCATATTTTGACAGTTTTCCATACTATAGCCTTGCCTTTTCGCTCATTTTTTCAACATGCTATTTCATGGTGTTTTTGTCCGTTTTTGCAACTTTCTTTGCTATGGCGAGTCTCGGCACGCTATTTAATGCTATTTTAAGGTGTTTTAAACTGTTTTTGGGACATGTCATATTTTGACATTTTTCCATACTATAGCCTTGCCTTTTTGTTCATTTTTTCATCATGATATTTTATGGTGTTTTTGTCTGTTTTTGCAACTTTCTTTGCTATGGCGTGTCTCAGCACGCTATTTTATGCTGTTTTGAGGTGATTTAAGCTGATTTTGGGACATGCAATATTTTGACATTTTTCCATACTATAGCCTTGCCTTTTCGCTCATTTTTTCAACATGCTATTTCATGGTGTTTTTGTCCTTTTCTGAAACTTTCTTTGCTATGGCTAGTCTTGGCACGCTATTTTATGCTGTTTTGAGGTGTTTTAAACTGTTTTTGTGACATGTCATATTTTGACAGTTTTCCATACTATAGCCTTGCCTTTTTGTTAATTTTTTCAAAATGCTATTTTATGTTGTTTTTGTCCGTATGTGCAACTTTCTTTGCTATGGCGTGTCTCGGCACGCTATTTTATGCTGTTTTAAGGTGTTTTAAACTGTTTTTGGGACATGTCATATTTTGACAGTTTTCCATACTATAGCCTTGCCTTTTCGCTCAGTTTTTCAGCATGCTCTTTTATCGTGTTTTTGGCAGTTTTTGCAACTTTCTTTGCTATGGCGTGTCTCGGCACTCTATTTTATGCTGTTTTGAGGTGTTTTAAGCTGATTTTGGGACATGCCAAATTTTGACATTTTTCCATACTATAGCCTTGCCTTTTTGCTCATTTTTTCAACATGATATTTTATGGTGTTTTAGTCTGTCTTTGCAACTTTCTTTGCTATGGCGTGTCTCGGCACGCTATTTTATGCTGTTTTTAGGTGTTTTCAGCTGTTTTTGGGACATGTCATATTTTGACATTTTTCCATACTATAGCCTTGCCTTTTCGCTCATTTTTTCAACATGCTATTTCATGGTGTTTTTGTCTGTTCCTGCAACTTTCTTTGCTATGGCGCATCTCGGCACTCTATTTTATGCTGTTTTGAGGTGTTTTAAGCTGTTTTTGGGACATGTCATATTTTGACATTTTTCCATACTATAGCCTTGCCTTTTCGCTCAGTTTTTCACGTGCTATTTCATGGTGTTTTGTCCGTTTTGCAACTTTCTTTGCTATGGCGTTTGGCAAGCTATTTCCATGCTGTTTTGAGGTGTTTTCAGCTGTTTTTGGACATGTCATATTTTGACATTTTTCTATACTATAGCCTTACCTTTTCGCTCATTTTTTCAGCATGCTGTTTTATGGTGTTCTTGTCCATTTTTGCAACTTTCTTTGCTATGGCGTGTCTCGGCACGTTATTTTGTCCTGTTTTGGGACGTTTTTAGCTGTTTTTGGGACATGTCATATTTTGACATTTTTCCATACTATAGCCTTGCCTTTTTGTTCATTTTTCAGCATGCTATTTTATGGTGTTCTTGTCCATTTTGCAACTTTCTTTGCTATGGCGTGTCTCGCACGTTATTTTATGCTGTTTTGGGACGTTTTTAGCTGTTTTTGGGACATGTCATATTTTGACATTTTTCCATACTATAGCCTTGCCTTTTCGCTCATTTTTTCAACATGCTATTTTATGGTGTTTTTGTCCGTTTTTGCAACGTTCTTTGCTATGGCGTGTCTCAGCACGCTATTTTATGCCGTTTTAAGGTGTTTTAAGCTGTTTTTGGGACATGTCATATTTTGACATTTTTCCATACTATAGCCTTGCCTTTTCGCTCATTTTTTCAACATGATATTTTATGGTGTTTTTGTCTGTTATTGCAACTTTCTTTGCTATGGCGTGTCTCGGCACGCTATTTCATGCTGTTTTGAGGTGTTTTCAGCCTTTTTTTGGGACATGCCATATTTTGACATTTTTCCATACTATAGCCTTGCCTTTTTGCTCATTTTTTCAGCATGCTCTTTTATCGTGTTTTTGGCAGTTTTTGCAACTTTCTTTGCTATGGCGTGTCTCGCACGCTTATTTTATGTTGTTTTGAGGTGTTTTAAACTGTTTTTGGGACATGTCATATTTTGACATTTTTCCATACTATAGCCTTGCCTTTTCGCTCATTTTTTCAACATGCTATTTCATGGTGTTTTTGTCCGTTTTAGCAACTTTCTTTGCTATGGCGAGTCTCGGCACGCTATTTTATGTTGTTTTGAGGTGTTTTAAACTGTTTTTGGGACATGTCATATTTTGACATTTTCCATACTATAGCCTTGCCTTTTTGCTCATTTTTCAACATGCTATTTTATGTTGTTTTTGTCCGTATTTGCAACTTTCTTTGCTATGGCGTGTCTCGGCACGCTATTTTATGCTATTTTGAGGTGTTTTAAACTGTTTTTGGGACATGTCATATTTTGACAGTTTTCCATGCTATAGCCTTGCCTTTTCGCTCATTTTTTCAACATGCTATTTTATGGTGTTTTTGTCCATTTTTGCAACGTTCTTTGCTATGGCGAGTCTCAGCACACTATTTTATGCTGTTTTGAGGTGTTTTAAGCTGTTTTTGGGACATGTCATATTTTGACATTTTTCCATACTATAGCCTTGCCTTTTCGCTCATTTTTTCAACATGCTATTTCATGGTGTTTTTGTCCGTTTTGCAACTTTCTTTGCTATGGCGAGTCTTCGCACGCTATTTAATGCTATTTTAAGGTGTTTTAAACTGTTTTTGGGACATGTCATATTTTGACATTTTTCCATACTATAGCCTTGCCTTTTTGTTCATTTTTTCATCATGATATTTTATGGTGTTTTTGTCTGTTTTTGCAACTTTCTTTTGCTATGGCGTGTCTCAGCACGTTATTTTATGCTGTTTTGAGGTGATTTAAGCAGTTTTTGGGACATGTCATATTTTGACATTTTTCCATACTATAGCCTTGCCTTTTCGGTCATTTTTTCAACATGCTATTTCATGGTGTTTTTGTCCGTTTTTGCAACTTTCTTTGCTATGGCTAGTCTTGGCACGCTATTTTATGCTGTTTTGAGGTGTTTTAAACTGTTTTTGTGACATGTCATATTTTGACAGTTTTCCATACTATAGCCTTGCCTTTTTGTTCATTTTTTCAACATGCTATTTTATGTTGTTTTTGTCCGTATGTGCAACTTTCTTTGCTATGGCGAGTCTCGGCACGCTATTTTATGCTATTTTAAGGTGTTTTAAACTGTTTTTGGGACATGTCATATTTTGACAGTTTTCCATACTATAGCCTTGCCTTTTCGCTCAGTTTTTCAGCATGCTCTTTTATCGTGTTTTTGGCAGTTTTTGCAACTTTCTTTGCTATGGCGTGTCTCGGCACTCTATTTTATGCTGTTTTGAGGTGTTTTAAGCTGATTTTGGGACATGCCAAATTTTGACATTTTTCCATACTATAGCCTTGCCTTTTTGCTCATTTTTTCAACATGATATTTTATGGTGTTTTAGTCTGTCTTTGCAACTTTCTTTGCTATGGCGTGTCTCGCACGCTTATTTTATGCTGTTTTTGGGTGTTTTCAGCTGTTTTTTGGTGATGTCATATTTTGACAGTTTTCCATACTATAGCCTTGCCTTTTCGGTCATTTTTTCAGCATGCTATTTTATGCTGTTTTTTTTCCGTTTTTGCAACTTTCTTTGCTATGGCGTATCTTGGCAAGCTTTTTTATGCTGTTTTGGGGTGTTTTCAGCTGTTTTTGGACATGTCATATTTTGACATTTTTCCATACTATAGCCTTGCCTTTTCGCTCAGTTTTTCACGTGCTATTTCATGGTGTTTTTTTCCGTTTTTGCAACTTTCTTCGCTATGGCGTATCTTGGCAAGCTTTTTCATGCTGTTTTGAGGTGTTTTCAGCTGTTTTTGGACATGTCATATTTTGACATTTTTCTATACTATAGCCTTACCTTTTCGCTCATTTTTTCAGCATGCTGTTTTATGGTGTTCTTGTCCATTTTTGCAACTTTCTTTGCTATGGCGTGTCTCGGCACGTTATTTTGTCCTGTTTTGGGACGTTTTTAGCTGTTTTTGGACATGCCATATTTTGACATTTTTCTATACTATAGCCTTACCTTTTCGCTCATTTTTTCAGCATGCTATTTGATGGTGTTTTTGTCCGTTTTTGCAACTTTCTTTGCTATGGCGTGTCTCGGCACGCTATTTTATGCTGTTTTGGGGTGTTTTCAGCTGTTTTTGGGACATGTCATATTTTGACAGTTTTCCATACTATAGCCTTGCCTTTTCGCTCATTTTTTCAACATGCTATTTTATGGTGTTTTTGTCCGTTTTTGCAACGTTCTTTGCTATGGCGTGTCTCAGCACGCTATTTTATGCCGTTTTAAGGTGTTTTAAGCTGTTTTTGGGACATGTCATATTTTGACATTTTTCCATACTATAGCCTTGCCTTTTCGCTCATTTTTTCAACATGATATTTTATGGTGTTTTTGTCTGTTATTGCAACTTTCTTTGCTATGGCGTGTCTCGGCACGCTATTTCATGCTGTTTTGAGGTGTTTTAAACTGTTTTTGTGACATGTCATATTTTGACATTTTTCCATACTATAGCCTTGCCTTTTTGCTCATTTTTTCAGCATGCTCTTTTATCGTGTTTTTGGCAGTTTTTGCAACTTTCTTTGCTATGGCGTGTCTCGGCACGCTATTTTATGTTGTTTTGAGGTGTTTTAAACTGTTTTTGGGACATGTCATATTTTGACATTTTTCCATACTATAGCCTTGCCTTTTCGCTCATTTTTTCAACATGCTATTTCATGGTGTTTTTGTCCGTTTTTGCAACTTTCTTTGCTATGGCGTGTCTCGGCACGCTATTTTATGCTGTTTTTAGGTGTTTTCAGCTGTTTTTGGGACATGTCATATTTTGACATTTTTCCATACTATAGCCTTGCCTTTTCGCTCATTTTTTCAACATGCTATTTCATGGTGTTTTTGTCTGTTCCTGCAACTTTCTTTGCTATGGCGCATCTCGGCACTCTATTTTATGCTGTTTTGAGGTGTTTTAAGCTGTTTTTGGGACATGTCATATTTTGACATTTTTCCATACTATAGCCTTGCCTTTTCACTCATTTTTTCAGCATGCTTTTTCATGGTGTTCTTTTCCATTTTGCAACTTTCTTCGCTATGGCGTATCTTGGCAAGCTTTTTCATGCTGTTTTGAGGTGTTTTCAGCTGTTTTTGGACATGTCATATTTTGACATTTTTCTATACTATAGCCTTACCTTTTCGCTCATTTTTTCAGCATGCTGTTTTATGGTGTTCTTGTCCATTTTTGCAACTTTCTTTGCTATGGCGTGTCTCGGCACGTTATTTTGTCCTGTTTTGGGACGTTTTTAGCTGTTTTTGGACATGCCATATTTTGACATTTTTCTATACTATAGCCTTACCTTTTCGCTCATTTTTTCAGCATGCTGTTTTATGGTGTTCTTGTCCATTTTTGCAACTTTCTTTGCTATGGCGTGTCTCGGCACGTTATTTTGTCCTGTTTTGGGACGTTTTTAGCTGTTTTTGGGACATGTCATATTTTGACATTTTTCCATACTATAGCCTTGCCTTTTCACTCAGTTTTTCACGTGCTATTTCATGGTGTTTTTGTCTGTTTTTGCAATTTTCTTTGCTATGGCGTATCTTGGCAAGCTTTTTTATGCTGTTTTGAGGTGTTTTCAGCTGTTTTTGGGACATGCCATATTTTGACATTTTTCCATACTATAGCCTTGCCTTTTCGCTCATTTTTTGAACATGCTATTTCATGGTGTTTTTGTCTGTTTCTGCAACTTTCTTTGCTATGGCGTGTCTCGGTACGCTATTTTATGCTGTTTTGAGGTGTTTTAAGCTGTTTTTGGGACATGTCATATTTTGACATTTTTCCATACTATAGCCTTGCCTTTTCACTCATTTTTTCAACATGCTATTTCATGGTGTTTTTGTCCTTTTCTGAAACTTTCTTTGCTATGGCGTGTCTCAGCACGCTATTTTATGCTGTTTTAAGGTGTTTTAAACTGTTTTTGGGACATGTCATGTTTTGACAGTTTTCCATACTATAGCCTTGCCTTTTTGTTCATTTTTTGAACATGTTATTTTATGTTGTTTTTGTCCGTATGTGCAACTTTCTTTGCTATGGCGTGTCTCGGCACGCTATTTTATGCTGTTTTAAGGTGTTTTAAACTGTTTTTGGGACATGTCATGTTTTGACAGTTTTCCATACTATAGCCTTGCCTTTTCGCTCAGTTTTTCACGTGCTATTTCATGGTGTTTTTTTCCGTTTTTGCAACTTTCTTTGCTATGGCGTATCTTGGCAAGCTTTTTTATGCTGTTTTGAGGTGTTTTAAACTGTTTTTGGGACATGTCATATTTTGACATATTTCCATACTATAGCCTTGCCTTTTCGCTCATTTTTTCAGCATGCTGTTTTATGGTGTTCTTGTCTATTTTTGCAACTTTCTTTGCTATGGCGTGTCTCGGCACGTTATTTTGTCCTGTTTTGGGACGTTTTTAGCTGTTTTTGGGACATGGCATATTTTGACATTTTTCCATACTATAGCCTTGGCTTTTCGGTCATTTTTTCAACATGTTATTTCATGGTGTTTTTGTCTGTTTCTGCAACTTACTTTGCTATGGCGTGTCTCGGCACGCTATTTTATGCTTTTTGAGGTGTTTTAAGCTGTTTTTGGGATATGCCATATTTTGTCATTTTTCCATACTATAGCCTTGCCTTTTTGCTCATTTTTTGAACATGCTATTTCATGGTGTTTTTGTCTATTTCTGCAACTTTCTTTGCTATGGCGAGTCTCGGCACGCTATTTTATGTTGTTTTGAGGTGTTTTAAGCTGTTTTTGGGACATGTCATATTTGACATTTTTCCATACTATAGCCTTGCCTTTTCACTCATTTTTTCAGCATGCTGTTTTATGGTGTTCTTGTCCATTTTTGCAACTTTCTTTGCTATGGCGTGTCTCAGCACGTTATTTTGTCCTGTTTTGGGACGTTTTTAGCTGTTTTTGGGACATGCCATATTTTGACTTTTTTCCATACTATAGCCTTGCCTTTTTGGTCATTTTTTCAACATGCTATTTCATGTTGTTCTTGTCCATTTTTGCAACTTTCTTTGCTATGGCAAGTTTCGGCACGCTATTTTATGCTGTTTTGGGGTGTTTTAAGCTGTTTTTGGGACATGTCATATTTTGAAATTTTTCCATACCTTGCCTTTTCGCTCATTTTTTCAGCATGCTATTTTATGGTGTTTTTGTCCGTATTTGCAACTTTCTTTGCCATGGCGTGTGTTAACCACTATTTTATGCTGTTTTGAGGTGTTTTCAGCTGTTTTTGGGACATGTCATATTTTGACATTTTTCCATACTATAGCCTTGCCTTTTTGCTCATTTTTTCAGCATGCTATTTCATGGTGTTTTTGTCCGTTTTTGCAACTTTCTTTGCTATGGCGTGTCTCGGCACACTATTTTATGCTTTTTTTGAGGTGTTTTAAGCTGTTTTTTGGACATGTCATATTTTGACATTTTTCCATACTATAGCCTTGCCTTTGTGGTCATTTTTTCAGCATGCTATTTCAAGGTGTTTTTGTCTGTTTTTGCAACTTTCTTTGCTATGGTGTTTCTCGCCACGCTATTTTATGCTTTTTTGAGGTGTTTTAAGCTGTTTTTTGGGATATGCCATATTTTGTCATTTTTCCATACTATAGCCTTGCCTTTTTGCTCATTTTTTGAACATGCTATTTCATGGTGTTTTTGTCTATTTCTGCAACTTTCTTTGCTATGGCGAGTCTCGGCACGCTATTTTATGTTGTTTTGAGGTGTTTTAAGCTGTTTTTGGGACATGTCATATTTTGACATTTTTCCATACTATAGCCTTGCGTTTTTGCTCATTTTTTCAGCATGCTATTTTATGGTGTTCTTGTCCATTTTTTGCATTTTCTTTGCTATGGCGTGTCTCGGCATGTTATTTTGTCCTGTTTTGGGGTGTTTTCAGCTGTTTTTGGGACATGTCATACTTTGACATTTTTCCATACTATAGCCTTGCCTTTTCGTTCATTTTTTCAGCACGCTATTTTATGTTGTTTTTGTCCGTTTTTGCAACTTTCTTTGCTATGGCGTGTCTCGGCACGCTATTTTATGCTGTTTTGGGGTGTTTTAAGCTTTTTTTTGGGACATGCCATATTTTGACATTTTTCCATACTATAGCCTTGCCTTTTCGCTCATTTTTTCAGCATGCCATTTCATGGTGTTTTTGTCCGTTTTTGCAACTTTCTTTGCTATGGCAAGTCTCAGCACGCTATTTTATGCTGTTTTAAGGTGTTCTAAGCTACTTTTTGGACATGGCATATTTTGACATTTTTCCATACTATAGCCTTGTCTTTTCTTTCATTTTTACAACATGCTATTTCATGATGTTTTATTTTGTCTTTGCAACTTTCTTTGCTATGGCGAGTCTTGGCACAATATTTCATGCTGTTTTTGGGTGTTTTCAGTTATTTTTGGGACATGTCATATTTTGACATTTTTTCCTTACTATAGCCTTGCCTTTTTGCTCATTTTTTCAGCATGCTATTTCATGGTGTTTTTTTCTGTTTTTCCAACTTTCTTTACTATGGTGTATCTTGGCAAGCTATTTTATGGTGTTTTGTGGTGTTTTAAGCTGTTTTTTGGACATGTCATATTTTGAAATTTTTCATACTTTAGCCTTGCCTTTTCGGTCATTTTTTCAGCATGCTATTTCATGGTGTTTTTGTCATTTTTTGCAACTTTCTTTGCTATGGCGTGTCTTTGCAAGTTGGGGTCATATTTTAACATTTTTGCCATACTATCGCCTTGCCTTTTTAGAAATTTATTCATCGGTCTTTAACTGCAGCATAAATAGCATTAAAGTAAGGCTAAGGTATGGCAAAAATGTTAAAATATCACATGTCATAAAATAGCCGGCTGAAACATGCCATAACATAGTATTTTGCAAAAAAGGCAAAAAAAATACCATAATTTCGCATGTTGAAAATATGACCAAAAAGGCAAGGCTATAGTATGGCAAAAATGTAAAAATGTGACATGTCCCAAAAACAGTTGAAACCACCTCAAAACAACATAAAAAAGCCCGCTGAGACACCCCATAACGTAGTATTTTGAAAATATGTCCAAAAACACCATAATGTGAAATGTTGGAAAAATGAACAAAAAGGGAAGGCTAAGGTATGACAAAAATGTCAAAAAATGACACGTACCAAAAACAGCTGAAAACGCCTCACAACAGCATAAAATAGCCAGCGCTGACACACCATAATATAGTATTTTGCAAAAATGGCCAAAAATACCATAATATAGCATGTTGAAAAGATTACCAAAAAGGCATTTAATCATATTATACCATGCCGCTCGAAATAGCACAAAGACATGAAAAAACCATACATGCATGTACCATCTACCATGCAT